>NC_047159.1:17993817-19193817 GCF_009819705.1 Hippoglossus hippoglossus | reverse complement strand
GGGAAGGAAGGAGGGAGAAAGAAAAGAAAGATTGTGTTGTCTGTTTGTTAAGCCACAGGAGATGAACTAAGACCACAATAATCCCTGAAAATACTGACATGAGAAGTATTATATAACAGCAACGAGGGTCTCCAGAATAAGTCAGGTACATGAGAAAAGTATTTTTTTACCTGAATGCTTTCCTCAGCTCTCTGAGTGCAATGCATCATAGTTGTAAAGGTGAGCGTGGTGATGAGACCACCCAGGAAGTGTTGAGCGCTCATGCTGAGGATGGCCATACCTGAGGGAACGGACACATGCCAATAGAGTCAATGACAAACACACGACTGAGAAACACTGCAGTAAGTTTTACTGAGAGAAGTAGAAAATTGTCAATTTTACAACGTTGTCTGCTCGAGTCAAAGCAGAGCGGCAAAGCAGCTGTAAACGGTGAGCCGTTTGGAAGCCTCTCCTCTCTCCCATCACCAGCCCCTCTCCCCCTTGTCCCCGAAACACAAGCAGTGTATCCTCTGAGGGGAAGTGGCAGTGCAGTGTTAGCGGGGGAAACACAGAGGAACCACAGAGCCTATCTGTCTCTGCTCCCGCTAACACTGAATTATTCACTCAAGCCGCCAGAGTTTTTTGCCGAAGACTCTTCAGTCAGCGACACAAGACTGTTGGAGTCACACAGATACACCGACTGATCATACTGGAAGAGTGGGAAGCGGAGGGTTATCATGTAATATTGAAAAATCGGAAACTGAATGTTTTTCACGGTTGAGTTTTCCTGAGATCTTTGTTCTGGGTTGAAAGTGGAGGAGGGAAAGGCCCCAACTTTCAGTCTGAGAGGTTTGATAGGGGAACAGACAACTCCGACAGAGATGAATGATGCGGATTTGAATCCCCAAATGCTTTGCGACTGTGCCGCGTGACAGAATCAGATGTGTCATTCAGACATTAACAAGTGAATGGCTCTCTGGAGAAAGACAGCGTGTGTCTATCAACTGCCTCTGCATCATGTACTCTTGTGCTGTATTAATGCTGAACATCTGACTCAAAGGCTTGTACTGCAGGCCAGTGGTTCACAACCTGTTTTTGGAAATCCTTTCATTCTTTATATATTTCTGTCAGTTTATAAATCTGTGTGTCTTTATACCCGTTTAAACATTATCTTGCCCCTCTTCATGTTGACAAGCTATTGTACATGGAGCTGTGATTTCTGACTCTATTCCTGTAAAGGTAAAACAAAAAAAAGTAGAGAAAAGACATTTATTATAGGTGGTATAAATAAATAAATTATTCCTATCACTTAATTTTCATATCCCTCAACAACCTCTTGGGACCCCGGCCCAGTTTGGCAACCACTGCCATTGGGAACTGATGTAACTCCACTCAGTTTTACACGTGTCTGAGTATCGAGGGGAACTATACAGGAGGTGACAGATTTACAGCTGTCAGTGTGTAGGTCTATTGTAAAGTCCTGCTGTTTGGATGTTACTTAACCTTTATATCAAATTACTCACCTGCCAGCGACACTGTCAGAAAACAGACTTTTTTTCCCCTTTACTATTAAGAATGGACAAAACAAACCTTATGTTACAAATATCCAGGGGCTGAACGCACCAAGAGAATCCCACAATGCAACAGTGCAGCAGTAAAGTTGGTGAATATCAGTGTTTACTGTAGATGCTGTCTTTGTTGAATTTGTCAGTTGTTGCTGGTGAAAGCATCATTGTGACCATTGCTCCTCTTTGCTAACACACAGTTTCACTGTAGACTGTAGAGCATTATGACTTTTAGACATTTAACAATTCTGTTGAGTCTCAATTCAAGTTCAGTCAGTGTGACTGTATTTGTGTTTCGTCAGGTTATACATCTATGGCCTAAAGTCTATTTACATGTAACAGCATCTTAGTGAGTGTGGGTGTTTATTCAAGGAAACGGTTTTAAAATGACCTTGTAGCTCTCTGTCAGAAATAATCTCTGTCCACACTAACTAACTAGAAATACATTAAACCTGACATGTTGAGGAGTTGTACTGATGTTTCTTTAAAACACTGCTCCTATCAGGCTTCTTCAGTTCTTCTCGAGTAAAAGGTGAAATGTCTTCAAGAAACACCAGCCAGTCTAGTTGTCTGTGTACTCATGTACAACTGCTGGATGATACCATGAGCTAGAGGATTGAGAATCAACATTCATGTACACAGCTCATGTGCACACAAGTTCCAGCAGGGAAGACTGACTCCTCTGGAGGGGGTTTCTTAGTTGCAGAAAATAATACTAAAAGAAAAAAAATATTTGAAAAGTACGAGCAGGGATTTCTTTGCTTGGATTGACACCAAGATGGAACTGTCACTGGCAGTAATACGTCTTTTACATCAAAATTAGCAGGTATGTGTGAGTTTTATTAAATGTGGGTAAACCTCTTAAGAAAAGACAATTGACTCCTTTAAACCCCTGTCTACTGCAGAGTCAGTGGACCTGGGAGTGAAATCCAATTGCATCCACTCCATTACAGACAAAAGTCCTATCTTAGTGGGTTTTTTGATCAGTGAAAAGGGGTTTAAGTATTAGCGATGCACCGCTGGTAATAAAGGCATGTCAAACCCAATCAGAAAGCGATGAGCGTGACTGTGTCATTATTTAAAAAGTCTCAAAAACTGTAGAGTAGAGTGGACATAAATGCAACTGTTACGCATTTTAAAAGTAAAATGCATTAGTGTGGACATAGCTTAACAGGGTCACTCCAATAACAATTATATTTCTTCACCTCCTGCTAATCACCTGACAAACTGAACTAAAGAATCATGCTGACACTGGGTTCCAGTTCAGTAGTTGCCTGTCGTCTTGTCTGTGACTGTATTTCTGTTTCTCACCTTTCATGAGTGGTGATGGTTCCAGTATGGTGAGTAGAGAGCTCTGGAAGACCATGCTGATGGTTCGCAACACAAACACACGTCGCATCAGAGCCCCGATGCTGAGGAAAGAGCAGCAAACGAGCCAAATATCAGAGAGATACTCACCAACTTTCAGGAACAAGTGTTAATGTTGAGCAGTGTGATACGTGGTGACAGTGACTCCAGGCTGGTATCATTAAAATTAGACACATTCTATGTTTCTTTTCATGTCACACATAATTATACACACACACACACACACATACGGATGAGCACACACACTAACATGCTAACATGGAAGTAAACAAGTCCCCAGACACTAATTGATCCCTGTTAGTGCGAGAAAATCATCCCCCTGTGGGTTTTGGTTCATGACGTAATCAATAACCTAAGGAGATCCCCAGCATGAGGACGATAATTAATCACTGTTAACATACATGCACACACAAACACACACACAAAAGAGCTCGCACTGTTGTGTGACATCAGGGATTAATAATGCCAATCACTCAGAGGACGCCTGCCACTCACAGGACTAAGTGTGTGTTTATGTTTTTTTTTTTGCATGTAATTATTTATGTGTAAAAAAGACTGTGAGGAAGAGAGAAAGGGCCTGACACACACAGAGAAGGATGACGAATAAGAGTAACACTATGCGAATGTCTTATTCCACGATCGAGAAGTTCCATGCTCGTCGACCAAACGCTGATATCACACTCATTTAGTCGAAAGAAAATAAACATTATAAAACCAAGTATGCCCGAGTTGAACTGCTCCCTGTCCAGCTATTTTTATTTATTATAAACTTATTCTAAGGATTGTATAAGGATCAGGTTCAAAGTTACTACAATAGTAGTTATACAAGTTGCTAAATGTGGGAAATTTCCTTTTTCCCTCAAAGAGTTTTTAAACATGTCTGCTACAACGACTGACTTGAAACAAAGGTCCCTGACCACACTTGATCCAGGGATCGGCTGGTTGATTGGGTGGTTCAGGGTTGTAATGAACTACTTTCAAAGTCAAATAATCTGCAGATTCTTTTCTAGATTAATCTTTTGATTTGTAAAATTGACCATCACAGTTTCTTAGAGCTCAAGGTTGTGCGTGTAGTGCTATTACAGCCTACAAATATTTCCAATTATTGAATTTTTGACATTTTAAGACCCCATGGAAATCCTAAACAAGCAATGAGCAAAATAGTCGTAAACCGACTGATTGATCGACTCATTATTTCAGCTCTAGTACAAACTGCGTCTTTGACATTGAGGCCACAAAGTCAAAGAAAAGTATTGAGTACACCTGATTTGACTTGTTCATAACTATTTCTATATATCCAGTAATACTGACCTTAAATCAACTGAAATCTCTCTCTCTCTCTCTCTCTCTCTCTCTCTCTCTCTCTCTCTCTCTCTCTCTCTCTCTCTTCTTCTCTCTCTCTCTCTCTCTCTTCTTCTTCTCTCTCTCTCTCTCTCTCTCTCTTCTTCTCTCTCTCTCTCTCTCTTCTCCTCTCACCATCTCTCCCTCTCCACCCAGAAAACCAATCCTTCATCATTCACATGCTAAAGACATTCTTCTCTCTGCTGCTCATTTACCTCCCTTCTCAATGACAGTCTTTCATATCACACACTCTCAAGAGATTCGGAGAGGGGTGTGTGTGTGCGTGCATGTTTGTGAGAAAGAGAACCTGCCTGGCTGCTACCTCACATGGGTCGGGCCCAGATAAGAATAGCCATCCTCTCAAGTTGCCAGTGGCAGTTGTAAAGGGGGTCAGTCACTGACCACTCAGCCGTTTCTGATGGTGGGGAGGACAAACCTTCCAACTGAGCTTTTAGAGGTGGGACCAAGCCTACTGCACAGACCCGTGTGTGTGTGTGTGTGTGTGTGTGTGTGTGTGTGTGTGTGTGTGTGTGTGTGTGTGTGTGTGTGTGTGTGTGTGTGTGTGTGCTGAGAAGAAGTAATGAAAGGAAAGTGTTCATCTGAAAATATAAGGTGGATATAACCGAAAATATAGACTTTTACACCACTGAGTCATAAATATAACATGTGCTTTTAGGAATTGTTGGACATTTCTCATTTTTAACAATTTAGAGGACAAAACAAATGTTTCTATTTTCCGGACCCAGTGAATACAAGCACATTTTCCCTTATCACACTGGATTTTAACTTAAAATTATTAAATCTGTATCCCTACACTATACCAACTGTAATATTGCACATACTGGTGGACCAAAGGGGCTTCAGTAACATGTTGTATAATTTGTCTCTTCAGATTACTCCATTAATTGTGGGTTTAAATATCTTACTATTGTAATAGTCTGATTCTGACTGTTAAGTTAGTTTAAAAAAAAGTAATTCTCAAAACATAATTAGAAACATAAACTCTATTGAGAAACAATCCAAACCCAGTGCTCCTTGTTCTGTATAAAATCTTTCAACTTAACTGGATCAATCAGAACTCATTCTAATGCAGGCTTGGAGATTTAGTAAATATTTAACAATGATGATTGGTTTAAATCTATAACCATAAAATGCCTTTTTAGTTAAACCTGGTTTTCCCACAGAATGTCTCCCCATCTTTAGCAGAACAAGATGTTTATTCAATATACTACAGAGTAGATTTCCCATCTTTGTCAGTGTGTGAACATATTACTGCCTTTACAACTGAGGGAGTCTTTTTACAGGTGAGATGGAGAGAAAGAACGAAAGATCAAAAGCCAAAATATGACAATGACATCTTTTGAGAGTGCTCTCCCTTCAAAAACATTTTGCCTTTGGAGAAATGCTCTTGTTTGCTAGTGTCACTTTACAGGAGGAAAAAAAAACCTGGGAGCTGAAAACACAAAACAAAGACTAAAAGACTGACATCAGACAGAGCACAGAGCAAGATACATGTCAACAACCGGGCAAGCACACAAAGTCACACAAAGTACAAACACAGATACCAACAGAGAACCAAAAAACACAACTTTACCTCTTTTTAACAGACAAACTGTGGCTCCCTAATCTGCCTAAGATCTTGATGTAAAGGGGCCAAAAAGCTAAATAGCTAAATGTTTTCTAAGTGTGGATGGAAGAATGCAATCATGGATGTTTTCTTACAAATACAGTAACACCCGATGAGGAAACTAACACATTATCTTCCATAAAGGCATTGTTATTTATAGTTTCCATTACATCACACTGGCCATAGGCAGAGCTGTGCTATAATGTGATCCTAGTATAAGCAGACGTAGACTTATGCAACAAAGGCTGGGCACAAACGGCACAATGTCAATATGCTGAAGGGGAAAACATGTAAAGGTTCAATTCAATCATACGATTAAGACACAGAGATAAAAATTAAACTTTTTATAGACATTTTTCTAAAGGTAGTTTTGTATACCAACAGCTTTTAAAACACTATACCAGAACAACAATATTACATATAGGGATAATATTGGTGTTTCAGCACAGTGGTTACATCTAATCTAATACAATGTAATGCAGCCATTTTAATATATTAATCATCATCAGAGTTTAACATCTTAGTATCCATCTGTAAATCTGAGACTTAAATTCAACCAGAGTCGCTTGTCTCAGCACACAAGTATGTGTGTGTGTGTGTGTGTGTGTGTGTGTGTGTGTGTGTGTGAGAGATGGATTTGCTGCTCATGCTGTTCTCAAACCACACGCCAAGCAGAGGGGGTCCCTGAGCTCTCAAACAGAGCTGTGTTTACTTAAATTACTGCACGCACGCACGCACGCACGTGCACACACACACACACACACACACACACACACACACACACACACACACACACACACACACACACACACACACACACACACACACACACACACACACACACACCTCAGCAAAGAAAGCTGAATGAATTAGAGAAGAGGAGCAGGGTGAAGAGGAGGAAGATGATGATGATAACATGATTAGAGGAGAGAACGTGTTGATGACTGCGCCCCAGTGTTTGGATTCTGGAAGACGGTCACCTCTAACCTCTTCATGCTGTTTGAAATGCTCGTCCATTACACTTAAACTGAATGACTTCTAAAATTAGGGTTTTACTTTAACTATAAAAACAAATTCTTCTACCTGGCGAAATAATTGGTTGCCTAGCCTCCAAAGTCGCTATTCGCTATTGGTTCTGCGCTGAGACTATTCATTGAACATGTGCTTGTATTTATTGCTTTCTATTAAAACCTTTGGAGACATGTAACAGAATCCCTTTTGTGATGATATGTTTCATATTTTTTATGTTTACATGTATCAACAGATTAATTGAATTATTGAGAATATCACATTTAACTTTAGGTGAATACGGGAAAATGTGGATTTGGTGTTGAGAACTTTCAGACTGTGTAGTCTTCTCCATCTTCTTAACAAATTTCACTCCGTTCCCCAATTAATTTTATACCCGCAAAGCCTGCAGAGTTGCCAAATAACACTGCCAAACCAAAAATATTGATGTCAGTGTTGACCAAAAGAGTTGGTGAGAGCGATAATGGTGGCTACCTGAACTGAGAGAGCAGCAGGCCTCCCAGGGACGACCCGCCGATGGAGAAGCCCATGGCGATGACGCCGTTCCAGAAGCCGAGCTCCCTGGCGGTCATGTGGTGATCCAACAGGAAAAGAGGAAACATGGTGACTGCACCCTGCTCACCTGCAGTGACAGGAGGAAAAAAAAGCGACAGAGAGAAGGACAAGAAGATGAAAAAGGGAAGACTTGAATGAGATATCCTGGCAAATGGAGTGATGATAGAGTCTATTGCTGCAGAGTAAAATGTGCAATTAATACACTGTGTGTTATGTGCTGTCTGTTTCTGACTAAACATTATCATTTTCCACATACAGTCTGTGAGACATCTCCTGAGTACACGTGCCTGCTCCAATCACAGTCAAATACGATGAGCATGTTGAACCAAACTGTTTAGCCTGCAAGACTGAACAACACGGTTTTCCTGAGATGACGATTGCAGAATCAAATACAGCACACTGACACGCCGCGCACCTATTCCTAGAAAGTGTCAATAATAGATGCCTGACAAGAAAAAGAATACCCTCAGTCACTTTATCAAACGGGGGCCTAGCACTTTTCCTAAAGCACAAAAAGGAAAACACAACAAAAACACAAAAACTTCCGCAGATGAAATAGACCTCACAAAGACCTTTCAGTCAAAATAAAAAGTTTCTGTCAAGCAGTCAGACTTTCTCTGCATGGCGATGAGTGTGGTGGTAATGTTCTGCTGAACACTACAGTAAAATATTCAGTGGCACTGACTATACGCCATTATTATATTAATGGAGACTGACTTCAGAAAGACAGTGGGACCAAGGAGCTGTGTGAGTGACAGCTTGGCTCCCAGACTGCTGTCAAAGACGACGCAACACAACTGACGACTCACACACTCAGTCAGCCAGGAGACAAACAAAAATAGAGAAAGAGAAAAAAAGACATGAAAGACTGAAAGAAAATAATAATAAGAGAAAGCTGAGAAGCTCCCAGTGATAGGGAGTGCAGCAGGCGGCAGAACGAGAGTGTCACCGCTGTAAAACCCAGCAGAAAGGTGGGGAAGGAAATGTGGATTCTCTGTGTAGGAAACACTTGTCTCTCACTTCTGTCACGCATGTTTCACTGATGGCAAATTACACACTGACAGGGACGACTACTAGGTTCAAGCTGGTTAAAGTCAAATTAATCAGAAAGGCTTGTGGTTACTAATCCTAAACATATCTACCTGTCTGACTTACAAATGTGTTTGTTTGTTTTCTAGATTGTCAGTCATAAGAGGAATATGGAGACAAGATCAGCCAATGCTGTGAGTTTACAGACGTCCTTCATGTCACAGAACTGAACAGTATTCTGCCTGTATCAGCCGGACAATAAACCAAATTTACCAAAAGAAGAGCTGCTCTCAGTGGAGTTCATACCGCCTTATAAACACATTTCAATTCAAAAGATCCAGATTTGTATTTGGATCTGCACTAAACTAAAAAAAACAATACTGGATCTGACCCCCGATCAGGATTTGCACCAACATTAAATGGGTTCTTCCTTGGATCCCCCCCCCATGAATTGGTGGAGCAGTTTTTGCGTAATCCTGCTAACGTACAAATAAACGCAGACAAAAACATAACCTCCAAGTCAAAGATAAATAAAACTCTGATCCAAGTTGATTCAGTACAGTTCTGTACAGACTGAATCCCAAACTGAGAATAACAACAATAAGCAGTGAGGAGGTCAACCTGTCATTGAACGCACAGTCCAGTACAGACAGACTGTGCTATAGCTGTAATGGTTAACTGAGGAAAAATGATCATCCACTTATGTATTAATAAAATGATATTACTATACTATAGAGGGGAGATTGAAAAAATAACAAAAAGCATCTTGTTTGGTATTTTTCATTTCTTTCTAACATGTTATATAGTCCAGGTTATTGATCAATTCATTACAAAAAACCATGATCATTATCACTACTTGTAGCCCTGCAGAATATAAAGACTAGATCATATTGTTGAGTATGACACATCATTTAAATTTGTAGAACAAAAGTGTTGGGAGCTACGTATGTCGATTTGACTTTAATTATGAGTCGATCTTCCTAATATAAATACATTAGCATCACTCCACACACCCAGTGGGAGCTGCACTGATACCCGTATACCCTCCCTGTGCATTATTCACATCGTAATCTGTCATCCTCGGCACTGAACTGTTTGGAGCTGCATCAACTGCGCAGGAACCATATTAGTCATAATAAAGTCAACATTGGCAACAGCAGTACCCATGATGCCTGGGTTGTTTACCCATGGTTCTGTGCTCCTGTGCCTGTCTGCTGCCTGTTGTTTAGCTCAGAGCTTTCACAGTCCTGACTTCAACTAATTATTTCTTTAAAGTGGGGGAGGGGATGGGGGGGGTTACAAACACACACACACGAACACACACACAACACCAGGCTGATTATTCCTTTCTATAAATATTCTCAAAGCAACAATTGTCCATTTCAGCAGGGATTTCATTAAACATCCGCAAAGATTAAACAAGCAGAGAGGAGGGGAAGGAGGAAAGGGTAAAACAAGAGAGGAGGGGAGAGGATGAGAGTGATAGAGCAAGGGAGAGAGAGGGAAAAGGAGGAAAGAAAGTGACAACGAGACCAAAAAGAAATAAAGAAAGGGGCAGAGGGCAGTAGGCGAAAAAAGAGGGAAGAGAAGAGAGATGTGGTGCAGGAAATGACAAACATAATGTATTCTTTTTTTTTTTTTTTAAAGATGTGAGTTAAACATGACTGGAGAGATAGGAGAGCAGCCAGGGATGGAGACAGTTGAAGACAGAGGGAGAGGAAGGGGGCAGATGAACAGAGACATTGTTAGGAGGTTAGTGAAGAGGAAACAGAGGCGAGGTGGCAGCCTCAAAGAAAGGTCTGTGTTTATGTTTACATTGAGCTCAGAGAGACAAAACTGTTTAACATTAAGAGAGCGGGAATGACAGAAAGAGACAGGGCAAAGTTGTTTTATCTTTCCCACTTATTTAAAAGGTGCTTCTTCACAACATCTACTTGGAAGCACGAAGTAGGGTCCGAGACATCTGACACAAAGACATGAAGAAAGGGGAGAGAAATAAATTATAGAATGTATTTAAAGATGGATGATGTATCCACTTCCTCCCTCCCACTATCCACAAATAAAGCCAAAATATGCCAAATAAAAACGCTGCCATCTTGCACATTTGAAGCCAGAGTCTGCGTGGTAGTGATCGCGGGATGGAGACGCAGAGGTCTCACCGACACATGCGCTCCAACAATCATGAGTTTCATCCTGTAATTATAGCATCAAATAACTATATCAAATTAAACTTACACTTGAATACAATTCAGTGTGATAAGAACTACTCAAAATGGCAGAAACCATCTTTGACAAAAAATTGAATTGAGGTGAACTATGACTTTTTTGTCTTGCCCATGTCTCATCCACTTACATGGAGGATGCCAGTTTTAAGACCATTACTGCAGCCAACCACCAGGTGGCGAATTGAGACGCATTGGCTTCACTTTTGAGAATCAGTCATGTCATCCATCTTTAAAGGCAGACTATGAAATAAGCCCATGTAGATTAAAGGCCCTGAAAAGCTTTTTTATTCATCAGCTTTTAACTATGAATAAAAAAATAAGAGAAGTTTTTAACAATTTGAGTTATTTCACATCATTGCACCACAACCACGTCGTCCTGATGAGACAGATTAGCTGAGTTATTGACCGTTACTCTCTTAGTGTAATACCTTAGTCCAGGTTTGGTAACATTAATTTCTTTGCTTCACATCTTTGATTTCACCAAATAGATATAGATCAGAGGGCAAACAGAACTAGTGCCAGTTGTTCAAAACAGGCGTCTCAATAAGCAATACACTGGGTGACACTGGCACATTTCTGTATTTTGATAATTGTTAATGTATTACCAAAACAATTATCAGTAAAACAGTTAAGATGGGAAAAATATGAATGTGTTGCGTTGCATGTCGTTGTAAATGGTGCGCCTACATTTTGTGCTGGTGATCTTTACTTCAGTATAGCCCCACTGCTACTAGTGGAAAGAGTTAGTCTGGAGCCCAGGGGTTAGATGAGGGCGAGAGGTCAACAAGGACAGTGGGGTCATATCACGACCTCCTTGCTCCAGCTTCGACAAAAGAGCCGGCGGAGCAGGAGAGATCACTGAGGACACACAGTCACCCTGCACAACATTATCACTCCCTGCTGCGTGCAAGGCAAACAGAGGCAGGTTTATACATACTGCATTTTACACACACACACACACACACACACACACACACACACACACACACACACACACACACACACACACACACACACACACACACACACACACACACACACACACACACACACACACACACACACACACACACACACACACACACACACACACAGGCCTATGTGCATACACATGTCAGCTCTTTAAGCTCCCTGAGGAAAAAACAGTAAACAGAGCCTTGTCTATACACAATTTCACAATATCCTATGAATACTAGTCTTTTGACTTACACACACCCATACGCACACACACTAGTGTGAGTCCCTGCAGATCAATGCAGGTGTCAAGATGTTCTCTGTGGCCCTCCGGGCTCACGAACATGGGAAAATTCACTTTGCAACTCGGTAGAAGCAAAAATAACCACTATGTCTTCCCGCCCATCCCAATCTTGTTAGATTACAGGGTTGATTGTTTGTTGTCTGTGTTTATTTTCTGAGAAATAGCCATTCAGGGTCTTACAGCAAATACACTGTCCCAATCATTTTCAATTATGTTTTAGATATTGCATGAACTCTGGGTTACACAAGTCTTTCCAATGATAAAAAGACAGCGCCTTTAGAAAATATTCAAACCCCTTTCCTTTTTGCACTTTATTGTTGCAGATTAAAATTTCAGATAATAAAATTGCCATTTTCAAAACCAATTTACTCTCAATTACCATCGACACATCTCAGGGATGCATCAGAACACAATATAGCATCACAGAAAAGGGTCTGAATACTTCTCTAAATTACAGACAATTATTTCAGTTATTCATTTTTAATCAAATCTGCAAAGGTTTTACACTTTATTGTGAATTATTGACAAAACTTGGCAATTTATCCATTTACGATTAAACAAAACAATAAAGAGGGCAAGAATGCAAAAAAAAAAAAAAAAACACCAACCAAAACTAGGAACACAGTGGGGTAAATACCCACGCCGGGGCCCAACAGTTCCCTATAAACTCACCCAAGACGCATCAAATTGCACACAATCATAGATGTCCCCTAAATATCCCAGATTTTTTCATCAAGATCCATCAAGATCCATGCTTTATTCCCTGGCAAATGTCAAAATTATCCAAAAGCCCATACGTTTGAGTTTTGATCATTAACTCAAACAAAACTGAAAACACTGCATTTGGATTTAGCTCATTATGTGAGATTTATGTGGCAAAGAAAACACGTTGAAAGATCTTGCACCTGTTTGTGTCAGCATGCATAAATATGTTTACTTCTACAGCCATTTTGCTCTTCGTCTCTCTCAGGGCACCATGTGGTGGTTGTTCATTAATTCATCCCCTCCTTCAGCCTCCCTCCGCGCAGTCCCTCTTTTGCCCTCTGCACCCCCTTCTGTAAGTTTGTCTCTTTCCCACTCTTCCACCACCACTCCATCTCTCACAACTCCATCACCTCTGCCCACTTGCTGTCATCCATCAACTCTTTCAACAGACTGGACCTCAGGTCTGAAGACAATACAGGGTTGATGCAGGGCAACAAACATGTTCAATATGCAGTTAATGATACTGTTCCACTGTCCTCTTTTAATGAACATGTCTACATGTACCCCCCCCCCCCTCTTTTCATCATGATGCTGTCCACCACAACAGTCCTGCAGGAAAACTTACCTTCATAAAAGGTTTTATCAGTCTTTGATGAAACGGTTGCGACCATGTGTTATTTCAAAGGCTGTAGATGATGGCGCTATTGAGCTGCATTGCCTCATACTGAGATGTGCCCCTATTATTTTGTTTACCACATTCATATCAACGAGGACCTTTACCTCTATCTAATTTAATGAGAGCATATTCTAATGTTATTATTAGATCTCCTAGCTGTCATTTTGGAGGTTAGGTTAAAGCTCAGTATTGGATCAAGGCTTTTCTCTTTTTTCTCTCCATCCACCTGCTGAGTTCTTAGAGAAAGCCACCACCTCTTCTCACTATAGTTTACATCTCTTGTCAAACATACAGGGTCCCTACTTTTAAAAAGTGCCATCACTGATGTGTGCACCACTATATCATGACCTGCACTAGTGTTTCCTTATTACAAACTATTTAGATATGGCCATTAAATAATATACATTTATAGAAGGCAATATACTAATAATTATCTTCTTCAAATTTTAAGTAATTAACTAAATTAACTAACTTGAGTTTGCACCTAAAGATAATAAGAATTGCCATTTCAGCAACAATTGCTGTGTTTTAGCTACAGGGTTGTTTCCCCATATGACGACAACAACATGACACTAAAATATTTCTATCCGTTTGAGCATATTCACAACTCAAAATTTCACTTTTTTGCCTCCGTCTGTTCCTTTTTCCCTTAATACTTTATTTCTCACCCCCTCACGCTCTCCGTCCATCTCTCAGGGACTGTACCCAGACAGTTATCCCATCTTGCACAGGGGGAACAGTTCAGACATGAGGCCCTCAATGATTGGCCGCAGCATTGGACGCGGCACAAACTCAGAGTTCATTAGTGATAGATGAGGGAGAGGGGTCTGAGCTTGGTGTTTGTGTGTGTGTGTGTGTGTGTGTGTGTGTGTGTGTGTGTGTGTGTGTGTGTGTGTGTGTGTGTGTGTGTGTGTGTGTGTCAGAAGGGGGGGGGGTTCAGACAGGCAGATCACAGTCTCACACAAACATACCCACGCACCCCCTTGAACAAAAACAATACTGTCTCACATTGACAATTATGCTGGCACATCCAGGCATAATCTAAAATATTACACAATCCTCCCTGTCTACAAAGGTGGGAAATATGTTGACGACTACAACAGGAAAGGCTAACAAGCGACAAGGCCGTCAATGTATGTCCAGAGCTCAATCACTGAAAACACTGGGAGTAATTATTGTTGTAATCATGAGCATCAGCCGATAGCGTGTGTGCTCGTGTGACAGAGAGAGTGCTGGGGGGCTGCTCCCTAGACAGATTAAGGGGTCCAGCCAGCCTTCACATTTTGTCTAGTAGTGTCGTCTGCTGTGGCTCATCCGATTACTAAGCCACCCTTAACACTCTCTCAACACACACACACACACACACACACACACACACACACACACACACACACACACACACACACACACACACACACACACACACACACACACACACACACACACACACACACACACACACACACACACACACACACACACAATTTAAAAACAAAGACATATACATTCATGGGCATACACCAATAAAGACTATGCAAATGTGAGGAGACAATTATATTCCCACCACCCACGTACACATAAACACACATCAGCATGATGCGCCGTCTTTCATTTCAGTTTCTGAACGCCACAGACACAAAGACACTAATCCTTACATAATCCCCTTCTGCTACCAAACACCAAACTCTGGTCAAATCAACTCTCTCTCCCACACACAAGCCTTAACTGTTTGAAAACTACTTAATTTTTTTAGAAACTTTCTTACTGGAATTAACTGACTGACAAATAAAAACTGTCTGCATGAACTTAAAGGTAGTGTCTAAGTTTTCCTGACTGAGGCCCCAAGTGGCCGCAAGTGGCCACAGCAGCACAGTGGTGAATATTTGAACGCAGTGTTACAGTAGCACAAGTAGAGACGAGTTGAACAAGTCAGAAAACTGACTCCATAGCCCATCAACATCTATGAGAAGTTTGCAAACATAGCTAATAATAGCCATAAGCTAAGAGGGCAAGTGAGGGTGTAGCATCAACAGCCCAAGAGTACATTCAAATGAATAAAGGTGGGTTTTATTTCTTATGCATTCAACTTTTCATTTGCAAGGGGGAGAGTCTAATTCATTCTCTTAAGAGTTACTTATTTCAAAATAACACTGTCTTCTCATCATACTGCCTTAGGTTTACACTTTATGTGACATTACAAATAACTGTTTCATCTAAGAAGGGCCTGTACTTCTCAACGTGCACACGGGACCTGTTAAGACAAGATAAACTGCCTTACAACAATTACCCCACAGTCCTATTTCATGTGCTCACTCACGACTTCAGCCTTCATTGATGTGTCAACGGAGACATCTAGTGGTGATCTCTGGGCCCTACACTACAACTGAAGAAAGGTTCACAGTGGGACAAAAGAGAGAATTTCAGGAAATAGAACTGTCCATTGCTTATGGGAAGTTGTTTTCTTTTGCTGTCTGGTTTGTGAAGAGGAAATAAAATAAAATTGATCGATTGATAAAATGGTCACCCATTTCTACGTAGATGTTCAGCAGCTGTTCCTACTTCAGTCTTTTTCTTGCTCTCTTTTTCTAACTGGGTTCCTGTGATGATCATTCAACCTGAAAATTTGATAAGACCTGCCACAATTATTCGATTAATCAACTAATAAAAACAAAAGGAATTTATATATTCATTGTTTTAGTCATTTATCAAGAAAAACCCAAACCGCTCTTTTGTTTTTAGCCTCTCCAATGTGAGGATTTTCTGTTTTCTATCCGTTTTATATCATTACAAACATAAAATATTTTGACTGTTGGTCCAGAGAAAAAAGATTTGAAGACATTTGTTTTTGCCACACTTAAAAGGTCAGACAATTAATAGTTAATTATACATTTTTGACACATTAATTGAGAATAAAAATAATTTTCTGCATCAGTCCAACAAATAACATTTTTTTTCATTGGAAAATGTTCTGAAAAACTATTAGTGTCAATATAAGGTCTAATAAGTGAAAATATTTATAATAATAATAATTATAGTTTAACCATATAGTCATTTACTCAGACTTACCCAGTTTGTATGTCAGGACATACAGGACTGTCCATGGCGTGCCAGGCACTGCAAGCATCTTCCTCCACGCCCTCCATGGCGTCATAGCATCCGATCCCTGCACCCCCCTCCTGCTGCCATCAGCCTGCTGGCCCCTCAAAGTCTCATCATCCAGCACAGGTGTCCCCCACACAAACAGAGCCACCCCTGCATACACAAACGTCAGCAGCATAAACATCCAGCTCCATCCAGCCACGTCAATCACCGCCAGCAGCCCACCGCCAGCGAACACCGACCCAGCTTTGTAGCCCACGACCTGAGCCGTGTTGCCCAGCCCCAGCTCCCCGCGACCTTTCAACAACCTCACCGCTGCTCCATCTACAGCAATATCCTGGACAGAGGCCAGGGTGTTCATGGCCAACAGGGTTCCTGCCACTCCCCAGACATGTGCTTCTGGGGCCAAGGCAGCACTGGTGAGGCATGTCAGAGCCAGGCCAGACACTGTCGCCACCAGCCAGTAACGCTTTGTACTCAGCCGGTCCACCAGCGGAGCCCAGAGCACCTTGAGGACCCAGGGGAAGTAGAGGATCTTGGTGAAGCCGATGCGGGTGAGGGAGTGACCGGCTCCACGCAGGTAGACAGGGAGCAGGGAAGACTGGAGACCGTAGGGGATGCCCTGGACAAAGTACAGCAGGCCCAAAAACACTAGTTTGTCATTCATGATCTAGCTCCAGACGGGACTCTCTCACTGTGCTGACACTGCTGAGGTCCATGGGTCAGGTCACCGTCATCACACTGATGTAAGGGGAGAACCTCAGATGGACTGACTGACCTGGAATGAGAAGACAGAGTGTGTGAGGTTCAGGGACACATATGTTAAACCTATGATACTAATGATGAAGACACAGGGTGGATCAGTATCAGTATAGCTCCTGCCTGCTCAGCATGGTTTACTGCTGCTCTGCCCAGCTCAGGTTCCTGTATCCTGGCTAACGTTAGCCTGCTCAAAGTCAAACCACTAATGCACACAGACAGGATCAATACGGAGGCGACCACACTTTATTTCATCATTAAACTCAAACACAAACGTGACTTCACATCGCTGACATCACACTGACGCGTCTGACAGCTGAGGTAGTTGTCACACTGGCTGTTCAGCTGAGGTTAGCTAGCTAGCATGCTGTCATGCTGTCGTGGTGAAGGAGCCGCTTTACAGCACATTACAACACGTCAGAATTATTAAAGGATTATTTTTACAGCGAGACAACGCGTCCCGCATCCGCTAGGAGAGAAGCATTGACACATGCTGAGATATAAAGTTGTTAGCTTAGCAGCAGCTAACCTGAGACGGTGATCCGCTTGTTTACAGTTGAGGTCTGAATGAGCTATGAGGTTGCCAGGTGCGGTGACAGCAATCCGTATTCCGCAGAGGGAAAGTCAAGGGAGCAGAGAGCGTGTGTTTTCTGTTCACTGGGTAAAAAGATGTTTTATTTCTTAGACTTTTAATCATTTACACGCCAGTGCATTTAAATCTATTTTATTACCCAACCTGGCAACCCTCGTCCAGCATACCACATGCACTCACTCTGGCTGGTGTGATATGTACTTGTGTTCATGTGTAGGAGGTTTGAGTGGGGACACACAGCTTACTGTACCAAACATTAGTGGTGAAGCAAGTACTCAAACTTTTTATTCATGTAAAAGTACAAATAAATACACAATAATGTAGTTACAAGTAAAAGTAGCCTACCATAATAACTCTTCTACTTGTACTTGCTTCTAAAAGTGTAGAGAGTAAAAGTGTGTGCACAGTCGAGCCTATTAACTAATGCAACAATCTACTGTATGAGTCTTGGCAGTGACCTCTTCCAAATCAATTTTAGGAGTTTCTCTTATTGAAGGAGGAAGGGTCAAAATGTTACCTGCCCTCTGATTGGATCAGTGGATCAATTCCCCTCTTGTCTTGTTGATTGATTACTTTCACATTTTTCAATGTGAAGATGTAAAGCAATGCACCGTAAAAAAATATAGTGGTGTAGAAAGTATAATCGGAAAAGTACCCAAGAATAAATCTACTCGAGTAAAGTACAGATACATACAAAATTTACTTAAGTGATAATAACACTAATAATAATAAACTTTATTTGTATAGTACCTTTAATAAGTGCTATACATTCAATATAGTTAAAAATAAAACATTTATGTAAATGTACTTTGTTGCATCCCAGCTTTGCCAAAGATGGGATTGTCTGTGCCTTATGAAGACTGTTTCATTTTGCAAAAATCATTATAATTTTGCATAAAAATAGGAGAATACTAAAGTATATTAGTTTGCTAAACATGTTTCATTCTCTAGCTTGTTGGCTTGTGGTTGTCTGATATGAATTGCATGTGGACAGTGTGACATTGTGTGAGGTTCAAAACAACAGAGACAGCACGAATAAGCCTTCATACCAAAAGGTTTTATTTTCAGAATATCCAAGCTCCTTCAAGTTGAGTTCTACTACTGACTGTAACAGACACAGGGGAATCTGTGCACATCAGAGACGGTATAGTTTACATGTTTTCAGCTGCAATGTGACTTTAGCTTCCTTTCTAGCATCAGATACGAGAATGACGGATCATATGTCCATTATAACACTGCTTGGACAAGAGTGTTGGGAGAGAAGTAATAACTAGAAGAGGAAATAATCTGCTGAGGCAGTGCAGTGCAGACTCCATGTTAAACTTTGACTCATTGCTGTTATTATCTTCTAAATCTTATGACAGTCACTAAGAGAAAAGGACAGTTTTTTTCAGTTCTCCACAAGAATATATGGCACAATATGTGTCAAAAGGTTAAAGGTCATTTTCCTCCACTGGTGGTGGATCTTTGGTCACATGAGATTTAATACCATTGATTGGTGTTTAGTTTTCACCCCCACAGAGAGCGAGCAGAATCTTCTCGTAGTCTCCTTTAGTGTCATCCTGAAAAACAAACCAAAAAAAGTCAGTAAATATAGTAGCTCATAGTTTATTGTATTGTGAATTTCTATATGTATATCAAAAATATGAAGAATTCATAACACAGAGGACGGGTTTATAGTCATTATCTTGGATCAGATGTTTGCTCACCAGAATATCCTGGTACAGTGCTTTGCCGTAGTTTTTCTTGTACTCGTTCTTGATCAGTTTCATGTCCAGTTCAGAGCGGCTCACCATGATGCGAGTCAGGATGTGCTTGCGGGTACCGCTACCCTGATGGGCAGAAAAGAGTCCGTCAGGAGAGGTATTTATCTCTGTACTTTATTTTATGAGTATTCTCTGCATACTGTACCTTCATGGCCAAGTTGAGCTTCTCAGAAAAGAACGCAGGCCTACTTCCAGCACACTTCACTGTGGTCATTTAAAAGAATAGGTTACATTCACAGAATAAATGTTTCAGTGTTAAAGTTAGAGTAGAGCTTTATGCCTTTACCGACTGCAGTGAGACAGCTTTCAATGTCTCCTTTCATCTCCAGGTCGATAGCCTTGGCCACGTCCACTTTGCTGTACTTTGAGTATCTCTCAAACACTGAAGCAGAGGACGAAGAGGAAGAGCGTTAGAACCAAACACGAGGAAACACGAGGAAACAGGAAAAAGACAGAGGTTACAAATGAGGCAGTTTGCCAGCAAACCTCTGCGGAGGTGAGGGGCACTCCTGGTGGTCAGGATTTCAATGAAGACAGAGCAGTCTTTGCCCTTCCTCCCCTCGCCAGCCTCGTACAGAGACCTGGCATCACTGTCGACCAGCTGCTCGGAAACTCCTTCAGTCCTGCCGGCCTGTGATGAGCCGAGACAGAGCAACTTCACTGTAGTGAATCCAACTAAAACAATTTCTGGTATCTCTAAGGAAGGGAGGGTTTGGGATGACCCAGGCATTATACTCGCCGCACTTCAGTTTGCTGTCTGATAATAGCTTGTTTTTGAAAATCTAAATTTACTGCAGCAAAAGCCTGACTGATTATAAAGCACATTGTCACAGATTGTGAATAAATAAATGCAAAATATCTATGATGTGCAAGTCAGTTATAATGCTAGTTTCTCTGTTTGACCTCAGATAGGATCTGTGATATCTTCTTATTTCAAACGAGTCCTTATTTATGCTTAAATATTGTGATTATATCATATCACAGTAGGGAGTCTCTGGCTTGTGAGACAATTCAAACATTTTAAATACTCATCTTTTCTGCTATAAATACAAACTTGATAAAATAGTTGATAAAGGTTATGTGGCGAGTGAGATGACAGAAGATGAAATCTCAATAGAAATGAGACTTTGGGAAGGAGCCTTGTTGCCGCTGCAGCACAGCTCAAACCAGATACAGTGTATCTTCCTACTCTGCAAGAACTAAACCTGTACATCTGAACATGCAGGTTAGTTTGATCAACTTCTTCAGGCATTTGACGAGAGGTTTCAGGAAGGGAGATGTAAACACAATGATCTGTACATATTGGTTAAGCAATTACATTTGGAAGCAGCTGATATGTATGACAACCTATGACACGAAATCACTGAGAAGCAAAGCAACAACAAGCTCTAAGTACAACAACCTCCCTGAGCTCGAGGAGTCGAGGTCTGTAAACTGTGGAAGGATGTTCCATTCTGAGGAGACGTCAGTGAAGTGTGCATCTCTGTTTGGGACGAGCTGCTCCTGGGAGCAGTTCTTTACATCTGACTCTTACAAAGACTCACTTCTGACCCAAACCTGGAAAACCAGCTGCGTACCAACATCATCGCTTCCATCTGACATCAGACGCCTCACCAACAAAGTTTTTCCAGCCGTCGCATTTAAGAGGCTAGTGTGATATATGTATTTAATAATATAGTATGGATTATCAGTGGCCCAAATATAAAACCCCATTGTGTTGGTATGTATAGCATGTGTGTATAGAGGGAGTGAGATTGTTTATTTAATTTGAACAACTGTTACTAGCAGCTTTTGAAGGGAGTGTTATGTTGTCACAGAAAATAAGGACATCCTGGTACTGCGACTGGATAATTGTTTGTGCTACATGTGTTTGACTGAAACACACAGTGTAAGACAAAAATAAAATTTGACACACACACATACACACACACACATAGACATAAACACACCTTGCAGAGTGCAAGGAGAGCAGTCCTGAATTCTCCACCGGTGTCAGACCTGATGTCGTCCTCCAGATCCTTCTTGTATTCTTAAGTAACACAGAAAGCATAAAGGTAAAAGTTATTAAATTAGTGCTCAAAATGAAAAATTGTGTTTCAGCTAAATCATTTCTGATGTGTTAACCTTCTTTAATAATCTCCAGGCTCCAACTTTCCACTAATTTGTGTAATTTCCAAACACTTGCTTAGTGAAACTGAAGCTTGTTACTTTAGGATTTGTAGGCACTTACCCTCCTTGTAGACTTTCTTTATATCCACGATCTCTCTGTTGGTCCGGGACGCCAAAATCTCTATGAGGGTGGACTCTTCTGTGCCCATACCCTGAGACGGGGATGCATGGATAGATGAAGTGATACAGAGAAATACAGACTACACTTCACCAGCCTAATTCAGGAAAATTCCCTGATGTTCAGAAAACAAAACATGAATATGCAGAAGTGGGTGGATATAATTGTGCATTGAAGTTTTTATATTTAACTGTGCTAATTTATTGGTTTGGGCCGGTTCAAAATGTGCCTGTTGCTGCGTGACATGGTTACAAAAAAAACTCACAAAGCTGAAATGTTACTGTGATGTTACCCCATCATTAAAGTTGGAGGGTTGAGATTAAGTTTGATTTCTCAACAATCACTCACTCAAAGCACTTGTTTTGAAATCGATCAGATGTGCAGTTATCGAGAAAATTGAACGACAGACAGAAAAACATGTTGACAGATTTTGCAGAAGGATGACAGTGTTCGACTTTTTGCATTTGTGCACCTTCATGGCCAGTTTCAGCTGCTGGGCGTCGTACTGGGCTGGTGTTTTCAGCAATGCCAACACCACATCCTCCAGATCTCCCTTCAGGGCGCTCTTCAGCGCTGTTTCCAGAGGCTAGGAGGGAACGGCCAGTGTTTCATGATCATGTGCATAACAGTTCTGGATCAATGTATGAAAAGGTGTTCTGTGTTCTTGCTGTGACCATCTTGCGTAACTCTCACTACCTTGCCACTGGCCTGCTGGTAAGCCTGTTTAATCTGCTGCCTCTGCTCGTTGCTCCTTTTCACCAGAATTTCAATGATGGTGTTTTCATCCACGCCTGCAAAAATGACAGGATATTGATTAGATTCATGATCATTTTGCATCTAATGTGTGACAGAGACACATTTTCAATTCAGCTTATATTTTAAATGGTAAATGGTCTTTATTTATATAATGCTTTTCTAGTCTTGATGTGCCACAGCCACCCAACCCTTACTTTTATTTCCATCAATTCAACCCTGGTAATATTTGTTCTACAGTGTGAGGGGCCACATGGAGCTGTGGTAACTTTCTGCTTCAGATTACAATGTTTGTAGTAGTGCTGCCTGTTGGCCAGCAGAGGACGCTGAAGTTATCATACAGAAGCTAGCCCACCATACTTGAGGTAAAAGCCACATTGTGAAAATCCAGAACATGATCACACACGCACCAAGCGCTTGCCTGTGTGCATCATTTCAACTTCACCTTTTGTCTTGATGGCCTTATCCAGGACTGCTGTGTCTCCGTTGGGGCTGAAGTTGAGTGCTGCGGTCACTGTCCCTTCATTCTTTAGGACCTAAATGACATAACACAGATTATTGTGTGTTTGGTAAATACTTGACTGTGCATGAGGCAGGTCTTAAAAGTGCTCTTTAATAAAGTCAGGTAGCAGGTTTTATCCCCTTACACATTGCCTGCTTCCATATTTAGACATTCACAGGACATAAGAAAGGAAACTTGAGACAGATTTGTCTCCGAAAACCATGACTGTTTCCTGTAAAGTGCCTGTGCACACCCCTGTTGGACTGAACAGAACAATACCAGCAGAGCAGACTGAAATCGTGCATGACGACCTTACACAACCTTCCCTCGGTTCACTTTAAGAAACAAGGGGAAGCATTTTGTGCTGCTTGCAGAGTTTATAGAGGGAGGGGCACAAATTCCGGCTTCTATGAGTCACACACTCACAAGACTTAGTTTGGTCATCATTCTTATTGCACATAATATTTTATCAGCCAGACTCCCCTTTCACTTTAATAACAGTCCTCCTCTTTTGTTTCTGCTCCACTCCTTTTCCCTTCCATCCGTCCCGACATCTCACTCTTTTCTCTCTCTATCCTCTACGCCTCTACGCCTCTCTCCCTCCCCTCGTCCTAAACTCTAAATTTTTCCACCCCAGCATACCACAGGATGAGAGGGGGAGAGAAAAAAAGGAAAAAACAGGGTAGGTTGGCCTTAGCAACTGGAACTAAACCACAGAGTACGTACTGAGTCATCGGGCAAGCCCAGATAGACCGTCTGCTGCAGGAAGGCTTGGATGAAGGACATGGTGGGACTGCTGGAGTCTGTCTGCAGGGGGAGAAGACAAGAGAAGACAAGAGAAGACAAAATAAGACAAGAGAAGAGAAGAGAAGACAAGAGAATTCAAGAGATGAGAAAACAAGAGAAGACAAGAGATGAGAAGACAAGAGAAGAGAAGATGTCAGCACCGATGTGATCTTAATATGAGTACCTAATCCAGCATGTAATGTATTATTAGTCTGCAAGTCTGTTGTGAGACAGAGCAGATGATCTGAAGATAAAACTACAAAGTGAACTCACTGTATTCAAAGGTGAAACTATCACCACTCTTTATTGACTCTTCTTTATTAAAGTTTTCACAAGCTAAACAAATTAGCAGAGGAAAGACAGAAGGAAAGTGTGTGAACCCGCTGCTGGAGAGTAAATATACTAATATTTACTCTAGGTTTATATATTGTAGTTTTTCATGACAGCAAATATTTAAAGACTGCCTGACCACACCCACGTTCACCCCTGACACAGACATACACTTTGTTCTAGGCTACATTACACATGCAGTCTCCTTTATGATTACACTTATACATAATCAACACCACCTTAACACTGCGTAAATGTAAAAAAAACACATTACTGCTACTTTACAAACCACACCCTCGTGGGTTTAATCGTTACTTTGAGGAAGTTTTAATGAGAATAAAACATCTGGCACCAGACTTCAGCAAACACTCAGCTATAAAAAGTTGGAGATCTGATTTTTTTTCATTTTAATAGTAGGAGAAGGACTTACCGTGCGGCCTTGGAGAGAAGGAGGACTGGGTGACTAAGGTTGAGGAGATGTTGGAGCGATAGAGGCAGCGTATTTATACACAGCAGAAACCCCACCTAGTAACGGGTGCAGCCCACTCACTTCTCTCAGCAGCAGGGAGTGGGTTGAACTGCAGCCACAGCTGCAGCGCGCACAGCGGAGCAGCGTCCACAGCGCGTCGCCGTGCGTAAAGTACCGTGCGCAGATCCTCCAGCGGATTCAACAGTTAGTTTGAAACACATGCTGACTGAGTGCCAGACCGTAATGTTTCATATACACTGAGATAAACTAGAGAAGATTCCTTGGATATGAGGAAGCAGTGTGTTAGGGTGAATCACTGTAATGTACTTGAGCACTTCTGTATTTATTTTGGGTTTTAGTGCCGCATTTATTTTCTGTTGTTATTATTATACATTCTTTCCTTTTTACATTTCAATACTCCAGATTTTAAGAGAACTTCCTCAACATTTAGACATTGCAATGTTGGATTAAGAAGTTTAGGTGTCATTTAATTCATGCATTATTTTTGCTATTCAAACACGTTTAGCACAAGTCAATAGTTAAAGCATTCATAAGAAGTAGTAGTTTATTCTTTTAGTTCTTAGTTTATATTTGATCACAACAGAAGTAGAGATACAGTTTCATTTATGTCAAACTGTCACAACCACCAAAATTAAAGCACAACCATTCTCCTTTGACACTGAATATATGAAACAGAACTCTGGCACTGATTGTGCCTTAAACAAATCCAGTGTAAAGAGCCTCCTATACGCTGTTGGTATCACTCAACACAAACTAAGCAAACACTTTAACAGGAAGTGAATCCTACAGTCAGCAGACCTTCTGCAGACACTAAACGTGCAGTTTGTGACTGTGACAACACACATGCAGGTGTTTTCATCTGTTCTACAGGGAATGTGTTCACTGCTGGGGTGGATTATGTGTCCACGGGCAAAATCAACAGTTTCATGTTGACAGAAGACAGAGTGAAGTGTGTGTATTGCTCGTTTGACATTCCTGCTGTTAACAGTGTTTCTCCCTTTGCAAAATTGTTGTCAGGAGAGGAGGCCTCAAATCAATCCATAGCTCATTGTGTATCTATCCGTTATCTGTCCTATAGAAAGAAGTGGACATAGACCTACTGAAGATTCCTGAGAAGAGTCTAGTTTTTATGTGGGGAGGTAATGACTTTCTCTAAGGTGTGGCATGATGTCATGACTCTACAGCCAGGGCCTGACACCACCTGCAGACTGCTTGCCTCAACACACTGGCCCACTGAGCTCACAGACTGCATGTAAGGCAGCCAGGATGATGACACATTTGACTGATGACCTTGCAGAATTTAAATGTTACACTACTATACAGTGGAATACCGTCAGGGCACGTTTGGATTTGAAAAAAAGGAAGGAGGAGGCAAAGCTGCATTTTCATTAAAGTAGCATCATATCTGGATTTATCTTTAAGCAAGGTGTGTTGAACAGATGCTCAGGCTGTTGCCCAAATGTTCCAAATAAGTATCCTGGTCTTAGAAAGGAGAAAGAAAGAGAAAATAAATTCTCAGAGGAGCTTGGCCAAGAACAACAGGAAAAAGAGAGTAGCTTATGTTTAAGACCATGAAATAGATTAGTTTTAGGGTGTATATGAACCTACCACTGTAGCAAATATATTCTATCTATATACCAGATGTTCTCCTCTTCAACTGTAATGGTCGTATCCACAGCCACACATTTCAAATTAATTTTCTCACCACACTCATTACATTGGATTTAATTTAGGTTGATGGTCTCACACACTCACATCATCGTCAGAGGTTTTGTCATTTTCTTTGCAGTCACCAGTCATCAGTTAACAAACAGTTTTTGGGGTTTTAAAATCTTGTTTATTGCAAAATGTTTTGACACTGCATTGTATTCTGAATGAGGCACGCACCTTTGTATTGTTTTTCCCTTATTTGTTGTGTTGATTCATTTTTCTTTGTATTTAAGTTATCGTGTCTGATTTGCTGTCTTCCTTCCTGGTTTGGACAAAAAAATCACTGAGGGTGGAGTCTGTTTAAATACAGAGGCCCATGGGTCAGACCAAGTGTTGCATTTGCATGGGGGTGGAATGGGGTTTCTTTGTAGTTTTAGTTGTTGTCTATTTTGTTTCCTCCCTATCATTCCCAAATGGTTTGATCAGCCAGTTTATATGTCTCAGTGTTTTAGGTCAGTCGATTGAGTTAATGTCCTGTTTTGTTAGCAGTACTTTTGAGTAGACTTCTGTATGGTTGATATATGTTATGGGCCTAGGTCTCCAATTAAGCTGCTTATTTTTCATTCCTTTGTGTTTTGATCATTTTGGGGTGAATTTGAATCCCATCTTTTCAAAAGAAACCCTGTGCCTATTTGTCCTTTAACTGCTCGGTCCCTGACAACAACAGAATCACATAAAAACAATATCCCAATACGTTTTAATGTTGTCGACCTATTTCAGGCTCATACCCTTCACCCAAGCAGTTGAGGAAAGTGTGGGGTCCCAAGGTAAACAAACAGAATGACTGTGTGTGACCAACATGTGTGTGTCAGTATGTATGAGTAAGCATCTAGTTACAATCTCTATCTTACACACGGGAAACCTGAGGACTGTTTGGGGCATCTCTTTGCCAGAAGAGCTGTGTGGGGTTTGAGCCTGTACCTGGTGAAACTCCATCTGCACAGGTTTAATATTTAAAGACTGTTGAGAGTTTGGTTCCCCTTTGACATCAGGACCGACGTGTCCTCGTCAGCATAGCAGCACTCAAACTGCACTGAATCACACGGGAGGGACCTGAACTGTTCCGAGGCCAGGTAGCTCTTCTATTGTCAAGTTTTCTTCTCTCGTGAAAGTAGATGTGTTTTCTGCTGGTTTCGTGTATTTCTGTTTTTATAACATCAGTTTCATGGCTGTGTGGCTCATTTTCCAGGCAATTGAAATAACTTTATTGTGGCATTGTGCCAGATCCTACAAAGGGACGTGTAAGATTTGTTCTTTATAGCACAGTGAAATCAGAGGAACTTTGGGATTTTCAGTTTTTCCTCTAGTGAAGCTTGCAGCTTAGTAGCTTGGAGAGTTCTGACAAGAGGATGACACTCCCTGAGCAAATCTGCTGTGTGAGCTTTCTGACATCTGCAAACAGTTTGAGGGTTGAGCGAGAGTTTATGATATAGAAGAAACATTTCTGGGATTTGCAATAGCATTCATCTATCTTGGATCTGTGTGGCTTTAAACCAAAATTAACTATATTTTCTTCTGCAGGTTCAAAGAGCAAACTAAGAAAAGTAGTGACAGCGGAAGCACAATTATACACACAATGTACGTGAACTCTCCTGGAGCTGAGAGTGGATCATATTCACTGACCTTCCTGGGAAAGAAAGTCGGGAGACATCACTCTGTGGCTCCTGCAGGCAAGCAACGTGAGTGTAAGACACAACTAACATCTAGCAAACACCTCACACATCAGCAATGGATGCATCTGTAGGATGGCGTTGACATCCTCGTGCTCATTTCTGCAGCAGATATCGGACTTTGTTTAGTGGGAGCTGCTCTGTGTGATGAATGTGTTGCAGGCAGACAGGTGAAGTTAGACGAGGCTTAAATATTTCAACTGCTTGGCTGCCTCTCTTGTGAAGCAGTGGAGCAGTGAATGTATCAGAACCAACATGCCACACAGTTCCCGGCAGCATCTGGTGTGAGATCTGGACATGACGGCCTGCCAGCCTCAAACACACCTTCCAACACACGTAGATAACTACAATATTTGCACACTTTCCTTAGAATTACAGAAGAATTAGTTGGAAATGTTTTGTGTGATTTCAGACTTTCCATACATGCATGTGTAGTCACATGGTCTGCATGCAGAGGCAGTGAGTTTCTATATGGAAAGACTGGCTTCATGCCTGCATTGTGTCACTGTAAGGTCCACCATCTTCCATCCAGATGTTTTTGTTGCCTGAAAGTTATCTGTCCTCCATCCAGCTGTTTAAAGATTATACCTTGTTCCTCATTTATCTGTCTGTATGGACTTTTTTATTTTTCTTCTCTCAGGTGCCTGGGAGACACCAAACACGTCCACCGGCCCTGAGGACCCTCTGGTGTCCTCACGGGCCACACGGGCCCCAGTGGCCCCACATGTGCTGGAGGTTTTACCAGGCAGCGTACCAGAGCTGAAGGACGAGAGGCCATGTCCAATAATCCACAACACACAGTTTCCCCAGTATGATGACAACACAGCAGGTGAGACCTGCACAGTCCTTATCCGACACATTCATGCAATCACAGAGACCTAAACTGAAGCTTTGCATAATCTCTTACTCAAAATACACGACCCAGTGATTACAACCGATCATCTGATTAATAAACCCCTCATTAAACATTTTAAAGTTTCAACTTTGTTTTTCAGTCACACTCTACCTGCTCTTGAGCTTGTGCAACAGATAACCTGAATGTTTTGTTTTTTTAATCCAACCGTCTCATCTCTTTAATTCCTCACATGATTTCTGTCTCTCCACTGAAAGGTGTTTCTGGGAGGAAAGTAACAGCATGACGACACGCCCACATTCCTGTATGACGAAACACAGGGGGGAGAGGGTGGGATGAGATAAGAGAGTTATTAAATATTCAGAGGAACCTTGTCAGGATTTCAGAAAAACTTGACAACAGTCATGGATTAATTTGAAAATGAAAAATAAACAGGGCCTAAATAATACTAAATAATTGAACTACTGACATTATTTGATTATTTGAATGAATGTATCTTGAAAAATAAACATGGGTCTGTCAACCTACACATTACAATGATAAGGATGTAAATCTGTTATAAATCTAATAAATAAAATGTTGTCTTACTGAAGTATATGTGCTTTATTGTTTGCAATCAATGCATATGTGCAAATGCAATAAAATGATGATAAATACATTGGAGAACATTACATAATTGGAGTTTTTCAGAAGAAAAACTGTGAATGAACCAAGTTGAAACACTTGATGGAACTGCTTAGTTGACTTTAAATAATAAGAAGCGATGATCTGACACACACACACACACACACACAGAGCTGAAGGAGTGATGCATCAGCTCTTACACCCAATTAAGATTATTTGAAATTAAATGGTAATTAGTGCATTCCTGTAAAACCTTTTAACAGCGGAAAATGTATGCACCTTGCACTGACAGAGAAAAATACATAAATGACACGTTTGTTGAATTGATTTAGGGCTCTATAAGTTTTTATTACTCAAGATGTTCTAAAATGTCTTATCACACAGCACATTCCTAACATTGTAGGCAATAACAGAATCTGTGAAGTTGATTCCAACTGCCCACCAACGTTTGCTTCATTGTTCAAGCTGTTGCTCTTGACAAACCTCTGTGGATGAAGAGGTGGGCTGCGTTCAGGCGCTGGATCAGCATAGATCGACGGAAACAACCTGGACAAGAGGTCAACCAAGGTGGGGTAAAATAATAACGTGGAGCAGTATGTACAATGTATGTGTCTTTACATTAAGTTGTCAGGTTTTTGGGTAATTCTGTAAGAACTTAAGAACCAATATTGAAAAGTACCGATACTGATGCATGTGTCCACAAAATTTAACTGTTACTTTTCTTATTGTTGTTGATGGAGGGCGAATTGGTTATGTCTACTGAATCTTCTTCATCTAAAAAAAAAGTTTTGATAAAAGGGTTCAAAAACTATAGAAGGCAGAGACTGGAACTTGATGAGGGCCCCAACCAGACAACACTTTTTGTAATAGGTGCATGTAACGTAAAATAAATGTAGGAACCACTAGTTGAATTTTAAACAATGACAGTTAGATTGAAAAAAAATGTCATTGTTTAAAATTCAACTAGTGGTTCCTACATTTAGTGGACTTTCACTTTCCTAAAGTGTAATGAGGTTGAAGTATGAGGTAGTGGAAATACTCATGTCAAGTATAAGTATTAGTAATCTAAAGTATAACTTTACTACACTATAGTTTATTTCCATGGTTGTGCAGTGAATGGTTATTTCTCCAGGCTCCTCAGACTCTCAGCTGTCAGACAGCAGTGATGTGCGTCAGGCAACAGAAGCTGAGAGATCACAGTGTGTCAAGATGTACATCCCGTATGAGTCAGCTGAGCTCTGCATCACTCAGGTAAAAGAAAGAGCACACAACAATTACTGTCCCACACGTCAGTGTATTTATATTAAGAGTAGAATCTATTAATCAATTTATGTATTCTAAAAAATGTACGTGGGCATCTGAAAGTTACCCTCCAACATACTGAGAGCAGACAAAATTGTATTTAATCTTGTGAAAGTGGGAATATTAGTCAGACATGTGACTACAGGCTCTGTCCAGTTGTTCAGTGAGAGGGCATGCAGACACACAATGAAGTTGTTGTTGTGTTCTCGCTAACACTCACGTGCACTGATGCTGCAACTGTAGCCCTGAAGGCATTTTATCAGTTCCATGACTACATGTATTTCGTGTATGTGAGGTTCATGCAATCTGTGCTAACACGCAGATAGCCGAGGACATGGAAGCAATGAAGAGAAGACACTTGGACATGGTGCAAGAGCTGGAGGAGAACTTCCAGATCACAGCACGAGAGAATCAGGTGTGTGTGTGTGTGTGTGTGTGTGTGTGTTTAAGTGTGTTTAAGTGTGTGTGTGTGTGTGTGTGTGTGTGTGTGTGTGTGTGTGTGTGTGTGTGTGTGTGTGTGTGTGTGTGTGTGTGTGTACATGACAGTAATGGAAAGGATGCTATGTTATCAGGAATGGACGGTGCAGAAGGTCAGATCTCATTTCCAGAACAAATTAAACACCCTGCGGAGAATCCTGGACCTGTACCAGGAGAAGGTGGAGAAGAAGAACACTGAGTGGGAGAAGCGAGTTGTGGTCAGTGTCGCTGTCCATCTCTCCTTTAATGTGTCTCTTACTTAAGTCTCAAGACCCAAACCAACCTCATGTTCTTTTTTCCCTGTTACATAAATATCTGGCTCAACTCCTGCTGGCCTCTTGTGGTACACTTTGCTCTTCCGGGACATACACTTCAGTAATCAATCAAACTCTTTCTTTTTCAAAATGAATTCATCTATAGGTGACATAACAAACAGTAATTTGTGTAATTCTCCTTTTGCTTGACCCTGTCTGCTGCAGGCCCTGACTGCTCAGAAGGAGCTGCTGCTGGAGGAGCAGAGAGCTGAGAGGAGGAGGAGTAAAGAGGAGGCCCTGCAGTGGCACAGAGAAAAGGTAGAATAGGAATGGAGCACCCTCTTCTGGTCACTTTACAGTCAAACCTCCTTTCATATTTATTACACAGACATTGCTTCTCGTTTTCATTTTAGAGCAAAATGCTGGAGCTGTTCTCCACCAGGCTGGACGCCCTGCACAGCCACCAGGCCTCCAGTGAGTCTGCATGCATTCATAAGCATGTGTAACCATTAGCCTTTATATGACACCTTTATTAATCCTCTGTGACACCCCGAACAGCACTACAGGAGCTGCAAATGGCCCGACAGGAAGTAGGGAAAGTCCAAGAACTGTTGATGGCATCATCGCAGGAGCAGCAGGAAGCCACAGAGGAAGGTGCAAGCCCCGAGAACAAAGTACAACAACAGACTGTGGTGGGTTGGGATTAGTTACTATGACAATCTGCTGCTCGTATCTCAGAACAGATTGCAAACATATCTGGATGGTATTTCTGCGAGAATGATTAGCCAGTGTCATATTTTCTCGTTAACAATGACTTTGATCACCAGCAGGGCCGTAGCAAGAATTTGAAAAATAGTGGGGAATGATAAGGGGGATGGGGGGTATGAACATGAACACTGCACACTATCACCTGCACCCAATGCACATCGAAGGCACATGTGTGTGTCTGCTGAGACCTTTATACTTAGGAGTCATTTACTGTTCAAATATGAATTTCAATACTTCAATACCACTAATCCGCAATATTATATAGCCTCTCTATCCCAGCTGCAACTGAATGATAAACCTTTCTGATATTTCATGTTATATATGATGCTGTAAACGCTGAGATTATTGTCTTTAATGATTTGGATAATAGGTGAATGGACTGTGTCATGTGACCCCTGAGTTCACATAGCAGAGCCTGCTCTACATCTTCATTTTGATTTAAGTTTTTTTTTTTTTACAATACAATACAATACAATTTTTTTCATGACTTGGTACACAGATTCACACAGAGACCAGTCCCCCCAGACATTTTAGGTCATAGTCAAAATAAATAAACAATAATAATAATAATAATAATAATAATTCTTATTGTTATTATTATTATTAGAAATATACCCAGTGGTTTGGCACTCAGAAGAGTGAACAAGGCCGAACAATCCTGCACATGATTGTCTAGTTCTTGTGTAGAAATGTAAAAGAAAACAGGAAGTGGCCTGATAACCTTCATCATTTCCCTATCCTAGCTGAGGGAAATGAAAAAAAAAAAGAGGATCCGCCCTTTAATCCGAATCCACACCTAAAACCATTGGGTTCTTCCTGGCCCAGTACCCATGCCTCCCCCCAGGTTAGGTTAGGTGGAGACTAGATTTTGTGTCGTCCTGCGAACAAACAAACAAACCAACAAACAGACAGATGCAGGTGAAAAAATAACCTCCTCAGTGGAGATAAATATGTTTTTGTGACTTGGGTGTTTTGACCCTTTGCTCTGCTTCTATTTTCAGGATTGCAGTGAGTCAGATCTGCCACTGGAGGGGGCTAAAGCCCGTCTGGAGGATCTAAAGGAGAGTTTGCACCAGAGGGAGAGAGAGATCACTGAGCTGCTGGAGGCAGAGAGGAGCCCCGTCCCTCCTCTTCCTCAGCCACCCTGCAGTGTTCTGCTCCCCACTCTCATACACAAGGTACATACACAACTGTGAACCTGCCAGTGAACTCCTCTCAATATGACATTCTCTGTTATGCTCAAGTGTGAACTTTAGTCTGTTTTCTCAGACATCAGTCTGGTTTTATGACTTTCTTTTACTGGTACCCAACAACTGCTTTGTTTTGTCTTTCAAGGCTCATGCAATCTGCTGTGCAGTGAGTGAGAGCCGAGCTCTTCTGGACCAGATGATTGAGGAGAATCGTTTTGCTCTGGTTGAAGCCAGAGACAAACTGGACAGTCTACAGATGACTCCAGAAGACAGTACTGACAGACAGGATAAGACCACTGACCTAAAGCGGTTAGATCTCATGGAAGCAAACATTACATTGATTTTTGTTTGTTGGAATAGCCAAAGCCAGCCTAATTATCATTAAAACGATTTTCTTCCACATTATAGGTCAAGTGAGTATGAATCAAGTTTGTCTTTGCTCCAAGACAGAGTGAGGGAGTACGAGGTCTCTCAAATGGCTTTAGACTGCATCAGAACTGGAGAGAGCCCAGAAACAAACGGTAAATAAACAGCTTCAATCCACTGGAAATGTTACTTAGTACCGTGTAAGAGTCAGCAAAGCAGGCAGTCATCTGGGGCCTCGAACTGAGAGGGGGCCCCTCAGGAACAGCTGATTACATTAGTGCACGGCAATGACTTTTGTGAGAACCCCCTTAAATTCTACCACAACAAACCTTTCTGCCAAAACCTTTTTAATTTTAGAAGTTTGGTTGAAAACTAGAAAGACTAAATGTGTGTGTATGATGTTCCTGCTATAGGATGGAGATTTGAACAACTGATATGTGTCTGCACAGTAGGGCCTTTGTTTATCACCTGGATTTTGGAGATTGAAATGATGTGGTTTGGCATTATATATTTCTTTATGCTTCTATTTTGGGTTAGGGGTTACACTCCTGGTTACTTATGATACTTTCTTGCTAAATTCACTCAAATCACTTTACAGGCATCCAAGCAGTCATGTCAACATGTGCAGTAATGTAATGCATCACTTACTACAGCTGTATGTTTGTGCAACTGAGTATAAGGTGCATCTGTTATATCAGTGGTTTTAAGTTTAAACAATTGTTTTACTCAGATTGTGATGCGGTCTCAGAGCTGGAGGACATTTTGGGACAAGGGACGATCCGAACCACAGAGGGAGTGAAGAGTGTCGGTCAGCAGCTTCTCCTGATGCAGGATCAGGTTGTTGTTTCTTTAATCAGACAGGTCTCTGCTCACATCAGACCTCCGGGCTGATGATAATCTCCCAGCTGTCCTGCAGTGCATTAAACAACAGGAAGAGTTGTTTCTCATCCTTCTATAATGTCAGTGGTGAATTTAAGAAACTACAGCCTCCACTGTATCATTTCAGGTGTCAACTTAAGACATGATTTAGGATGTTTTAATCTTGATTAATGAAGCATCATACATAACCCTATAATATAATGGTTTTGGTTATATTTCATGGATATTGATGAGAAAATAAGGTATTTTTAGGACACTGTTATTCATGAGCACATGTAATTTGGTGCAGATCCAAATAGAAATTCTGGATCTAGTGAATTTAAATGTGGTTTCATGAGGGGACTGTTGGACCTTGGTGGAGGTGCACTTGAGTGTCTATAGTTGTATCGCTGTCTGTGAATCAACACTTTGAGTACACTGTAGCAAAGCCACTGACCTTTCCAATGTTTTTTTTTTTAAGTTCCAGATTGATTAACTGAAATGTTTGTCAAGGAATTTTAGTAATCTTTGCATTTTCATGCCTATTTTCATATTCTCCTCGCCAAAGCTCAAGCAAATGAAAGAAGAGAATAAGAAAACAATTGAGAACTACACATCAGAAAGGACAATGAGGATGAAGTATTACAATATGGTGGAAGATATGAAAGGTACAGAAACAAACAAAAGTTTTAAGCCTAACAATTTTCAAGGTTATCAAGGTTTCACGTTTTTCTTTTCCCCTCAGGTAAAATCCGAGTGTTATGTCGGATTCGGCCACCGAGCCGAATCGAGGCTGCACAGGGCGAGGCTGTGGTTGTGGATAAAATAGATGAGTTCTCTGTGAAGGTGGAAACCGCTCGTGGGCCGAGGGAGTTTCAGTTTGACAAGGTGTTCTGTGCAGAAACATCTCAGGAAGATTTGTTTCATGACACCAACAGGTGAGGGGAGAGATTACTTCTAAAGCAAGGAACCAATGCAGTTCACAAATTTACCATAACACACATATAATGGGCATCAAATGTGTTTCTCCACCGAAAACTAAAAAAATCTAATTGATCATGAAATAAATGTAATATTAATGAAGCAGATTAATGGAAGCCCCCCGGAGAGGCGTGTAATCCCTAAATCTACAGATTTAATGCTCTCAGCTAAGTAGTTCAGAGTATTTTTTCCCCCCACAGACTGATCCAGTCAGCCATCGATGGTTACAACGTCTGCATCTTTGCGTATGGCCAGACGGGCACAGGGAAAACCTTCACCATGGTGGGCGACAAGGAGCAGAAGAACCCCGGGATCTTGCCGAGATCTTTTCATGCCATGTTTGATATCATCAGGGAGAATAGCACCAAGTTTGACTACAAGGTGACGGACAGGATCTCACTGGGAGGAAAGATTTTAGAGAACCTCACATCATCTTTCACTCTCTGTCCATGCCCTCCTCCTCCTCCTTCATGTGCTTCCTTATACCTTAGGTTTCGGCCTATATGCTCGAGCTGTACAACGACAGGCTCCAGGACCTCTTCGTGAGCCTGGCTGGTGAGGCCCATGCACAGCCCCAGTCCCATGGCCAGGCCAGGCGGGTGGAAATCAAGAGGAACAGAAAGGGGGTTGTGTTCGCCCAAGGAGCAGAGACAAAGGAGGCTTCCAGTGCCCAGGAGCTCTATGCTCTGTTCCAGCAGGCCTGCGCCAACCGACACATCTCTGCCACCAGTGAGTTCTCTGTACCGTGCCATGCTGCCTAGTTCAAACAGGGCCCTGCTAAATGGTTTGGATTAATCGTGTTAGTTACAGTCAGTGTGAGGGGAACATCAGCTCGGTACATCATTACTGGACTGGACGTTGAGTGGCAGAGCAACAAAACTGTAAATCCAGCTACAACCTTATAAATAACAGTTACAAATAAAGTCGATTGACAGTGTACACTTAAAAGTACTGATAAAGAAATAGGAATAAGAATAACGTGTTGTTATCGGTAATTATGCAATGTCTTTCACCAGAAACTTGACTTTAGCTGAAATGATTAAATGATCAATTGATTTGTTGATCATTTGCAATGTTGACAGTTGGAGTGTTGATCTGTAATTGATCAAGAAAAAGGCATTTCTAAATATTTTATTGAAAAAATATATCTACAAAATACTGAAGATTAATTATTTATTGAAAATAGTTGTTAGTTGGGGCCCTAATAATCCATACTCCTTTTTTACGGTTTATGTTTTCCAAGAAATGAATGTGGAGAGTTCTCGCTCCCATCTCATTGTTGGCATCATGGTGGAGAGCAGGAATCTGACCAATGGGAGCGTGAGCACTGGGAAGCTGAGCCTGGTGGACCTGGCAGGCAGTGAGAGAGCAGCCAAGACTGGCGCCAAGGACCACCAGCTGAAGGTTCGCTCAAACCTTATGGCCCAACAAGTGACGAGTATTTCTAATGGTCTCTTTAAATTCTCTACTCCTCTGCAGGAGGCTAACTCCATTAACAAGTCTCTGAGCGCCCTGGGCGATGTGATCTCAGCCCTGTCTGCGGAGCTGCCCCATGTACCGTACAGGAACAGCAAGCTGACACAGGTTATCTCATAAAGCTGTGAATTCAGACCAGGGCTGGGCGATGAAACAACATGAATAATTATCGTAATATAATTTTCATCAATAGCAATATAATAAAAGTTCAATATATTGTCTGCTTGTCTGTTTGTCATTGTCTGCTCATAAAGAAGAGAAGCAAAACATAAAGGAAATAATAATGTGACATTTAACATGAAAATATTGTAATTATTGATATTAACTGATATGAAATGTATATCTTGATATCATTATTGGCCTTATTACCTGGCCCTAACTGTGACCATCCAGTTTGATTCAGTTTTGAGTGAATTGAAACACTTTGCTGTCATCAGACACAAATTACAAAGACGGTAGCGGTGAACATTAATTTGCTAAATCGTTGTCCTCTCCCTCAGGTGATGCAGGACTCGCTGGGCGGTAATGCCAAAACCCTGATGATCGTCAACATTTCTCCCTCAGAGTGCAACGTCGATGAGACTCTCACATCCCTCATGTAAGAAGCACAGAGAGAGGTTCTTCCTCTCATTTATCTGTCACGTTCACAAAACTCCCAAATAACACCCGATCCTCCGGAACCCTCCAGTTACGCGACAAGAGTGAAGGCCATAACCAACAATGCTCAGAGAAACGTGGAGAGCAAAGAGATCGCCCAGCTGAAAGAGGTACAGTGTGGTTTTCTTTTTTATTATTTTATTTTCAAATTTTCAGCTTAACAAGACATACAAAACCTTAACATGGCTCCTGATCCCCTGACCCACAAACAACAGAAGGAGCTCTCTCAAAAGGAGCAGGTAGAAGTCAAAGTTAAATTGAAGGAAAAAAAGATAATTAATATATGAATGGGAAGAACATTAATGAATAAACAAGAGGCAATGTAAGTAATCCTATAGCTTACTCTGACGACCAAGGCTGTGTCGATTCTGGTTACATTTTTATATCAGACCTGATATAGGTGTCTGTAATGTGTCAATACAGGTCAAATAGGGCTTCAGGATTTTCATAAAGGTATTATAGTTATTTTCTAAAGGTTTGTGTGAATTACTTTAAAGTGGAATGCAGCTATGAATTTCCCCAAAAAAGTTTAGTTATGGGGAGATGGGAAACGGATTTCCACAAAACAGCTATGCACTTCTTGGCAATGCACAAATACATTTTTTAATTATTTCTGTTTCCTTTTTCTGTTATTTCTGACAGGTGATCATGAAGCTGAGGTCGGGACAGACTGTGGAGGAGGAGGATGTCTGAACTCTACTACTCGACAACACTGCAGTGAAGTGGTTCGATTGGATTGTCTTTCTTGTGTCTTTTATGCATCGCTTCTTAGGAACGAGGACGCACTTTTTTAACAACTTTAACATTATATTTAGTCACGTGCATGGCGGGATGGGTGACATCACTACCGGGCACATTCAGGGGATTGCGTGCAGTTTGTTAATGGGTGCTGGCTGCCAGGTCTATAGAATGAGGCCCCCCACAATATGGGGGCCCCACATGTAACTGAATAGGCAAATAGGAAGTCAGTTGGTCATTCAGTGTGCCTTCTATTGTGTGGGGTAAACCGCAATGAGTTTGTAGCCCATTAGAACCTGAGAGGTTAAGTCCCCAGGGCCCATGACCTGTCCCTATATTGTTGCAGGGTCAGGTCCCAGCTGGGAACGGACGCTCTCACACACGCAAAGGCCTTGTTATGTGCTTTCTTTTTCTAGTTAACTAAAATTAGAGCTTTATGACAAAAGGTAAACGCTGCTTAAAATGTGCCAACATTGACGGAGGACATTTTTTTGTTATTACATTATTACATTAAATGAAGTAGGTCATGCTGTCAAGCATTTATTTCCCCACATGTGAATATGCTACTGTTTCTTATATAACAAGAAGGCAATTATATGATTTAAAGTCGTGGAAAGATGATTCATTCTGCTGCTTATTGGTTTGTTTTTCTCGCACTAGATGCCTTGTGTCTGACTAAAACTGTCAGAGCAAATCCAAGGCTTCAAACAGAAAGTGTTTGAGCCAGGACGGCACTTCAGCCCTGATGAGGGATAACAGTTTCTATAAGTAGGCTGTCTTTTGTCTTCTTGGGCCTAATCTTAATTGTTCAGCACTTGTAATCTATACCGCGGGCCCAGCAAGTGCTTTTCTTTGATACGCCACGTTAAAGCCATGATTCCTATAGCTTCTGTGTTTTATTGGGGGCTTTAGATCAGAGGACGCGCAGAGCATGTTCTCATGTGATTTGTTATTCTTTAATGAGGGCGATAGTTTAAACCAGACTGTGGATGAGAACAAAGTGAGGGACAAAGACGCACAGTGCTGCAGTAAGCGAATGGAGGTCTGAGGCCGAGGTCTCATCCTCTGGGTGTGTTTGTTTAATCAATCCACACGAACCAATTCATGGTCAATGGTTCGCATACATGACCACCCACAGCTCAGCTGTGATTGATGACTTCATACAACAGGGGAGCTGTCACTGTGACAGGGTGCTTTTGAGCAATGGTGTGATGTAACAAAGTACTTTTACTTAGTCAATATATTTAAGTATTTTTTTATGTATTTGTACTTTACTTATAGATGTATTTTCAGGTACTTTTCATTTATACTCCACTACATATAACAGGAAATGACTGCTCTTCCTACTCTATACTACTATCATTTAACAATGCATTGTGTTACATTTTCACTCTGTGTTTTTAGGTTTTTATAAGTCATAAATAACAAGAGGAGAATCGGTTCACTGATCCAATCAGAGCAGTAACATTAGACCCCGCCTCCTGCAGCATCACTGGTAAAGAAGAAACACCTGAAATTGGATTTGGAAGAAGCCTTCGCCGGGACTGTTGTAGACTGTTGTTTTGGGGAACTACTTTTACTTTTTATACTTTACGTATTGCAAAAAGTATAAGTACTTTTTTACTTTAACTCAAGTATAAAAGTTTATCTGGTACTTATACTTTCATTTGAATACATTTCATTGTACTTCTTTGTATTTTTACTTAAGTAAAGTGTTTTAAAACCTCCTCCACCACTGCTTTTGTTGACAATCTGAGAATTGTTATACGTACAAGAAGAGTCAGATGACAGTTACCTGGGAAATAGAAATATTACAACAAAGAGGTTAACCATTTCCTTTTTTATTTTCAAGTTACATGTTTTTCTACAGAAAATGTGCATCATAAAAAGACATTGTTAGAGGCAGTCTATACTGTTTTTAGTGTACATATAACTCATAGCTTATGATTCCCATTAATTTCACTGTTTTCCTCATTTTAAGTAGTTTCCCCTTTAAAATATACATAATAAAAGTCATTATCAACTACAATGAGGAGAAGCAGTTGCTGTGGGAATTATTGCTCTGAGTTCATCTTGTCAAGAGGTCATTCAACATGTTTGCAGTTATAAATAATGAATAACTCTGACAGTTATGATAGCACACAACAAATCAATTGGTCCTTGCAATGAATGTGTGTTAAAAACAAGAAGGAAAAGTCTTGAAATTACATGTCTACACCTTCTCATTCAAATACCCAGAATCTATAAACATCAAGTTATTGTTCTACAGCAAATTCATCTTACTTAGTACTTCCAGCCGTTGTCAAATGGTCACTCTGCACAGTAAAGGTCAAACATCCAATTATTCCTTTTATTGTTACTTTTGAAATCTTAGACAATTTTAGTCAATTTAACACCTTTTCCTGGCTATAGAGGTTAGTGAAGATAAGAGGGTTGCCAGTTTGAATCCTTGGGACAGACTAGTGCTCGAGTGGTCTTAAGGGATTTGTCAGTTTACAGGTATGAATCTGTTGGAAAAGTATAAGAAAGCTCAGTAGACTTCCCCAAAAGTTTAAAACAGAGTTGTTGTGGACGTAACTTTCAAACTTTCATTTTAAGGATAAAGTTCGCCACAAGGATTGTGCCCAGCAACCCCTTTTGTTCAAACTGCCATGCTTCTTTACATTTATCTTATGAAAATAGAACCGCCTAATTTCATGCTTCACTGTCCTCTTTACTTCGCTCAAAGACGTCTGGGACTGTATCTAATCTGAGTGTGTGGGAGGTCACAGTGCTGATGGGAGAGGAGGAGGAGGAGGTTAAAAATGTCTTAATATACACTTTTCTCCACTGTTCCCCAGGCAGCCACTGGAGGAGACCATGGAGGTGGGACGAGTTAGCTCGGCAGTGCAGCCCTCCAAGCGACTTTAAAAAGGAGGAGGAACCAGTAAGGGGATGGGGGGTGAAGACAGGACGAAGACGAGGACACGAGGGGGATGGGGAGATGAAAGGGAATGCAAGTGATGAGGAGGAGATGGAAGAAAAGAGGCGAGGAGGGGAAGAAGAGGGCGAGTGAGAGTGAGGATGAACCCTGCGTGAACACAGTTTGAGGCCTGGAGCAATGATCATCAATCTGAAACAGCCTCTCTCTCCCTCCCTCAGTGTTTAACTGTAACTAATATCTGAAGATAAAGACTTTTAATGAGGGTCTGTTTTCAGCTAGTTTCATTATTAATGTGGTGGGACAGGAAGGCAGAGGGACTTTACGCGCCCTTTCAAAATATAGGCACAGAGGCACTTTGAATGACCCTCACCCGGCTAATATTGAGTTCAATACATGAAGTTAGTTCATATTAAATGACATTAATGTCTTACATACAGATTGATATATAAAGTATACTTCATCTTATGTTGTTCATATTTGTGCTGATTGTTTTGACCACATTTGCCAAAACAAATATTCCAATCTATGAACAAAGGGAGGTGTTGGATTTCTGAGGTGTGATGAAGGTTTGCCAAAAACAGTGGCGAATACAAAATAATTAGTATTTGTGATATTCCAAAACGTCCACACCTGATCTAAAACCTGGAGGAGATGGTGATACTGTAAGGACGTGGTTTCATCGTCAGACCAAAGTCAGTGCTGAGATCCAGCTCCTGCCCCGGGACGTTTTCAATCCGCAGCCCGTGGAGCAGCGTGGTGAGAAACACAAACATCTCCAAGCGAGCAAATCCATCCCCGAGACAGCGTCTCTTCCCCATGCCGAAGATGAGAACCTTCTCCATCAGCTCCTTGTTGAGGAGTCCTGATGGACCCAGGAATCGTTCAGGGCGAAATGCGTCCGGGTCACCCCATTGATCACTGGGACAGAGGGAGAAACATGAGGACCAGTAATGTACACCATTTCTTATAATTCACACTATACAGTGTCATGTTAAATCCAAAGTCACGATTAAGTGATGATTGCTTGTGGCTACTCACACATCATGATTGACTTGATACTGGTTGATGAAGACACATGTGTCTTTAGGAATGAAATATCCATTCAGGGTGATGTTTCTTGTGGTGCTAAAAGAGCGGAAAGCGTGAACGACTAGAATGGCACTCTTCAGCTCCCCTATGATGATCCCTTAAATTCATTAGATCCTGATTTTTACTTGGATCTGAACTGAATTGCACACACTCAGGATCCAGGAAAATGTTTCAAAACACCCTATCTCACAATGTTAAAGAAAAAGATTCCTGGATCTGCCCCTGATTTAGACCCATATCATAATTCCATGTTCCACCCCTCCACAAAATTGTACAGAAATGGGTTTAGTAGGTTTTGTGTAATCCTGCTAAACAACAAACATAACATGCTTTGCAGATATACAGACCTTTACTGTACACAAAATGTCTGTCTTACCAGTGAGGTATGGTGAAAGGGACGTAGGAAGCATGACGAAACACTTCATATATGAACGCCTCCGTGTAAGGCATCTTGGTCTTATCTGAAAACCTGGGCAGTCTGGCTGTGCCTATGTGGTAATCTGCAAGAGAAAAGAACTATTCCTATAAGTTCCAAATGTAGGGAACTGGTGAGTGTTTGCACAAACTTTAAAACAACATATTTCTGAAGGATTGTTGAACTCTGTCGGTGAATGTTGAGCAATGAAACATCGCAAATAAATATTTCACTGCAAGACAGAGTGCTTTCGAAATAGTAATATACATAGTAATCTTATGTATATGCAATAAGGATGAACAATGATACTTTTCGAGATATATTTCTTTAAGTTACCACAGGTTGTTGCAACATAAACTAGACACATTACAACCCCTCAGCTACGATGCAGGTTCAGAGCTACTGAAGCTGGGGTCTGCAATGACATCAAATCACTCTATAGCTAATTATTTCATCTGATATAACTGCATGATCAGTAGTTTTCATTTGCTCACAAGTTCTTGTATGTAAAATATAGCTGCAGCTCAGTTCAATGCTGAAAGAAAGGACTGAGTTGTGTTGTCTTATTTGAGTTTCTAATGTTTCATGAAAACGCACTTCACAATTACAAAGACATAAATATGCTCGTCTTTCAAATCAATGTTGCTCGTATTAAATCACTAATAGCTCTCCATTAAAGTGGAGAAACTGCTTTAAAGAATAGAATGAAAAGCTTCACAGTCAATGCATTGTATTCATTTTAACTTAATTAAAGTGATGCCTACAGTAGGTGAAGAGTATTAATCTAAATGTGTTCAATGCCTTGCGTGTTACTGTCTTTGTGTTGGTCTGGTTCAACTCTCTAACCTTTCTGTCTGTCTTTCTCTGGCTGTTCGTGCCCCCCTTCTCTCTCTCTCTCTCTCTCTCTCTCTCTCTCTCTCTCTCTCTCTCTCTCTCTCTCTCTCTCTTCCTGATTCAGCCTGGTTCTTCTCTAAGTGTGCCCCCCTCCAACCCATCCCACCTCCCCTCTGCGAAAAGCGCAACGTGCCTCGGAACAGAAGACAGCAGCACTTCTGTCAGCAGACTTCAAAAGTAGCTCTGGCATCAGCAAATTGGATTGATCTTTTGTGAGTTTCTCTCGTGGCTGTCAGATTCTGTCTGTGCGGGGAGGGCACCCGGGTCGGCACATTGTTGTTTTTTTTGTTGCCGTGATTTTTGCCTAAAATGTTGATGTTTGACACTTCCTACTAGACTTCTGTGCCCGGCTCCTCCTGTGATGATGATACACTAGTTAGAAAGAGATGCATTTTCACATGTTTAGGTCCTTAAAACCTCACTATTCTGTTTTTATTTTCTCTATGTCTACTAGTTTGGTATAACCAATAGACTACCAGCCACAATATTTGCTCCATTATTTTATCAATAGTGTTATATTATTCTTAATATATAATATTAAAACACAAGACAGTACCTATCTCCTGCTGGATTCTGTCCTGGACGTCAGGAAACTTGATGAGGTACAACAGGCTCCACTGTAAACCAGCAATGATGGTGTCAAATCCTTCAGAAAATAACAAAGAACACTACTGCAATGAAAATAGATCAATGGTTTCGATCAGTACGATCCATTCCATGTCATTATCACTATTTGTCATCAATGAATGTGCTGTTTCTAACCTGCTCCAAAGATGTCTATAACCGTGTGAATGATCTGAGAGTTGGAGAGCACAGACGTTTCCTTATTTTCCTCCCTGTCCTCACAAAGTGCAATCAGAGCGTCTGTAATATCCCGGATACAGTTCTGCAATCACACACACACACATTCACATTCACAGACACAATATAACAGGAAATTTAATCATGTTTGTAATCATCACCATCACCTAAGCATCAAGCTATCTTTGCTAACAACAGGGTGATTTGTGATTGTGTAAAAATGGTGGTTAAAAATTTAAAAGCAATAATTAGGGAAGAGACAGTATAATCAGTTATGGTATGACGCGTGTCTTCCACTGGGTTGCCAATTCCTAATTAGAGTGTGTGCGAACATTTTATCCACTCTGCACAAGAACAAAGGTCCCTCCCAGGGAACTTGTTTGTTATTTTTTTGGCTACAGTCGCACTCACAACTACTACTGCATGAGTGCAATGTCAGATTAAATAGTGGGCAGCAAATTAGTGCGACAGATAAAAAGAAAATAACACTTTATATTACGTTATCCACCACATGGGACCGTCCTGAATCTATAATGTTTGTATTTTATGATCACCTTGCAATAGATGGTACCTTGGTCTTGATACTCATGAGATATGTTTGTACTTTTCTTTGAAATATACATTTTCTGTTGTCTGTCCTTCAAAGATTAAAATTTTGGCTTCACTCATGTATTTTTCTGTATAGTGTCCAACAATCATCACTCAAAATATGTGATGTACGTAGGTCCTGAAACACTCAGAAGCTGATTTTGTTCTTCAAGAAATAGAGTAATGTCTTTGTTTGTAAAACAATAATGTTTTCATTTTTGCTGTAGCTGCATTTATGTGTAATCATGCATTTCTTTTGCATTGTCCTCCATCTTAACTGATATAAATGATGGTCTACCAGTGAATCTACAGGTCTCCTTACCCTATCAAAGGTGTTGATGTGCTCCTCAATGCTCCTCTCCATGAATCCATTCATCCTCTGAATGTGCTGCACCATCTTCCTCAGAGATGGACTCGGAAAGTAGCGAAACACAGGGAAAAAATCGGCCAGATTCCCTGCTGCAAAGATCCTCAGGACCTCGTTGTTGATGTGGACAATAGTGAGAAACTCCTTATCATTGTAGTCATACCTTTTCCCAAAACAGAGGGCACACACAACATTTGCCACTGAGGTTACCAAGGGTATCACTGGATCAATGCCCATCACATCTTGGCCCATTTCCCTTTTAGCAGCAACCTGCTCCCGAATCACCTCCACCATCTCAGCAGCCTCCGCACAGACATGCTCCTCCAGCAGGCAGGTGGCACCAGACCCCCTGGGCTCAGTCTGGGAGAAAGACCTGAGGGCGTTCTTGCACAGCTTCTTATGGAGCATCCAGGCCGGTCCGTACTTCTCACTGAAGGTCATACTGGTCCCGTTGGCCACAGCAGAAAAGGTGAAAAGGTCAGGCCGCCCTGCAAAAGCATCCCCCTGTCGGACCAGTGCCTGTCTGATGGTGGCGTATCCACTCAGGACCACAACAGTCAAAGAGCCCAGACGCATCTGAGGTACAGGAATGATCACGTGATAGAATGAGCAAATACCCCATCATTAGACCATCTTAAATGTTTTCACACATTTAACTCTATATACCTTGAAAACATCACCATATTGGAGCCTCAGACGTGTTAGAGAAAGATGAATCTGGTCCCCCATCTGGAGCAGGTTACCGACAAGGGGCCACGGTGTGGGGCCAGGAAGAGGAGGATATTTAGTGTGGTCCAATTGGGAGGTGTGTTGGTGGCTCTTTCGGCCCCTGAGGGCCATCAGGAGGAGGGTGAGAAGACACAGACCGACAGTGACACTAGAAATAGAAGCGCATGGGTTCTCCTTGATGGGCAGAATTCCAAACGTGGGTTTCATCTTGCTTGGTAAACTGCAAATACTGAGACATAGAGGATGGAAGTGAAAACGTATGTTTCAGAGTGGAAAGAGACCAACATTCAATTAGTTTGAAAATGTAGAGAGAATTTTTCTACAAAAGACAAAAAGTATTCCACGGAAAGAAGGATGAAAACAAAACAAATAGACAAAGATAGAAAAAAAGAAATATCGGAATCAATTTTGTAATAAAACTCACCATGTAGGGTCCTCTGTAAATTTGGTGTCAAACGGTAGAGTCAGAACCAAACAACAGAGAGCAAAGCAGAGACAAAATGACAGGCAGGAGTCTGAGGTCTGATCCTGGGGAAATCAGTGTTAGTGAGAGTGGCTCACAGTCCGGGACGTCCCTTTGAGCAGCGATCGGGCCCCCTGCAGAGGGAGCTGCTGCCCGCTCACAATAGAGAGGCAGACATGGCGAGAAACTTGGCTCAGGCCTCAGGTCAGCCAGTGACCGCATCGACCCATTTACCGCAGACCGGAACCTTTCATAACACGAGTCCCCCGCCTCTCCTGTTCTTTAGCCCCTTATAGAGGTGGAGGCTGTTTGTTGCAGAACACAATGTCTTTTCAAGGCCTTACATATTAAGGAATGTGATTTAGAATATACAGGGTTGCCTGTGAGCATCATGCAAGTGCACCACAATGATTTACTGATATTAATAAATAATACACTTTGAAGAAAGGACGTTTAAAGCTTAAATGTAAGTATGTTTTTACAGCTTGCCTCTGAATTAGTGTTTTGGAGGAAAAATAACATGAACACTTTGTTAGTCAAATACATGGTTATGAGGAAAATGCTTTTATATTAGTGTATTAGCTACTGTATTAGTTCAGTCTTGCACCACCTTTGACACTTTAGGTGTAAGTAAAACTTGAATATGGAACGTAATCATTTTACATAAGGAAAGGATCTGAGTATTAATCCATCACAGGGTCACAGACCCCATCATTTTTATGAACAGTGTAATTTTCATATTGTGTCACAAGGGGGCGGTCTCTATCTGTTTGGGTTGACTTCATGTCCCCTGCACTTTGACTGTGGTTATGCTTTGAGGCTACATATCCCCATAGTTGTGATAGTGCTGATATGATTTCACACATGATATGTATACAGTACATCATCACATCCACAAGCCCCCAGGAACAGGCATGTTGTGTTTGTCCGAAGATCAATGTCTCTGCTGACATTTTGTCTTTGGGCCTTTGGTTTTGTTGACCCCAGTGCTCTGCTATTTGTTGTATCCATGTTTGAACCTATAATTTAATGTCTTTGACACACTTACCGCTCTCCAATCTGTCCCCGTCAGATTGTTTCAACACAATGTGTGTGCGTGTGCGTGTGTGTGTGTGTGTGTGTGTGTGTGTGTGTGTGTGTGTGTGTGTGTGTGTGTGTGTGTGTGTGTGTGTGTGTGTGTGTGTGTGCGCCTCTAAACAGTATGAAATGTGGTTGGTTGGAGAGATAGAAAAATTACTGAAAACGAATTATAACTCCGCACGCTAGGTGGCAGTAAAAGCATTTAGATGTCCAGAAGAACCACAGAAGAAGACTGGTCTCCAGGATACAGAGGAAGAAGCGTCCTCTTGACAGACTGACGGTGAGTTCTGACAAAGTTAGAGAGAGCTGTAAAGAACAGACTGTTTTTATCTGACGACCCGTTTAGGTCTTTTCTATGGTTTGTAATAAATGATGCTCACTCGAACCGTGACGAATACGTTGGTGTAGCTAGCTAGTTAGCTAGCAGATACTAGCGGTACATGTGTCATCATAAGTTTCGCATCGTTACGCATCGAGTTAACTGCGCTGGAAGGTAACAGATGTAACTAAACCGACAGGACTTGTCTTCGTGTGTTTGTTCGGTAGATAGTAGCAGTGAGTTGGTTACAGGTGGTTTAACACAGACTCGTGAAGTCAGATCTAAACTCTTGTGACACAGCAGCGTTTGTGAACCTGCTGAAGCTAAACTCAAGTGAGATCTCACATTCTTCACATGATGGACTTCACTCAACACTCAGGGGAACTCATCCAGTTCTGTTTGTGCCATTCAATGGCTTATGTGCAATCCGTTGCACTGAACATATTCTGTTTCACTTTATTTACTAGTTTTTTATTCCATTTAGATTTCTTATGTTTTTATTTTTCCTTACATTTATAAATATTGCATGTTTACTTATTATTACTTCACTGATGTCTATTTTTGACTGTCTTCTTGCTGCTGTAACATGGCAACTTTGCCTGTTGTAGGACTAATAAATGATTATCTTATCTTATCTTAAAACACTTACAGATTTACACTGCATGCTTTCATTAAAATGTCACATCCTGCAATTATGCATTCAATGCATGATTTAGTGCACATAAAATGTGTCTTCCCTTTATACCATACTGAATACCACATGATAAAATGTATATATAATTTTTAAGGTATTATACAGTTAATATTTAATGATATGATGTGAACTCATACATCTGTATAAAGTATTTATTATGAGTGATCATTGTGGTTACTGTAGTTGTTTGTGTCTATAACTGAGGACACAGACCTTAAATGTAAGCGAAAAGTCCTAAATAGACAGTATCTAACATCAGTTGTGATCAAAATCTAATTCTAATGTATCGATGATGCAAACTTTTAACTGTTCTGAGTCAAAAATATACATGAATACTTCTATTATATTGAACTTGGGCACTTAGTGCGATGCTGAACCTAAAGACGGATTGTTGGAAATGGGAAAATCCTAAATATATTGCTTGTTTAAAAATATCATTTGTATACGATTTTTGCAAATTCTGGTTTAATCCATGCCTATTAAATCTGATCCTGTTTTGTCTTCCAGGCTGTGGACATGTGGAGATGCTGCCAGTGGAGCAGCATTACCTCAGACCTCAGTTGTCTCGAGCTGTCTCTCTTTGCCAAGCTAAGTGGGACCACACCGGTCTCAGACTCCTGGAAGAGTGAACTAGTGAACTACTCTGAACTTTTGACGACCAATTTTTGCCACATAGATACATACTGTATGCAAAGAAATACGCATACACACATCATGATATTTAGAATGTCAGTGTTTTCTATGTCTAATTCCCTTCATGGAAATCAAAATGTATCTCTTTTTTCTTTTCCGCAGACATGTTCATGTGGCTCTCCATGATTTAGAGGAAAGTGTCCCAGTCAAACCTGAAGTCTGGTTATTCGTGGAGGGGCAAAAGGACCAGTATGCATGTGCGTTTCAAGATGTCCTCCGCATGCTACTAGCAGCTTGCAATCACATGGGTATGGCCGCTACGGTATCAAAAAGGACCCTGCAGTCACAGAAAAGCACATCTTTACATACAGATGATCACTCTGATTAATCCGCCTACACATCGTCCATTGCCCATCCCTCCCAGCAGTGTGTGTTGGAGCCCGGATATATTATATATGACAGATTTACTCCCACACTCCGTGACTTTTCCTGCAGATTCAAACTAGGATCCTCAGTTTTATTCCGAATGATTCCCACACATTCAGCCTCCTATATAAACTTAAGCCTCATACAGGGTTGTAGTACTAGTGGATTGCACTGTCACAAGTCTTCTTCAGGTGGAGCTGGGGGAGTTTTCAGTTGTTTTCCACTGTGCACATGGAAAAGCACCTGAATGTTTTCATCTTTATCAAGGCACCCACTTGCATCATATAAACTACTTAATGTACGTTGCCAATCAGAGAAAATGTAATAGTGAATTTGGTTAATGAATTTTAGTCGGTGACCTGCTGTGTGAATTTGAGTGTAACAGTGAGTGCAAGCTATAATGTGACAAGCATTGGAGGGGTGATGCATACACTGAGAACATGTTATACCTCAATCAGACAGTGCTAACTTTATTATGTTGTGATAATGCTCCGTGAACACGCATACAATGTGCACCATGCACAGTGAGTGCAGGTTGGTCTGCCTGCTGAGAGATACAGACCTCAGCTTAACACTGGCCCTTCTCTGTAAGAGCCAGCCTCAGGTTTATAAAAACGTCCCTCAAAGAAATATATGTAAATAATGTGTGGGACAGTATGTGGATCACCATCATAAAATAACTCTCAAGTCAACAGCTACCTATATAATACCTGACAGATTAAATTCCCTTTCATTCAAGCAGCCATCATTTTTATTTTTCATCATTTGCCATGTTTACCTTGTTGCCTCTCACTGATTAGCAAAGCCCTTTGTTTCTCTTCCTTCTTGCCCCCTCATCCCTCCTTTTCCCTCCTTTCATACACGCCTGCATTACTTCCTCCTCCCCAGCTCTCTCACTATCTCTCCCTCTCCATCTTTCATTCCTTTCATTCTCCTTTCTTTCTCACTCTCCATCGAACCGTCGATTCGGCTCAGGCTCAAACGTGGGACACCCGGTGCTGTCAGGCCGAGCGACAGCTCCTTTGACCCAGTGGTCCACGTCCTCTCGAGGCTGAGGCGGTCTGGTCTTGTCATTAACTCTGGCAGACAGAGACTCTGTGGAGACGGACTAGATGCTGAAGTGTCTAGAAGGAGAACATGTTGCTTCCAGTCAGACATTAGAGCAGGATTACTGACTTAACATACATACATGACTCAAAACACTTGCGGCAAATGAAGATTAAATACAAGTTATAATCCCTCATTCAGACTTAAAACTTTGCCTTCATAGCACAAATTTCATGTCAACAAAATAGAGCAATACACATCGGAATGGGAAGACAGTTTCCTCTGTGTTTTGCAACACTCCCTGAATGCAGTTCTGCTGATCATTTCATTGTTTAACAAGGGTTAATTACAGAGGTTGCGTTGTCCCAGGGGATATTTGTCAAAGCGATGTGTGTATTTCTAGATCAAAATAGGCACATCAGACAAAGTTATGTGATCACATTGTTCGCGGGAGACAGTGAAGCAGCAGGAGGCCTCTTATCAAAGCAAACATCTTCCCAATTATGTTTGCTGCCTTGTAGATGGGCCTGTCCAGGCTGTGGGGCTGAAATGATTCATGGACAACAGAAGTAATGTAACAATTGACCGAAAGCAGCTTGTGGTTGTATGAAGTTCATGTTTTTAAAAGTCTGTACTCTTGTAGAAATACATAGACATAGACAATGACATCATTTTCGGGGGGTAAATAAAACTTTCAACATGTCACTTACTTACAACAATAAACATATAAATATATAAAAATGTGTTAAGAATTTTATTTTATTTTTGAAGTACGCAATCTTCATCTTCAAATGTAAAAAAAACAGAAAATGCCTCCATACTGCTCCTGGGGTGTCATCCAAGTGACTGTAAGCCCCGACATCCAAGTTCGACTCCAAAGAGGTAATTTACACCATGTTTTTAGCCTAAATGTCCCCTGTTATCCTTCTCCATAGTTACTACTGCAGTGAACTATCCCTTTAGATGTGCACCTTACTGAATAAGGAATAGTGCATGGATGTTGGGCATATCATTTGCCCCTTTGTTAAAATTGGAGCACCTCAGTGGCTCTCAATTTAGAAAAATCCTAGATCCGCCAATGGAATGCACCATATTTTGTATTTTGTTTGCAGAATCGTAATCGGCAAAGTAACCAGTAAGTCGAGCTGTTATATAAACAGTTTGAAGGGAGCTATAAAGTTGCATGTAATGGAAAGACTCAAGTTAGAATAATTGCTGCAGGTTAAACTCCACCACAGTAAAATGAGCTGAATGCAGTGAGCTCCTGATCACTACTCACAACATGGGTTTTTTCTTTATGATATTTCAAATTGGAAAACCCACACTGCTTTTCACGGTCACGTCTCCTGAGCGGTGTCTGCCTCGCCCCGGGGGGCACGTGGGGTGAAGTGGGATTGGTTCCGTGTGAACGATAATTAGCGCGTGCAGAGGAAGGTGTGGGGGGTGGGGGGGTCCGGTACGCCCACAGTGCGGGATGATGCGGTCTCCTCCTCTTCTTATAAAGACGCGGCTCCGCTCCAACGCCGGTGAGAGGAAGAAAGGAGCAGCCGCAACATGCCGGTGACCGGAGGGGGAATCTGCCAGGCTGGAGCCTCCTCATCAGCCTCACCCACAGGTAACAACTCCTCACTTCATCTTATCATATGATTGGATATTCAATCCAAACCAGCTACTTCATTAATGATAGTTAAAGTTAAGATTTCCTGATTCTACTGATTATTTTCTCATTTAATTGATGCTTTTTCTCCATTTATGTCAGAGAATTGTGAACAATGCTCATAAAAATCTAAAGGTGATAAATTGTGTTTGATCAATAGTCCAAAATCTATATGTATTCAATACTAATCAATATAGAAGATGAGACACACTGACAAACATTTTTGGTAAGGGGCAATATGTTGTTTTCTTTCTGTGTGCATGGGTTAAATGCAGTTTTAAGTGTATGTGTGTGCAATACTAATAGTAATAAAAGTAATGATAATAATTATAAACTTTATTTATAAAGCACCTTTCAAAACACAGTTACAATGTGCTTTATACGTTGAAAATAGAAATTGAGGGCAAACAATAGGAAATATTCTTAAATGAGCTAATTTCTGATCACAGCTTTGAGTTTTTTGGTGAATTAGATGAAGCACACCTCTGTAGTATTCAGCAGCATCCTGCTGTTCTCTGATCCCCTCAGTCCAAATGAGGTCAGTCCAGTCCACCGCTCAGACCCAGCCCGACTTTACGGTGCCAGTCGTAACCCCTGGCCCTTGTGGTGTTACCCTGCCGACAATGCCAGTACCTAATTTGGCACGGCCTCTGTTACTCCACTGGGTTGGGAGGGCATCTCGTGCCAACACGAAAGGAACTATTCTCACTCGGTGAACAAGATAACAAGATTAACTTTCACAGTCAAGGGGTCACACCAACATGCACTACAGTATATGGGTAAGCACACACGCATGCACACAAACATTTGTGTCTGTTTTTCAGAGGGAAAACATGCAAACATGAACTCCCAGCCTGACAACGACCACCAGCAGCAGTCTGGCAACGGGTGCAACCACCAGGTTCCAAACCAGAATCACAGACCACAGAGCGTGGACGGACCTGAGATGCAGGCCCTGCCCATGCCGGTCCCAGAGCCAACCATCCAACACACTAAGGTGAGATAAACCCAGAGGTGATGAGCTAAAGCAGCACACGTATAATCTTAAAGGGATATGTAAATCAACCGCTGTAAGTACATGGTGGATTCAACTTTCCCAGTTACTATTATAAGCACTGTGCACAGACACATCCACGGCAGAGGGATCTTTGTAGGTGTTTTACATTCAGATATCAAGTTTTGATCAAGTTTGGTCAAGTTGTGTTTTGATTTTTAAAATATTCCAGATTTTGGTATTTTATCCAGTGCCTGTGTGTTATCAAGAAAATCATGCGATCTCCGCAGCGAAGTTAATATGTCACTTCCTGCCTCTGCCTGCTGCACCCGGCTGGGTGATAATTGGGAGGTTCAGTTGCCCTTTAATATGGCACGTTGAAGTGTAATAATTAAGTATATTTGGTTTGTGTCCAAAATGAAAACAATAAATGTGTCTGCTTGTAATTAGAGGAGAATGGAAATGTGGATTTAACAAGATAACTATGGGAAACTATTTTTATGGGCCCTTTATCAGTAGGTTTACTGATGAAAGCTACTTCCTGAATATACTCTACATGATTTACAGCATGCAGATGCACCACATTAAAAATATCAGGCAAAACACCTCCCTCTCAATCCAGCAAGCCTGTCATTCATTTTATCAGAGGAGCTGATGCACTTCACTGTGTGTTCACCATCTGCTCTGAGACAACAAGCGGGGGAGACACCACTTAAAGGAGAAAGAAAAACGAACTTGATAATGTATAACTTCTTTCTGATTCTCCTCTGGTGTCTTAGTTGTTCATCAACAACGAGTGGCATGAGTCATGCAGTGGGAGAAAGATTCCTGTGTATAATCCCGCCACAGGAGAGCTGCTGTGTGACGTGGAGGAGGCTGATGCAGTAAGTAGCACCAGTTAAATCAGAAGTGCTTCTTAACTCTGTTTGGGCAAGAATATGAGAATTAAGGTGGCAGAGTCAGCTCATTGTACCATATTATGCCTTTTTTTTTACAAATGTTTCTGGGTCTGTAGAGTTTTGTGTCCTGCAGGAGGGATCCCTAATCTGTTACTCTTCCTGTTTATTAATCATATTTGGGGAGTTTTTCTGTATCCAGTGTCTAAAGCTAAAGGCTGCATGCTTCACAAGTTGTCAATTTGTCATTTGTGATATTGGGCTTTAGAGCCTAGAAACCGACTTGACTCAAACTGAATCTCTTTTAGGAAGATGTAGACAAGGCAGTGAGGAGCGCCCGAGCTGCCTTCCAGATGGGGTCACCATGGCGATCCATGGACGCCTCAGACCGAGGTCATCTACTTAATAAACTTGCTGACTTAGTGGAGCGAGATCGGCTTCTACTGGCAGTGAGAAACACACAGACACACCCTCACACACACTAACATATATATACAATTTTGATTTGAAAATAAAGATCAATACTGAAGCAATGGCTTTTTGTTATTTTTATTTTTTTACTGATTCTTATGTTGTGTGTTTGTAGACTCTAGAGGCTCTGGACTCCGGCAAAGTGTTTCTCATGGCGTATTTTGTAGATCTGATGGCAACAATCAAAACTTTGAGATATTATGGAGGCTGGGCCGACAAGGTTCACGGCAAAACCATCCCAGTAGGTGAGTTGTTGTCGTTTTAATTATAGATTAAGATTATAGACAGATACGTTTAAACAGTGTGTTTGTGTGTGTGTGTGTGTGTGTGTGTGTGTGTGTGTGTGTGTGTGTGTGTGTGTGTGTGTGTGTGTGTGTGTGTGTGTGTGTGTGTGTGTGTGTGTGTGTGTGTGTGTGTGTGTGTGTGTGTGTGATACTGTTACACTGTTACACTGTTACACTGTATATATTCCGTTTACAGTGTATATATATATATATATATATATATATATATAACCACATATATATTTTTTTTAGATGGAGAGTACTTTACTTACACTCGACATGAGCCCATTGGAGTATGTGGCCAGATCATTCCTGTGAGTAGTAAAACTATTCTGTCTAAAAAATAGAAAGACATATGCAGCACTTTAAGAATGTAGTTTAGGAATAGCACTGAAATATTTACATTCTGTTTAGAAAATTTAGTTTGAGGCATTAAAGTATATACATCCAGTTTTGCATTTGTATGTGCGATAAAAAGGTCACAGGGTTGTGTGAGGTCATCAAATCTGCAGCCAACAATAAGAGTGAGCTCTGACAATATCAGACTTTATCTGTACAGCACTTACAAACAATGTAACACAATAATGTAATCTGTACACACTTTAACAACAGAGAATATTGAGTCTAGTAAAATGTTCAAACTTGTTTTAACTGACATCAGTGTTGTTGCATCTCAACATGTGTGTGCATATTGGACCACAGTGGAACTTCCCATTGATGATGTTTGCATGGAAGATTGCTCCTGCTCTGTGCTGTGGGAACACTGTCATCATCAAACCTGCTGAACAGACCCCATTGTCAGCCCTGCACATGGCTGCACTCATAAAAGAGGTACTGGGATTATAACTGTTAGTAAGAGAACATGTGGACAAAAGCCATAAACTCTCATTCAGACATTGTTGAGACCTGCGTAGCTGTAAAAGTAGCTGCTCTGAGATTATGACGACTATGATCATGTGCATGTGTGGTTCCTGTTTGTTATATCGCTCCCTCCAATTCTCCGGGTTCAGGTCGGGTTTCCTCCGGGTGTGGTGAATGTGGTGCCGGGCTACGGTCAGACAGCCGGCTGTGCCATTTCTCATCACATGGACATAGACAAAATCGCCTTCACCGGATCTACCGCTGTAAGTATTCTGCTGACATGAGAAACATTTCCTCTCCTCTCCTCTCCTCTTCTCTCCTGTTCTCTCCTCTCCTCTCCTCTCCTCTCCTCTCCTCTCCTCTCCTCTGTAAAGTTACTGTGTATCTTGGTCGCTAGGTTGGGAAACTCATTCAGAAGGCTGCCGGAGACAGTAATCTGAAGAGAGTTACACTGGAACTCGGTGGCAAAAATCCAAATATTGTCTTTGCAGACTGTGACTGTGAGTATTTTTCCTTCTTTAGTTTATAGTAGTTTTTTTAAATGTTGTTATCTTGCTGTACTTTCAGCATAAACATACTGAACACTATTGAAGGGATTGCTTTTTTCTCTGCACTGTTTAAGAGAACTAGATTCTGAACATGAACATAAAATACACACAAGTATACACTCTGATGATACTGTCTAACCTTTCTTACTCAATGTCAACAATCTACCTGCAGCCGTTCAGACTTCAGTGTGTACATGTCTGTCTTGCAGTAGAGTACGCAGTGGAGCAGGCCCACAGTGGTCTGTTCTTCAACCAGGGCCAGTGCTGTCTGGCTGGATCCAGGGTGTTTGTGGAGGAACCGATCTACGAGGAGTTTGTCCGTCGCAGCGTCGAGAGGGCCACATCCAAAATCCTGGGAAACCCACTGCTGCCAGGGGTGGATCACGGGCCACAGGTATACAGGAACCCTATGAACTGATGTTGTTTCACTGGTCAGGAAGCAAAACTACTGCTGAACACTGATTGTTGTTTTCTGCAGATTGACCAGAAGCAGTTTGATAAGATAATGGAGATGATAGAGAGCGGGAAGAGGGAGGGAGCCACGCTGGAATGTGGGGGGTCCGCGTGGGGTCAGCAGGGACTCTTTATCCAACCCACCGTCTTCTCAAATGTCACAGATGATATGCGCATCGCCAAAGAAGAGGTACCCTGCTTTCATACACGTCTGCACCTACACAACCATAATTCATGATGCACATGACAAGCACCCACATTATTTGCATCCTCATTTTAACACTGTGCTCTGAAATTCTTCTCTCTCTTTACATTTGCACCTTTTCCCTCCCGCATTCACACTCTTATCCAGATTTTTGGTCCAGTGCAGCAGATCATGTGTTTCCGTAGCGTCCATGAAGTCATCCAGAGAGCCAACGGCACACACTACGGCCTGGCAGCGGGCGTGTTCACCAACGACATCGACAAAGCCCTGACAGTCTCCTCTGCGCTGCAGGCTGGCATGGTCTGGTACGGATCAGATCCTCTACAGTTCAGCTTTTAGTTGATCTGTAGGATCTGCACAGCAAATCATCACAGACGCCTTCCTTCAAGTTTTACTACACTTTGTGATATTACTTATGATATCAGTACATAATAATGAAGACCTTTGGTAAATGAGTGTCAGCCTCTGATTTTGATGCAAAGAGGAAAATCTAATGGAGCCTTTTTTCTAGGGTGAACTGCTACAATGCCATGAGCGCTCAGTGTCCGTTTGGTGGCTTCAAAATGTCTGGCAACGGGAGGGAGCTGTGAGTGTCACCACTGTTTAATCTTTCATGCAATATTCCTTTATTCTCACTGTATTTACGGTATGTCCACCACATAGATACATGTAGTAGCTCAGTTCTTGGGTACATGTTGCTCATGTAATGTGAGGAAACGTCATGACAACTCAATGTAATCATTTGTTTGTTTTATTGTAGGGGAGAATATGCCCTTCAGGAGTACACAGAGGTCAAGGCAGTCACCATCAAAATCTCCCAGAAGAACTCGTAACACCATCATATCACAGGACTGACTTTATTGTGTCTTTTAAATTCTCGATGGCTTCAGACTTTCCGCGGGGCAGTCATACAGGTGTGTTTGGAAGCCATCTTTGATTCTGTGTCACTTCATGAACATTTATTCTTCACATTTCTGCTGAGATATTTCCTGTTTTTACCCAATATCTTGTCCGTGTTACGTCTCTTTTAGTTTATATATTTCTGTGACAATTTGTGTTCTTCTCCGATGTTTTACTTTAACGGTTTTGTGGACAGTAATGTTTTCTCCAGTAGTAACATTGTTGTGAGCCTGTTGTTTTTTTCTGAAGTTACAACTTAAATAGCACTTATACCATCATTTGAATTGGCCTCATACAAAAAATAGACAAAAGACATTGAACAAACTATTTACAGGGATTTCAAAATGAAATCAATAAAACTGTTCAGCCATCTTGATAACCAGTCAACTTTACACTGATTTCAATGCGGTTAATATTCCTTGCTATATATCTGTATTACAACCATAGACTGTATATAAGCTGAAGTTTCTTGATTGCCACCTGTTGGCTGGTTGCAGTATAGGTCATAAATCCTGCCTCCTCCATATTAATGGATGGGACATGGATCCCCTGATCAATAATGTGCAGACTCTCCAAAAACGCAAGATGGCAGAGTTCATATCCATAGCTTCATTTCTGAATTGTGGGAGGAAGTAAAGACGTGTTTTCCATCTTTATATACAGTCTATGATTACAACCTGGTACTGTGTCATAACATTTGTCGCCATTTTTGCTGTAATACTAGTATTTAACATAAAGCAGTAATTTCTGTCTTTACACTTCAGCAACTATAGACTTTTCAGCTGTACAATAGTGAATGCATGTTTATTATACTAATACTTTAATGCCTCTCATATATGCAGTAAAATAACTATAATAATATAATAAATTAGTGAAACATTATTATTATCCATTGTTATTATTCCATTATCCCAGTGGTACCTCCATCCTCCATATTATCATGTATCGTCCCAGTTTTGGTCCATGACCCATGTCTCTTATTACCTTGGCCCACCCCGACCCCTTCCTCTGCCCGGTTGAGGCCCCCTGGCGTTTCCAGGGTGCCCCCCTCTCGGCCCTGGTGCGCGGGTCACTGGCCCTCTGGGGTTGGTGGCAGCCAGTGACACGTCCCTTTGCAGATTTACCCCTTTCCCGGCTGCACCTGGCTTCGTTTTAGGAGACTTGCTTCCCTTCTCATTTACGACAGCTGAGAAGACAGATTGAAAACAAAAACAGTGGCGAGGATAGTCAGGTGCAAACTGACTGATAGCATGAGCAATAAAGGAATGTGTGAGTGTGTGAGAGTACCAGGTGGGGGTGGCTCCTCCTTGACTGGAGGCGGTATGAGAGACTTGTTTGGCAGCAAGTCCTCCAGGTCCTTCATCACTTGGTTAGTGCTGTCCTTGTTGTTCCTGCGGTTCTTCTCCTCATCTCGAGCCTAAAGTGTCCATCCACAAAGCAGACCGTTTTTTTACTGAATCTTTCACAAGGGAAATTTGAAAAAAGAGCGAAAACAAAGGGGACTGACCATTTGCATCTTCCTTTTAAGGTCATTGTTGGCTTGTTGGTATCCTTTTGACACTGCGTTCAGGTAGTAGAGGGCCAATCTGTTATAGAATTACACAACACTCTTTTAGGTGAAAGCCATTGTAAACCAGTCAACAGCTTAGACCACAGTGCAGTTTTATGACTTTACGTTCTACAGGGTTTTAAAATGTCAGACTTTAGCGCCCCCTGTGGTTGAACCAAAAAAGACAGTGGTTGACAGCAGATAATATGACTACAACTACTATGATCCGTTTCCCTACGGACAATAATTCATGCCATCAAAATATTTTCAAAGATGATCAATTTATAAATCTGCATGCACAATGTGTGCAGTCAGTTCACTGAATTATAAATGTAAAGCTAAAAAATACAAACAATGAAAAAATACATTTTCAGGGACATTTTGAAAGCTGAATTTCAGAGGTTATAATGTAATGCCTTCATACATTTCCCTTCCTCTACAGTACATGAAATGGCATTTCATCTCCTATTTAGTTTTCCTACAGACATAACACAGTATTTCACCTCCTATATAAATGATACATACACCATGAGGAGGACAGCAGGCATGATGAGTCCAGGGTTGGTGGCGTACGTAAAAATGTTCCCTATGAAGGCAGGTAGATCCTGGTCTATCGTCTCCATGACCACCTCATACATCTTCTCCTGACCACTGGAGGAAAGAGTCAAATACAGCACATTGTTTGTTGCATATAATGACTGGATTAAAAGAAAGTCCACCAAACTGCATATGTAAGACAAGACATTGTTACTATACTTGAGCATAAATGACAGCAGATGAAAACTTGCTTTATCAACTTTGAAACTAAATCCATCACAATACAATACAGATTTTTTTTTTTAATGCTTTTTCCAAAAATGTTGAGTTTAACCTGCAATAATCTGAAAAGTGTATAGTATGATAATCCTGCTATAACCCAATAGTATGGGGTGATCATCCTGTTGTGTTTTTAATGAACAGAACTAAATTATATGATATGTTTAACATATTTGACATCTGAGGGGAAAAAAAGGCTTTTGTTTTCTCGAAGTGGTTTAGTGTCAAAACCTCAGGAGCCTAAACCACCAGTAAATTTGGTTGAATTCACTTTAGATGTTCTTAAATGTATCAGGTAGACACTAAAATACTTAAAACTTGAAGAAGAACTCACCATGAACTATCATTATATTCTAATTGAGATATTCAATTATATTTCATCATCAAGTAGTCTACCTCTGTCAGTGCTACTGACCTGAACGGTCCACAGTCGAAGGAAGGGGGCATGGTCATGATAGTGTAGACGACTGGCAGCAGACTGAGGAACAGCACGAGCAGCAGCAGGCCCATGTAGAAGTTGTTGGAGCGCGAGGCCTTGAAAACTCGCTCGTGAGGAACGTTACAGGACATCACCGCCCAGCACTGGTAGTACATCGAGGACAGCAGACGCAACACGTTCAGACCCACTAGACCTGGAGCGTAGAACGCTCCCATCCTGAGGAAAACATGAGAATTTTTCATTAGAGGGCAGCTTATCAAACTTTAGACCCATTTGAGAATCCCTGCTTTTAGAGGAGAAGTGTGCAGACATATTTATAAGAGACATCAAATAAAGAGTGATTCACCAAATCATTCCTTGATTGAAGACAAGCCCAAGGACATTTCCACTGATGTCGAACTCTCCATATGAAGGCTGGTGAAAACACAAAAAACAAGTTGATACACTTTGCGTTAACCTCTCTCTCTCTCTCTCACTCTCTCTCTGTCTCTCTCTCTCTCACTCTCTCTCTGTCTCTCTCTGTAATTAACTTCTCATTGCAGTGTCTTCTTTCGCTCCATGTTAGGGATCACCTGTCATGCCAGATGTCATTGTATGGTATCAGGTTGACTTCCAATACGAACCGTGCTCACTCTGTTCCATTAAAGTTAAATGACATGGTCGCAGTATGTAGGGAAGCGTATTAGCATTTCGAGAATAAAATTTAACTAAAAATCTTCCTCCTCTCATTTTGTTTCTTATGCCTGGCTCAATACTCTTTTGCACACAAATGGACACACACTGCAAGTACTCACAAATCCAGCCTCCAGGTCCCAGCACCAGCAGTAGTTGAGGAAACGCACAATGACGGCTCGCAGGAAGTCACCAACCAGGATCGTCAAATAGGTCACTTGCATGTCTGACACAATCAGCTTCACAAATTCCTACACAGAAAAAGAAGCCAAAGAAATAAGATCAAATATGAACTGGCAAATGAAAGTAGATCAGTTTGAGGAGGGCAACGTAGAGAAATGATGCTGCAAATCAAGCAAAAGTCTGCATCCAAAATTGATTGTTATTCATCATTGGACAACAGTTGTCTATATTCTGCCATTACTCACTATTCCCACTCCAGTCTCCCAGCAGGGTCCTCTGACGACATCGGCTGGGTCCACAGTCGGAGGAGGCACGTCAGACGTGTTGAAGTGGAGGCTGTAGTTTGCATAGTACTGATTCACAAGCCATTCAGTCTCATTCTTGATTGACTTCTCACTCTCCAACTAAAGAACAGAAAATGTATCAAAGAATAATCAAGGCCGTGCAAACCTTATTTATGTCGCACAAATACACTATTTACAGCATGGTTGGGGATTGAGAAGTTTCCGGATGAGAGTTAAATGAGATCAATACCACTTTTATATCTGCCTGTTAAATACAGCTACAGCCGGCAGCTCATACACAGGAAGCTAGATACTTTCAGACAAAGCCACACTGGTCCCTGTTTCCTTTGGTAACCTGCTGGTGACTGTAGCGTTACATAAAGCCAACTAACACTGGAAGTATTATCAATCTTCTCTCTGGCTGACCACCAGCAAACAAATAACCATATTGTCCAATATCTCACAATTTAAAGGAGCCATATTCTGCTCATATTCAGGTTTATAGTTTTAAGTAGAGTTTATTACTGGAAAAGATTTACGTGCTTGCTGCAATTTATTGCTGCAGCTCCTCTTATCAGCCTCTGTCTGGATTACTTGGTTTTAGCTCTTGTCTTATTGCTGGCCCACTCTGTTGTTATTGGTCACCTCCAGCAGGTTTAGGAAATGTCCGCCTCCGGGCTCACTTTACCTGGCTTTGATAGGGGGCGTGCCAGACTAGCAGAGAGAAGAATTGTCATAAGTACTGAAGAGGTGTTTCAGGAGCCTCTGGAGCAGTGTTGTCTGTGAGAGGGAGGAGCTCCCGTCACAGCAGACTTTGGGCTTTTTTACTTTGCAAACCTTTTCACACACACAAAAATCCATATAGCACACTAGAGGATAGGGAAAAACGAAAATGCATAATATCGGACAGCGGTAAGAGCTGTCCCAACATAGTAACTGAGGGTCGATGCAGTATTTTAAGAACAGGTCAGAAATGCAGACTATTAGTTCTTAAATTGTAACATATCTACAAGAATGAATTCTATAGCATATCTGAAGCCGAGGAAAGCATCTCTTTGACTCTTGTCAAGTGAGACATGGTCCATTTAAATGGGAAATATTAGGGCAATTTCATATAAATGTTTAATGATCACAGGTCATACCTTGGCATTGACCTCATCAAACAGGGCAAAGAGGAAGGTGTAAAGGTTTCCCAGGAAGAGGGCAAAGATTCGACCCAGCTGCCACTTCAGAGCGATACGAGGGTGATAATCTTCCAACTCTGCAATGGTTTCAAAGAGAGGAGGACACACCAGCCCCAGCAGAGACATCACAAACTCCACCTGATACATCGGACAAGAGAGGAGGGGTGACACTCTTATCATCAAGCCTCAGATCTGCCACATTAATAAATATCGCTCAAACAGAAAAATCAAATTTTTAAGTTTAGTGTCAGCCTACCTCGTTCTTTTCAAACCACGAGAGATTATCTGCCTTCATATTAGCAAACTCCTGAGAACGTTTCACCACAAAGTAAATGAGGTATCCACTGCCTCCCAGGCAGCACAGGATCATGACGTTGGCGAGAACCCGGAGGAACCGTCGCAGATGGATGTTCTCGTCTTTCTGGTTCTCCTGTTCATCTACTATGGATTCCTACAGGAGGTAAATTGGAGAACATTAAAATAAAGGTTCAAACCTGTTTTGTGTATCATTTTGCACTTGACATTTTTCAAATAATTTCATATTCAAATGAATACCGTACTTAATCAGTTTATTCAGAGGCAGACTTTAATATATTCTGCTCAAATGAAGAAGTCTGTACAGCATCTTACTAGTGTTGATTAAACCATTCATACAGTGCATCCATAGTTGGAGGACAACCCCTCTACCACCTGAGCCCTGACATATTATTAGCATTACTCACGTTTTACAAAAGTGTCAGTCTCAGTTCACATACTGATCTCGGACACATTAGCAAGACTGGAGATGCTGGGGATTGAACCCAGGACCTCATACATGCAAAGCACGCGCTCTACCACTGAGCTACATCCCCACATTTGACCAAGCACATGTTTTGTTAATCAGCATCACCTTGACCTTTGCTTTATGACCACACATCTAATCAGTTCATGCAGGAGTGAACATTTGTGCCAGATTTTAAGAAAATATTCATAAACCGTTCATCTTTGCAACAGAGAATTTGCAGGTGAAACTAATGTCTTATGGTGAAAACACTGGTGTCCCAGCTTCCTCCTTTAGGATATTCCCTTTATGATTATTAGATTTTGGTACAAAACGGTTACTCAAAAAGGAAACTCTTACTCTTATTATCCTTTAAACACAAATATACACACACACACACACACACACACCTGCTAACCTTGAAGCTGGTGGTGATGGAGGCGAACTTATTGTCTGCAGTCTCAGGATTTCCTATCAGGTAGTCCCAGCTGGTGAACATCTTCCAGCTGAAGGTGAACTCTCCTTCCTCGGCCCCGTCTCCTCCTTCATTTGAGTTACGGGCCATTCTGAAAAAAACGAAAACACACCGAACAAAAGAAATCAACTATTTGTGTATATTCACTGTACATCTGATTTCCTGCATGTGTGCGTCTTGCCTACGTTCTAATGACAACCATCAGGCTGTATCCAAAGATGCCAACACCCACAAGCAGGTAGGAAAGAGGGAGTCTGAACTGCAGCACTCCGATGGTTCGCTCGCTGTTGTAGAATCCGTAGAACAAAAAGGAGTACTTGCAGTATCCCTGGTGATGAGGGGTAGAAATGTCCATTCTTACAGATACAAATCACAGTCGTTCAAGCAGATACAAAGGAACTGTACCATTTTTGTTAAACAAAACTAAGAAAATGTTAAGAATAGTAACATTAAATTTTGATTTGAAAAAAACAAACAAGACAAAGCCAAGCTAAAACCAGGCTAATGGCTAAATAGAGCCATACTTAGTCTGAAATCAAAATTGAGGGACGACTTGCCATCACTTTACCCACGCCTCTGCCAAAGGTGCCAAGTATTTAAAATGCAGCTTTCATACATTGTCTTTTCTATCAAATAGATTTGTTTTTGCCGCACACTCTAAATGTCAGGAAGGATAAATAAACCGATAAATGGAGCGGAGATCCTCACACTAAATTCAAAGAGCACAGAGAAGTCCATGGCTGTGGGCTGCTCCTCTCGGGGCACAGTTTTCCTGGGAATGGAGCCATAGGGCAGACCCATGAGGAGCTAAACACAGAGGAGAGGGGAAAGGTGTATGTGAGGAAACATGTACAATGTCTGCTACATCAGGTATCATCTGTTGACTTGTATTCTGACAACGTTTGTACCTCGGGCAGCATCACCAGACCGAACATGAGCCCAAAGAGAATCAGGTTCAGACCATACATCCACCTCAGAAAAATAAAGTAGGAAGCCACTGATGACCCAAAGTGACCTAGGATTAGACAGAGAACTTGACTCAGAATTTTAAGGACAGCTAAGTAGGAAGAGCACCATCATATCTCAGTGAGTATTTTTCAGATAAAGTTGCTGTGGTACCAACTTTCTACATCTTTTATTTTCCGCTCCCAGGGTATACAGGCTGTTTTGAAGTTCTCAAAGTCACGTTTAAACTTGATCAGTTTCTGGGGGGGGGGGGGGGTTAAAGTTTGAAATGGTTATTTCAACATTTTAAATAAATAAATTAAGCAGTTCTGTATTTTTATGTGTCAACAAAGCTATAACACGAACAGATTACCTTTGTCATCATGACTTTGTATGCATACAGCTTCCGGCCTTTTCCTTTCCCAAGAGCGCCTTCAAACTTTTCAACAAACTCCTGGCCCTCCCTGTGTGACCAATCAGAAGACAACACAGGAAACCGTGACCTCTCCAACCAATGAATGCAATAGTCTGTGGTAACAGGATGTTAAAACAGAAGGGTGTAGTATAATTTACTGATTGATGATACACTACTACTTAGACTTGGCAACTCAGCCGCTCACTGCATGCATTAAACAGTGTCAAGCTCATGAAAAAACTAATGCAGCGCACTTATCGGGTTCCCTTCCCAGAGCCTTGTTTACATAGAGAAACATACACCACAGCATCACACACACACACACACACACACACACATTAACCTACAACTCCTTGACCTGAGCAAGGTGGCCTGAACTGTTCGCAGCCTTCTCACACTGAAGGTGTCTAACAGGCTGAACCACAGGCAGCCGTCTGTGTTTTCCTGAGATTTATAGATGTTTCTCTTGTGCATCTAACAGTGGAGAGAACATGAAATTTAAATTGAAAAAATTTCAAATATCTGACTGGATTAGATATCAATTTCATAGTTTTCAGGGTCTGATGAGTTATTTGCTTCAGCTCAGTCCTGCCTGTGACCAGTTTCCTGAAAGTATTGATTTGTATTACGACAAACCAGGGTCGTAGGAAACCTGCTCTGACCTCTCTCTAAAGCATCCCTGTTTTAAAAAATCCAATAGTTTCGACTGCCTGTAGATCGCAGCACTGACAATGAGAAGTATCAAACACCTAAAGTCAATGAATCAAAGTTTTAACAATGCATGATCAACATCACATGTACATGACATGAGTGATGGTAGGCATAGAGGAAAGTGTAAACAAATAAATAAGAAACAAGAAAAACAGCAAAATAAAATAAGAACAAAACGCAGGTGCAACAACGAAAACCAGAAATTACAGTTATGACGAGCGTGTGAGTTACAGTTGGCCTCTGTTTGCATATTTGTTTTTACTTGAGCAGCACGAGCCTCCTCTTCATGCGCCACGGTTTGTTCCTTAATGTAGTGATCAGTTTCTTCTTCTCCTCGACCTGTTCCTTCAGGGCTTCCATCTCTCCCTCCGAGAGCGATTCATCATCGGAGTCAGAGGAAGAAGAGGAGCTGCTGAAGGGAGAGAGCGGTCACTTTGACGAGGCACTGCACCAGAATTACAACTTATCTGTATGAACAACTGTATAAAATAGAGGAACCTAAAATCTGGATGACACAATTGGCGACTAGCTGGTGAACGAAGTCATGCATTTAGCAGATAAGGGGCTGGACATTTCCCTCAGGATGTGGTGTTGACCAAAAACAGAGCTAAAAAGACAGAGCATAATCTGATTATGATGTCCTTCTGTCCATTACACCATTAACTCTGACATTAACCCACCATGGTTAAATGCTCGATTCTACTGTATACCATTTGAGATGATTTCTTTCTAATTTTGCAAAAAATTATTTGCAACTGCATCTTATTTTTCTATCCAATGACATAAAGCTACATGTCTACATAATGTGACTAAGGTCAGAATACTCTACAGGTCTTAATTTGGTTATGCTTATTTCCATTATGACTTTATTCCGGTTAAGGTAATTGGGTTAGTATCGGAATATTGCTGTGCATGTAAATGAGTGTTGTCTTTCCCCAGAGTCGCCACAACAATACAATCATTAAAGATTTAAAACAATTAGTTTAACTAATTTCCTGAATGGCAGCATGCATTCTCCTGTTTGCCACGGGGGTCACAAAAATCAAAAAATTACAAAGCAAACGCAAATTGTTTATTACAAAAATAATAAAAATTGTACAGGCTGTGAATGAAGGGAAGCTTGAGACAAAGGTTGTGCTATTTGGATAAACAGTTGTTTTTACCCTCGAGCACTTTTACCTTCTAAGCAGCACTCTGTTAAAACATTAAAAAAAAAAACGTTTTACCCAAATTTCATTATTATATCAATAATTGTGATGCGCATTGGTCTTTGAATTATGTTCAAATCTTCTTTCTTGACACTCTATGGTCAGAACTGGTAGTTTGCTACTATTGAAAGTGCAGCCAACTACCACACACCATTAAAACAGAGGGAAGGTATCGTGTCCCATGATGTTTTGTCCCTTTGCTTTTGTTTCAATGCAGCAGTAAGAAATGGATGAGGATTACACCACAGCCAAAAATCGTTATCACCTAAATTTGCCCACCATAACTGACTTCCATCTTTTGGATGCTGATGAACCTTTTCATACTGACACAAAGAAACTTGAGCTCTAAGAAGTTTTACAGTACTTTAAATAATCCACCAGATATAGTGTAAAAATACTACATCTGCTAACTGTGTATTTTGTGTTATAATAATATTGATGTAGTTAACAGTATGTCATCTTCCTTATTAAATGACACAAACATTAGCTTCATATGACCAGAGTCTGTCAGGTATGTGGATGAGTGCGTGGAGAAAGCCTGTACATGTGTGTGGAGCGTGCAGGTATGTGAGAGGCAGCTCTCAGAGAATACTGCACCTGTTCAACTTCCCATTCTTCTTTTTCTTGTCCTTCTCAACATCTTTATCCTTCCCTTCTTTCTTTTTAACATTCCCCTTCTTCCCTTTGTTCTGCTCCTCTTTCTCCTTTTTGGACGCCGCTCTTCCTCCCTTTTTCTTCTTCTCTCGGTCGTCTTCGCTCTCCTCGTCGCTCTCCTCCTTAGCAGCTCTCTTCCTGGAGGCCTTTGATCCTTTTCTTTTCACATTGCGGTCGTCTTCCTCATCATCTTCGTCGCTGTCTCTGGGCCTGGCCTTCTTCTTTCGTCCTCTTTTCCGTGGTGCCTCATCCTCATCCTCCTCGTCTTCCTCATCATCACTGACCCGTTTGGCTCTACGTTGTGGCTTGGTTCTTCTGTTTTTACTTCTCTTCCGGGCCTCATCTGAGACACAAATATACAGTGTGTATTTGTGCACAAAAGGCAGAAGCTTTCACCCACTGACAATAATATTTATACTCTCTTACTATCTTACAACAAGTACAAATAATAATAATAATTCTAATAATGCATACAAAAAATGTCTCACAAATCTTACCTTCACTTCCACTGTCTGACACAGCATCAACCTCCATCCCAACTGGAACATTTGAACGAAAATATAAAAACCCAAACTCAAATCCAGCATTCAAATAACTACTTTTTCCAAATCATTATCAGGTCAATAAGGTGAATATTTCAAGCTGAAATAAATGTGTTTTTCTCACCATCTTCAACGTTGATCACGGTATTGTTTTTCCTCTTTGGAGGCATCCTTCTGTTTCTCCTTCAGTTGTCTCTGTCCTCTCCTGCTCACTTCAGACTCTCCATTCATGAGTCACTGAGTGTAAGCAGCTGATACACCTGTGAGGGTATCATGTCAAAAAGCCAGGTTGCATACACACACACACACACACACACACACACACACACACACACACACACACACACACACACACACACACACACACACACACACACACGGGCGTAGGCTGTTCAGTGCCCTGGCTCCTTGACAACGGTCAAAGACACTCAGTCCATTAGATGATAATCAGGAGCCAGGCGAGGAAACAGAGTCAGACAATGGTATTGTCAATCAAATGGCTGATTAGTATTTGACTGGAGCAACAAGATCACATACACAGTTCACATGCTTAATCCCAACATTTATTCAAATTCAACCTGTACCAAATAACTTTGACTCCAACTGACGGTTGGACCTTTGGAATCATTCAGCTGTGTCCCAGAAACAAGACACCAGAGCAAATGTAGACATAAAGGTCAGGTCTCATTAAAGTTGGATGGAAGCTTAAGTAATCCTGAGTGCAAAGTGAAACAAGTCTCTGTATTTAAATACAGCCCACAGTGATCTGTTAGACTTATACCGTACTTCAGTGAAATAATGTGGAACACGATCCAAAGTAACGATTCTGTGTATTGATAAAAAGTTCAGCTGGAGCTAATATGACGCTTTATTAGTCAGACTTAGTCACATTAAATGTGGAGATGTTTTGTATGGCTGTATTTAAAACAGAAAACTCAAATAGGAGACTTTGCAATGAAAGGACAATTTGGAATAAATCCACTAGATTTGACTAACTCAGAATTTATGAGTCTAAACCTGTGGACCCATGTTTATCTTTGTTGTAAGACAGATATAAAAACTGCTTTTTTAAAGCACAGGGGTGAAAGGGGACGACAGAAACGACTGTGTTTCCAGCTCTAATGCATAAAGATGCAGCTACTACCTGGGCGGTTATGGTCAAATGTCAGATCTGACCCTCCTGAATAATGCAGGAGGAAACAGGAGACGCAGGGATGCTGACACAAAGAGCAACGCTCATGCGAGGGTTATATGAATGCTGGCTCGAGGGCTTGTACCTGAGAGACAAGCTTTTCATGTCCTCCTCATTTAGCTCCTCCTCCTGATTGTGCCCCTCCACTTCCTGCAATAACACACCCGTCATGCCTCCTCCTCACTATACTGTACTTAGGCTTAAAGAAGGCCTGGACGCATTTAGTCTCAAGATACCTCACTCTAACTTCCCACCCTCAGTGCTAATCTTTGCTCTCATAAGCAAAACCTGACACAATCCGAAAGAGTTGAATCAGCTCTTGTGGCCCCACAATGTCCCACTCCGCCCTTCGGTAGTGTTGGTGAACAAGAGATGCCCGTTGTGGTACAGTTGATATTGAGATATCCGGTCGCGTGCATCCTGTCAGGGCTCAGTTTTCTGCCACTTCGTACCAACATGGAGGGAAACTGGGACAGAGCCAAAAAGTGAATCCAGTAATAGGGTGAAACAGCGGACAGATAGTTGGTCGTACCTGGGCAAACAAGAGTAGGAAAGAGTCTCCCATTTACAGAGAAGATGGACATTTATTGTCTCCTCATAGGGCCTCCTCAGTCCTCATTAAATAACGTGACTGACAATCCTTGGCTCATGGGGAAAGAATAAATCATCGGGACGTTCTTCAATACTATCAAATAACTGCAGAATGAATACTTAATGCTCAGTTGCCATGAATTGATCATGAGCATCAATGGAAGTGGATCTGATTGGCTCTGTGATTTAATGTCAGTGGCTTTATGGGCTTATTAACGTGTTGTCTTAAATGATTTAGACCCAGCACTTATTCCTCAGAGGTAACCCCTTACATTGTGTGGAGCTTCAATTTCAATTAAATATGAACTAGACTTGTCAATGACAATCAATATATAGAATTTCCAGTTAATAGAGTTTGACTAATGACACAGCACCACGTGGACTGACAGCTGAGCTAAGTGACAGGTTGACTGACAGGACCACTCAGTGAACAAGTGCAGATCAGAGTCAGCTACTGGAACACCGACGGTCATCCAGTTAGCACATTAGACGACCACGCTACATGATATGAGAGAGACCAGTAGGAGATTTACACTGGATCTTAGTGAGTCATTTACATGTTACTCAGCTAAAAATCTGACTTCAGTAAGTCAATTCAGAGATTGAGTGATTGATCTTGTCAGTCACAGATCGAGTGACTGCTGCACTCAATTTCCATGAAGCCAAAAGAAATGTATTTGTCTGTGTAGTTTAAAATGATTATAGTTTGGAATATAACTGAAATGATTGGAAATTGAAACCAAATGTAATATTATCCTATATGTCTCTAAAGACAAAAATGGAGTATACAGAAGAATTAATGCAATCCAAAATCTAGAATGTCACTGGGTAGAGTTCATACCTCCACCAGGGCCTGACTGTCCCCTTGTGAAACCACATTTAAATTCACCGGATCCAGATTTTATTTGGATCTGAACCAAGTTGCACACACTCATAAATGCTCACACTCCCCTGAATCTATCAATTAGTCTCTGAGAAATCAACAAATATGTTTTGGGGTTATTTTTTTATTCTTAGATCTGCCCTCTGATCCAGATCCACACGAACATTTTAAATTCTAATTTCTGTCTAGGAGTTTCCCCATAATGCTGTTGATAAACAAACAAACAAATGTAGACAAAAACATAACCTCCTTGGCAGAGGTAATAATAGATTTGGAGCATTGAGCTGTTCTGATATGAAAGATTAAATCCAGCAGAGTTAATGGAGACCTCTGTATTCTCTGGATGGAGGCTGCACACCCATATTTGACTTAAAGACATGCACTTTTACATATTTCAAAAATAATACTGCAGATTTAATTCACTACTGATTAGTGGTTTCAAACAACACTGACAGACATAAGAACAATTGTGCAACATTTGAAGAAAATTTAAGTTATAAAAAATTGCATCTGTATTCACAAACACTTATCTCGCTTGTCTCTCAATTGTGAATACATCCTTTCACAAAAACTAGTGTTTCAAGTCTCTTCCCTCTCAGTTTACAGTTTGCAGCTGAACATCAATTCTCAGTAAAGTGCTTTGTTTTCAGTCTCTGTCAGTGCCGTGATGTTGTCACTGCTCAGTGTCTCTGCAGGCTCGGCACCCTGTACACCCTGGGTTCACTTTGCTGAGAGAACCCAGGCAGGTACCCGGGAGTGCCGTGGTTGTCGTGGTGATAGGGCCTGGGGACGGGAGCCCTGGTGGCCAGAGGTTGGCGTTCTTGGTCTCCAACAGGAGGCGGAGGGTTGCGTCCGTTCTTGCCATGATGAGGCCTCTGACTGCTGCCTTGTTGTTCGTCTCCATCTGCTGAAAGAGAAGGTCAAGATAGGAGGCATCTCAGATGTGGGTAGGAAATAATAACGCAGTTTATTGACATTGCAGGAAAAGTGCACTGGAAGAATTAAGAACAGATGTATTCAACAAGAGCTTTGACTGTTCTAATAATCTTTATTCTACTTTATTGTAATTTGAGACTAGGGCCTAATTTGTAAATTAAGGTAAAATAAGTCTTGAAATGACAAATTAATGTCATAAAATTGAACTATTATATTTTCATATATTTATTTAGAAAAGAACAGAAGTGAAGTCTCACTCTCTTGTTGTTGCTGTGCAGTCTGTGACGTTGCATTTGTGGCCTCCTCCAGATCCATTTGTGCCTTCAGCGCTGCTCGTTTGTTCTTCTTCTTGTTTTCCTCATTTTGCTTGAAAGAGACACACAATCAATTATTTTAGTTTATAAATGTAGAAAAAAAGTTAAAGAAAATATACATTACTCGTCAGAGGACTTTTATTTAGCTTGTGACACAGTGACTAGTGATGTATTGTAAAACTCAGAAATGTTACTCTGCTGCCCTCTGCTGAAGCAATGATACTAATACAACTTACAGCAGTCAGCCAGACACCTCACAGTGCATTGTGTTTTGTTTTTTAAACCGTGTTGGAAAGTTACAAAACTGCTCAAATTATATTGGAAAAGCTAATGTAGTAAATATAATAACAAACAAGAAAGCTTCTGCGATTTTTTTTACCTTTACTTGGCTAGAAATTAAATGCCCCCTTTTTTTTCTTCCACTCTCTTAACTTAATTGTGAACCTTATGTATTCAAAAGCACATAAATCAATATTTAATAATCAATATCATTTTGGTTACCGCTTGTAGTTTTTTCTTCAGTTCCACATTAACTTCTTTGTAGCTCTTGGATGTGGATTGCAAGTAATAGATGGCTAGTCTGAAAAATTAAATCACATTAATATTGTCATCATATTATCGAACCTGAAACTATATGACTAAAAGAAGACAAGCACAACACTTTGAACTGTGTGAAAGATATAATGTATGTTCATGACGTCTGCTGCTGGGGGTTTGCTGACTCACACCATGAGCAGTATGAAGGGCAGCACCAGTCCGGGGTTAGAAGCAGAGCTGAACACTTTACCAAACCAGGCAGGGAAGTCGGACTCCAGCGTCTCAGCGATGACATCAAACATACGTTTTTTCCCACTGAGGAGAGGAGAATGATTGTGTCAGAATTAAAGTCATCTCACTGTAAAATCCACATCCCACGAAGGAGCTCAATTACCTGAAGGGGCCACAGTCAAAGGAAGGAGGAATGGTGACGATGGTGTAAATGGCGGGCAGAGTGGACAGGAAGAGGATGACCAGCAGCATGGCCATGTAGAAGTTATTGGATCCCGAGGCCTTGAAGACTCTTTCCTGTGGCACGTTGCAGCACATCACCGCCCAGCACTGCAGGTACATGGACACATGGAGCCGGAGGACGTTCAGGGCGGGGAGACAGGGTGCATAGAACGCGCCCATCCTGGAGGCCAAGGAAAAGAGGGAGTGGAGGAGAGGCTCAAAGTGCTGCTTTTCATCACAGTATTGTATCACACTGGTGAAGGCACAGAAATGAGATATGTTTCATTTTCTTACCATATCATTCCTTGATTGAAGATCAGGCTCAGGACGTTCCCACTGACATCAAACTCCGAGTAGGAAGGCTTTCACGAACAACATCAAAGAGAGAAATAACCCTCTGCTGTGACTCATCTTTTCACAGCCAGGTGCACCAAAATGATACACACCTGAACTTCATGTGCACACTCATCAGTTATAAAAGATGACTCACAAATCCAGCCTCCAGGTCCCAACACCAGCAGTAGTTGAGAAAACGAACGAGCACGGCTCTCAGGAAATCCCCAATCAGCAGCGTGATGTAGGTTGTCATGGTATCAGATATGATCAGCCGGACAAACTCCTGCAGAGGATGAAGCATTACAATCAATATATTTGATAGTAAAATTATTTTAAAGATAGAATAGATGTTTGTCTCATGACAATCAACTGGGGTTATACTTCTTTGCATGTTTCAATATGTAACATGCATGTTAACATGTTGCAATGTTTATTGTATATGTTTATTTCTAATGACACAGTGTAACTAAGTATATGTCCTACCCAATACAAAATGTATTGTATTTCATCTTTAAAGGGAAGGTTGGTAATTGTTTGGTAACTTTGTATCTTATTTGTTTTAATCCTCTTCATGTCCCACTAGCCATCAATAAAAAAAGTTGTCTGGTCTGGCCTCTCAGGATTGTAATAAACACAGCAAATCATTTAATTCTGAGTGAAAAGACGTTTGTGTTTTTCTGATTTGTAGTTTTTTATAAATCAAACATTTCTAAAAGTGATACGAATCTAAGGTCACATTTCTATTTCCAACAGAAATCATTGTTGAATACAATCTTGATTATGGTGGCAAACATTGCAATGTACGGTGACATGATAAATAAATGGTGATATAATCCATAGGTTTTAAAAAGTCGTCTCAACTAAAAATGGCTACAGACTAAGTCAAACCATGTCAGCAGCAAGTTAGATAGAAACTGCCTGTGCCATGTTAGTGCTGATTGACAGACAAAAACAGTAATGAACTGAAATGAGATAAAATTATTTTGTTATTTGGAAAATGGTGTTGGGACATGAAAGCTGTCTTTGCTTTGTACTCATATAATCAAGCAGTCACATTGAGTACCCATACCTGTGTGCTGCAACTACAATTACATCATAGAGCTACATAACAGGTCACAAACACTCCTGCACACTGACCTGCCCCACCATGGTCTCCCAGCAGGGCCCTCTGGGCACGTCAGCAGGTTGGATAATGATGGGAGGAGCAGTGCTGTTTCCTGATACGGAGCTGTTGTAAAAACTGGCTTCCCACATGCTTATATTATACTTTATGATCATTTCCTCCTCCCTCTGAGACAGAAATACACACACACGCTTTCACATCAGTCAAAATGTGACATTACAAAAGTATCTCACACGTCCCCACCCACTCCCACTCACTTTCAGGTTGATCTCGTCCATCAATGCGATGATGAAGGTGTAGAGATTTCCCAGGAAGAGGGCAAAGATGCGACCCAGCTGCCACTGCAGGGCGACGCGCGGGTGGTAGTTCTCCAGGGCGCTGATGACGTCAAACAGCATGGGGCAGAACATCCCCAGCAGTGACATGACCATGTTTACCTGAGAAACACATGGCTCTCAGAAACCCCATGTCACATGTGGCAACACAAATAGACAGCCTAGATGTTTTTATAGCCTCTTTTGAGTCAGTATATTGTTATGTTTCTAGTCAGGCTAGACAATATAAACATTTTGTTCTGTTGATTTGCAGTGCGTTTCACCGTTTGATTTTTATGGCTCAGTCTTTATACCTATAACAATCAATACATAGCGCAGTGGCTTTGTCCCAAACATATATAAATACAGATACTGAGCATATAAAGTGTAAGTTGTTTATTCCTATTGGAAAAGTAACAAAATAAATGATCGTACTAAGATGTTACGATTTTTGAGTGTTACTCAAGTAAACTATTCCACCACAAAGTAATGCAAAAAGGAAAGGACACTGAAATGTTCAAAATCATCCTGTTGTACTAATGCTTTAAAAACTATAAAGGCTACCACAGCACACTGTGTAAATGATTCCCTGTCTCTCCATCTTTCATTTCTACCTCGTTCCTTTCCCACCAGGTGTGATTATCCAGTCCGTCTAGGGCAAACTTCTGAGAGCGACGCACTACGAAGTAGATGAGGTATCCACTTCCTGCCAAACAGCACAAGACCAGGAAGTTGGCCAGCACCCGCAGAAAACGGGTCAGATGGATGTTGTCGTCCTTGTGGCTCTCCTGTTCCTCTAAGATCGCCTCCTTTAGAGGAAGGAGGACGTATATGATTGTATCATAAATGGAAACACTTACTACACAAGACAAAAACAGTAACGCTGCACTGACCTTGAAACTGGTGGTGATGGAGGCAAACTTGTTGTCTGCAGTTTCAGGGTTTCCTATCAGGTAGTCCCAGCTGGTGAACATCTTCCAGCTGAAATTAAAGCTGTTATCATCTCCAACCCCCGACTCATTGGAATTACGGGCCATCCTTTAGTAAGAGATCATCACAGGTTCAGTAGAACACAGAGCCTCAGAGAGATCTGTTCATTGTTTGTAGTCATGATTAACTTACGTTCTTATGACCACCATGTAGCTGTAGGCCACAGTTCCCACACCGACCAGGAAGTACGACAGAGGCATACGGAACTTAAGCCAGCCAATGGCACGCTGGCTGTTGTAGTATCCATAGAAAAGGACGGAATACTGAGCATAACCCTGTGAATACAAATTTCTGTTGCCGTAATATCACAGATTTTCATATTCATGGGTGTAGTTGGAACTTTGTGCTGCAAAACCTCTTTATTTAAAAACTGGCAATCAGATATATGTAACAAGGCAACATAAAATGCTGTTTAAAGTGGGCGAGGTTAGCATGTTGTCACTCACCCCACAGTCCCATAAGACAGCAAAGTCCATGGCACTGGCCTCCTCGGCCCTGGGGACAGTTTTTCTTGAGATGCTGCCATAGGGCCTTCCCATCAATGCCTGTAACAACAACAATGATAAAAGATTGTCCCCTCTTTAAAGGGAAACAAATAATTTTGAACTGTACAGTATGTGAAGCCAATAAAATGATACTTGCTTTTTCCTCAAGAGGCATTTTATTCATTTTTACTTTTGTGGAATTTTAAGAGTTGCAGCAATCCATACAGGATGAAACAAATCATGAATAACTACTTGGGGTTCAATGGCTGAGATAAATTCTTTGATTTTAGTAATAACCAATCAACAGTGTGACGAGGGTAGGACTGATTCTCAACTGATAAAAACAGGAGGGGTATTTAAAACAAGCAAAAGCCTGCAAAAATCAGAACAACAAATATAATAATAAGGACGTTTTTATGAAAAATGGCACCATACCTCTGGAACCATCACGAGGCCAAAGGTCAGACCAAACAGGATCATGTTGATGCCATACATCCACCTCAGGAAGATAAAGTAAGAAGCAACTGAGGAGCCAAAATGACCTGAGAGGCAGAGGGAATAAATGGAAGGATGATCATTACACTAATGACTTCAACACTTTAAATGGGAAACTCAATCTATGTATTGTACATATACAAACAAACCCACTTTCAATCTCCTTTATTTTCATCTCCCATGGAATGCAAACAGTTTTGAAGTTTTCAAAGTCCCGTTGAAACTTCATCCATTTCTAATAAGAAATAAATTAATTGAAAATGCATCGTAGATTCCTTTACATCATGATCTAAATGATATTGTATATAAAGGTCAGTGATTCCTTGCCTTGGTCATCATGACCTTGTAAGCATAGAGCCGTCTGCCTTTCCCTTTCCCCAGAGCGCCCTCATATTTCTCCACAAACTCCTGAGACTCTCTGTAGGCGAATGATTCACAGATTTACAGGTGATAACTTGAATTGCATTTTGGGTGAAGTCCTGTTTTTGTCATACTACAAAGTAAAGTACCGTAAAGTGACAAGTTTCTTTTTCATTGGCCAGGGTTTCCCCCTCAGACTTTGGATCAGTTTCTTCCTCTCGTCCACTGCCTCCTTCAGTTTCTCCAGCTCCTCCGGCGACAGAGACTCTGGCCTCAACTCCTTCTCCTCAACATCCTCTTCCTCATTGTCTTCATTGGCTTCCTCACTCATCTCCTGCTCTGAACTGAGACACAGAAGAGTAGTGGGTTTAATGTTGCACCTCCACATGAGCATGATCCAATAGTTTTCTTCAGTACAGGGAACTGCAAGACTTGTGAGATAATACTTTACCTTGTTTCAACTACTTTCTTGTGTTTTTTCTTCTTATCTTCCTTTGCTTTCTCCTTTACTGTGTGTTTACCTCCATCGTCTTTTTTCTCTTCATGTTTGGCACCTCCATGCTTCCTTTTTCCCTTTGCATTTCTAACTTCAGCCTCTCCTTCCTCCTCCTCCTTTTCCTCCACTTTTCTTGTTTTCTCATTTTTGACATTCTTCCTTGTTTTTGCCTTCTTACCACTTTTTATTTTGGCCTGCTCCTCCTCATCCCTCTCTCGTCCTTTTGCTTCTTGATGGCGTTTTGCTCTCTTTCTCCTCCTTTCTCTTTTCTCAAGCCTGTTCTGGGATTCCTCTTCCTCTTCTACCGTTTCTTTAGATGCTCCTTTCCTCCTCCTATTCCCCCTCTTCTTTTTCTCTCTGTCACCATCCCTTCTCCTCCCTCTGTGTCTTCCCCTCTCCAGCTCCTCTTGAAAAGTGGACTCTTCATCCTCGTCACCTGCAGTAAAACGTGAATGTTGTGTTTATTCAGTGGCAAAATAACCATTAATATGCTGCACAGATTAATGGAGTGTATTATATATTGTCTTATCGACCAGTACAAGCCACATTCACCCCTTCATACACAGGAGGACCCAGGTCATGACAGACAGGCAAATAGGATTGTCTTTATTGAATAGAGTCCCAGGTCATGAAACAATATTTATATATGGTGGCAGCAGTGACAGTGAAGCCTCTGAGAAAAGTGGAGGAAGAACAGGTCCAAGACACTGAAGACTTTGTAAAGCAAAAAGTGATCCGAAACCATGTGACGCATTAGTGATTAATGTTATGATCTAAAAAAAAACACTCACCTTTAAACTCCAGTTCAATGTCACCTGTAAAATAGATGAAATTTCAATGTAAAAAATATAAAGGTGAAAAGTGTTTTGCAAAACCTTTTAATTTTCACTTCTCTCAGCTTGTGACGAATTGGAATCAATTTGTTATTTTAGGCTACGACAACTTTTCTTTTGTCTTCAGAGTTTAAACATTTTGTCCTCCATATGTTTTAGTTTATTCTCAGAATTAATTTCCAAACCTGATAAAGATGCCTCATGTGTCACAGCATCAAATCAGTGCATCGTCTGCGTCATTATAGTCAGATTCTGAGTAGTTCAGTTAAATGAGGCGATCATAACCTCATCGTCATGGTTCATATTTTTTTTAAGTTTTAGATCGTTTTATTACATTGTTTTATATCATATCTCTGTGAAGGAAAGTGACTTTGTTTTGAACTTTGTTATGTACAAAAAAACCTATTGTTGGTATTATTAGCATTTTTAATGATTAAATAACTCCTTAAATAACTACCTTCTCCATGGCATTACCAACAACTGCCTGCTCTGATGACCTCAACTCCTTAAATCCAGTGCATTTATTATGGCTATAAAAACCACCATGACCCTTTTCACTGGCAGAGTTGAATGACTAACTTATTGTGTACCTGGCACTATTGTCCTGCATTAAAGGGGATGAAGAGGAGAACAAAAAGGACCACTGAAAGACTGAACAGATATTTATGTAGTCGGCCCTTTGATGTGTGTCCTTAGTGTAACCGGAGTGGCCAGCACACGGGTCATTACGGCCATGTGCAGGAGAGGGGCACAAAAGAGACAAACAATGGTCTAATGAAGGGAGACGGGTCGGCTGAGCCCACGAGGACAGAGGAGACAGACGAGGGCCAGAGGCCAGCGCCCAAATATGCAGCCCAATAAGGGGGACGCAAGAAAGTAGTGTATATGTGTGTTAGTGGTGGTGGACTGATGCTTTTTATCAATCATTGAACTTAGAAACTCAAACAGTAGCTTTACCATTTTCACATGTATGTTCTCTTCATATAACTGAACTTGAGGCTCCACTAAACTCAATAAATATAGCACAAAATATATCTATATCGTAAAAACACACTCAGAGACTGGTCATTAGACAACATCTTTTTTTATTTTGTATTTCTATTGTAACAATGTATTGTGACCTTTTTATAGATGAGAAAAGTCTCACCAGGGACAGGGATTGCCACTTAGCCCCGGCTAGAAATCCTACATGCAGTACATGAGTATCAAGTTCCTGTTTCTCTGAATTGTCCCAGAATAAACAAATGAATAAATAAATATAAAACTAATCGGACTTGTATATTTTTGATAATCTGTAATATTTTCTCCTAATGAAGATGTTGGCACAAACTGAAAAATTAAACAAGACATATAGCGGATTATGGGAAGTAAATCTATGAAATTTTGTATCTGAACATGTACAAATGATAAACACCCTCCATTAAAAAACGCCCCGCAATATAAAAATACGCGAAGAAGAGCATCAATTTTGTTTTTAAATTTGAAATATAAAGATGGTCCTGGTCTTACTGTTGTTCTCAGTGGTGATCAGACCGTCTCGAGGCATCTTCCTCATTCCAGCATCCAGTGGGCATGTGAGGTGGGCTCTGACCTGCTGCATCGTTACAGGGAAGGTGTGTGTGTGTGTGTGTGTGTGTGTGTGTGTGTGTGTGTTTGTGTGTGTGTGTGTGTGTTTGTGTGTGTGTGTGTGTGTGTCAAGCGGCTGGAACGATGGTGAGCAAGTTCACTTTTTCCTCACCACCCATCGACCCGAAACAGGGACAAAGACGCCATGGAAACCCTAGAGCCACGCAATTTCACTGGCAATCAATTATTCAGAACAATTATGACAGCCTTTATGCAGCTGTGAATGTGTGTTTGTGAATGTTTTGAGTGTGTGTATGTGTGGCAGACAAACTAAACTAAACACAAAAAACACAAAGGCTGTGAGAGCAGTAGGCCTAAATGTGGGTCATGGCTCTTTTGTCTTAATGGTATCATAACAAATGACTCAGCTGTTTACTAAGAAGAGATATTCATAAATCACATTAACCTTATGTAGCTGTACGTCCTTGTGATCCACCATCTGCTTTTATTCATGAAATAAGGACAATGTCTATAGTGGCTTTTATCAGTGTACAGTCATACCCACAACCTCGTCATATCTGAATCAGCCCCTATGAATAAAATAGCTAAATTAATCTAGATGATACTGATCCTTGACCAACTACTTCTTTGAATTCGCTTTTTTAAAATTTGCTTTCATTAGAGGTTTGTATATCAATAAGCAGGGGTGAGCTGATACTCGAATAGTCAGTGTGCACACCACATGCCCTGTTTCTCTTATTCTTTACGTAATGCTAACTATTTATCTGTGAGTTGTTGTGCCTTTTGTGGTTATAAAACCTTTTCACAGTGTGATGAAGAATGAGAAACTGGTCACAGATATTGTCTTAGCCTTGTGTGGTAATGAAGGTTTCTGGATCCGTTCAGTCAAATGACACATCTGAATGTGTGTTTGTGTATACGTGGTTGTATAATAACAAGTTTTAAAAAAGAGACTCGCCTGGCTCCCACAACGAAAACTATTACATATTAGGTTTAAGGTTAGTATAAGGATTGATAAAGGTTAGTATAAGAGTTGGTTCAGGTTGGTATAAGGGTTGATTAAGGTAAGGGTTGATTAAGGTTAGTATAAGGGTTGGTTAAGGTTGGTATAAGGGTTTGTTAAGGTTGGTATAAGGATTGATAACGGTTAGTATAAGAGTTGGTTAAGGTTGGTATAAGGGTTGGTTAAGGTTGGTATAAGGGTTGGTTAAGGTTGGTATAAGGGTTGGTTAAGGTTGGTATAAGGATTGGGGTTGAGGTTGCATTTTGAATGTTATTGCCGTATTCTTTTTATCCCCAACGTTAAATATATCATCTTCAGAATTTCAGGGAGAAGTCAGAGTTTAAGAAAATGTTATTCCGTACGCAGCTTGTATGTGCAGAACAAATCATGTGGCCATTTGAAACATCAATGTTAAGGGTAGTGACTAATGAGGCTTGAGTCCTGACACGACATGAACCCACAAAGAAAAGCAAGGAGGTGAGCACCAAGCCAAGGAACCTGCAGAGGGCGGTGTTGTTCTACACGATCAGTAGAAAAAGATCTCTGCCTTGTGAAAGATTACTTTTATCCCAACCACATTTGTTTTCTGCATGTGTGTCTGAGTCTGTGTACAGTTTGTGCTGGCACATGTGGAAAAAGTCTAGCATGTGACAACTGTCTGTTTGTGTATACGTGTATGAACTCGTGTGTGTTCGTGGAGAGGAAAGAGCAGGAGACATATCAGTTTCCTGGTGCTAAAGTTGGCTGCAATTTCGAGGAATCATTGAACACAGAGGTGATGAGGGTCATCGAGGCCATCTGAGCAGAGAGTAGCATCGAAAAACAAACTGCAGCCACTACAAGATGCATCTGACTGTAAATGGATACATCAATGCGGCACATAATATATCAGGATTACCGACAGACTACAAAGCGGTTAAAAGAAGCAACAGGATATTTTATAACTGATACAGATAAAACTATATATCCAGTATCCAGTCAATTAGTGAAGAATGATACGACAATACAAATTTACCTCTTGTGAAGATTTGTATAGTCCATAGATGATAAAGATAGAAGACATGAAACAAAAATTATGCCAAACCGTCTCAGTGGCTGGCTGCAGTATAGGTCATTAATTCCACCTCCTCCATGTTAGGGGATGGGACATTGACCAAACATAAAAGTCAAAGTACACGTTAAAAAATGTCAAAGATGGTTACTGTCCTTCCACAAAAACGTTTTCATTTAATCTACTTTGTACTCCAAAAAATAGTCCGTGGCAAAAGATAACTCAAAAGTATCCACTTACGACGGGTTAAATGAGAAAACTCTTTATCCTTAGTAAACTTGGATGATCAGACAGAACATTTAAAGAGAAGGATTTGTACAGGTGACGTGGCCTTATGGGCAGATGCAGTGTTTCAATACTATTCCGTCGAAGCTGAGTATGTGCACTTTATGGTTTAAACTGTACATGTCAAGTCCTTAAAGAACTGCATTTCTTATAGAACACCTTTAATAATTATAGCAACCCTACAACAAGACTAACATGTGCTTAAATTAATCTAACGTAATCTTATCAAATGTTATGTATTTGAAAGTGCACTGTGTCCCGGTCTGTTCTGACAAATGTGTCTAAGAGTACGTATGTGTTTCTGAACTGGAATTGATAGGAGTGTATTGCTGTTCATACACAGTCTGTACTGCTTTTTGTCTGTCTGGTGAAAGACTCAAATCATTTGGAGCTATCAGTGTGCAGGGGATAGTCAGTGATTCATCCATCTGTTGGCGTGACAAAAGGCCAGTGAGCCCTGCAAAGTGCCTGAATGTACTGTAATGAGTCAAACAGCCGCTCTGCAACAGATGATCAGTCTGTCACCAGGCTCCGTTCACCCTAATGCAGGTCAGAGCGGCAGGAAAAAACAGCTCCCAAACAGTGGAACCCTATCGAGTGAGATCCGCAGGAATTGTACTGTATCTTTGTTTACAATAAATGTCAGAGGTTACTTCTTTTTTTTTTTCAAAACAAAGTGTACCTATTATCAGTCAAAACAAATGACAGTGGACTCCTATCCTTCTCCACTGATATCAATCCACCAGTGAACTTGGTATAACATTAACGTGTCCTCGGCTCGTGACAGTAAATGCAAAGCAGCGGGGAGTTGTGGCCTCGAGGGTTAATACCTGGCTTGTTTTTGTCAGAGGGAAGGAGGGAGAAGAGAGGTGAGAAGAGAATGTGAGCTATACACCTGTAACTCAGAAAACAAACACAGTGTCTCACGTGCATTCTCACTGGGACACAGGCTGTTTATCTGGAAGACTGTTGATTGATTGGGGAGAGGTTAGACTTGGTTTTTTTTACGGTTTACAGGGGAAAACAGACGTCTTTGAGTATTGATGAAGTTTATCATCTAGTTCTTAAAATGAGAACAACAGTGGTAGATTGGACCAGCCACGTGTCTTTACTTGGAAACAGAGGCCCCATTTGCTGGAATTTTTTTTCTTCTTCTCTTGTTTTCCCCTTTACTCAATTCCTCCTTCCTGTTTCTACGTGTTCATGCAGAGAGCTGACTGTTGTGGTGGAAGTCGAAAAAGAAAGAAATCTCAGCCTGCAACAAATCAAGTGCAGGAGAGACCTTTTGCAAAGCGTGTGCATGATGCTGCCAGTCACAGAGAGACAGTGTGTAGGTGTGAGTGAGGGAGAGCAAAAAAGAGAGAGAGCATGGTAAGTATGCGTGAGTAAAACCGCGTCATCGAGGGGGGCGGTCCCTGTCGCAACTGTGGGTCGTGCGAAGGGCGGGGCTTGGCTTGCTGCAATTGACAGATTATACAGACGGGGGCGTGGCTTGTCCTCACAGACAGAGAAGCACGTGGCTAGGCCCGTCTGCACGAGGGAGCAGCAACAAAGAGCAGCCAGTCTGAGGAGCAGAACACAGGACATCTGCTGCACACACATGTACACACACACACTCCCTCTCTCTCTCTCCCCTTCACACATGCACTCACATTTGTTCGCCACACACAGGCACCCAAGCGCCCATGCAGTGTCATATATCAGCTGCCGAGGACAGACCCACACAGAGCAGCCTGTAAACACACATGGACACGTTGGTTAAAAGCATAGTAAGTATTACTTCTCCTGCCACTTTACACAGGAGCCACATTTGCACATACACACACTTTTTTCACACGCACACAATGTGCTAGTCCAGCAATCACCCAGATGCCCATGTAAGGTGAAGTTTGTGTGTCTGTGTGTGTGAAGAAGGGAGGAGAAGGGAAGAAGGATAGAGCTTAGACCGAGAGCGTGAGCTGGGAAAGTTTCTGGGGGGGGGGACTCCTCCCTGGTCAGAAATAACAAGAAACACATTCACCAGAGGAGTGTAGAGAGGAGTCGTGTAGCAGCACAAGTGAGGGCCTGAATGGTCAGTGGCTGCTGAATCAGCACATCACAGTGAATCAAACCTGTTTTTGTTGCCCTCTATTCATCTCTCCATCGCTCTGTGAGTGTTTAGTTTGTTCCACCTTTCCTCCAGTGTTTCATCCGTTCAACAATTACAGCCACAACAGTGTGAATGGAACTGAACATTTCGAGGAATCAAAACAAAGCTGTCCCTCTTCTCCCCCGAACCACAGACAGGCACCCTCTGTTCAAGAAAATGCTTCTTTTTACTTATGTCAACACACAAACACACACACACACACACACACGTATACACGCGCACACATATGTCGTCACTTGCCTCATAAGGGGCTGCACGTGAACTTGAATGTTGACAGAGCAGGGTGGGGGGGGATCAAGTTTTCGAGCAATGGTTTTAGTCAACCTCGGTACAGAGCTTATCAAGCCCCACACACAGCTTATGTAAATGGTTAAGCTGCCATTTCCACCACTAGCCCCTTTATCAACAGTGTCTCACCACACTGACGCCAGACACTGGCAAGCTGTGTGTGTGTGTGTGTGTGTGTGTGTGTGTGTGTGTGTGTGTGTGTGTGTGTGTGTGTGTGTGTGTGTGTGTGTGTGCGTGTGTCTGGTGGCCCAATATCTGCCTAGTAACTACAGACAGGCTGTTCCAGATTCACATAAGTAATCCTCGCACCCCCCCACACACACACACACACACACACACACAGCACAACAAAAAAAGATACTGCAAATTGTATGCATCTGTTGTCATGGCAACATTGTCACTTTCACCTGCTCACGTGTGTCCATCATGGCTTTGTAAAAAAGAAAAATGCCCCCCCCCCTTCTCAATCCCCAGCCCCCATGCAACCACCAGCACCATAACCACCCACACACACACACTCGGTGGTACCAAAACCTAAAAACACAGACGCACACATATTTTTGGAAGCCAAGCTATGACAGCGAGGGGGGATGGGTAATGATACTCAACACCTCCCACTCTCTCCTCAGCTGCCCCCTCCCTCACTGAAACCCATGAACCTTCACATACTAAACAGACATACATTTCACACACTCCTTCTTTTCTGCAAAGTACAGGGCTGCGTTAACACAACACACACACACACACACACACACACACATACACACGCACACAAAGACCTCAGTGTAAAACACAGACTAGATTCTCCCTCCCTCCCTCCCTCCCCTGTGTTTTCTTTACTCACATTTGAAAAAGCTTTTCAGCTCATGCCTGTAAGTGAACCCTACGATTACTGTAGGTGATACTCGGAGGATAAACGCATCACAAGGCCACATGATGAGTTTTTATGAGAAATATTAAAAATTTGGCCTTTAAAATCTGAAGAACTGACTGTCAGTTGTTCACTTGTTTACCTGTTTTTGATTACGTTGTCTGTTTAATCAGAGAATAATGCTCCTTGTTTTTTAAGACCCCCCCTTGATACACTGGTGGTAAATTGTATGCAAATGACCTCACTGTCATCAAAGTGAGTCTTTGTGAAAAGCTCAAGAAAAAGAAGACAACATATTAACATCATGTGCTATTGAGTAATTTGCTGAAAAGTGTGTTACTTCTCTTTCTCTTTTTGATCATGCCGCACTGTAAGAAAGAACCCCTGACTATATGTGTCTTTTAAATGACTCAGATAATCACCAGCTGTCTTTACAGTTAACAGAGATTAACAATCTGACCAAACCTGATCGGTTTGTTGCTAAGCAAATATTCCCCATGAGTTTACTTTTGATCAGTTGCCAGGTCTCCTCGACACGCTCAATGTGTGTTTCACATTTTGTAAGTTTTATTGATCAGTTTCCTTTATTTTAAAAAGATAACAAATATAACATATTATAATGAATATATTCCCCTAAAATGTTTGTATGTGGTCCAGGTATTACTCATGTTGTAGGGACCTAAATGTGCTTACATGGTCATATTATGGCGATTTGACTTCCTTATAGGGACAAACGGCAAGTCCCCAAAATTTGAAAGTGAAGACATGTTTTGAGGTTTGGTTTGGGTTAGATTAAGATATGGGTTAGGGTTAGGTCATAACTATAAATAATGTTAAGGTAAGTCTCCATGAATTGAATGTATGTCAATATAATTGTAATGTATGTGCGTGTGTGTGTTTGACTGTATTTTGCGTTTGTCTGTTGACGTTGTTTTATATGAAAAAAGAATGCTATTTTTTGTCATTTTTTAGCTGATGCTTCATAATAAAACATTTGAAACAATAAAAATACATTCCCCTACGAAACTGTACAGGTTGAAGAAAAGCAGTAGTTCCTGCTTTTACTTTCGTTTGTCTACGCTTTTTATTTTTCAGTTTCACCATGAATTCTGGTTTGAACTGGAGCAAAACAGGTTATGTTAGCCAATGGCTTCCAGACTGTACTCTTCTTTCCACGAATCCCCTCACTGACAGATGACAACATGTTCCCTCAAACACACACACACACACACTATCCCACCCCAAGTATTTGTTTTCTGCTGAGCGTGGCCTGCAGTGCCTGGGGTTGTGTGTGTCACTACACTGACGAGGTGGTGGAATACGCTGGGACTTGTTAGATCTGCAGGATGAACCATACAGCTCCCACGACTCACTGCGAGTTACACGTTTTCATACTTCACAACTATATGACCAATGCATGATATGCTCTGCTGGCTGATGGTGTTAGAAATGGGGGGGTTATGTAAAACTCGATAAAGAGAAAGTGCCCGCATGATTTGTTTAAGACTTTCCCAAGAAATATGTACACCACCAGATTTTAGAAATACTGAAGACAAGAGTCCAGAGTTCCTGGTTTTATCCAGTACATCCATTACATTTACCGAATGACAACAAAAATGTCTTATGGAAACTCTTCCAGTTTTGTTTCATTTCTTTTAAAATATGTATTTAGCAAATGTATCTACTGACACAACTGTCTAAATGGTTTTCAATATATATATATATATATATATAATATAACACTAGTCAAACAATTCTTCAGGAAAAGTACCTTCTTTTGATTCATGTTTTTGACATAAAACTGTCAAATTTAGGAGTTTTGAATATCTGCATGCTAATTATATCCGCCTTCTCTCCATATGCCCTGAAACAACACTAAGACCTCAAGCGCCCTCAGTGCAGTAAGGACACTGTTTTCCACAACAGCTCCCTTCAGAGACGTAAATAGATTTCACAACCATTTTCTTCCTACAATATAACCCGATCTACAGGTGCTGTTCAGTTGTTGTTCACGTAACTGTGATAGTTTGGGCTAAGAATGGGGCCCAAGGGCTGTAGGGATGTAAATGAGGGTCCTCAGGGGTGGGTGGCGATACCTTTAGTATTGATACTACAAATTCAAGTTCTTTATTTAAATGGAGGGTTGGTTGTTGATGTTTCTGAAAAAACTTTTATCTTATTTGTTGAAATCCTCTTCACACGATCCCGGTAGCCTTCAATAAATAATGTCTTCTGCAGACAAAAGATAAAAAGAGGGTGTCCTGTGTCCCTCAGGACTGCAATAAACACGACCCACCATTTTATTTGAACCAACATACATGAGCAGCATACACTGCTGAAGCAGAGCCGACAGCTAGAAGTTAGCAAACAAAAATCGGCTTCGACCAGCTGTCAGGCAGTTTGCGTTCATGTGTTTTGGGGGGTAGCTTTGAAGAGAGGATCCGATGGTAGGGGATGGTATGTATCTGTGTAGCCTAGCCTTGCTAACTTTTCCTGGCTGGCCAACCCTTGCTTTAAGTCTTGCTAGTAAAAGACTGGTTGGTCAAACGAACACTTCAGACAATAAACATTTTTGATGTTACCTCTTAAATATATATATATATATATATATATATATATATATATATATATATATATATATATATATATATATATTTATAAGCAGATACATAGTGTTTTAACGTGTATTTCAAATAGACCAGTGGTAATTAAACATATTCTGAAGTAGTCTACTGATAATAACACATTCATAGGTCATGTAAGATTGTCTTCCATTTAATAGTATGTAAACTATTTTGATTATATATAAGTATTGTAATCAGTGATTGTGACCCTGGTCTTATCAGAGTATCAGTTTGAAAACAGTGTTAATGCTATCACCCAACCCTCTTTTCTGTTGTTACCTGCTGGAAACAAAGTGTGAGGCAGCCACCAACAAACAGGCTTGTCTATCTTATCTAGCTATAAATGTGGGCTTGTTTTGTTCCTCTGACATTAGTAATCACACTGAGGCAGGAGGGGCGAGGCTGTTTTCCACCAAACAAAATAGTTCCTCCTCTCTCCCACAGGCACAGGATGAGACAGCCCCTGGAGATCACCCTCCTGGTGACAGCATTCTTTTTTTATCTTTTGAAATTCAGTCGTGTCAGCACCATTATTCATTCACCCATTCGTCTGGGGTGGATTACTCAATAGACAAATAAAAAAAAAAATACAAAGATTCGTGTCCTTGTAGGACGATGACGAATGGATGTGTAATAACGCGACCCCTTGGCTACGCGCACGCGCACACCCGACCACCCTCCTCCTCCTCGTCTCGCGGAACTGTACAAAGCGCTCGGGGGCTCCGCGGGCAGCCAATGGCGACACGTCGTTTCACCCGTGACATCATCCGCCAGCCCTCTTACTAAAGAAGGAAACAAACATCCATCCAGAGGGAAGAGGAGACGGAGCGAGAGAGGCAGAGAGAGGCAGGAGGGCAGAGGAAGGGAGAGGTGAACCGACCTGAGGCTGTCTGACGGAGGACACAAGGACCTAACAACCAGGACCCTAAAAACAACATCAACAACAACAAGGACCCGTCCGCCGAGACCCTATTTTTTCCTTCTTCTTCTTCTTCTGCCAAGACAAACGACCACACGTCTCGCGAGAAAAACCTCGTCGATTTCCAGCAGGTGATGATCTCGGATTATTGTTTTGTTTTCCTCTTAACGACGCGGATGAGTTTCAGAAGTTCAGCTTGTGGAGGTAAAAAGAAAAGAAAAGAGAGGGGAGGGGGGGGGGTCCAAAAAAACACAAGCTCGACGGTCGCTCATGTCATGGCGACCTTTAACTGGGGCTCGAAAGGTCAGGTGGTGTGTGCGTGATGAGGCAAAACAAGTTTTTCTCCTCTTCTTCTTGTTTAATTCGATCTGGTCACTGGTTGAACTTGTCACCACCACCTCCCTCCTCCTCCTCTTCCTCCTCCGCCTCAATGGAAATATCACAGGCGCTCGAACGTGACTCCGTGTGCTCGATGGGGGAAAACAAGGGAGGGAGGTGTATAGATGGAGAGATGGCTGCTTACTGTCTGTGTTTGTCTGCTCGCTGGGGGGATGGGGCAGTCCAAGCTAATTCCTGTCCACAAGTAGAAAATGCATAAGCCGGAATGGACAAGTAGGGCGAGAGATTTGCTCTGGAACGTCTACGTGTGTCTAAATATTAAATGAAGTGCCAGCACAGCACGCAGCCTTCTGCCCTGGTTGTTTTTTTGTTTAGTTTCGGGTCTGCTCGTCCTTTTAAAGACCTATGTGGCTCCACCAAGTCGTTCTTAAGTACCAAAGTGTGGTTATATAACCGATGCTGTTCGTTGGGAACACGCAGAAATGGTTATTAGTGGATAATCGAGAGCAGGAGGACGATGTCTAAACAGGAAGCAGAGAGAAGGCAGACAAAGGGATAAAGCAGAAACAAAAGGAGCAGGGACCACAATGTCTAGACTGTGGGTTTATTTCACCGAACATCAGTGCTGCTGTTCCCTCGCTGTGATCTCTGATTTTATGCGATATTGGGTCCTATTTTCAAACACTATAATTTACTGCCTGTAACAAAGCGACAGTGGGCCGTTTCTCCTCTGTCCTTCCTTGTGACTCAGTAGTTTTCAGCCCAGCAGGGCCTGAAATACGAGCTGAGCTTGTGGCTGATACAGGAGCTCAGTCTGCCCCCCTTTTGTTGTGTTTGTTAGCCAGAGATTGATCACACCCATGTTTTTCAGAATGTGTCCTCGCACCAAAAGGGAGGATTTCGAGTCTGATCATACATTATCCGGCTGAGTGTTTTATGTGAGAGGAAGTTGTTGGTGAATGATTGTGACTGGTGATCTACCCTGTGCTGGAAAGCCCCTGACTTACCCCGCAGGCTGTGTTTTACAATACACAACACTCCAACTGGCATATATTGGGTTGTTTCCGCTGACTGTCAATGTCAGGAATGGGACACTGGTATTCGCTTGTGTAATAGAACCTTTGATTATTTGAGGTGGTGGTGATGACAACATAAACAAAGAAATGTTGTATTTCATGGGTGGTATGTGTGGATACATGTTAGGATGAAAGCTAGGCAGGTTTAACATGGGTATCCCCCCCCCCCCCCTGTCCACCTTATCCCTGCTGGTGAGGGGTCTTGCTAAGGGTTAAGTTGAGAGTGTGGTTGTGTGTCTTGACAGCTGGGGCCAAACGTGACAGCTGAGACACCCTGTCCATTGTTCCTCTGTGTGACAACGTCAACAGCCATGGTTAGTCTGTCGTTCTTTGTTCTTTTTGGTCTCATTTGTGACATAGTCTTAGTTTCAGTCCATATCATTCCCTTTGAGGAACTGTCTTGCCCCAGAAACCTTGTCAAGCGCTTGGGGTTTAGATGTGTAGCTAAAATCCAAATGCAGACATCAATGTAATAGTAAAATTGGTGGAGCTGGGTGTAAAGATAACAATTCTGCTGATCGCTTGTGAAAAAAAAATTCCTTTCGAGCTGCAAGGCACATACCAACCTCTGGCTCAGACCTCATGTCTGGGATTTTTTTTTTAGAAGTCAGCAGTTGAACACGTGACTGGACAGGAAAGACGGTCCTTGTGGGCTTTTCCAAGGAAACCCTTTGTTGGCATGACAGTAATAGCATGCATGGGTAAGAGGAGAGGGGGGTGGAGAGGATCGGTGTTAGTGGGGGTTGACTCAAGATTTAATGGCACTTGTTTGGTGTGTTGGTGAGGTCAGTACAGCCCGAGTGGACTGACAGGACGTTCTGAGACAACTGTCAGCCTCTCCCGGAACACTAAGCTCGCCTGCCCCCTGTTTGTGTCCCTGACCAGAATGTAGATGAGTAAGCAGCTGCCATGTTATAGCACAACAGGACCAAAGGTTGTTTACAGGGGAAATATGATACTGTTGCTGTGAACACTGGTTGTGTGTGCTTTTGTTTGAGTATCAGTTTGGTATCAGTTGCCTCTTGCCCAACTAATCCAGGCCTTCTTGTCCCTCCTGTTTGTTCATTCAGCAAGTTGTTTTTGATCTGTTGCCTTAAAGGCAGCGTCTCCCATGATGCAACTTCCTGTTGTATTACATTGCAGCACAAACGGGGCGACCACGTCACAGGGCTACACACGTTTTTCCAAGTTACGCACATGCTTGTTTTTTGGGCATATGTGTGGGGAGAGATGACTCAGGAAGTTTGGAAATACCTTTCGTGGCAAGAACCACAGGGAGGGGGGAATACTGTTTGTGAAACTGCCGACCTACTTTGTTCATTCTCAGTCACTATGTCGTCACTTGGAACGGACCAAAGGTTTTTTTACACGCTGTTTGTTCTTTTGAGGCTGAGCTGCTTCTTGTGAGTCAGAGGGAGGAAGTTAAAGGCCCGATGAGGAGTCTTGGTTATTGTCAGTTTTGAGTCATGATAATCATGACACACAGCGGTGTTGCATTAGTAGTCAAAAGATTTTGTGGTAGTGAGGAGGCCCATTGTTGAGCTTTTATTATTTTCTATCACATACAACACAAATAGCTTTTTAGGCGTTGAGGAAATAATAACTGTATATTACTGTGATTAGCCCCGAGAAAGGAGAACAACTAATAGAAAGACAAATTCTCCCTAAAGCAGTTCACGGATAAGAAAAAGAAAGGTGGGTCAAATGTTTGGAAGAACAATGCAAAATAGTGAAAAGGGGGTGGAAGAGCTGGAGGGAGGGAAGGGAAGGAGGGGACACAACAGTGAACAAAGCTGTGGGGCAGAACAGAGTCCAGCTTCTGCCAAAGGTGCTGAACAGAACACAGTGAGTGTTGTTTGTCCTCCAGGCGTCCTGCGGAGTAGCGTTCACTATTGCATTCATGCTAAAGGGCAGGTCAAAACAGACGAGCACACTCATATTTTCACAATATGACTCCGCTGTTATCTGGGAGCCCTGTTGACTCTGCTGCAACAAGTTTCTTTGGGAACACAGGGAAATGTGTCCTGTGATGGAAATTGATTTCTCTGTGCGTGTTTGTGTGACCATGTCTAATAAGCATTCTCATTCTTCTCTTTCATTCTGTTAGCAATGGCCCAAGAGACGAACCAGAGTCCGGTGCTTTGTGCCATGGGCTGCGGTTTCTACGGCAACCCAAGAACCAATGGCATGTGCTCCGTGTGTTATAAGGAACACCTGACACGACAGCAGAGCAGCGACCGCATGAGCCCCCATAGCCCAATGGGTAAGACGCTACACAAAAACTGTTATTGTGCAATCCAAACAGATCACAGGGGCCTTGTGTTTATGGTGTAAACACAGAAATGTAGTTCAAGCTATATATTACCAGCTCAAGATAAGGAGGGATTCGAGGAAGAGTTCAAGTCGAGTCAGTGTTTTCTCAGCTCTCCTCCCCCCTGCCAGCCCTCTCTGTTTTTCCACCCAGTGTAATGAAAGACAGCTGTTTTTCTTCAGGACACTGTTCAGGGTTTTGGGGGGGGGTTGTTCCCTTCTTTAGACATTTTTAAGGTCAAACATGGAAGTCTCCCTCACACTGTGACGCTGGTAACCTATTAGAACTTGTTCTTCACACAAGACAAAGGCATTCAAAGTTTAATTCAGCTTTGAGCAGAGAAAATGTCCCAAGAAATCTACACGTCTACTGAAGATATGTTAGATTATTAATCTTGTGTAGATGCAGTGAATTAGTTGTTTTTCATCAATACAGTCAGCAAGGGAGTAACTTTGGGTTGAACATTAGGTGGGTTGAGGTCAGTTATTCTGTATTATTATATGTGAATGTATCACTTGATATACCTAAGAGATAATCAAATAGCATATCATACTTGCCAGATAATACAAACTAGCTAGTAGCCAAAGTAGCTACTATAAAATCGGGGTTAAAAAGGTTTTTTTTTGATGGTGCTGAAAATGACATTAAATTGAGAAAACCAGCTACTTTATCATGTTTTGTAACCATCAATATTTGTCAGTGTGACTGTATGATTATTTCAGGGGTTGTACAGCAGTGGTTCTCAACCTTTTTTCAGTGATGTACCCCCTGTGAAATATTTTTTCAGCCAAGTACCCCCTAACCAGCGCAAAGTATTTTTGGTGGAAAAAAAGATGTAATACACAGCGCTGTGCCCTCAGTGTCTGATTTATTAAACACTTATATTTTATTGAATATTTATTAAATAACTATTTTTAAATGGATGCTTATTTTAAATCTATTTTTAAAAAATCTCACGTACCCCCTGGAGTGCCTTCACGTACCCCCAGGGGTACATGTACCCCCATTTGAGAACCACTGTTGTACAGCCTGTTGTTGATTATGGGAGGGTTACAACCCCTCCACCGCAACCCCTGGTAAATTACACCCCTAGCAGTGCAAGGCTCAAACCAGTATTTGTCTCCCTTTTCGCCTGTTATTGTGCATACGTTGTACTTGCATCTTGTATTCATTTCAAACTTGATTGTTTTCTTTGAGTTTTAGTTTAATAGAGTTCACTCTATTCTCTTCCAGCCTCAGCTAGTAGTCCTACCTCAGAGGCCTCGGCCATCCAGAGACTAGAAGCCAGTCTAGCCAAGGTTGATGCCTCCCCTGCCTCCTCACCAGACATGTCTAGGTCAGTATTTGATCAGTTTGACTGTTCAAGGTAGTTCTTCAAATTGCAGAACATATGAACTGATGCTTGACTGCCTCCTTTCTCCTGCTCATTCCTCCCTTTCTCTGTTTTTATGCAAATCTTCAGAACTGTTCAAGGATCTCTTCCTGTTACTCAACAAATGACAGAGATGAGCATCTCGAGAGAAGACAAGCCAGAAACCCTAGAGCCTGGTAAAACTCACAGATGCACATAAACACAATTGAAGCAAGAGACAGGCCAGTAGACACAAACTAGAAGATATTAGACACACACAGGTGACTCCTCACATGCAGACTTCTTAAGGCAAACATTGTAGGACCCTCTGCAGCCACAGTTTATTTTTGATGCCTCACTGCATACCCTAAGCCGAACTGTTGGTTTTACTTACTGCCTTCAAGAAAGGGAGGCTGTCTATAAATAACCCGGCTTAAAAATACCTCAACACCAGAGGGCTTTCTCAGATTTGATGCAGCCTGCCAGAGGCTTTCTCAGAGCCGTGCACTATTTTCAGCCAAGAATAAGAGAGGGCAATTTAGAGATAAGGGGCACTCTAATTATCATTAGACAAAAGTACACCATTCCAGTTGCCAGCATGTTTACATGTCACACAGATCTCTGAACAAAACTCATCTGCTGCTCCTACAAGTTAAAGTGTACAGATAATTAAACCTAGTAGGACTAATATGTATGTTTTTTTCCCCCCTCCTGTTGTCTTTATCTGTAGTTGTAAGCCAACCTGCTGCTTCTAGTCCTACTCCTGTAGCTTCTTCCAGCAGTGAAGATGGAAAAGGTGACAAACCCAAGAAGAACAGATGCTTCATGTGCCGCAAAAGGGTGGGACTCACAGGTGAGAAGGGGCTGGCGTCTGATGCAACACATTCACAATCACATTTTTATCATTACTGTTATTTTTAGAGCTGTAATTGTTTTACTGGAAAGAGGAAAAGGCAGAGTTTTCTCAGCACCTCTCCAGTGTAGTTTTTCACTTCTTGTTCTGGTGTTGACCCCCATATGTTTGTGTTTCCAGGGTTCGACTGTCGCTGTGGGAACCTGTTCTGTGGCATCCACCGCTACTCGGACAAGCACAACTGCCCCTACGATTACAAGGCCGAAGCTGCTGCCAAGATCCGTAAAGAGAACCCTGTTGTGGTTGCTGACAAGATCCAGAGAATATAGATTTGACGAAATCAGGAGCAACGACATCAATGAAAAACACCTTTGACAAAGACTGGAGTATGAGTGCGAACCTTTTTGAAATGAGCACTGGCACGAGTGGCCAAGTGAGGATTGAAAGGACTTGATTTACAAAATTACAACCTCAAGAAAACAATGGGGAAAAAATAAGTAAAAAATGAAAACATCCTGTCCGAGGGAGATGCATGAATGATCACTTTTCTCCTTTTTGATTAACTCATTAGTTTGTTTTATCCTATTTTCTGTGGTGTGATTTTGCTGCTGATGAGTCCTTTTTTTTTTTTTTTAAAGAATATGTATTGTCTTATCAAAAGCAGCCCAGGCTAACTGTCCAGGATAAGCTGTGCTCCTCTCACCCAAACCAGGCGCCATTTTGTGCCAAACCGTAGACAGCCATTTTACTCGGACCCTGCCATGTGTCAGAAACTGGCGGGTCTTTCACAGCATTCAGACAACACAGTGACAGTCCACACAAGCTGTGTCCCTCAACCTTCGATCTTCTTGTCCCGCGTTCCGTTGCTACTGGAGTCAATGTTTGGAGAGCCGTACATCTGTCCCCCCTCTGTGCACAAGGGACTGTGTTACTTCGTCTCTGTCTTTCCTAGCTTTACCTACCTCACAGCTGCTGTGTTAAGCTTTGTTGTTTTCCCGTTTCTCTTTGTGTCCATCAGCTTTGACCCCAGCAGAACAACGGATCATCATGATAGGCGGCCTCAGTGACCCAGTCATAAGCAAGTCTTCACTGTGACAAGGCTGTTTCCATTATGGCTGGAGGTATCACGCTAGGCACGGACAGACAAATGACTCCATGTTTCACTGGGTATAAACGTTTTCAGTGGATATATTGGGTGAAGAGGTTTCCCCTACTGGTCTTGAGCTCAGATTGCAATCTTAGACGCCTGGTGCAGGGCTGTGTGTACCGATGAGTAGCCTGAGAGGAAGGATGGCACTCTTCCCTGGCAGGCCTGGTAGGTGACTTTAGGCTACGTTATGGTAGGGGCATGAATGAATGGGATAAATGCATGACTTACACTTCATCTGCATTTGTGTTTCAGAAAATATTTGGTATCACTCAACCTAGGGTTTCAGACATTTTATTTGCTGAGAGACAATTATCTGTTATGTTACCTTTTTTTTTTTTTTCCCTCTTCCATTGATATTGTACTGATGTTAGCGCATGTATTCAGTGCATTTGTGGAATTAGAGTACGTGAACCATTTTCTTTTCTGTTTTAATTTTTTAAAATGCGCTAACAGAACATTCATGTGAGCTACGTGTGGGTGGGAGGATGTGGATGTGTTTGGATGTGTGTGTGTGCGTGTGTGTTGTTTCCCGACCCTTTTGTCTGTGGAGCTACCCGGTTTATCAGCACATGTTTACAGAACTACAGGAGCATGAATTATGAAAAATAATAGATTCCAAGATTAGATGTAACTTCTCATCTGTCTATCAGCTATTGGTCCGTGTGTCTGCTATTGAGCACCGTAGAGAAGTGTGTGTGTGTGTGTGTGTGTGTGTGTGTATTTGTGCGCCGGCTCGTGCACTTACCTGTGCAAAAGTGTTTTCATGGCTGCCTGACAGAGTGAAGCCCATGTATGTTTGTGACTTGTGTTAATCCCCCTTTTTTTCTGCCTAAGGATGTGTTTTATTTTTTTCATTTAAAAGACAACTGTATGTATCCGTTTGAGTTTTTTCCTTTCTGATTCTTAGTCATATGCAAATTTGTACAAAAAATGAAAAAACAGCAAACTGTGTTGATATTTATGTATTACATATAATCTTGCTATCCAGCATTACGACAGAATAGTATCATGTAAATAAAACTGTACAGAGAGACATTATCAAGCCTCATTGTGTATTGATTAACACAGCTAACTGTTTCTTAATATCTTTGAGTTTAAGTGTGTGTGTAAGTTTAGGATTTGTTTGTCTATTCTGACTGTTTGTTTTCCACATTACTATGGTCTTTGCTGTGAAGTTAAACGAGGCCAAAACACTTGATGACACTAAGGTGCACAACCCAAGTCATGTCCCTAACATCCGCTGGTGGCCACTAACCCCTGCTAACATCTACTGGTAGTTGGTAACCTAAATTGTGCAGAAGACCTTCAAACAAACAAGGGACATTCAACATCTTGTCCTATATTCTAGATAAATGGAGTCAAATGGTTCATTATAGTAAATATGACGAACAGAAATAGCTGTTTGGTGAAGACGGGCTGATGATGAATCTGCATGAGATGGTTAAGAGTGAACTGTGTGGATCTAATTTCAGTCAAGCAAGAATAGAGTCGAAAGCACATGTCAGGAGCTTCAGTGTTACCCTGTAATACCTCACCTAGCCTAACCCGGCTTGTTAAGCATCCTCATGTTAATACAGAGCCCTGGCAGCACAGACTGTTAACTTCACACAGGAGACCTGTTCAAACCAAACCATGTCTGGGTCACACAGGAAGTATTAATCCTAGAAGAAAAGCGATCCTGCTCCCTTCTTACCTTGGCTGAACGCTGTACATGCAGCATGCTCATGATGAGTGTATCGGGTACAATCGTGTTTTTCTCACACACCCATCAGGAGCTCCAGGGCCTGAGTGTGTTCACAGATGGCGTCATTCATGGCAGCAGCTGCTCAAACAGCTGAGGTGTGCTCATGTGGTGTTCCTGTGACAGAAAGCTACAGAGATCACACTGTCCAGACGCAAGACTTCAACACAATGGAGGATTTGCACAAAGTCAATTTGGCTGAGAAAACATCAGATAGTTTGCTTTATGATTGTTATTTTGCTGTTTGGAACCACACACTGAGAATGTATCATGAGGCAAATGAATCGCTGATCATGTGATCCTCCTCACTGATGATCACAAGTCTGCTTGTCCTCTAAACCAGAGGCGGCAGAAGAGTACACTTCATAACTAATGAGGTGACACATGAGAAGAGGATATACACACACCAAATATGACCTGAGAAAATGTGAGGCATCTTGACTCTTACTTTGTGTGTGTGTGTGTATCACTGGGTGTGGCTGAGGTTAAAGCTGGATGTAGACGTCAGAGATGTTGTTAACAGATGTGCAGGGGGGTTGGAAGTTACATGAGGCTACAGACAGTAAATACAAACATGAAGACACTCAAAAAAACACACAAACACAAATTTACATCAACCTCCTCCTCTACTTTTTTTTTTTATTATCTCACTTTTTTTACATTGTCTGGGCTCTCATAAAACATCAGTATCAGAAGTAATTTGGGCTAAAACACCAAATGTGAAATCCTTGCTCATTCATTTGTTAGATCACTTTGTCCAATCAGTTTCAAATTTATGGAAGATGAACACCCACATTCCCGGGAGGCCTTTGTACATATTTGCGGGCAGTTGTGACTGAGGAGGTTGAACAGGTCTTACATCAATGCCTGGATTGATAGTTTGATTTCTGTCAGTGTCCCTGAGCAAAACTCTTAACTCCAAACTTAACTCAATGCTGCCATCTGGATGTGAACACTGTATAGGTGCAGTCTATTTATTGGATATCTACAAAGCATCACGCATATCCAAGTGAAACACACAACACTAAATAAATAACATCATACTTACAGCATCTACATATATTGTATATAAACCTTTGAATCTATAATAACCAGTGTACTTAAAAAATCAATAAGCAGTACTTTAAGGAGGAAAGAAATATACAATTATGTCAGATTTCTTGTAGTATACATATGTTATGCGTCAGATTTACCAGAGAGAACTATATTTTGTTTTAAATTGATGTATTTACTCACATACTTCATAGATTTACTCTATGCAAGATATTCTTAAAAGCATTTTTCCCTTTTTTCCCCTAAAGAGTGTTTGGGATTAGTTGACAGTGGACACCTGAGGGAAATGAAAAATGAAATCTCCCACTTTTTAATAAACATTAAATGATTGATTTACAAATTGTTGTTAGATTATCACATATGTTGTTTATTTCTTGGCAAACGATTAGCCAAGTATCATGCCATTTATAAAACATGAACGACTGTATGTCACCTGTGTTATGTCCAATCTTTCTGTTACTATTGAACAATATAGGTTTGGTCTTTTTTGGGGTCTTTCATACTTGGTCAGAATCACTGAACAGGCCGACCAGACACAAAACAAAACAGAAACAAAACAAGACACAAAATGCCCACAGATCACCTAGAAACACAAAAAAACACCTTCAGTGGAGATGCAAAATGGCATAACAATTATAAAGTGATACAAAACAACAACAAAACACAGACTTACTACAAATAGAAATCACAAAAATTATGCAAAAATCACTTCAACGAAATGCAAAACTGATTCAAAGAAAGCCATGGAAAAATGACTGAAGAGGTGGAAATACAACCACAGAGAGAGATGTGAAACTAACACAATGAAATGATAAAGTCACACAAAACAGCTACACATGGTTGGTTGTATCATAATCTGTCAGTGGATGTGGTATCACAGACCATTCAGAGTGCATTTGTCTTAATAGAGTTAGTTCTTTGGGGGTAATGAGTTGTATTTTATCCCAAAATCAAAACCCAAAGGCTTTTTTAGATAAAAACACAATTACATAGCATTTTAACAGTGAATCGATACTTTCATTAGATATACATAAAGAATATATTACGTGATGCTTATGATTAGTAATGAACCCAAAACAACTTATTTTGCTTCTAGAGAAAACATGTTTGTTGTTTTTGTTTCACAATAGGACAGTCGAGCCTGTGGGGGGCGCTGCTCGTTCTTTCTCAGGGACTAAATCGTGAAACCGGAAGAGGAAACCAGCAGCGGCTTGTTGTGGGCTCGTGTTAGCGGGGCCATTGTAACGTAAGGGGAACGCATTTTCTGGTGTGAAACACGAAAACAACCCGATGCTACAAATCTGAGGACTGCGCCGATGTTTCCAGCGTCTGTTTAACAAGCAGACCGAGTCACAGTGTTCAGAAGCAACACACCGGTTCACTTTGAGTTACAGTGCGCTAAAAGCTCAAAGACAAAACACGCACCATGGCGGATGTTACTGCTCGTAGCCTGCAGTATGAGTACAAAGCGGTGAGTGTGGACACGCACACGCATTAAACACGATGCGCAACACGCTGTTACATTATCGAGATAACTGTGTTGTGTTTGTAATCCAGGCCACTCCGTGTGCAGCTAGCCACTCGGCTAACTAGCAGTTAGCTTAGCTTGAGCCGTGTGCACCGCTGAATCGACTGATCACCTTGTCTCTGTTTCGTCAGAACTCCAACTTGGTGTTGCAAGCCGATCGCTCTCTGATCGACCGCACACGGAGAGATGAACCCACTGGAGAGGTGCTGTCGCTGGTGGGGAAGCTCGAGGGGACCAAGATGGGTGACAAGTCTCAGAGGACCAAACCCCAGAAGCTGGAGGAGAGAAGAGACAAGTCAGTCTCATCTGCGTCAACAACACTTTTTATTGTCTTAGTCGAGGCAAAGAAGCATATACAAGTTTTTGTCTAGTTTGACATTGTCACCACACACTACTTTTACCTCATAATTAAAATAGATGAATGATTTTGACTTGATTGTTAAACGCTTTGCTCAATGTCAAATATTGAATTACAGATGATTAGGGTTTAATTTCTTATAAATAAAGAGTAATATAAGATGTCAATCCAAAAGTTATAGCAAATTACTGGTGATTTGTCAGCTGATTTTTTTTAATGCTTAAATGACGAAATTTCTCAACAACTTACGATCACATAAGGTAACATAAAGCAATTCACAGCTTGATTTGTTTTTCTATACATTTATGTTTTTGGAAAACTTAAAGTGATATCAAAATATCCACAGTGACTAGTCAAAAGCGCAGGACCATTCTTCATCTCCACTGTCTCGTTTGAAATTATTGCTCATTCATCATTTCACACATGCTCTGTTTTATTGTTCCGGTGTCTGCCTGATGATATGAATCATTTTTTTTAACCTTGTCTTGTTCGGTCCTAACAGGAGGCGAAAAAGAGATGAGGACAGACATGATATCAACAAAATGAAGGGCTTTACCCTCCTTTCAGAAGGCATTGATGAAATGGTGGGCATCGTCTACAAGCCTAAAACCAAAGAAACCAGAGAGACCTACGAGGTCTTGCTTAGCTTCATCCATGCTGCTTTAGGAGACCAGGTCAGTGAGAACTACAATTGCCGTTTTGTTTTGGAAAGACGGCTTGTGTGTTTATATTTCATCAGTAAACTGATTTGTTAATTTGCTTGGTGTTTATATCTCATCTACAGCCACGTGATATTCTGTGTGGAGCAGCTGATGAGGTGTTAGCAGTGCTGAAGAATGACAAAATGAGGGATAAAGAAAGGCGGCGTGAAGTAGAGCAGCTTCTTGGACCTGCTGAGGACACGCGTTACCATGTTTTGGTCAATCTGGGCAAGAAGATCACAGACTATGGAGGAGACAAGGATTTACAGAATATGGGTATGTACACAGCAAGCGACTCAAGTGTAATCACAAGACTGTAATGAAAATATACAGTGCTCTTTGGTGTAGTCTCATCTTCCTTGTCAGTGTGTTGTGGAGATGTTGTGATTGCAAACAATGTTTTTTATCTTCTAGACGACAACATTGACGAAACATATGGTGTGAATGTCCAGTTTGAATCTGATGAGGAGGTAAAAATGGGTCTTTTCTTTAAGAGTTTCCACTCTGAAATGTAGCTTTTAAACATTTGTGCTAAATTGGCTGTGTTTCAAATTTTTCTTTGCGTAATGTGTAGGAAGGGGATGAAGACCAGTTTGGTGAGGTACGAGATGAACACTCAGATGAAGACAGCGAAGGAGAGGAAGCAGGTGTGGGCTGTGCTCTTTCAGCCAATGTAAGTGCAACATTTACCTCAATACTTATTACTGCTTAGCCTGTATTTAGACTGGATCTTTGCAAATCATTGCACAGTGTCCTGCATTAAAGACAAATTATTGACTCTTCATTTAGCTTGGTGCCACAGGGGATGTGATGACAGTGAAGAAAAAGGATCTACATCCTCGAGACATCGATGCCTTCTGGCTCCAGCGTCAGCTCAGCCGTTTCTATGATGATGCCATCGTCTCACAAAAGAAAGCTGATGAAGTCTTAGAAATCCTCAAGGTACGTTTGTCTCCTTATCTGTTCATAGCGTCCTGCTTAGAGAAGATGAGTCTGTGTTTTTCCAACCATCTCATCCCTCGTCTCTTTGTATACCACAGACTGCCAGCGATGACAGAGAATGTGAGAATCAGCTGGTGTTGCTGCTGGGCTTCAACACCTTTGATTTCATCAAAATCCTCCGACAGCATCGTCGCATGAGTAAGTTTGTGTTGTAGAATCACGTTGTTTCAAATTGTTGTATCTTGTGCTCTCTGGTTTTGAAGAGATTGATTTTGTTTCCTCTGACTCACAGTTCAGTATTGCACCATGCTGGCCAGCGCTCAAAGTGAGGCAGAAAAAGAACGGATCATAGGAAAGATGGAGGCTGATCAGGAACTGTCAAAGATCCTTTACCAGCTGCAAGAGACAGAGAAGGAAGACATTATTCGAGTAAGACCACTGTTCATTAAATTACCTAATCACTTTGCAATTTTTTTTTTTCCCGTTTAGTCCATTTCATCTTTTTTTGAATATGTGTTACTTTAGGAGGAGCGCTCTCGCAGGGAGAGGTTGAGGAAGTCTCGTGTTGATGACTTGGAAGCTATGGACGTTGACCATGGAGAGGTAAATAATGCATCACTGTTCATAAAGCAACTGAACGCCATGTCAGCACGTTGACTACGTATGGTATTTTGGACTATGAGATGACCTGAGATTACTACAGAGGTGATAAAATGACAACAGTGATTCCCCCATATAACCATCTATATAATCCTTTCTTCTTTTCCAACAGTCGATGGCCCCTCGGCAGGTACTAGACCTCGAGGACCTGGCTTTTACCCAGGGCAGCCATTTCATGGCCAACAAGCGTTGCCAGCTTCCAGACGGCTCTTTTCGCAAACAGCGCAAAGGTTATGAAGAAGTTCACGTGCCTGCGCTAAAACCAAAGGCCTTTGGTGATGATGAGGTTTGTTGGTTGTGTATTTTATTTCTCAATTTTAAGTTTTCACCTTGATAGGGACTGAATTGAAGTGTTCATGTCCTAAATGTTCTCATGTCACCAGGTCCTCCTTCCTATTGAGAAGCTGCCCAAATATGCTCAGGCTGGATTTGAAGGTTTCAAAACCTTGAACCGCATCCAGAGCAAGCTGTTTAAAACCGCCATGGAGACAGATGAGAACCTGCTTGTGTGTGCACCTACGGTAAGACAACTTTGTTCAACCCAAAAGCATTGTAACGATTTCCCAATGTGTGTCTTAAAGTATAATTTTGATATTCTTTGTTTGCACAGGGAGCTGGTAAGACCAACGTAGCCCTGATGGCAATGTTGAGGGAAATTGGGAAGCACATAAACACAGACGGAACCATTAATGTGGATGACTTCAAAATTATCTACGTCGCACCTATGCGTTCACTAGTACAGGAGATGGTGGGAAGTTTTAGTAAGGTAAGCCTCGTCTCACCCATCCAGAGCTTTGTTTGCATTCTTTTGAGATCTCTTGACACGCTTGAGGGACACAGATCTAAAAATAAGTTTAACTCCTCTTCTCACCTCAGCGTTTGGCAAGTTATGGCATCACAGTGTCTGAGCTGACGGGAGACCACCAGCTCTGTAAAGAGGAGATAAATGCCACTCAGATCATCGTCTGCACCCCCGAGAAATGGGACATCATCACCCGTAAAGGTGGAGAGCGTACCTACACCCAACTAGTGCGCCTCATTATCATTGTAAGTAATGTCAGTGTGTTGAGGGTTTTGTCATGAAACACACCTTTCACAAATGTCAAAAAATATATATGATGTAAAACACATGGTCACTTGCTAAATGTGTTGTGCAGGATGAAATCCACCTGCTGCACGATGACCGTGGACCCGTGTTGGAATCCCTGGTGGCGAGGACCATCCGCAATGTGGAGCTGACCCAGGAGGATGTGCGCCTTTTGGGCCTCAGTGCCACACTGCCCAACTATGAGGATGTGGCTACCTGCTTGCGTGTAGATCCTGCCAAGGGACTCTTCTACTTCGACAACAGGTATATTGCTTTTAGAATATAAAAGTTAACACACAAGCAGTCATTTTCTATAACGCTGACAAGTTTTCTTTGCTGATAAATGTGTTTTTTTTCTCCCTATAGTTTCCGCCCTGTCCCCTTGGAGCAGACGTATGTTGGCATCACAGAGAAGAAGGCCATCAAGCGTTTCCAGATCATGAATGAGATTGTGTATGAAAAGATAATGGAGCATGCTGGAAAGAACCAGGTATGTCCTGTTCTTCTTAAGTTACCTGATTCAGTGACCTTATTTCTATGAAGAAACGTATCCACAATGACTTGTAACAGCCAATGCAGTTGTCCAACTCGACCAGCTGAAATAACACTGACCAACAACAAAATGTCACTGGATTTAAATGTATCCCTTCATCCTTGTCTACAACAGGTACTAGTTTTTGTCCACTCCAGGAAGGAGACTGGAAAGACTGCCAGAGCAATACGAGACATGTGCTTGGAGAAGGACACACTGGGTCTTTTCCTCAGAGAGGGCTCAGCATCCACTGAAGTGTTGAGAACTGAGGCAGAGCAGTGCAAGGTGAGCCGAGATTCACTGAGATGAAACTGCACAGCAACAAAATAAGAAAAAAAGAGTAACATTTACACCTGAACTCTTTTGTCCAGAACCTTGAGCTGAAGGATTTGCTGCCTTACGGTTTCGCTATCCACCACGCTGGTATGACAAGAGTGGACCGTACGCTGGTGGAGGATCTGTTTGCTGATCGACACATCCAGGTCTTGGTGTCTACAGCCACTCTGGCTTGGGGAGTCAACTTGCCGGCACACACTGTCATCATTAAAGGAACGCAGGTGTACAGCCCAGAGAAAGGCAGGTGGACTGAGCTTGGAGCCCTGGACATTTTACAGGTCAGTCTCTACTAGATTTCTACCAAAATGTTATAAATACCACTGTGTAACAACACTAACAGTAATAATTCTATTATGCCTGGTCTCAGATGCTTGGTCGAGCTGGTCGTCCTCAGTACGACACCAAGGGAGAGGGAATCCTGATCACGTCTCATGGAGAGCTGCAGTACTATCTGTCCCTGCTCAACCAGCAGCTGCCCATAGAGAGTCAGATGGTGAGCAAGCTGCCTGACATGCTCAATGCGGAGATAGTCCTGGGCAACGTGCAGACTGTAAAGGTGAGAAGCTGACAAGCACAGACACTTTGTCAAAGGAGCTGATCAAATGTCTTCAGTTTATGTAATTTGTCATATTTTCTTGTATCAGGACGCTGTCAACTGGCTTGGCTACACCTACCTGTATGTACGCATGCTCCGCAACCCCACCCTGTACGGCGTCTCTCATGATGACCGGAGCGCAGATCCCTTGTTGGAGAGACGCAGGACGGACCTGGTGCACACAGCCGCCAATGTCCTGGACAAGAACAGCCTGGTCAAATATGACAAAAGGACGGGCAGCTTCCAGGTATGAACGTGTTTCAGCTGAGTTTGCGTTTCCAGCATAAATTAGTCATGAACCATTGGTTTTAATGGCGGACCTTTCTCTTTACCTGAAGGTCACTGACCTGGGACGGATTGCCAGTCACTTCTACATCACTCACGACTCCATTCAAACCTACAACCAGCTGTTGAAACCCACTCTCAGTGAGATCGAGCTCTTCAGAGTCTTTTCACTTTCCTCAGAGTTCAGGAACATCAATGTGAGAGAGGTATGTTGACTCCAGAAGGACATGATGGTTTGAATCCCCTCAACAAAACCTCATAAAACATGTTTAATTAAATAGTAACACGTAGCCCTGTATTTTAGGAGGAGAAGCTGGAGTTGCAGAAACTACTGGAAAGAGTTCCTATTCCTGTGAAGGAAAGCATCGAGGAGCCAAGTGCTAAGGTAACACACACATCAAGTGATGACGATTATTAATCTGAAATACAGTGCACAGAGCACATTGTGCTATTCAGAGCACAAAAAACGAGTTATTTTTCAAACATAAGAGAAAGTGGTTGTTTTCAGATTCCAAATAGGCAAAACATTCTTCTAAGCAAAGTAAAGTATTTTATTTGTCACGTTATCTGGGTTCAAGATCAGCTGACTGTGTGCTTTGTACGATCTAGTCCTGATGGTGCTGTTCGTTGGTTTTGTCAGGTTGTTTTTCTTGCAGACGGATTGAACAAGCAGCACCGAATTCAGTTGAATGATAAACTCTGTATTTTCTGTGTTCTTATTTCAGATCAATGTGCTGCTGCAGGCGTACATCTCCCAGCTCAAACTGGAGGGATTTGCTCTCATGGCAGACATGGTCTATGTTACACAGGTATGGCCATTCACCCAGTGCTGTCATTACTCTGCTATTTCCATACATTCCCCCAAGTATATTTGTCAATATTTTTTGCGAAACTTATGTAATCTTAAATTGAGAGAAAATTAAATCTTTTGAAGATATATTCCGTACTCTGACATGTTTAAAATACGTTTCCCTGCATTAGTGCCTAATGTAACTGTTCATGAATACTTTGTCATTCATGATAAATATAAATGAATTTTATTAAATAGTAATCTTTCCCTTTTCTTACAGAGTGCTGGAAGGTTGATGCGGGCCATATTTGAGATTGTGCTGAACAGGGGCTGGGCTCAACTCACAGACAAGACCATGAATCTATGCAAGATGATTGACAAGAGGATGTAAGTCTGACCATCTTCTCTCTTGAATTAACATAGATGTTACTGTTCCAACGCAGTCGCTGATTCTCTTCATCCCCACAGGTGGCAGTCGATGTCTCCGCTCAGACAGTTCAAGAAACTGCCGGAGGAAGTGATCAAGAAGATCGAGAAGAAGAACTTCCCCTTCGAGCGTCTCTATGACCTCAACCATAATGAAATTGGTGAGTTTTCTCCTCCACGTCATGTTCATTGGATTCCCTCCCTAGTCAGGTGAGTTCTTGAAAGACACATGCTTAATTTTTCTCAGGTGAGCTGATCCGAATGCCAAAGATGGGGAAGACCATCCACAAATACGTCCACCAGTTCCCCAAACTGGACCTGGCCGTCCACCTGCAGCCCATCACCCGTTCCACACTGAAAGTGGAGCTCACCATCACTCCTGACTTCCAGTGGGATGACAAAGTGAGTAATGAGAGCCATGATGTGCTGCACCCAAAGCATCTGTCACCCAACCCCCTGACACTTCATTTTTCCCATTTAGATTCACGGTTCATCCGAAGCTTTCTGGATCCTGGTTGAGGACGTGGACAGTGAGGTCATCCTCCACCACGAGTACTTCCTGCTCAAAGCAAAGTACGCCCAGGACGAACACCTTGTGACCTTCTTTGTCCCAGTGTTCGAGCCTCTGCCCCCGCAGTACTTCATCCGTGTGGTCTCAGACCGATGGCTCTGTAAGTAACTTGATAGAAATGTGTTGTGCAATCTATATATACACATAGCATGTCAACTCCCTACTTTATTATTCCTGTTTCTTTTCAGCCTGTGAGACTCAGCTCCCGGTCTCCTTCCGCCACTTGATCCTACCAGAGAAGTACCCTCCGCCCACTGAGCTGCTGGACCTGCAGCCTCTGCCTGTTACTGCCCTCAGGAACTCTGCTTTTGAGGCTCTCTACCAGAACAAGTTCCCCTTCTTCAACCCCATTCAGACCCAAGGTACAGAAACATTTTAAATAACGTGTCTGCTACTTATCCCCAAAAAATTCCATCAAAAGCTGTGTGCATTTTGTGTTGCTGTCTTGACTCGTTTTTGTTGTTGCTTCCCCACAGTGTTCAACGCTGTGTACAACAGTGATGATAATGTGTTTGTGGGAGCCCCCACCGGCAGTGGGAAGACCATCTGTGCCGAGTTTGCTATTCTGAGGATGCTGCTGCACAATGCAGAAGGTCGCTGTGTCTACATCACCCCCATGGAAGCACTGGCTGAACAGGTGTGAAGTCATGTGGAAGCTGAAAATGCACTTATCATTACTAGCATTGCTTATTTTTTCAGATCTAACATCATCAATAATCGCATTATCGTTCTCTCTCAGGTGTTTGTTGACTGGCACCAGAAGTTCCAGGACATCCTGAACAAGAAGGTGGTTCTGCTAACAGGAGAGACGAGCACAGATCTGAAGCTCTTGGGAAAAGGTGACATCATTGTCAGTACCCCCGACAAGTGGGACATCCTGTCGCGTCGCTGGAAACAGAGGAAGAACGTCCAGAATGTCAGCCTCTTCATTGTGGATGAGGCGCACCTCATCGGAGGAGAAAACGGAGTAAGAACACAATACTGCATCATGCTGCATTGTCATATATGCAAGGCATGTACCATGATAGACATTTTTTTAGGCTGTGCATGATGCTAATGTCCCTTGTTTCTTTTCATTAGCCTGTGCTTGAGGTCATCTGCTCCAGGATGAGGTACATCTCCTCTCAGATTGAGCGTCCCATCCGCATCGTGGCCCTGAGCTCTTCTTTGTCCAACGCCAAAGACGTGGCCCACTGGCTGGGCTGCAGCACCACAGCCACGTTCAACTTCCACCCCAACGTCAGGCCCGTGCCTCTGGAGCTACACATCCAGGTCTGTAAACACTGTGTTTAGCTAGCAAGAGGACACAAATTCCTGTTGGGTTGATTTTGTTATTAACTTTTCTATGCTTGCTCAGGGCTTCAATGTTAGTCACACTCAGACCCGCCTGCTGTCTATGGCCAAGCCAGTGTACCACGCCATCATGAAGCACTCCCCCTCCAAACCTGCAGTGGTGTTCGTCCCATCCCGTAGACAGACTCGCCTCACAGCCATCGACATCCTCACTTTCTGTGCCGCCGATGTCGTTCCTCAGAGGTCAGTCAATACACTGAGACCATGCCTCTCGATGAGAAATGGACTGTGAACCTGGTCATGTGCCACTCATCTCCACACTACTGACAAAGAGTGAATGTCTCTCTCTCTTTGCAGGTTCTTGCATTGCACTGAGAAAGACCTTGCTCCATTCCTGGACAAAGTAAATGATGCCACTTTGAAAGAGACTCTGGCCAACGGTGTGGGTTACCTGCACGAGGGCCTGTCTGCGATGGAACGCAAAATAGTGGAGCAGCTCTTCAACTCAGGTAAGACCCACCTCCTGCCCCGTACCCTCAGCGCTGACTTTAAAGGTTAATGGCTGAGTAAATCTTTTCGTTACCTTTTTTTTTTTTTACAGGTGCTGTTCAGGTCGTGGTGTCCTCTCGTTCACTCTGCTGGGGCATCAACATCTCTGCACACCTCGTCATTGTCATGGACACCCAGTACTACAATGGCAAAATTCATGCGTAAGGCTTTTACTAGTTTATTTTCAATAGGTGTGTATGTGTCTAATGTATTGTACTAGTGACATCAACCCCCTGTTTCCTCAGATATGTGGACTATCCCATATATGACGTCCTCCAGATGGTGGGCAAGGCGAACAGACCCATGCTGGACGACGAGGGGCGCTGTGTGATCATGTGTCAGGGCTCTAAGAAGGTAGAAGCATGTCTGCTGTTTCTGTCCTATTCCGTTTTGAAAACTGACCTGGATTTAAAGCTGTGACTGCGACCGTAAGAACAAACCAAACAGACTCTTTGTTTTTTCTTGGTAGGACTTCTTCAAGAAGTTCCTGTACGAGCCGCTGCCAGTGGAGTCTCACTTGGATCACTGCCTCCACGACCACTTCAACGCTGAGATTGTCACCAAGACAGTGGAGAACAAGCAGGACGCTGTGGACTATCTAACATGGACGTTCCTCTACCGCCGGATGACCCAGAATCCCAACTACTACAACCTGCAAGGTGAGAGTCATCCTAGCGTTCAATTTTCATTTAGAATAAATCTAGTTTTATTGATACTGGATTAGATGTTAGAAATGATTTCTAAATGCTATGTTTTGTTCTTACCTTGTCAGGCATGTCCCATCGTCACCTGTCAGACCACCTGTCTGAGCTGGTTGAGAACACATTACATGACCTGGAGCAGTCCAAGTGCATCAGCATAGAGGATGAGATGGATGTAGCACCTCTCAATTTGGGCATGATCGCTGCGTACTACTACATCAACTACACCACCATCGGTTTGTGCCAACACTGATGAAAATCTCTTCTGTCAGTTCCTGACTGTCGGCCAATGTTTGGATTCAAACATAACTGTTGCTTAATTTTTGTGTTTGACAGAGTTGTTCAGCATGTCCCTGAATGCCAAGACAAAGATCCGTGGGTTAATTGAGATCATCTCTAATGCTGCCGAGTACAAGAACATTCCCATCAGGCACCACGAGGATTCACTTCTCCGACAGGTAAACGCAGCACACTGACAGTTAACCAGCCATCTTTACACAACAAGCACGTCCCTCCTGAGTCAGTAAGATGACATTTAAATTTGATTACTTGTCTTTGCATTACAGCTGGCACAGAAAGTGCCTCACAAACTGAACAACCCTAAGTTCAACGACCCCCATGTGAAGACCAACCTAATGCTGCAAGCTCATCTCTCCAGGATGCAGCTGAGCGCTGAGCTGCAGTCGGACACCGAGGACATTCTCAGCAAGGTACAGATTAGTGGTGATCTTACCACTGAGGATCTTGTATGTTAATTTCTCTGGATTTCATTCCATTCTACATATTTAATATTCGTGTGTGTGTTGCATTTGCAGGCGATCCGACTGATCCAGGCCTGTGTGGATGTGCTGTCCAGTAACGGCTGGCTGAGCCCTGCCCTGGCAGCTATGGAGCTGGCACAGATGGTCACACAGGCCATGTGGTCCAAGGACTCGTACCTCAAACAGCTGCCCTTCTTCACCTCGGAGCACATCAAGCGCTGCACAGATAAGGTACATCACTGTTTTGTCACCAAATGCATTTGTAACTAATCAGGGATCGTATGCATATTGAAACTGACCACGTGGTCCCTGCTCTTTTCATCAGGGTGTGGAGAGTATCTTTGACATCATGGAGATGGAGGATGAAGACAGAACTGCCTTGCTGCAGCTCTCAGACGCTCAGATGGCTGACGTGGCCCGCTTCTCTAACCGCTACCCCAACATCGAGCTGTCGTACGAAGTGGCAGAAAAGGACAACATCAAGAGGTACAGACTCTTTCTGTCGGCAGAATCTTTTCTAGAAGTCACAGATTGGATTTTATAATAGTCATAATGTTTTGTACAATTGTGAATGTGTGCTTCAATGTGTGTTTGCAGTGGGAGTCCAGTTCTGGTTCAGGTTCAGCTGGAGAGAGAGGAGGAGGTGACTGGGCCTGTCATCGCACCTCTCTTCCCTCAGGTAAATCCACTGTTTGTGCACTTCTTAAAGTCTCTGACATTTCTTCACTGAAAATGCAATAACTTTGCTATCAACTTTTCATTGTTACAGAAACGTGAGGAGGGCTGGTGGGTGGTGATCGGAGACCCCAAGTCCAACAGCCTCATCTCCATCAAGAGGCTGACTCTTCAGCAGAAAGCAAAGGTCAGTGTTCTTCTCCCACCAGAAGCATTCTGTGGCTTAAAATGCTCTGGACACCCTCATGTTAATCAGTCACGTTTCCCCCCTGCAGGTTAAGCTGGACTTTGTTGCCCCGGTGATGGGCGTTCATAACTACACCCTGTACTTCATGAGCGACGCGTACATGGGCTGTGACCAGGAGTACAAGTTCAGCGCGGATGTGAAGGAGGCGGACAGCGATGGAGACAGTGACTCAGACTAATCAGATCACTGCAGCCTCTGACATTTTGTTTTATATAAAGGATCAGTAGGTAGTTTTTCCTTGTTTGTTTTTACTGTAGATATTCAGCATGGTTCATGTCCCATGTCTTTGTAAGCGTGTCATGAATCATCATCTATGCTCTTGTGATAAGAAGTGTCATTTTAAAATCATCTGAATGATGCACCTCAGTCCAGATCAGTGTACAGCAGCCGTTTACAGCTAACATAGTCAGACATGTACTCGAGATACATGGTCAAACGAGGCCAGTTTGGGTTTTCAATGTTTTAAATCTATTACACACTGTGCTAGCTGATCTACTGTCAGTTTTCAGGTCTGACTGAAATTAAAAGAAACATTTATTAAGCTGGTTGACCAAATTTGGGTGTTACACTATTCTTTCAGATTTGAAATTTAAATTAAAAAAACCTCCACTTATATTTTTCGACTTTCTTTGTTTTCTTATGAAATCTACTTCTGGAACTTGTCTAAATGTTTTTACATGATGTTCTGTCTGGAATATTTTTTTGCAATAAAGAGAAGCCACATACTTGTTTTAAATTTATTTATATAAACATCATGAATGAATAATTTCTCAATTGGACAGTTATAAAATAGACATGATAGGTGATGTGGTTATACTGCTGAGCTCTAAAAGTTGACCGGACAACAACGCTCCCCGTTGTAACTTGGTTTTGTTCAGTGAGAAACACATTCACTCTTCCTCCTGGAACCTCCAGATGGCGAAGTCTCCGTCATCACTGCAGGTGGCCAGCAGTCCCGCCTCCTTCGGGTTCCAGGCCACACAGTTGACATCCTGATCGTGAGCCTTGGTGACCTGAGCAGCCAGCGAGAACACCGGCTGGTCAGGATCAGCCGACTCGTCCTCCTTGAAAACTCGCACTGCGTCGTCACCGCTGGCGGTTGCCAGGGCACCGGTCAGCCGACACCTGAACAGATTAAATTCTCAGTTTGATCTAACAGGATGACAAAATAAACTAAGTAAAGCTGTGAATTTGTACCCTCAAATCCCACATCCCTTGATATAACTGGATTCAGCCTATAGTAGATAAATATATAAATATTGGTGCTAGATCAAAGGTTCTCAGGTTTTTCTCAGCCTAGGGTCCACTTCTAGACACAGAACATATTCTGGGGACCCCTGTGTGTATGTGCTATAAAATAATTTGACACTTCTATTTATACAATCGAAAGAATAGCACAATAGAAATGTCTCAGCACAGAATACCCATATGATTATTTGAATGCATCAATCTGGAAATCGATTACAGACACGGCCGACCCTCATTTGAGAACCACTGATCCTGAGGAAAGAGCAGACTGATCCACACTGAGGTTACCATCATGGCTGTGAGAACATTGAGATGGGTCTTACCAGGCAATGTCATACACTGTTCGTGCATGGTACCCGGACAGAGTGCAAATACATTTCCAAGATGAGTCTCCTGTTAGACAAAGCAGTGACGAAAAATAATCACACTTCTTATACTGACAAAAATGCATTACATGTAGGTTTGTATAAACTTGGACAATCTAATTACTAAGTTGACAGCAATGATTTTATTTATTAAAAAATGACATAAGCTCAGGAAATCTTGAGACTTAGATATTTTCTTTGAAGATTGTAAAAGTGGCCAAAAGATGCAATGTTGTCTAAATCAATTAAAGTATGTGACAGCAAACTATGCTCTTTGGACTGCTCAGTTTTTTGTTTCTACTGCCAACAACTCACCCTGTCCAGCTTCATTTGGAAACTCTTTCCAAATCTTGACCGTGCGGTCATCGCTGGAGGAAGCCAGTCTCTGTCCAGTCCCATCAAAAGCCAAACCCCACACTGTGGATGTGTGTCCCGTCAGGGTCGCCCGACACTCCCAGTCATCGTCTTCCTCCCTGTAAATGCAGATGTTGTTGTCGTAGCTGGCTGAAGCCAGGAGCTGTAAACGCACACAGTATATTCACATAGTAAAGCAATGGTGTGAGAAATTAAGAAATCCTTCATGTGCATACAGAGCAGAGAATCACCTACCTCCTGGGTCGGGTGCCACACAACGTGCTTGACGTCTTGTGTGTGAGAGTTCACGACAGTAACGCACTCGTACTCGTCTTCTTCATCCACTGTGAAACCCAAATGAAAAGAAAACATTTGTATTACAAAACTGAGCTACAGCTCAATGATACATGAACTGACTTCCTTCTGTGAACTGGACTGAAGCCATGACTCTGAGGTGGTCACACAAACTGAAGCTTCACACGAACCTTCCCAGACCCAGACGCTCTTGTCTCTGCTACATGTCGCCAGCAGGTTCCCTGAAGGAGCCCACGCTACACATTTCACCTCATTTTCATGTCCTTCCAACACAGTCAGACTCTGGGGGAAAAGGCGAGACTCAGGGTAAAATCTACAAAAAGGTGCAGCATTGCACAAACATTGTGAAGATTTAAACGTCTCGTCTTACCTCAAAGTCGTTGTCCTTCTTTTTCCAGATGCATGTGGTCGCATCGAAGCTGGCAGATGCCAGATAATTTCCACAGGGAGACCAGGCCACCTTCCTCACGGTGCGCTGGTGTCCATCCTGAAGCACAGTCTTACAAATCCAAGAGTCACCTGAAAAATGGAAGGTTGCCAGCCATCAGAGAAGTTCATTGTTTTTACCTCCACAAAGTCAACGATGAAGTCGCACTTGTCTGTTTGTTTTTCAGCAGGATTGTTGAAAAAACTGAACAGATCTCCACACAACTTGGTGGAAGGATGGGACATGGGCCAAGAAAGATCCTATTAAAATTTGTATCTGGACAGGAACTTTGTGAAATCAGCCATTTCTATGACATTTTCACAGATTTTCCAGGGAATCATTTATGAATCTGGATGAAAAATCCGGCACATAAAGGGAACTGATATCTGTGAGTGTGCACAATTTGGTGCAGCTTGACTGATTTAAGGGGACTGCTGGGCCTTGGGAGAGGTATGTTCTCTACTGAGTGCCGTTCTAGTTTTCATTTTATACTCATTGACTTAACCAAAACAGACATTGCTATCTGATTATTATATGTCAGGGATGGGAGGCTCCATTTTTTAAAGAAAATAATTGTTCTGGTGTTGCCACTCTGATAGGTGTACTGCAGGCTGTGCTCTGTGAGCATCTTGGTCTGTATGAACACCTTAAAACCTTAAATAAAAAGATTTGATCACAAGAAATTGTTTCTCTGTTGAATTTCCAGATATCATATTGTATCAAGATATATGACTACGCACCCAACATGTGCCAATAACAACTCAGTTACTATTTGAACACAACCAAATGTTGAGATGTGCTTTAAGGCGATATCTCTGATCTTTTAATCTTCTGTAGTGCTCTTTAAATGAAGTTATGATTATTATTATTATTAGTAGTAATATTATTATAATTACAGGTTATTAGTAGTAGTAATATTGTTATAATTACAGGTGAACCCATTAAATAAAACCCCTCTGTCTCCAGAGAACTAGGTCCCATTCAAGTAACTGTTTGTTTTACTCTCATGCCACTGACTGAGACTGACGGTGAAGAGGATTTTCTCTGGTTTGACAGGAAACCCCATCACTGTCTGTATTTGATCATCGCTGAGGGAACAACTGTCTACAGCTGCAGGAGGAACTGAAGCGAGGAGATCAGCCTCGTGTTTCTGTTTGAAGACAACACACCCCTTCACACTGTGCTGGGCTGTGATGGTGTTACCAGACCGTTATTCAGGCGATGTCCCCTCGTGCGGTGAACTCACCCTCTCGTCCCCATATCCGGATGGCCTTGTCCCCGCCACACGAGGCCAGCAGCGTCCCTGACGGGCTCCAGCTGACGAACCAGCAGCGGGAGTCCGGGTGTGCGCTCTGTCTGTGGAGCAGGGTCAGAGCCTGCTTCATGTCTGAGCCGCTTCCCCCGACACTTCCTGACGGTTCCTGAACGTCTGACAGATCCGGAAACAACAACAACAACAACAACCCGCGGGTGACAAGCTGCACAAACAAGCAGCGATAAACACGGTCCTCTAACTCCACACCGGACCTGCTGCAGGTGCACTAATGGAGGCCAGTTTACACCAAAGTACCAAAGTTCACAAAACCATGGACATCACAAATACCGCCGCCATCTTTGATTATCCGGTGCTTCGCGCAAAGCATTGTGGGATTCGTTTCTCTCCGTGTTTTTTTTACTTTTTCATCCTTTTTGCTTTAATTTGAGAATATATGTTAGAGAATATATAAAATAAAACACATCAACACGGAAACATGTTCATTTCAGGATTGTAAAAATAATCATTTTAACCGATGATTAATATCTTCCCCATAAAACGTTTGCTTCTTGTGTTGTAGGTCATTCTTATTTTACTGATTGATTGATTTATGTTTTTTGACATGCATGATTAATATTTATTATTTATATTTGTTTGTACCTTGTCCTTAGCATGCGACTTAACATGTTTATACCTGTACCCACCAGTTTACATCATAACCTCAACCTTTGTTTTTATGTGGCTCATAAAATTAAAATAATAATAATAATAATAAACAACTACTGCACAATTGCTTCGAAAGAAAACTAGCGTAAATAAATAAAATATATAAAATAAGACAGCAGAGTATATTCACTTCCTTTGTTTTGAAGAGTTACCAGTAGGTGGCAGCACTGACTGCCACTCGTGTCTACGCTGCAGCTTATTGAAGCCGAGAAGAAGAATGGTGTGAACAAGGAAGTTGAGATATTTTTTACAGGAAGCTAGCGTAAGCTGCTTTTTGTTTTGTTTTGTCTTTGTTTTTCTGTAACAGATTGGTGGTTATTTTTCACCCTATCAGTTTGCTAAATTATTCAATATTCTTTAATTAGTTTAGTTTGCCTCTTTTAAGTTTATTTGTGTACGACGCGCGGCGACTTTTGACGTTAGCCGTGAGTTAGCTTCAGACGCTAACAACAGAGCGAACAGGCCTGAAGGCCATCTGTCCATTGTGTTCCCGTCAGATACTCGACCGGATTTTATCAAGAGGATAGTTGTTCGGTTTCGCCTCGTTCGGACACATTAGACACCGAAGTGACGGCCGCTGTCACCCGCCCGACGCCCTGGTGCCGTTAGCTCTGCTGGCTAACAGCTTGTATTGTTGTTGGTCAGTCGATTGACCTCATCGTCGTACAGGGAGCAGTTAGTGCAGCCACTTCACTGACAGTAAAGGGACTCACTGCCGCAGACCAGAAGGTGACTGGATGACCATGTATGCCCCGCCGGGTTCGACTGTTCCGGGAGGCCGGAGAAGGAGAGGGGGCACCTCCCTGCCCAAGCAGCCGGAGCGGAGCCTGGTGTCGGCTCTTCCCGGAGCTCTGTCCATCACCGCGCTGTGCACGGCTCTGGCGGAACCGGCCTGGCTCCGGGTTCATGGAGGCACCTGTCCCAGACAAGAGCTGGGGGTGGCAGATGTGCTGGGATATATTGACCCCAAGCTTCTGGACGGTGAGGACCAGCACGAGCTCGTTAGAACCTGCATTAGAGATTCATGCACTAATAATAATAATACCATGCTGTCTCTGTGTCCCGCAGATTACTGTGTGAACCCGCAGACCATACTGCTGCTGAGGGTGATCGCTGCCTTCTGCTTCCTGGGCATCCTGTGCAGCCTGACCGCTTTCCTCCTGGATGTGTTCGGACCCAAACACCCTGCGCTGAAGATAACACGCAGATATGCATTTGCACATATTCTCACAGGTAGTAGTCTGTCAAACTGCAGTTCTTTTTCCAGGTGGTTTCTTTGTCTGGAGAAGAAGGTGTCATTTTGACCTGTTTTCTCCCCTCTGTCTCCTCAGTGTTGCAGTGTGCCACGGTGATTGGCTTCTGCTACTGGGCCTCGGAGCTCATCTTGTCACTACAGCAGCAGCACAAAAAGTACCACGGCTCCCTCATATACGTCACTTTCGCCATCAGTTTTTACCTGGTTGCGGGCGCAGGTGGAGCCTCTATCCTCGCGACAGCTGCCAACCTCTTGCGCCACTACCCCACAGAGGAGGAGGAGCAGGCTTTAGAGCTGCTCTCTGAGATGGAGGACAGCAGTGAAACATTTCCGGCTGATTATGACATTGCCAATCAGTTTCAGCCACCGCCTGCATACACGCCCTAATGCGGCAGGACTGGCCCCTCTAACATGCGCTTCTCTTTCAGCACGGCTTTTGGCTTGATGAGCAAACCCCGCTCCTTATCAAATGGGTATCTTTGCAAACAAGCCGGAACACGGTGTGTTGCACTGTTGGTGCAGAAACGGTTTGACTGACAGTGCATGAAAGTTGTCTTTAGTGGTGGCAGAAATTTAGGAGATGATTCTTTCTTTAACCACTGAAGTTGTTCGTAAATTGCATGTAAATGGCTTTTAGGATTTGGTCCTTACATGTAAAGCAAACTTAACTGCAAGGAGGGCTCAACATGGCTCACCACAAGTAATTGATGAAACAGCCGCAGACCGATTAATGCCATTTATTGAAGCTCTTCTTTGGACATGGATGGAGCTCTTTTAAGCATTGTATTGATTTTATTTTTTAAGCTTGCCATATGTATGATTTTATTTTACTGATTCATCTAAAATGCAGAAAAACACAGAAGATTGTTTGAGACTTTTTTTCTTTTTTTTGTATAAAATATCAAATTGACTTTATTTATTATTTAGTCGTTTGTGCTGTGTCTTCTTTGCTTTCTTTTGCTTTGCAGACATCTTTCACTGGTTTAGTCTTATTTAATTACATCTGTACTTGAAATAACACAAGGAAGTTGTCCAGAATATAGACAGATCTTTGTGGTGTTTTAAAAAAGGATTATGTGATGTGTCGTGTGTTTTAGAGCTAGCAGCCACAGAAGAAATGGAGAAACATTGTTTTTGTATGTTTCACAATCGGAGTGATTCGTAGGAAGAGAAATCTCCCCACATAATTTGGTCATTTCATGTTCCTTGTATTTGATTTTTTTAAAAAAAGAACCCTTATTTGTACTTTGTGATTTCCATATGTGACCGTTTCATATGTGTTTGCTCTGCATGTGTGCAGATTTTCAACCTCCTGTCGGAACAGCTCATCGTGAGGTGCCCGCTGAGGCTTAAAATTGTGATTGACGTGGTGATTCTAGGTGGTTGTATATTGTTCTGTTTGCACCATTTTCTCCATTTTGCCCCTCAGACCCGTCACTATACTTTCATCACCAGTGTGTAAATATTGATCGTTTATACATAAAAAGTGGTCATAATAAAGTAAATGCCAAATTTTGTCTCACGTTTGTCATCTGTAACTTGACCCTGAATCTTTGGATTTTCTTCTGCCATGTGTAGCCTATAGTGTGGAGGTGTAGTTTTGATTTCACAGTATATTGACTTTGACATTTCCGTCTGACCAGGGTATTTCTGGGTTCACTGTCTAGACGTCGTAGACGCAACTTAGCATTACAGTGAGTAAGAGCCTTACAACCTAATGGACTTTACAGGGCATGCAGTATGCCTTGCATTGTATATAGATGAGATGTATAGTTGGAAGCAATATCAAAAACTCACAAATGCAGTGTTGCATAAAAGCCATTATCATTATTACATGATTATTAGAGCATTACATACAAATTAAAACTATATTCTAACAGGCATTTTGCATTAAATTCTTTAGTCTCCATTCAGGTACAATTCCAAGAGTTAAATTCTAAAGGGGTCAAGATATTTCACGAGTTACAGCACTACATGTGGAGCAATACTCTCCCAAAGCCGAAGGGTCACTCTGCTGCCAATTTACTTAAGCTAATCAAGTGAATAAACAAGGTATTAATAGGGAAGGGTGTTCGGGAGGGAAAAGGTCAGTGTCGTGTCTCTTCTCAGAAGATAGAGCTTACGTGGTAACGTCACTCGGCCGCGCTCTGGTGGTATATATACAGACTGCTACAGCAAGATCAATATTACAACCATTAAACCAGGCTCAGTGGTTAACTGTGAACTCTTGTATTCCTCCGGAAACAGTGAGACTGAAGAGAAATCATGCTGGCCACCAGGACTTTGCTGTCAAAACAAACGCTGGCTGTTATTTCACGACAGCCTGCCTGCTTCGTTCACCACGGTGACCAAGGCAACTGGGGAAATACTAACGTGGCAGTGGTAAGTGAGAGAAGTAGAAGTATCAGTGTGGGCATCATTGTGCTTTGTGAGTCACATTTGGTTTGTGAATCACGATGTATTCCAGGTTTTCTCAGGATGTGGCTGGTGGGATGGGACTGATGTCCACGAGGGAGTGTAGTGAGTATATGACCCAGGACAGGAATGTTGCATTTAACTTGTCATGGTGCAGAGATGGTTAATTCACAACTCTCGTCTTCAGCACCATGTACCACCTCAGCCGCAACGGGGCTCGCTTCCAGATGTTTGCTCCAAATCAGCAGCAGATGCATGTGATCGACCACATGAAAAAGCAGCCGGCCGCTGGTGAGAACCGGTAAGCTTGTTAGGAGACACTCTCAAAAGGATCAGGCTCATCGAAGGGTCCACTGACTTAATTAACTCTGTATGTTACTCACCTGACATGACTAATTACACAAGGTAGTATTTATGATTATTTCTGCCCTTTACATAGGAACATGATGATGGAGGCGGCCCGCTTCAGTCATGGTCAGGGCATGATGCAAATGCAGGACCTGTCCAAGCTGGACGTGAACAGCTTTGATGCTATCATCTTTCCTGGGGGTCAAGGCATCATCAAGAACCTGTGAGGCATCATTAAATATGTAGTGTCAGACATAGAGGTAAAGTGCAAACTAGCACAATGGAGCACTAATATTAAATCCTCTTCTCGGCTCTTTAGATCCACTTTCACGAAGGACGGCAAAGACTGCAAGCTGCATAATGATGTGGAGAGGGTGCTGAAAGATTTCCACCGTTTACGCAAGCCCATTGGGTATGTATCATCTGATCACTATTCAGTCAACCGGTGCTGAAGGATCAATGCTGTAGAACTTCTGACCAACAGGGAGAAAGAAGTTCACAGTTTAAATTCAAACATGAGGCAAAGTTGAAGGCTCTCATTGATTAGTGCCGGACGTTAAATCAGATTACATTAGATTACATTGGACTAGATGAACGCAAGATTTAACCAATCCCTGTAATGGAATTGGGACACTGGAGCTGTAGAAAGGGAAAAAGTAAGACGTGGAAAACTGAGATTTTTAAGATGAACAGAATTTTGTCTATATTTATATTTTTTGTTAAAACTGCTGCAGACGTGGATATGAAAATACTAAATTTTTGGTTCACGTGGTCAGTGCAGTGTTTCTTAGAAACCAAGTTTAACAGTCTCACATATTCCCCCCCTAAAAACTATTATGTCAATAGTCGTGACATATACATCACCGGAATTTGCATTTGCATTTGAAATTATCAAAACTATATAGAACATTTACAAAATGTTCAGGAAAATAGACAAAAAGGGCAAATCTGAAAATGAAAAGTCTGTGCTAAATAGCTGAAATATTGTTAGGGAAGAAATTCAAATTGGAGCTTTTCTTTTCTTCAATTTACATCAGAAAGTTTGTGCGTTTTTGAACTGTGTGAAACATATATTTCTCCTGTAAGATGATGGGCCATGTGAGAGATCATGTGGTTGAAGTCTGTGTCTCTCACTGTTCCCAGCAGACACAAGAGGAAGAGCGGGTGCAGAAAAACTAGTGTTAGAGTCAGGAACATGAATGTAGTGAGACCAGGCAAACTAATCCACAGGGTGAGAGACGGACATATTGACACTGAGGAAACTCAGTTTCTACCAGTGTGATCTGGTGGAAAGTGAACGATCCTTCATCCACTATATTGGTACGTGGGACTGATGAGGGTCACAGGGTCCTGTGAGGTGACAGCCGGGGCTCAGGTGCATGGCGAGTCTAACATGTAGGTGATGCAGGATTATACAGGAATTAGAGAGTGGAGTTTGAGGCTGAGGAGGAGGAAGAGGATGAGACGGCTGTCACCATGACAACACATGGTTATTTGACCGTGACCCAGCCATCATTTAAAGGATAAAACCCCAGTAATCCCTCCCCATTACCTTTAATGCCTTTAAATAGTTGGAGCAGTTGAAATAATTTGATTAAGATGTAGAAAATGCAATGAAAAAATTATTGAGAAAAATGACAGTAATGAAAGGCTGTAAGAAGATGTGCTAAGTGGGTGCAGCTGTTTAATGTAGGATTTATGAACGACACCTTCCACTGTGGTTTTCTGTCAGTGCTGTAAATTATATTCTGAAACTAATGTTTCAAAACAAAACAAGCGTTGTATGAATTTACGATAAAAGAATTAAAGGATAAATTAATAGATAATGAATTTGTCCCTAACATCTGCTGGTGGTTGGCCACTTATCGAATTAATGCGGAAAACATTCATATTTCGAGATATTTAATGTTAATATAATATTAATATATAATCCATCTGAAAATAAGCGAGCTTGCACATGAGCTATGACCAGCTTATCAGATTAAACTGCTGCTGGTTTCCAATCATCGACATTGCTTTGATTCATCTTCATGGAGTTGGAGGAGCCAACATTTAGCTTAGATTTGATGAGCTGCCTTTTCAACATCACTGTGGTTTGTTTGCTCAGTGTTGGCGACTGATAGCACTGTGTAGGTGATGGACACCAGTGGTGGAGGAAGGTTCAGTGTCTGGAACATGCTTTAGAATTTTAAAACTACACAAAATGTTTCCTAATTTAAGGTTAACGCTCAGAGTACCTGTCATGATTGTAATCATTGGAAATTGTTGACAACAAACTGCCTCATATGCATCTTTTTCTCAGTGATAGTAGTTAAACATGTTCACACTAAGAAGACTTGATTTGTTCCCATGGATTTATGCTTGGAGAGCTTTTCTTTTTCAGGCTTTGAATCTCTCCTTTTTGATACCTGCAATGCAATTATTCTCACATCCTGATTAGACCTGCCTCTTGATCTCGACTTGATCACAGCCTTAACTCACCGTCCACTCCTGTTTCCAGACTGGCCAGCATGGCCCCTGTGCTGGCCTGCCGGGTGCTGCCCAGCATCGAGGTGACCCTGGGCTATGAGCGGGATGAAAACACCCGCTGGGGGAACTGGCCTCACACAAACATGGTGCAGGCTGTAAAGAGCATGGGTGCACGCCACAATGTCCGTGAGCCATATATATCCTTTCAAAAGTCTCAGTTTAACATATGTATTAGTTAACAGCCTCTACACAGATCTGTGTTCATTTTGTTATTATGCCTGTTGTGAAGTAACTCCTGCTTTGACCTTAACCCTTTGTTCTACGAAGCCCATGTGGATGAGAAGAACAAAGTGGTCAGCACCCCGTCGTTCATGTGGGAAACAGAGTATCACTATCACTATATATTTGATGGGATTGGAAATATGGTCAAACATGTCATGCGTATGTCGACCAAGTGAGCTGTGACGACGAGCCTGAGAAATCAATAGAAGAAGTCGGTGTTGATGTACAACATACATGACTGTACTGTGATGACTTCTTACCTGCAACAATAAAAATGCTTTAGTTAACGAGCAAATGTGTTGTTGTGTTTAATTGATGGTGTTATAGTAAAACATGCTATGTATAGTGCGTAGGCCAAATGAGTCCAGATAATATTAATAATAGTAATACAGTAAACACAATGTGCCAACCAATGTGAAAGTGACTGTGATTGAAATAAACCAGCCTGTTATGGCACTTTGACCCACATCCACTGTTGTACTTACATATGGGATTGGACAGGGGTCACATGATCATATGGTTGGAATGACGTTAAAATCAGTGGACGTTATTAAGTTCATTGTCACATGTTGCGAAAAATAAACACTATTTCTGTATGTTACATTAAGAATAAAGCAATTTATTCATTACAAACTTATCAAAATGACAAACAACCAGGTGGCAAGATATAAAAATTTGCAGTTTGTATAAAACGTCATCAGAAATGCATACTCACTCCACAGGAATATTCTCATCTGGGTTATAAATTAATCTGAAACAAACGTTGAATCTTTCCTAAATACAGCAACAAAGATATTCTTTACACCTCTGTGCGTCAGGCGACATATAAAAACAGCTTTTGTCTTTTTGCAGTAGAAAAACAAATGGTTAATGGGCACAAATTTTATAACAGACTTGTAATTCAAATACAGAATCAGAAGTCAAAATATTCACAGTGCTGCCGTCACATCACTGATGTGAATTGTAAACATTTTTGCATATCGTAACTCACCTCAGTAAATATACAGAAATACTTATCACGTGAGCAAAAATTCATTTCAAACATTTTAAATCCTCTAATCAGTTTTGTCTGACAAGCTCGTCAGCTCAACCCTTTCAGGGTCAATCATCCAGTGTACGTACGACGTTAATAAAAATAAGGCAAAAATCTTTTCCCCCTGTGTTTTTTTCCTATTTGACCGCAGGGTAAAAGTTTGACAGAATCAAGTGGAGTAAAGTTACATGTTTTCATCTGATGAAATGAAGAAGAGGAACAGCAGGGAGCATTCACATTAAGGTTCATATAAACATTTGTACATTATGAACAAATATGGGCTATGTTAGGTGATTTGGTGAATTAAGTCTTGACAGTTGAACATTACTGCAGTAAGTCAGGTATCAAGTAAGTATGAACGATTTCAGGGAACCAACAGGTCATGTCAAATAAACAAGCTCTTCTTTTAAATATAGAAAATAAATGTTTGGGGGTATTAAAGGGAGCATGAACTGATAAAAGCATTTGTAGTACACTTATCAGTTACCTAATAATGTGATCTTTAAGTACTATTAGTTAAGTACTTGTCATACACAGAGGAGGATGGTGGTGAAAATGTTGTGAGCACAGGCAACATTTTCTACCTCAAACAGATCATCAACACGAACCTACGTAATTGTCATTAGCATCATTTTATTATTAAAGGGAGGTCTTTGATGCGACTGACATTAAGATGAAATTCAGCCCTCACTATGAAGCACGCTGCTGCTTTTATAAAGCAGGGCTTCCTCAACTCTCAACAGGAAAACTGTCTTCGTAAAGTGTGAACATTTCATTCCTCAGGGGGGCGCTGTGTGCCTGATTGTCATGGTATAAAAGCAAACTCCCCCAAACAAACATGCTTCTCAGAAAAATAAATAATCCCTTCCTGGCTTCATTTTGTGGAACAAACATGTCATTGGATATAAACTGAGGCGCTGCAGTCCATCACATTTGATGCAATACAGAATATATAATGTCTGACATAACAGTGAACAACAACTATAGACAACGAATGTTCTTTCACATGAGAAAGCTCCAGCGAGGTGTGAATATCCAGGGCCTCAGTGCTGTCGTCTGTTCATTAAACTGCTATTTACGATCTGAGTTAGATGTATCTGTGAAGACAAAGGCAGAGAGCGACGCAGCGTTAAAACCAATGCACCCTTAAAAACGGGTTTAAACAGTTTTAACTATAAAGTGATCAGCTCACATTTTGACAGGTACAAATTCACTGCACATAGATGATACAACAGCAGGCAAGAAAAGGATGCAGGCAGGCGAGCAGTGACAGGTGGAAAAATATGGAAAGAGGTGAGAGGGCAGGCAGAGTAACGGACCAGGTCAAACTGCTAGAGCAGTGCGGAGTTGGAGTCAGAGTCTGAATCGTAGCCAGTGGTGAGACAGGGCTCACGGGAACAGACGGATTCCTGAGCCCGCCTGTACTCTTGGTACTCCTGGCGGAGAGCGTTGAAGCGCGCCTCGCTTAGGGAGCGGCTGAGCCGGCAGCGAGGTGGGTTGGAAACTGGCGGGCTGAGTGAGGGAGGTGGGCCTGGGGAAGGCATCGGGAAGAGGAAAATGCATGGATGGGCACGTCATGGGAAAAGCTCACAAATAATCACAGCACGAAGGCACAGGAGGAACACATGCATCATCAAGCGTTACACTCACCATGACACATGCAACATCAAAAACATCACACAAAAAATAAATAAATGATCACCTTTCTGTTGCTGGTCCTGGACGCCGCCTGCTTGATCATATCTGAGCTCGCCCTTTCCTCTCCGTGAGCTCATTTGTGACTGATCAAACCTCATGGCGTCCAGGACCTCCGAGTCCACGCAGGCATCAGCAGAGTCCCATTCATAACTTTCATCTACTGATGTGTTCCTTCTAATGAGATAGACAAAATAAAGAGGTCAGAAAACAGTCATGACAAAGAAGAAACAAAAACCACTGAACCAAACGACTAATTTGGAAACACAAATGAATCCCTCTGCCAAGGAGACACTCCAGAGTGGTGGTTGTTATTGTCCAGGTGTGGTGGCAACGTTTCACCTTTTCGCTCTCCTCTGTGGCAGATCCATCTCAGCTCTGTGCCGCTCACCCTCCTCCGTCGTCTCGGGGGAGCTGAGCAGTGTGGGAGTGATGGACAGGGAATGTTGGAAGAGACCAGCGCTGCCTCTACCACTGCTCTGACTGGCATAACTGGCCCTCCCGCCCTCCCTGATCTCAGCCTCCCCTCCCCTAGCCATCATCCTATCTGGCTGTCTGTAACTCTCTCCCTCCCTGGGCGGGAGGGGGGCATAATAAGGGGAGGGCCAGCTGATGCCTCTGGGCAGGTAGGACCTTGGAGGGCCCCTCCTGGGGTCCATAGGTCTCATGCTTTCCCCTCTGGAGCCTGGCCAGTGTTGGTACTGGGGCACAGGAATGGAGGACGGCATGGGGACATATTTAGGCTGGGAAGACCTCAGAGTCTCTTGGTAAGAAGGAGACCATCTGGAGGACTCGAGGAAAACAGTGGCTTGCCGTCTTGGATCGGAGGGTTCCAGCATTGGGGAGATTGAGGTGTTTCTAGGTGGGTACATACCAGGAGTGAGGTAGGAGGGACTAGCTAATGGTCTTTGTGTGTGATGAGGCCTCTCTAAGCTCCCTATGCTGGGCCGTCTGAGCGGGACATACTCCCTCCATGAGGGGCCAGGCCTGGGAAGGTAAGATGGACTGCGGCCCAAACTGTGGGACTTCACCCTGACATCTGGGTTTGGGAACTCGTCCCAGTAACACCTCTCGGAAATATATGTCCTTGGGCTCTCAAAATGCTCCCACCTCTGTGAGCCTAAACTGATGGATTTCTTTAGGAAAGGACGAGGCGGTCCCATGCCTGAGAGCGTCCTACAAGGGCCAACACTTAAAGATTTCCTAAGAAATGGCACAGGGGCTTGATTTATCCGGGACGCAATGTTATTAGTCCTGCTGCCCTGAGGAGCATGTCTTTGGGATTGCTCTGGTAAAGACTCACTACTGTCTACAAAACCCCAGGAATGTTTTGACACTAAATCTGCCATGCCTTTTGCCGCACTGAGCAAGGTGTGAGCTGCCCTGGATCCAGGTCTGGATTCAGGTCTGTCTGTGCTTTTATTTGCAGCCCGAATTTGTGTTTTCTCATCATAGAGCTGTTTGCTTGTTTTCTCTGGACCATGTGATGAAGGTCTCATCTCATCAGGAAATCTCACTCTGTGTGAAGAATCTCTAGTTTCAACATGGAGCGAGCGTTTATAGCCTTGTTTTCTACAAGCATCAATACCGGGCTCTGCACCCCCACCAGACTGAGTTCGTTCAAGGCAAACCTTTTGGTTTGAGCTCATTTCTTGGATTTCTTTAACATGAACCTCCCAGTTTTTAGGAACTACGTCAGGCTTTGTCAACAGAGATGTTTCTGCTTTTAATGCTGAACTTTGTCCAGCAGTGTCTGTCGATCCAGCTTCTTCCACAGGCTCATCCACGCTCATTTCGATGAAACCTGGGAGGCTCAGGTACTCGAGAATTGCACTTGTCTGCAGTGGGGGCACTTTGGGCGACGGGGCAGCAGGTTTGACATTGAAGGACTCTGACATTCTAGGCACAGAAATTTGGGACTGATCGCTCTCTACCTCTTCTACGAGGCTTAGTGTGGAAAGAGGGCTGGGACTATCAGAGAAAAGACATTTGTCACTCCTCCTGGAGCGTGTTCGGACACCCTCTCTTTCTAACTCCGAATAAAACCCAGAGCTCAACCGGCCACGAGTCTCTCTGTCTTTGGCCTTTGCCCCTACGTCCTGGTGTTCATAGGGTAATGTAGAATAACTCGAGGGACTGGAATCCCTTTTGGCTGTGTAGTCTCTAGTTCTGTCGGGCTGATTATATTGTGGTGAAGCTGAACTTTGCGGCCTCTCACTGTCGCCTATGGGACCTCTGGCAGCAGAATCCCAGGGCTGATTGCCTGCATAAGCATATGAATGCCTGAACCCTGAGGAGAAACCCCCCGCCTGCGTCCTTTCTTGTAAGCCCTGCTCAGTCATGGACTTTCTGCATATAACCAGCTCTCTCCGAGGACTCAGTGACCGGGCTCCGGTTGGTGTTTCTAAACACAAAACGGTTTTTGAGGCGACATCAGGAGAGAGCATGGGGAGGGAGGTGTTCTGGGTGACCGGGGAGGATGAGGAATCAACGATTTCCCTACATGTGCGAGGATGCTGTGACATGGGCGACGTGGTCTCTCGGGGGCTCTGTGCAGGAACGAGGTTGGTAACAGAGGTTACAGGACTGATGTCCCACTGTATGCGAGATGTAGGGAGCCGGTCCATGGGACTGCTGCTGTTCCCGAAGTAACACGCCTTCCGATAGTCAGATACCCGACTTGTCTGGCCCGAGGGCCTGTGTTTCTGTCTGATACTAACATCTTGTGGCTTCCATACTGGCTCTTCCTCTGCATCCCTCTCCGTTGTCTCTCGCTCTTCTCTTCCCCGGCTACTGCTTCTCTGATCGGCTGTATAGCTCTCTAGCTCCCTCTCCATTTTCTCTCTCTCCTTTGCCAGTTGCACACACTTATTAATGTTATCCCTCTCCAGCCCACTGTCTAGCTGTGAGACCAGGGTGCTGTTATTAGTCAGCTGACTTTCCATTGGCTGGTAGCCTGAATGGTGAGGTCTATCTTGATCTCTATCCAGGAGCTTTGTTCTATTGCCCAAACCAGAGAACAGATCTTCGTGGCCAGGCATGCGATGTCTCCTGAGAGAATCGCTGGGTTTTTTCTCGCTGCTGTCTGAATAGAAGCTGGCTCTTTCAAGTAGAGCCTCTGAGCCTTGTTCATCGTCCGAATAAAAGCAGCCCTGACGGGAGAAGTTTCTGGCCATGGCCCGTACCCTGCCAGGTGAAGAAGGAGGTCTGTTGAGCTCTGAGACGTCCACAGTGAAAGGAGGATCCTTCCTCTCCTCCTTCTCTGAGATCAGTATGCGTGACTTTGGTGAGTCCCTGAATGACGTCCGGTTGCTCCCTGAGCCACTTGCCCCACCATTCATTTGCAGGACATCCTTCTTCAAGTTTTTATTATTTAAATGACTGGAACCCTCTAGCAGTGGTTGGATAATGAAGCGTCCGTCTGGCCCCCTGGAAATAGACTCCAAAGCAGTTGGTGAGGGAGCCTGAGACCCCAAGTGACTCTCAAAAAGTGTGTAATGAGGTGGTGGAGACGGTGTGGAGAGGAGTTGTTTCCGCTGGTCATGATATTCCCCACGGCTGCCTTTATCGAAGGAGGAACGGTCAGACTGTGAAGACGAGGTAGGGAAGAAGGGAATTGGTGGACACAGCTTCAGCTTCAGGACACTGTCTGGGCTGCGAGGAGGCGAGCGAGCTCTGAGAAAGACGAACACAAGAAAAGAGCTTAATACAACTTTATAGTACTGTGGATTATCACAAAAAACAATTCAAGTTCCAATTTGTAACGCATTTATACCACACTACGCATAGTAGAGATTGTAATGACAATTTTCAGTCAAAATGTAATCAACAACATGACACCTACAATAACAATTCATTACATTACATACAACATTCAAGCTTAAATATTTATAAACAGAGCTGCAAATACAGTGAGTAATAGTGAGAAAATCACATTTTCAATGAGGTAACAAAAATGTTGAAAATATACAGGTGTATTTAAGAGAAGACTTACTCTAGAGATGAGTTCTTCCGGAAGGAAGATGGCAGATCTAAGAACAGGTGAGGAAAAGATACAAATTTCAAACAGTTGCACAGTTGAAATTATCAAATCAATATGTATTTAATAAAAACAATTTCCTTTTTCTGGACACCAATACAAACAGTTACATATCTTTTTGCATTGTGTTCTGATGTTTTACCTTTTCTTCTCTTCCTGTGACGCTGCCGTCTTCTCTGACTCATAAAGCACGCTGTCACCAAGGAGAGGATGATGGCCACAAACAGGAAGCACACTCCTCCTAACACACCAGCCAACAGGGGCTCAGGGATGACCTCCAAGAAACTGGGGCGCAGAGGGTAAATCTCCATTCCTGTAAATAGACCAGAGTCAATAATGATACTCGAATTAGCACCTCACTGCTTTGCACCTCTGCCAACCAGTCAGGCTGCAGTTTACATGCATGTCTGTCCAGACTTATAATATAGAGAATTATATCATTATAGTATAGAGAATTTAATGAAACGTTGTTTAGGGTTTTATGTAATTATTAGCACTAGATTAATAGAGTTATGGCCAAAAATGTGTTTAAAAAATATTCCCTCCACACATTCCTTAAATTTTCCTGTTCACAATAATTGGACAGACATGAAGACACGGTGACCTTGACCGTTCACCAAAATCTAATCAGTTTATCCTTGAGTTCAATAGAGTGCTTGTAACATAATTTTACAAATTCCCTCTTGGTGCTCCTGACAATCAGACAAACAAACATGTCTATGTAGAAATATGGCTGAAAACATATTGTCTCCAGCCATATCTGTTGCCAGCTAATGTTTAAAAAATATCCAATAATAAACAGTATGTATGTCAAAACTGATGTTGACTCCACATGCATATAATGCTCGTGGTTATTCTTACAAAGCCACTTACCTATGGTGGATACATTGACAGCCTCACTGGGTTCACTGAGTAATTTGTTGCTGCAAGACATCAGCCTCAAATCATAACTAGAGTCCTGAGGAGAAAGAAATATGAGAGGTTTAATTTAACTCCTCAGAATGAAAGTACGGACTAGCGTTGAACCTTTTCATTATTAATCATAACATTAGTTTGATATAAAGGTTTCAGCACTAGAGCTGTTTCATTTGCATTCAACCAGGCTTTGAAAGCAGGAAACACGGAGGGGACACTGATCGATCTTTGGAAAGTACAGATTCAAAGTAAGATGAGAACATATTATTACCCGTATCAGTCCTTGTACAAGTAGTTCGCTCTGATTGGCACTGATGTTGTTGCTGAGGATGACCCAGCGGCCCTGATCCCTGCGGACCTGTAGCACATAGCCTGTCAGTGGAGAGGATGGAGCCTCTGGAGGCGACCACTCGAGGAGGACGCCTCGTTCAGTGCAGTTGGCTGACAGGAACGTGGGAGGATCCAGGATTATGCTGACAGCCGTAGGAGGTTCTGTGGGCACAGCTGATAAGAAGACCTGATATAAGTTCATACTGATATAAAAAAACAAAAGAGTATCATTTAGAGCAAAGGAAACTGAGGGTGTAACACATGTACTTGCACAAACCTTGTGTTCGCACAGAAACAATTTCGCTAAAAGGTCCAGAGCCAAGTTTATTCTGAGGTAGAACACTGAACTGATAGCTGGTGCCAGCAAGTAGTCCGGTTACCAGAAGGTAATTTTTGGATGTGGGAACAGGCAAAGAAGCCCATTCGTGTTTCCCCCTGGATGCCTGCTTCACCCTGAAAGAAATTTAAAAATAGACTGAATCAAGACCGAAACTATAAATAACAATGAATAAATAAAAAATACAATACTACAAAATTAAAGCATATTATATGTCACTGACCACACTGTGAACTTTTGGGTGTATCCTCCATCAAAGCCAGGCACCCAGGATACGTTGGCCTGGTTCATCTCCGTGGTTACAGATACAGAGAATACAAGATGAGGGCTGGTGCCTGAGGAACAGAAAAAACATGTTTGTAAGTTTGAACTGTTGACAATGCACATGAATACCTTCAGGTTAAGGGTCATAAATCAACAAAAAAGTTGTAGAACTTAGGTCAGACCACTCACCCAGCACCATGACCACAGTGCCTGCACTGACAGTCGCTACGCGGTTAGTGACCAGGCACTCCCAGCCCCCCTGGTGATCTTTACTGAGGGGCTGCAGCAGGAGGGAGCCATTGGCCAACACACTGAATGGAGATCGAGGGGTTGGGCCAATCTATCAGGAAAGACCACCACCAGTTAAATAATGAATAAGTAAGATGTTTCTCTGGAGGACACTAGAGTTGGAAATCTCCTCCTGTACCTTGCTCCATGTTATGTTTGGAGTGGGGTCTCCATTGGCGTCACAAGGGATGATCAACTCTCTGCCCACCTCCTGGACATACTCAGGTTGAGGAGGCAGTCGAAGCGATGGGGGGTCCTGAAGGAGGGAGGGGGCCTTGTTATATCTGTGCACTGATACTTCTTGTCAACCTAAGACAGAGACAAGAAGTCGAGCCTTACCTTTAGAATGACTTGTGTGGGTTCAGACTGGCCCATGGTGCCATAACTGTTATAGGCAGTGCAGGCATACATGCCAACAGCATTATCGTTGGCTGTTGCTATGAAAACGGAGCCCTCTGCGTTTACCATCCAACCTGGGAACTGGAGGAAAAAGGAGATAAAGATACACACAGTGACTCCAAGACATCCAGGCATTTCCCCTCTGGGATGGTTTTATTTCTACGGCACATAACTCACGTTGTCAAGATTTAAATAGTTTCCATCTTTGGTCCAGTTGACATACAGCACAGGTGGATCAGCCTGGACAGGACAGACAATGACCCCCTCCATGCCCGCAGGTAAGTATGTTTCCCGGGACATTCGGCCAACACGTGCAGGGTCTGGGGTAACGGAAGAAATGTTAATCACAAGATGGAAATACAAATATTTTATTTCAGGGCATGCTGGGAAATGCTCCCACCTAAGCAACCTCAACTTGCAGGGTTAAAGAAAATTGGTGTGTAATAGATTTAACCCTTACGTTTCACTTTCAGATGTGCAGAAGCAGAGGGTGGGGTCAGTATCCCATTAGTTGGGGTACAGGTGTAGTTGCCAGCATCTTCTGGGATGAGATTAGGGATGAGAAGAGTTCCATCCACCAAAATCTTCACTCTGGATTTAAGGGACCTAAAGTCAAAAGAGGGAATATCTATTGTTAAAAATGTATCATCAGAGCTTTACTTTGGTAGATCTTAATCTGAACGGCAAGATCCTTATCTCGGGGGTTACAATGTGCTCATCACCACACGATTTAATAGTCTTATAAATAATCTAATTAGAATTGATTGCATTAGCAGCATGCTTTGGAAATACATCTACTTATTCCATTGTGCCTGGCACAAGTTTAGCAGCACCAAGTCAGAAGATCTCCCTTTAAAAACAGCTCTTTGTGTTCCATTGAAGTAAATGTGTCTCACTATGTTTTACATCAGACAGAAGAACGATGTGTGAAATATCTTCTGCTCATGATACCGATATCTTAAACTTGGACTCACTCAATATGGTAAACGTTCTGTCCGTGTTTCAACCACTCATAGGTGAGATTGGAAGGGTAGGCATCAGCCTGGCACTGCAGAACTCCATCCTGGGACATGTTGAGAGTGGTGTCCTCTGGGGAGATGATGATGATTGGAGGACCTTTTTGGCAAAGGAAAAAAAAAAAAAAACACGGATGTAAATAGTATTCCTGTCTATAGAGATATAGTCAGTAATGACCAAGATGAGTAGAAATATAATTGTTGAGTCTTGTTTTAAATTGCAAGGCAGGTAATAGACTGTAGGTGGCAGTATAGACTGAGTAATCATCTGAGTAATTATTTTAACTGTAGCGGGATCAGAAACCCTTAAAGCAGACAGAGATGAGAAGACGGGTTCATCTATCTGAAATAACTTGTTCCTGGAAAATATGTGTGTTTGATGTTATTTTCAAAAACCCAGGAGCTGTGTTTTGTTACCTGAACATCACAGTACATGTTTAAACATGAAATAACCCAGGATTCTTTCTCTCCCCGATGATTGACACTTCATCACTGACCTTTGACCTGCAGCTGCAAAGAGTGGGTCAGGTTCCCCTCTGAGTTGGACACGTGACACTTGTACACTCCTGAGATATTTCTTGTGACAGAGGCCAAAGACAAGGTACCATTGAGCACCTAAAACAGGGGGGGGGGGGGGGTAAGGAGGAAGAGGATCAAAGAAGAAGAGAAAAGTTAGAGGAAGATTATGGAGCAGTCATGGAGAGAACAACGAAGCAGTTTTCTTTAAAGGTGCATCAAAGCTACTGCTGCTACAGGAAATGCTAATTAAAAAGAATTTAGTTAAACACAGCAAATGCCATCTGTTGTTCCTCCTCACTTTTATTTTTTCATGTTTCTCAATTGGGCTCTCGTCTTTGTGCCAGACAACAGTTGGCCGAGGGTTGCCATGGGCTCCACAGCTGAGAGTCAGCGAATCTCCGAGCAGAACCTCAACAAAAGTTGGCGGTTTCTTGATAAACACAGGTGGAGCTAGAACAAAGAAAGAAAAGATGGAATAGTTATTTTTATTTACATGACATGAAAGACAGACACTAACACTAACTTGATTTTGAGCTCTCAATGCATAAATTAACAATAGAGCCCAACTAAATCAGCTTATATGAGCCTTTCACAGAGATATCTGTATCTGCGTTTATGTTATCCTATATCCACCAATATGATTCAAACATTTTACAAACATGCATCCATGTGTACATTGTTTTAAAATGATGTTTATTGTCTTGATTCAACTTATACACATTTCGATGTATCTGCTTTCCTTTTATTTATGTTATTTATGAAAAAGTTAATGGTTAAACTCTAAAATATCAACCCTCAGTGGCATTTCTTTGTCATAAAGGTTTGATAATGACATTGCCATTTTTTAAAAATATATATATCAGCCAAATATATCCGTATTTGACATTTTTTTATATTTATTAAGAGTATTGGAAATTTTTTACTCCCCATTATTGAAATTCACACCATTCAAGCTCTAATCCCCAGTCAACCACATCATTGCCAAATTGGACAATATCTCAATAAATTATACAATTTCCTGACATTTGGTAAGCAGATTAAGATCAAGTCAGTCTATATCAATATATCTGGAAGTTGACACTTATTTCAGAATGTGGCATTTTTGAGGATCAGAAATGAAAAATGGAATAAACCTGAGGAACCACCAAACCTCAGCAAATGATATGTCATTGTGAGAGTAGAACACAGACCCAACACTGCCATGGTTGGTGTTTTATCTCCAGTGAGACCACCCATGATAAAAATACTGTATATGCAATCATTGAATTGGAGAAAGCTTAGAACTAAATATGTCCTCCCTGTCTATGCGCCAGGTTCAAGTTGGGGGTTGAGATTACTGGGTATATTCTTCTCATTTATTGTGATGAAATCCAATACATGCACTGATGTAATGCAACCTGATGCAACACATGTAGGCCTTTCAGTCACTGTAGTTCAATTATATCATATCCCTGCTTTATACTCTATATAACTCTGTTGTGGCTTGACCAGTGTGTGTGTGTGTTTGTGTGTGTGTGTGTGTGTGTGTGTGTGTGTATGTGTGTGAGAGAGAGCGAGAGACAGAGCTATTGACATTAATCTTTAGCTCACACAAGCAGCATTTACATTGTCCTGCTCCTGATATTCTTAAAACCAACTTATTCATCATCCAGGCTCTGCACAGACAGAGACAGGATGATGACCTCACACAGAACCTCCTCATACACTGCAATGACATTCAGCGTGCCAGGGCCTACAGAATGGCAGCCAACCCCATGCTTTGGCTGTTCTAAAAAAGGGGACAGTGCCAGTGATGACCAGCGAAAGGAGCAGCTCCTACGTCTCTCCCAAAACCCTGTAGTGCTGCACCTGTGATGGAGAGGAAGGTCCATGTGCCATTTCGAAAGTCGTCTGTCTTGCTGTCCAGGAGTAGGATGCGGCATTCGAACCAGCCCTCGTCCTCAAGGGTCAGCCGTTCCACCAGCAGAGAGGCACCCCGGGTCAGAGACACGCGACCTGTGGGTGGAAGGGGTGAGGGTGGGAGGGCCAAAAGGGGGAAAGGCCGGAGAGAGAGAGAGAGAGAGAGAGAGAGAGAGAGAGAGACAGAGAGAGAGAGAGAGAGAGAGAGAGACAGAGAGAGAGAGAGTCAGCACACAGACACACACAGCCAGACAGGCAGAGTCAGCACATGCAGGAAGAGGGCTTACCACGCAGCGGACACAAGCATCCACTGTCACAAAAGGCCACAGTCAAAGTCATGGACCTAAAGCTTGCAGACCCCTCCACACAGTGTGAACATCGATTGGAGCTCTAATGTTTGTAGCTAATAGCCAGTCACATAATTCAGATTCATGAAAATAATAGAGGTGGCGGACAGATGATGCAGTTCAGAGGAGGAGACGTCAGTGGCTGTAAGTTGCGGTGAAAGTACGCATGAATCACTCGAGTGATGATCGTAATGATATGCGAGATTACTGTTGAAGATGGTGTCCTGTCATTTCGGGTTTGGGTGGTGGTGGAGTGGAAAGCTAGACTGTGCATGCCAGGAATTCCTGAACGCGGCTTTATTTAATCACCAAAATAGGACAAAAATATGTTTTGAGTCTGTTTCCTTCTTTTTATTTTCTACAGAGATTTCTACAACACTTATATAATGAGATCTGTCCCCTGTTTTTGTTTATCAATGAGAGGTAATTGGGCAGAGATAAACAATAATTCATGAGACCATCTCAGACATATCTGCCAATTTGATAATGCCTAAATTACTACTCAAGATGGACCATGTGTGTGACACACATCAGTTTACCAGGCAACATTTCATGTTCATTCACATTTGTTTCAGAGGGATTTAAAGACAGACTCTGTTCTTCTATACTCTGAACAAAACTCCTGTGACATCGGTGATAGGATTTTTCAGGTGACTTTTTGATGGTGAAGAAAACGTAAATGAACGTTTCAAATATAAAACAAATTGATAAACAATGTGTGTCGTGGCAGATGCATGCTCAGAACTGGTGTGTGAACCCCCTCCAGCATACAGACGCACGATCACACACGTTTCCCTATCACACACACCTATATCCCCCCTCCTCCTCCTCCCCCTCCTCCTCCTCCTCTCTGTACTTCTTACAACTCCTTGTCAAGCTTTGAAACTTGATCTGTTGGTTGCCTGGTGACTACAGCCCGGTACTTTTCATGGTACTGAAGTTACAACCCCCCCTCTCCTTTTATTCTGTTTCTCAATGACCCCCCCCCCCCCTTCAATCTCAGAGCTTTAAACGACAGGAAGATGTGTGCAGGGGTGGGGGGAAACACACACATTGCTCATACCAGGACCTGGCAAAAGCAGTTTGAAAGTAAACAGAGAAATTAGAAGTTTCCGGTATCCAGTCATTCTCGCTGCCAACAAGTTGCAAAGAGTTTTTAAAAAAAGTAAAGCTGCAAATAGAGAAAACCCCTCTTCAGTAAATTTTTAGGTTGAGCACAGAACATCGATTCCAGAATTTATATTTTGTATATAACACAAGATAATTCTTGAATGCGCTGCAACCTCGAAGCAACAATATCACAAGAAACACAATATGCTCACTATTCACACGGTTTCCCTCCAGACGGCTGTGACGGGAGCAGAGCCTGGGAGCTAGGCAATTCATACAACTCTATACATGCCCCTAAGACAGGGTGAAACACACACTGAGAGTAAAGGCAGACATCAATAGCTAACAATTAACCCTGCATTCCTGACTGGGGCTGTTGCTGTGTGTAATAGTTAGGCTTAATGATTGACTGACCTACAAGACAGAGCAGAGTTTGATGGGCGGTGCTCACTTAGAGTCTCCATAAAACGAATGCCACTGATTTCAGGTCAGCATCTTTCAAACTAGTGGGTAGGGCTCGGAGAGAGGAAACGTGCAGACGGATGATAACAGGTATGGTGATAACTATAGGCCTTTTCCTTTTATCTCGCTGTGAGGGATCCTCCCTGAGGCGTCCGTTTCCTATGCAACCTTTTCCCATCCTATGCGGAATTCCCTGCCCACTGGCAGACTCAGAGGGAAAACACTGTCATGTGCAAAATCACACAAACCCTCTTTAACACACCTAATCCTCACGCGGCTAAATATTATGGTATGCTTAAAGATCACAGTGGCTAATAGCACCTCTTATAATATTTTATAACATGAATAAGGCACAGTGTGTGAAAATCCCACCGACTGACCGTGTGGCACTGGTCTCGTGGGTTCAGAACCATGTGGGTGTGCACACATGTTGATTTTCAAAACTTGTGCCCTGCCCCCTGGGTCTCAATGAGGGCAATTCGGTTTTTTCGCTGTCAAAACACTTAACCCTTTCCCGAAGCCTGCCTCTTGTCCATCACTACAAAGAGACTTCAGCCCCCACTATTCTCATTCTCCGAGGTAACCATAGTGATGCGACCAAGAAAAGCCCGGGCTACAGGTTTAGGTTTGAATTCAGTTGCTGCAGAGACGCGGAGCGGTCAAACATGGTCAGGGGCGGGTCGATTACAAGGGGGAGGGGTGGGTTTCTTCTGTCACATATTTGAAAAATTCGAAGAAGGGGAAAAACATAAAAAACAGCCTCAGTGTCGTATCCACAGCACATGAGGCAGCGGAGGGAGAGAGAGATGAATGAGAGGCAGAGAAAGAGGGGACTTTGTTTTCCTTTCAGCCTGCGGACGGACAAAAGGCCGACGCTGGGTGACAAATGTTGCTTTATTTAAATTTGAATGTCGCATCCCTGGCCTGGAAATGGCCTCAAATATAGCACTAGGCAGGTGCTCTGCCCTGAAAGATTGTTCACTAAAAAGGTTGTTTTCCTCTCTGATGCCCTGATGCACAGATACAATGAAGATATGCTGGAATAATTGAGCACGAGTTGAAAAACCTGTTTCTCAGACCAAGAGGAACTGAATGAGAGGTTACTGAGAGGTTACTTGTATTGTGTGCATCGATAATCCACTGACAACAAATGAGAGGTTGACCTTTCTGACCTCTGAGCCTCGTAACTCCCCACCAGACGCATTCATCACTCCCCTTGGTGCTACATTAGCACAATGTCCACGAGTCCTCCTCTAGAGACAAACATTATTAGTTTCTAAGGCGAATAGAGGATGGCTGAAACAATAGCTGCGGCTCCTTTCTCGCGTCCGCCCTCCTACTCCTCCTCACAGTTTTTTCTCCAGGAGCTATCACATGACAGCTCCAGTCTACCTTAAAACGAGCCCCTTGTTTCCTACAGGTCAAGCTGGTGCAGCCAAGGGTAGCAAATGGAAACGCTAATCCATCAGAGCTGTGTGAACCCTCTTCATTTTAGAGAGAGTCAGGTTCTCGCCCAGAGGGTGGCAGGTTAGGAATAACTCAGTTTTAGAGCCGTGCCACTGGCCCGGAGCTGGTCTCGTCTCACGCTTTCTGATCTTCAATGCTTTTTTTTTTACAGACAAAATTGATGTGGCTTCTCTGCAAGTGAAACCGCTGCAAGTGAAACCACCGCAATGCAACCGAGCTGAGGACACCACACCACATACATTTTATAATGTAGATCATTTTTTTTATCTTGTAGTACAGTATGTGGTGTATTTGTATTTATTTGTGATGCTACTAAAGCTGCCGCACAAGGCTTTTGTCCTTGCAGTCAACATGTGATTTTTGCATGCAGGCTTCCCACTGGTAAATACTGACACAGTAATACATGGGGTAAAGTGAATTGCATGTGATACAATAGCAGGGGAAACAGTGGAGGAAGAAAGATTATTCTGTTTGGAGAAGCATCAGCACTGCTTTTCTTTGTCCATCATTATGTGCATAAGAGAGCCAGGCAGCGGTGCATTGTGGGATGTGTTTTGATTTGAATACAATCATAAGTCTGGGACCGGCCCCCTTCCTCTGACAGCTCACCCCTCCCACTCCCCCATATTTCTCTCTTCAATCCTCCTGTCTCCCTAATCAGTTTAACCCTCTTATGAATAGCTCTTTGTCGTGAGATAGATTACAGTTAACTCTGTCCCTCTCGCTCTGTCCGGCACAACCCCTGCACCAGCAAACACACACACCTCACGTGCCAGATTTCACCACAGCGGCAACTTAAGTGACTGCAGGAATTAGCCCTTATACGTGATCGCAATCGCAAATCAAAAGTATTAATTTTAATATTCTGTGAAGTGAGGTTACACTACAGCTGTTCTTAGACATGCATTGAACTCTGGGCATTTTGCAACAAATGAGTCAGTTGCTCCCAACATTTTCTGGATACTTCCCTGCCAGCCCCCTAGAATGCAGCCGGAAAATGTCGAGAAAAATTGCAGCAAACGAGTGGGTGTGTGACGGACACTAGAAGAAAGAAACTATATAAATATAATATTTAGGATGGAAAAGATGTCCCATATGTGTAGAAGACATTAAAGATGTCAACTTGGAAAGCTACTGAGATTCGAGAGCTTTTGGTGATACAGGCCGACGCCTGTGTCGATGAGCTGTAAACAAAAGCATATGATTTCCACAGCAGAAATTATACTTCATGTCCTGCTTCTTGCCAGGCGCCATCCCAACAACAGGAGCATTCAGGCTGACCTTGACAATCTCCTGCTACGTTTCTTAAAATAAGCTCCAGAAAATAAGTGAAATACAGTGATACATTTAGTGACAAGTAAAATCTGTGTTTGAAGTGTTTCCCAGAACAGAACTCTGGCTTTGTTTTCTTGTCATAACAGTGACATTAATAACTGTCAGTTGCCTGAGGGTTTCCTTGATTGAACTGACCATTAGGAAAAATGTGCCTGTAAGAATAACACACATCATAAGAAATGATCAAACTTTGTCAAAATATTGTTGGAAAAGTTGCAAGAAATGAAGCAGAGTTTTTCTAAACTCTTCACTCACAGAAACTAATCTTAAAACAGTGGATTACGTCAGCTACTGTTCACACAGACCACACAAGGACTACACCTCCACAGTAGAGCAGAATTTAATATGAGACACTGACTCATGCTCTTTAAATGAAATCTGGCCAGCGACACACCTACGGCATGAGGTAACAGGGGCCTTTTGTAAAAACTTGCTGGCTAACATGAAATTCCCAAGCTGCAGCCAGCTATTCTTCTTTCATTGGCTCATTGTTTGCTGCTGCACATCACTCTGGTCCAGTTGGAGCAGAAAAACTGGTTGGAGATCATAAAGTGAGTTTCACCTTACAACCACTGGAGTCACCAAATAGACTCATGTTTGCCAAAGCGTAGCTGTTAATTCCACTTTAAGCTCCCGAAAGGGAAGTTCGTGTGCAATGGGAGATTTAAGTCTGTGTGTGTGAGTGTGTACGTGACTTGTTCATGTGAGAGACGAATGCAGCCCTTAACTTCTCCAGTGTTCAGAGGTCACACTGAGAGCGCGATGGAGGCCTGCTGAGATCTAGGGGTTTTGCCCATTGTCGTTCTAACCTCAGGTCGGAGTCCCCTTCTCACAGTCTCTGCTGATTTACTTCAGCACACAGGAGACATTTGATCTAGCTCTGCAACAGTAAACCATCCTGACACTGCTAGACTTCAACATATTGTCTCAACAAATACACCTCAAACAGACTATAATAGTATGTCAGTCAGAAATTATTCGTCTGTTTCCTCTTTGTTGTGAGTTGACTAATGTTCGGCCCTGCAGGGCATGCTGGATGTGAGAGCGGAGAGGAAGAGGGATGAGGGGCACTAATTCCTTCCTGATTCACTTCACATAGACAAGAGAAAGCTCTCTGAGAGCGAGACATGCTGGTGTCTAACAGGTTCAACAGAAGGACGCCGCTCTGTAGTTCTGACACTCCTCAAAAACAAAACACAATCTCCAGCACACCTGATATCATATCAAAACATTATTTGTTTAATGGACTGAAATAGTCATCCAAGATATCGCCTGTTTCTTTTCTTTCATGTCAGCTTCTAAAAGTAGCAGACAGCATCAGTGTGTTTGAGACAAAGCAGCAGACCAATGGCAGACAGCATTTTGGAGTGCTTTTTATAGGTTTTTTTAATCTACCTAAATGGGAATCCACAAAAGGAAGAGCAGGACAGACTTTGAATTAATATTACATATTCATGTCGACACCCTACTTAGCTTTATTGGAAGCAGCTATTACGCTGTAAATCCACCCCAACAGTGAACCCTACAAGTCGCTGCAAATACCCATAATTCATTTCCTTTTAACTGTTTCTTGATCTTAAACCTTGAAATGTGTATTCATCTCTGCTCTCTTGTTCCGTTTTAAGACAAGCCAAGACAAATATCTGAAAATGGCTGCCTACTTGATTGTCATGTGGGTTAAATCTGAAATCCCCCAACCTTTTAATTTGAGGGTAGAATACATTAGACCCACAGCGCTGACACGCTTCACATGCTGCCATCTGCCTCCAGTGGGAGGGGAGATATGAGGATCTGAGGCAGACAGGGGTAAAGCCCACACCAGACAAGTACACATAAGGAAAATGGATATGGTTTTTCCATATCCATTTTCCTTATGTCGAGGTGGGGACATCCCGAGCAATCTTCTACTCTGCTACATCCCTGCAATGTTGTTTACTTCATTATAACTGCCTATACATCAGATGACTGCCCCGAAACAATGACACGGTTAATGGCCTACAAGGATTTAACATGCCAAACACATGTAGCCCAACTGTGGAGGCAGTCTGTTTGTGGTTCAGCCCCTGTAATCCTTAAATGTGGTTCCTGAGTTATCATGACACTGCAATCATGTTTCGGAATAAATATCTTTCGTTCTCTGTGGGATCTCCGGTTAAAAAAAGTTCTAATGCGACAAATGTAGGGGGTGTGGTTTACGGATGGTTCCCTGTATATTTCAGTGACCTAGTTGGGACAGTATGGGATTTTGGGTGTCCCAGTAGCCAGTAGCCCTGTTAGCTTTGGCAAAGCAAGGCGAGGTTGTGATACCCCTCTTTGTCTTTTGTCCTCTGGTAGACAATGACAGGATTATAGGGCTCCAGCAAGAAAACTCCCATTATTCCCAATGCTTCATCCATCCTCCTTCCAGCACAACAATCTCCTCTTACTGGGTCACCCCTCAGCATACTAATAAAACACTGTCATCAGACCCCCAGGCCCCCACCTAGACTCCTAATCCCCCCATGGACAGCGTTACTGGTACCCCACTTCTTCTTGCTCAGCTACCCCACCCCCTTTTCACTGCCTCCATTAAAGCGGATGCATTCTTGCTATTGCCCTTCTCCCCCGCAGCACTAGAAACAGTGCAACTGCAGTCTAGAAGCAAACAGACTGAAAACAGGGATTGGGGGTTTGGGTCCCTGAGCCAGGTCTTTACAAATACAATGTATGTATCCTCCTCATATCTATCTTTGCCCACACAAGACAGATGCTTGTAACCCAAAGTGAAAGAGAATTGCTGCCACATGTACTCACCCAGTCATCAAAATCTACTGAACTATAATTACATAAATCAGTCAATTGGCAGTCAGCCTTTGGAATGCTTTCAGAAACGCGCTGGTATGATACTGGTATTTCAAAGCCTGCTTTTGGGTTTATGTGCCATCAGACTGCTAAAGCAATCGAAAAAAGGATTCAGCCAAAAAAAAAGGGTCCAACAGGTTTTCTGCCTACTACTTCTACTCTGTCCACACGAGCATTTTGGCTCTGTATCAGTTTTAAACCCCATCCATACTAACACGCCTGAAATCATGTGACCACTCACCTACACTGGGCATGTGCAAGCCGGTGTTAACAGGAATTGCTCTAATAGTAGCTCGTCTCCTGTGTATCATTGTAAAATGCAGACTTTCACTGCACAACAGCTGTTAGCAAAGACAACAGAGTCAACAACACTTGTAATTGATTAACCATGTTGCTTTCTACACTGTTAGCCGAGGCAAATGCTGGTTGTTTTCTTCTGGAAGGGGGTCATGTTATAAGAGCCTGACAAATTGCCAGTTACGTCAGGACTGAAAAGACCCAATCAGCAAGCGGTTGTGAGTTTCTACATCATTGTTTCAAAATGTCTCAGTTTATGCCCGTCCAGACTAAAACGCTTTCAAAGTAAAATGGGGCCAGCAGCGTTTCCAAATTTCTCAGTTTTAGCTACTGTAAAACTCTGCGCATCTGTAACAGAGTTTATGCATTTTCAAATGAGTCATATGGGTGTAGCCTTAAAGGGAATGCACTTCTAGTCAACTAAAATCGGTTTTCTTTCAGCAGATGTGTTACTGAAAACATCTGTATAATGCTTACCCTTATAGTTTGGATGAACACGAGGCGCATACACTCCAAATTTGATGAGGATGGGAACGCTGTAACCAAGGCGCACCCACTCCACCACATGTAGAGGGAAGAGGTTTGGGCTGGTGTCTTCTTTGGATGTTGGAGTGAGATTGCAGGCCAGCTCTGCAGAGCCCCCCACCCTGGCACGAACCAACGACGACACACCTTGAGACACACCTGTGTAGACAACAGCATAACAGCAAGATAAAGTTTGAGAGTCACTGTAGAAATTTGCTAAAACAGAGAAGTTAATAACCAGTACGCATGTGAGAAAAACACATAAATCAAGTTCTATAAGGCGTTGCGGAATATCAGCCTTTTAAAAAGAGTTTCGGCTGCAAGAGAAACCTCTCTGGAATTTTGGGGTTATTGATTCCTGTGAAAATTGTTCTCTTTGCTGGGAATAGTTCAGAAATGTTAGCAGTAATATCTTTGGGGTGAGAGGAGGGAGCTTGACCACAAAGGCAGCGAGAGATCAAGACAGAAATGTTGGCGGGAAACTAACAGAGAAAGAAGCAGCAATGGATCCATGAATGCTTTGTTGAACTGGAAAAGCCACACAGCCACACACTATGACTTCCACAGAGAGTTGCCTGTTAAACGCTGGGCCATCAGAGGGCGTGTAAAACAATCATTTGCCATTTGGTGACAAGAACATGGAGCTGCAAAGCCTGCAAACACACGGCAATCCCATTAGTGACACCTGGAGCAGCCTCTCCTCTCCTTCGCTGCCATGTGCTCACGTGGGTGTGAGCACAACTGGGTGCCAGTGTTTGCTCTGCTACTCATCTGGCCTGGTGATTACTTTAATCTCAGATGGGGGGGGGGCTGATACTCTGATGCAGGACAGCAGGATGCTCAGTGCTCTCTCCAGCCGACCTCCCACCACCCCCTGGGGTCCACACATGGTCTGCGGACCAGCACAATCAATCCCACCACCCCCCCCCCTCACAAACACATGCACGCACACACAGACGCGTGCCTGGGGTTGGGGGTAGCATAAATCCTGGATTGATCTAAATCCACACCCAGATATTATTTAAGTTGGATTTTGGCCCCATTCTCCGATGCCCACTCATGTGCTGAAACCCCTCCTCTTTACTTTCACCAATGTAAGGCAATGGGAGCTGGGCCAAATTCATTATGACTGTACATAGGCAGCTAAACAGCGACATATGCCAACTGCTTTGCAATGCTTGACCATAACAAGGGACATTGGTCTTACTGATGTTAGTAGACAGTCAGCTTCTGGTGAAGAAATGCAAACAAATAGCAGACAAATGAAGAAATACCAACCAAAAAAAACAGGAAGTTGTTAACTTCTAGTCAAAAAATGTTTGTGACTTCACTGAACAAGTTTTTACTTTTTAATATCATTTCATGCAGTTAGTGAAGCAGCAAACTTTACAGTTGACAAAAATGAGGTAAATGTGCAAAAATGGAATTTAATTGAAATTAATTAAATGAATAATACAACATATTGTAGTGAGTGTTTTGAGTAAGTCTTGATGGATTAATATAAACAGTGACATATTATAAAGTGACACCGTCATGATGATGTAAATGTGATCATACAAAGCAAATTTTCCGAATGTTACATAATTGAAATTGTGTCCCCCTCAATGTGTATTTGATTTGCAATGATTTGTAAATTACTTGTTTTATTGTCCGTGTCATAATATAATGATAACTCCAGGATGACATTCTTTTTCTGCAAAATGTCTTTTGTTTTAATAATATGAATTGCATTTTGTGAATTGACATTTTCCTGAAAAGCATTTTATTGTTAAGATGAGCAGCACCAAGAGCGTTGATGTAATGAGCTGTATAACAGATACATGCCTAAAACAGTTTCAAAAGGAGAGATGACTTGTGGAAATGCATTGTAAATCTATGCGATGGATCCATATTTGCATTAGCATACTTACTTAGCAGACAGATGGCTACTGCAGTGGTGACAAGCCACCGTCTCTCCAGTCCCATGGCCGTCCGTCACACTTCTTCACACATCTCCCGACCTGAAAGAGACGACCACACATCCCGTTTACTCTTCAGCACAATACTACTGTGCCATTCACAGATCCACCACCGCTGCACAAGGACATCCCTCACATCCCCACTCAGACAAATGTAATCCCTCAAGTTAACATCAACTCATAATCCAACAACTACACTACATTCCAGATGCTTCTTGGTTAATAAATAACTGTATTCTTTGAAAACGGTTAATCCTCTGGAAAATTGCATGTCTGAGCTGTGGCTGGATTAAGGCAAATAAGCTATTGCAACATGTGCTGCACATAGACAGTAGGGCACGAGATTGCAAAGAGAGTGCATCCTGTGGAAGTTTGCTTGTGTTTGTGTGTGTGCATGCACGTTTGGAGTGTGTGCACGTGTATGTTTGTGCATGTGTCCACACAGAGCGCCTATACAAGGCTCTACGTGTATGTACAGATTAACCTGGTGCTTCTGATTGGTCCAGCTCATCCAGAAGGTCTCGGCTCACGCTAAATAGGCCAACAGCCATTGACAGGGGACACGAGCAACATTCACAGGTGTGTGACCACGACACCAGATGTTATCTTATTACGTGTGCTTAAAAAAGTGACTTAAGTGCCATAAGTAGACTGCCATTAGATAACTTACTCAAATGAAACGAAAATCAAGACATGACCGTACATTTCAAGCAGCCAACAGCAGCCTATGTGGTTCACCTGACTACTCCACTAAATACACAAAGAGCTCATGCGAGCGCACCAGCACGACCCACTGCTTCTCATCTACTAATGAGTCCCACAAACAGGAGACCACTTACCTAAATTGTGGACCTACTTCACAGACTGACCAGTAAGAACAGCTGCGGCAACCCGTGAGGCCCTCCACCTCAAATTGGATTAGAGGCACAAGTTTAAGTTTTTACCCTTCAGACATAATAGAGTCACTCCATTTAGTACCCGTAATACCAGCTTATTACTTTAAGATCATTTAGGTAATATAGGAGGGAGGCTATTCTTGGAAAACAGGTAGGTGTTGGTTTTAAGAGCTGATATAAGCACAGATGTGCTGCAGCAGCACAGGGATCAGTGAATTGTGTTTAGTCTCTGAGAGGAAATGTTTGTACTCGAGTAAACACACAGCCCAGAATAGAGCAGGAGAAAAGATGCGTTTAATTCCTCTCACTTGACCAACACAGGGTGGGGACTGTTACTGTTGGGGCTGGCTGTTAAGGACAGTAATAACTTTAGTTTGGAACCTTTCCAGAACAAGCAGAAAGATGAAACTAAGGTTAAACAGTCACTGACGAAGAGTGGGACAAAAACACATTAGATAGGGGTAAAGCTGGTGGAGAGGGAAGGACAGAGGCACACAGAAAATGAAAGTGCAATGTTTATAATGAGGAAAGGATTATTCCCACTGAGCAAACATGAATTACTCAGTTTGAGTGTAAGAATAAACAGAACTCTTATAATAGCATTCCAGTCTGATCATTAGTGTGACACCTCACTGCATCATCTCCGCTGTCGTCTTCACAGTCTTTTTAATGACATGTCAGAAATATATCTATATAAATTCTAACCTATATCTAGACCTGAAGTAACTTTTGACAACCACGGAACATAACAAACCTTGTCTTTGCTCCTGCCTGCGATTCTGTGCTTCCACACCAGAAATGACTTGTGGGAACAGACAGACAGAGCAGCGCCCACACTGAGCCGGCATATTACAGAGGAAGCCTGGAGGGGCTTTGTCTGCAGGTGCGGGAGCAGACAGAAGACAACCAGGTTATTTCCTCAGGCAGCAGAGCAAAGCAAGGGGCCATTTAATTGATATGTGCACAGAGACGGCCTAAAAACAAAAGTCCAGGTGTTTAAGGTGTAACTGACAAGTCAAAGAATAGTCAAAAGCAGCATCTTTGACTTGTCAAAGATTTATGTGACTGCAATCAAACAATATCACTTACTGAACTGTAAGCAATTATGATCTACGTCTCATAATTAACTTACAAAGAAAGAATAAAGTGGATTACAGCTCCCATTTAACAGTGAGGGCATGCACCATACATACTGGTGCATGTGAGAGGTGCGAGGGGTTTACTCCGACACGCTAATCTTCTCACAAGGGTAACTGAGGGGAAAGTGGACATAATTACAGCAGCTGTTTGCAAGTCACACAGCAGTAGTGGGAGCCAATCACATTACAGAACAAGTTGTAGTTTGTCCATCCTTCACTTGAAACAAAGATGTGCAAATAGACACAACTTTGATAAGTATCAGATTACCGGGATGTGATTTTCAAAAGTAAAATGTGACAACACAAAAACAACACAGAGTGACGACTAAAAAAACCCAACATGACTGCAGAATGGCACCTTCATATCATGAGTTAAGAAAGGTGATCACTGTTATCTAAGCAGTAAGTCCCTGCCCCAGCACACGACATTTGGCTCTGTGAGGTGTGCAGCAGACGTAGCTGACTGCAGCGATGTTACACTGGATTTCATTGACACAAATTGCTTTGGATCTAGTCATGGCTTTGCCTTCTGGAGGGAACATTTGTAACACCCAGACTAATCCTGCTGCTTTGAGTGTTAATAGTGTAATTTAATTAGAGACCAAATTGGTGAGACAAATCAAGGACACTGTCATCTGGATGTGCAGTGATCAATCACTGGCAAAAACCAGTCACTAAAACACTTCAGATTATTCTGCCCACTGGAATTGCACAAGATCAGCTGGTGGGGATAGATTGGTCAAACTAGCAGTTTGGGTTTTCCACATTTTACGGAGGACACACGCCATAGCCAACAAAGACAACTTGGTTCTCAAGCCAATAAAATAAAATGATGTATCATGCAACCAGACATTTCTGAGTCTGGTTCTCTGATCCCCACGTCCTTAGAATAAAGGAGAGAGACTCACTTCAAAATTCAAAAGGCCTAAAAATATTTTTGCAATACAGGGGTCTCCAGAATCATACCCTAAATAGATGAACTTGTCTTGCCATTGAATTAAATTTGTTCACCCCCCATTTCAGGCATTAAATCCAAGTACAAAGCTGAATCCAAGCTGTCAGCTGCAGCAGCTGGTCAGCCTGATCTCTCCATCTCCTCTGTATCACATTGGAATAAGCAGATCAGGAGGCATACATTGAATAATGCAAAACTTAAGACACACTTTATAATTGTTTACACAATGCAGGAGTCTTGTTTTTCAACTATCTTGTCCACTTGATACGTGACAAGTAAATTGTCAGTTTCCCCTTTTAATCTAAATTTCTTCTCTGAAACACAGAAAACTCATCACAGAAAGTGAACTTTTGACTTGAGTGTGTGAATTTCTGTGAAAGTGTGTGTGATCCCCTCAGTATATCTAAGGAGAGCCACCGGTGATGCTGGTGACAGATACAAGTCCGATAAGCAGTAGCATTACTCTCTTAATAATCCTTGTTAATCCTGACACAGGCCGTAGCTTTAGTGCGAACCAGCCTGGGGCAGGAAATACAAGTGTTTCTCCAGCATAAACCTTGCAAAGAGGTGCACAGAGGAATCCAAAACAGATAACACAACCAATCCACAACTTAGACAACAGGTCTACATAAATGGTACATGTGAATCACAACCATTAGCCCAGGAATAGATTGAAAACCACCAATTCAAACATGACTGGTTAAACCACCCTTTACAGCACAGGGATCAATTCATGGATTTTGTCCCTGGCACGGCAACCTAATTTAGAAACTGCATTGACTTTTGCTGCAAGTAAAGGAAATGAGCTGGGCACGCACTGGGCATGGGAGCGGAGTAGTCTCGTGAGGGGAAAAGCCGGCTGTATATGGATTAACACACTGATCATTGGTAACCCAACACATGGTGCTACAGGGAATAACGATATTGACTCCTGGCCGGTGGTTGAATGTTTACTCACACTGAGCAGTCTGGAAGCGAGCGAATGCCGCTGCAAATGAGTGAATCACCAACATGCTTAAAGCATCAGTGGAGTGATTTCATGTTTTTTTTCTCTCCCGTGATGATTTAATGTAGCCCAGACGTCTCAGGGGAGCAGAAGATGACTTGAGTCTGGTGAAAGCTAAGTGGCTAACATCCCTCTTGCAACTCCTGAGGCTTCCCTGCCCCCAACTCTCAGGAACAGGTCAGTCCCACAAAGCTAATTTCAAGACAAGACACAGAGAGGACCTTAAGGTCAAACGTTAAAGGTAACAACCTCGAGAGCTTAACCCCAGTGTTGAAGAATGGCACTGGGTTCATTCTTATATGTTACAGTCAATGAGACACGATCTTAAATGACCACAACAGACCCTTTTAAGTACTAAAGCTAAACATGTTCAGACATTCTCATTTCTTTATTCAGGAAATTTACTGAGCAGATGTGAGGGACTCTTTCAGACAGGACTCCACTGATGAGACATGTGTTTATTCTTTAGGATCCCACACGCTTTAGGATCGTGTCACTGACATGCATTCACCTCAGAAAAACTACAGACTACATTTTAAGATGTACAACAAAGCAATCTGGAGAAACCACTTTCAACTCATGAATAATTACTTTCCCAATGCAATCAATTTCCTGCAGCATGACAGGGCCCAGTTGGCGGCATGGTGTTTTGAACAGCGCAGCACGGTAATGAAATGTCAAGGCCTGATGTAGTGTTGATATATGCTGGATATAACTGTGTGGCATGACACCTGAGCTGAGCCCTGACAGAAAAGACATGGAGAGGATTCTGCCAGAAAAATACAAACCAAATAAATTAATCAAAATCTATAACAAAAACAGACTTATTATTTTGCAAGGAGCAGAATCGAAGTAGATATTTGACACTTGTGTACCTTCGTGACAATATAACAAGATGTCAAATGCAACTATAAACAACCGACAAGCTGATGAGGAATGGAGGAAGCTTCTGTTCATGAGCTGTGTCCATGTCCACATACAGTCAGATGATGCAACACAAGGGATTACAGGCATCATGGTGTGTGATGTGTGCCTCTGTGCTCCTCGTGTCCAGCCAATCAGAGTCAAAAAGCGCAGCAAAAACAAAGAGAGACGCTTGAAACCAGTAAACAGCAGAAGAAGAGGGCTGCGCTCCTCTGCACCAAAACACCCCAGAATGAGGCTCAGACCAGCACATCGCAGCGTGTGGAGCAGCAGGCGAATACACAAACAGTCTGGTGCACATGCAACAGACTCACGACATAAGCTACACGCTGTCCCAGTGAGCTGGGACGCTCCCCCCCCCCCAGCAGAGCTCCTGTAAAAACAAAACAGGTGCATCTTTTGTCTGACAGCGAGTCAGATACAGGCAGAGAGGAGAGAGAGGGAGCCCTTCATAAAAATAATACAAACACACACTTTCGACTGACTATTGTTCTGACTGTTTTAATCCAGGGAACAGAGTTCAGGTTTGGGCCATTCCAGCGTGTTAAACCTATTCACTGTGGTTTAACGCGAGAGAGAGAGAGAGAGAGAGAGAGAGAGAGAGAGAGAGAGAGAGAGAGAGAAAACACCCACACTCACTAGGGGGAGATTACAAGTGGCACATGTGATACACAAAACGTAAACAAAGGCAAAATGCGTCATAGTGTTACCAAAGTGTATTTTTATTGGAGGACAGACTGATGTCACAGCAATAGTGTGAGTAAATGATAATAAAAGGCCCGAATCACACAGGATCACTATCACAAGAGCAATGTGGCAGAGATGTGTGTGCAGCGTATAACTGATCTATAATCAATATCTATCTATATGACAATAAGATGTGTTGTGTGTTTAGTAGAATGGACCGGGAAAGATGCTCTGGCAGCTTCTTACCTTACTTGAGGCACTTTTCACTCGCAGCTGAAAGTACAACCTCTCAATCCATTGGTGCTCCTCGTTTACCCTCGTTCTGCAGACCACATCTAGTTCGCTCCCAAGCAGACGACTTTTTAAATAAATGTAAATAAAGGAGGCGGTTCTGGAGAGTGAGGAGCAGGTTGGTCACATCTTCGTTCTCAGTCCGTGCGTGGAGGAAAAGAGGAGAATCAAAAGTGAGTCCCCAGCGTCCACGGGTTAAACGACGTCCTGGAAGAGACTTCAGTAGAATCCATGAAGCCGGGACACCTTCACCGTTTAAAGGCCAGTTCAACTTTCCTCTCCGTTACTCGTCTTTGTCCAAACTCGTCCAAAGTACCTTCAATCGCAAGAGAGTTTTCTGTTGACTTCGTGGATGAGTGTAAAGCTGTCTGTGGGTCAGAACATCTCTCATGTAACGGCAGCAGGTTTGACCACAGGGCTGCACGTTTAGTTAGTGCCCTGCTCTTCACACTGTGTCCCTCCTCCTCCTCCTCCTCCTCCTCTTCATCCACCCCTCCTACGAACTACTACAACAGGAGCTGCTGGAAACACCGCGAGTAGAGCTAATTCAACCACTACACTTCCGGTTAGACCTTTCAGCATAAAGCCCCTGCTGTAGGATGGGCTCTGTTGTTAGAACTGTATCTGAAACGATTAGTCAGATTAGAGCTGGGCAATAAAACAATATAGATAATATTCGTAGTTTAATTTCAATCAATAGCAATATAACAACGGTTTAATATATCAAAATAATGCTCGTAAATATAGGAAGCACTGTGCGTGCACGTGCTACAGTGAGAAGGTCAGATTATGTAAAGGTAGATAAATTGTTTTGTTGTATATTAGCTGTTTGTTGTTGTTCTCTTATCATAAATAAGAGTTTAAAAATACAACCTTCAACCTGGAGCAAAAAAAACCCATCAAAGATATGACATTTAATGTCTAATTATCTAGTGATCATTTTAATCTTAATATATTTATTGCCATATGGTTCAGCCCTAAGTCAAATTGAAGTATTATTTCGTCAACTACTCAGTTTTATATGTAAATTTAATAGCTTTTAATTTCTAACTGCAAAACAGTCAATTTAAATGCATTACCTTGGGATCTGGCAGATTTTCAATGGACATTTTCACAAATCTTCTGACATTTCATGCATTACTAAATTTATCAATTTAAGATTATTTGTGTTAAATACAAGTAGAAATGCTACAGGTGAACATACCCAAATACAATTCATGTAGTTGCTTCAGTTTTCAGTGTCCTGGTATTGTGCATGCTGCTGTTCCACTGGCACACGGGTTAATAAAACACTTGGACATTGACTCAGGTTAATAGTTAAACCAGGTTGTGGTCAGAGCATTGATCGTTAGACTGAAGGGTAGAGAATGCTTTTATATTGAAGGAGCATGTATGCGCTTCCTCTTCTCTGCCACCTGTCTCCATGTGACTTGATGCTGCTGGTGTTTTAGCGCCTCAGACAAAAGCGTCTTTTCGTGGGAAAAACACGAGGATCGTAACAAAAGGCAAACACACACAAGTCAAGACAACGTGTGACCGTTTGGTAGATCGTCCAGCAGACGTCCCACAAAAACACCCACAAACACCCAGTGAAGTCAAATACAAGGCTAGTGTGTAAAGTGGGAAAAAACGGGTGTGATCTAAGTGGTATAAATAATTGATGGAGGTTTACCTCCACCCACCACACCCACACGCGCACACCCACACACGCACACACACACACAAATTACCTAGGAAATGTTGATATTCTTTCTATAAAGACGATAAAAAACACAATATATATATATATATATATATTCCTTGCAGCTTATCCGTATCACTATAATAATATACTAAAAAGTACTCTTGATTTACGGTGGTATTGTTGGAATAACAAGACTATTACGTTGTATAGTGACTACACTGTAAACTGCAGTAACAGACACTGAAAGATGATCAACAGGTAACCTTTACTTCCTGAAACAAACAATCACGGCATCAGGTTAAGTGGTTATACAGTTTCTTTAAGTATAAGAAGTCTTAAATCTGCATTAAATTTGTACCGAACTAATTACCCCGCTCTTACAAACTTCTACTTCCCGGCGCATTCAAATTTTAAGCTAATGATAGCCTTGCTAGTTAGCTCGCGGCTGAAGCTACAGCTATTATTCCTTTCATAAATGGTTATTTTAATGTCAATTAAACATTTATCACCATAAACCTAAAGCAGCTTTCAAGTTAGCAGTGGTGTTTTGTTAATTTGACGTGAAAAGACGTGTTGTTTTGCCCTTTATTAAAGTTAAATTAGCACATTCATTCATACCCACTGATTATTTACTAGCATCAAGTCTCTTTGTTTTTCGTTTTTAACCATAGGCTCTCAGACATAAATGTATGCGTCGTCTTATTGTGAAAACTGAGTTAGATAACTATAAATATATAAATAGAAAAGAGTAGAAGGCACTAATTTCCATCATCTTACCTCCAAGGCTCTTTGTCTAAATAAGCTGCACATGAGCAGATCTACTGCAATACATGTGCTGATGATGGATGAGGTCATAGCTGGGATACATTTTATATACAGTCTATAGCTGGGACACTTTTTATATACAGTCTAAAGTAGGGATGCACAATATGGATTTTTCCGGCCGATACCAATAATCATTTCATGTTTCTTAAAAAGAAGTTCATAGCCTGTAGTTTATGCACATCTGAGGGTTAAATAGCAAAATATAGTAAGCAAATAGGGATGAATTAATATTCCATTGTTAAAACAACAAAAAACGTTCTGACTCAGTTCTGAGTGTTTTAGTTTTTTTAGTGAAGAACATCAGAAAACTGCAAACAACTCTAGGTGGAGGAGGAACATTTCATGGTCAAGTCATGGGATTCAAAAGAAATAAATTAAATTAAATATTTTGACATGTTAAATAAGACATGTCAATGTATGAAAATAGTAATTCAGATGAAATAATGTGCATTCAAAAATAAAGGCTATTATAGAACTGAAAGCCTGATAAAAAACTGTCCATGTTTTGCATAAAAATTCAAAATAAATTAAATGACAATATCTCTGAACAATAATGTAAATTATTAAACACAAGTAGTTGAAACAAAATATAAAGTGGATCTTTCATTAAAGAATGAAGGCTCTTGTAGGGGAGGCCGCATTTTTGTCACTCAGAAACTGTGAAAAACTTCCACACCAGCAACGCAGTCTTCAGTTCCGATTTTTAATATACAGTTTACAGTTCCAACATAAACACATCATGCTGGTATGGACAGGCACGGATGTATGACGTCAGGAGGACTTTATCGGCTATAAGTTCTGATTTCGATAAATAAATAACATAAAATTCCCATTATCGGGCCGATAATATCGGACTAATATATATCTTGCATCTCTAGTCTAAAGCTGGGACACATTTTATATACAGTCTAAAGATGGGACACACTGCATTGTTCTGTTTACTGTTGAAACAGCCAATCCATTGCCTGACAGTCTGGATCACCACAGGGGGGCGGTATTAGTACTGGATCAGCGGAGACTGATCAGGTTCATGACAGTGACAATTAGTAAGAAGGGTTTAACATGACAGAGCAAAGTGTATTAATGTGCAGTGGAGAAAATAAATTAAAACCCTAAACTATAGTTCACAATGATTTTGCCTTGATGGCTTGTTGTAATAAAACAAGATTAGAAAAAAACATCATCTCAACTATGGTTATAAACCATTAAAGTAATACAATACACATAGAATACCATTCATTGTCATTTATTATGTCTGCTCAACAGTTGTTTCTCAATGTCTTATGTCCCTATACTAGGATTTATGGTTTTCATATAAAATTATTTCTTAACAGCAATTCTTGTATATCTGTGCTTTAACGCACAGTCATAATTAATACAAAGTTAAAAATCAAAGGTCGATAGAAAGCACAAATTACAGAGGTATAAATGGTTAATTGCAGAGGCGATAAATGTATAGATACCAGGGGCCGTACAGCCAATCTCTATCGTTTCTGTGATTTTGGATGCAAGTGTGAGAAGGTAGCAAGTACCCAGAATAGCTACTAAGCTGTTTGATCTGATGTTACACAAGATAGTTTATGGTTAGTGGCGGATTCCTTGTGTAAATTTAGTAGCAAATCATAAAGCTGACAAGACTGCTATGTCCTAGTGTAACCTTTACTGACCACGTGTTTTACATATGACATTATCCTGCAAAGGAAATGGAAGCGTTCATCCTGCCGTTGACTCACACACTTTCAAAGGATTTAAACAGAAAAAGGTTTTTGACACAGGTTAACAGAACGTCAGGTCTTAATTGCATGCTTCACTGTTGGACAATGTTTATTCTCACAGGACAAGTGCACCATATGGAGAGCGGAGGATCGGCATTAATCACTTGAAATCCTCCCTAGAAAGCACAAGTCTGCAGAGTAAGGAAGAATTAACCGGAGGGTAAGGCTAATTGTGTTATACAGTCTGCTGACCATTTTGTGGAAAAACCAGCATTAGCTTTTAATTCAATTATGAATAAATTAAATTATCATTAAAGGACTCATCAAATCACAGTTGTATTAATGAATCAAGCTAAGAAAACAAATATACAATTCAAGCAATATCTGACACTGATATGGCTTCATAACAGCAGACTGGCATTATCAGATTAGCAAAGTTGTTTATAGCAACGATTAGACCTCATTTTCTGTAAGAGGTATCACTACTTGAAGTCCCGCCCGCACAAGCCCTGCTGAGTATGTGTGCACGCAAGCACAGTGAGACTCTCTCTGAAGCTACAGTGTATAGATCAGTCATCAAAGTCTGGGATATCATCATAGGAGTAGCCTGGGTAGCCCTTCGACGCAAAGTAAGCTATCCGGAGGTGGTAAATTCCAGGCAAGAAAACCAGGATCCCAATGATGAGGACAGGCACGGTCCGGTCTGAGTGCTGAAAGAGAGAAAACATTTGACACATTTATTCAATCAAAATAAAAATCTTATTTGTTCTGCTGTTAAAAATAGTATTAGGGCTGCTTTGAACTAAAAAAGTGAAGAGATCTCAAGAATAAAGTTGTATTTTTAGGCTATGTGTCAATTTAGAGGGGGAATATCAGAAGATCAGTACCACATTATATCATGTCATCATATACTTAAAGAAACTGACAGCTCATATCAAGTAATAGGACATTAAAAAGGAACAAGAAACTGCAATAAGCTGAGTCCATTCTGAAGAAGGAACCACACAGACATGGAGGAAATGGCCTCTTTAAAGGAGGAAGACATGTTTGGTAGTAGTCAGTCATAGTTTCTCAAGAAACAACGTGAATGGATCAAGATTTTGGAACCAGGAGAAGTCGACCTCCAGCGAACACTGGTTCTCCTTGCTGCTTATTTACAAAAAAGTGATTTTTCGGGAAAATATTACAACTTTTTTCTCAAGTACAACTTTATTCTCAGAAGATTATTCTCGACATCTCCGATTTCTTTTTTTCTCCTCATCATGGCCCTAATTAATACATCACAGTTAAAAATACTCTGCTTTGAAAAAGTACTCACTGTGACTCCAAAGTATCCAGCCAGGAGAAGGGCGCCAATGATGATTAACAGAGAGCCAATTAAGAAGAGGACTGTGGCGAGAGCAATGGCTTTGTACGGGACTTTGGGTGGGCTCCTTTTGAACTGGAGAGGAGGAGAAATATTTAATTAGAGCACATTTCTCAGACACAGCAAGCTTTGTGGAGCGCTGCCGGTTTTCCCACTTATATTGTAGAAAGGCAAATTTAGTCAAGCTCATGATGTACTGGAGATTCTGAAGTACATGACTGGTTGTCAGATATTTGTTTTTAAATAGGGAACTGACTTCATACGCAGTTTTTACCCCTTTCCTTTGTTTTAATTGTTCTAATATCCATAAAATGATATATTTGTGATTTTAAGTACCAACAACCATCTCAATATTGTTTTACATTCTCTCTGATGGAGCAAACACATATACACATCACATTTACTTTATTATCTTTTCATGAGCAGTGTACTTATACATTATTTATAACCTGTGGACATTTATCCTGGACTGTAGAGTGAACAGCTCTGCCAGACAGCTCCAATCACAAAGACCCACTGTTGTGTACAGGCAGCTATTTGAATTCTCCTTACAGAATCTATATTTGTCTACGTGACAGGCCATTTTTTTTACAAACGAGCAGGGGAATGTGAAAAAGATAATTTGATAAAATAAGAAGCAAAAAAAGACAATGCACACAGCAGCTTTAATTATTCATGTCAGGGGATTTCTTTTTTTAACAAATATAATTTGTGTTTTGGTCTTTTTTCACATTCAAACCTTCATAGAGACAACTCGTTCAAAATTGAAGCCTAAACGCACCAACCAAAGCTCAATATATTAGTCATCCTGAGTTATTATTGGCACGTGAAAACATGAAGACACTTATATAATGCTGTCTGTAACTCTACAGGAGTTTTTTTAAGTATGAGAAGAAAAATATCCTGGTGATGTCAATAAGGTAATCTCATTCTATGCCTGGGGACTATACATTTATAACAAAATAACCTGTGTTACAAACCGCGGGGCTTGGAGTTTGAAAGAAGTGGACATTAACCAATTCTAAAGACCTATTGGAGATTGTGGGAAAAGTAGGATCATTTGGAGCTAAGGCTGGGCAATAAAACAATATTAATAGTTATCACATTACAATTTGCATCAATCGTAACAAAGGCTATATATATATATATATATATATATATCATAATAAAATGTGTTTGTGACACAGGACAAACGCATCCAACGTGTTTCCAGAATTAAAATATCATTTATATCTTACATAAAGTTTTTATCTTACATTATTCTGTTTTAGATATGCTGCTTGTCTGCCAGATAAATTATAGTTATTTATGAGTTTTATACATGGACAGCCAATGTCAAAATTAAGACTCGTTTTCTTTCAAATTAAGATCAACACATTGGGGAAATCTGCTTCTCTAATCTCTTCCTCTGCATTAATGAAATCAGCCAGTTTCCACAGTCAAAGGTAAAACTCCTAATCTCAGCTGTGCACACTGAGATCTTTGCTTTTGAGACAGATGTCTGGAGAGTTCCCTGTGTTCTCTGCGGACAGAATCACTGAAGTCAACCTCAAAGTTAATTATTCATCACTTTAAGCCTAGATTGGCTGTTTTAAACTTAACATGATGATAAAGTGGATGAACTTTAACCTTCAGTCAATCATGACAATGAGCCAATCATTGCAGATTAAAAACAGAATCATGTGGGAGTTAAAAATGTGTAAAGATATAAAGGATGTAATAATTCTGGACGCACTGATTGTGTTTGTCCTGGGTCATAAACACAGATACTCGTGTCCAGCACCATGCAGCGGGTTTTACCTGTAAATCAGTGTAGCCGTCATCGTCAGTGGCTAACCTGGAGTACCTGACTTTGTTGTCCTGGGTCCCGTTGGACACGATGTTACGAGCGGGCATCTTTCTCTTATTACAGCTTCACAGCTTCTCTACAGATGCATCAACGACCCTGCGGCCATGCCACCGTCCACTAACAAGCTGTCGGTGTTAGAGTCAGTCAAATATTACACCAGGGCCGCTGCTGTAGACTAAAATACTATTTATGAAGAGATTACACGGGGTGACGTCTGCGGAGCTACAAACATGGAACTTCCGTGTTTTCAATACGCATGCGCACAACGAAGCGCGACGCCGGAAATGGAAATCTCACTTCAGTGTTTATCCAATGTTATATTTTAAATGTTCTCGATGCGATTTACTTTAAATTACTTTAAATGTGTCATATAAATAAGAATGGATCAAATATATTTCACTGACGCACCGACTGGATTTATTTCCTAGTGCTGATTTGCACGGCTCCACATCGGCCACAAGGGGGCGCAGTCGGGTGTTATTAAATGACCAGTGGGTCAGAGTGAGCAGCAGATGTCAGTCTGGTGTCATCTCACTGTGGATGTTCATTTCCTCAGCTTCATAATCACACTGTGTTCTCACAGGATTAAGTTTCTGTCCAGCCTGCAGATTTTTGAAACGATTTCATGAAACAGAAGCGGGCCCCACACACACACACAGACACACACAGACACACACAGACACACATACCCACAAAGGCTTCCCGCAAAGGCTGTTTTTAGCCGCAGAGATTCCATCTGATATTTCACATATAACGTAAAGTCTGCACATCTGTCCTTTTTAGGACTTTACATTGACTTCCATTCATCAGCCTGACCAACACCTTATCCTTAACCTTAACCACGGCCAATCCACCACAATCTGACCTTTAACCTTAACCAGGTGTTTGGTTCCCACGAGCTGTTCTGATCCTGACAAGCAAGGTGTTTATGCTGGTAAAGGTCCTAAAGAAGTAACAAAAACGACTACACAAACACACACACTGTTTTCCTGGAAGGTTGTTTTAGCCACAGAGATTCAGTCTGAAATTTCACACATTTTTTTTCACTACTTGTGCATGGACATTTCTTTAAACAGAAACTGTAAGTATTCCAACACCGGGTCCACGAGATGAAAATCATACACCATTATATCAAAATACTTGCAAAATCAGCTATTTATCTTTTCAGTAATGCGCTTCTTTGATATCCATTAGCAGACCGCATTCAATAATAATAGACTAAACCTCTGTTTGTTTAATATTTAAAGTAAATCAACCATTTGGAATAGTGGCCTCAATCGTTGGTATATACCAAGTTTTCTGGAATTGGTGGCTTTACTCGTTAAATCAGCAAAAAATGAAACTTTGTAACGAGGCCTTGATCGTTTGTGTATAGTGAGTTATCTCTGCCATGTACTGTCATCTCTCTGTTCATGCACGGCAATAATCTGGCCCGTGAACAACTGACCATGATATTGACAGACCAGACAAAAATAACATTCGCTAACAATTCCCCTGAAATGAATAATTAAAGCTGTTGTGGGAGGTATAGTCTTTTTTTTTGCTCTCTTTTTTCAAATTGTGTTTCTCACTTTCCCCTGCTGGTTTGTGGAAAATTGGACTGTCATGTAGACAAATATAGACTCTCGTGTTGGCAGAATTCAGATCTCTGCCGTGCCCTGAAGCTACCCAACAGTGCATTGTTGTGATTTGAGCTTCCTGGCAGAGACATACACTCTACGTTGAAGGATAAATGTCCACAGGTTGTGAATAATCCATAATTACACTGCTATTTTCATGGGCAGTAACAATAAAGTAAATGCATATTCTTATTAGATGTGCCAGCAGCATCAATAATACCCTCTTTTTGCTTCTAAAGAACTTGTTGGCAGAGAACAAGTCTCGAGTGATCGTTAGTACGCTGACTGACCTTGACTGCTAGGTGCATTGATGTAGTTTAAGGCCATGTGTTGCTCTCGGGGGGATCTAAGGCCTGAAATCATTCATTTTCCTGTTGTTTCTCCCTGTGTGTATGAGTCACCGTGCACTACGCTGCCCTGTTCTCTCTCTCCGCTCAATTTTCAGATGCATAGTTTCAAATCTATCCGAGCTTCTACAAAGAATAATCTTTATAAATCTATCCTGGATGCAGTTTTTTTTTATGTTTTAGAGGAATTAAAGTGGGGATTCTTTTATAGGCTGCATGCTTTCAAATGCACCAGTACCGCAACTGTGCACCGATGTGGAGTGCATTTAGCTCCCACGTACAATATCTCCTCTTGTCCTTATCTTTCCAGAAGAAACTCATCACAGAAGCCAACTTTGCCCCCTGACATAATTGACTGTGAAACATTTTTGCATGTGCATGATGACCTTTTCATTATGCCTGTTACAGACGATAATAGAGTTTAACTTTACCCTTTTATTATTTTTTTTAATTCCAATTTCCTTGCACATACCTATTTGTGCTAAGCTGACACCAGGGTTGCATCGTTGATACGTATTGGCCGTCTCCTCACCTGGATGTTCAATATCCACAATCAAGGTCACCGTGCCAGCTGCTTCCCCTCCCTCAGTCTGAATTCAGAAAATGTGGCTTTTAATTTATCTGACCTTGAAACAATCTCCAGGACCGGATAAATCTGCAATTATTTCACATTCATGAATCAAAGTGAATGGGCTTAGAAGGACGCTACTGATGGAGTAATCTATCTGGAAGTACCACATGGCCTCATGCATTGTGTTGTTGTGTAAGTTGTGGGTTTAAGGATTTCAATTGGATTTCCCTTTTAAATATTGGTGCAATGTTCTACACAGTACAAACAATAATGCGGCTCAAGTGACATCTGGAGTTGTGATTAATTAATCAGATGATCGGCAAGATGTCACTGGTATGAGGGGAGTGTGTTGTCTTGTTAGGTAATCCCGGCCACTAGACCATAATGCCTGTTAAGAAGAGCATCAGAGCAGCTGAGCACACTGAGCCCTCGAGATGTGTGTGTGTCTGTGTGTTTGTAAGTCTGTGTGGTAAGAAGACAGCAGCAGTCACTCCCTCATAACCCCTCAGTGCCACGCTGAACGGTAAGAGGGCAGCATTTAGGCCATAATTAGAGCCCAGCTCAGAGTGGAGTTCCGTCTGCCGAGATAATTAGGTCTGTCTTCATCACAGAAAGGCAGATAGCTCCAGAACTGGAGCCAATAAAGGGCAGAATGATTATCCCTCTTCAACATCATGCAATTATCGCCAGAAATGGCCGCATGTGGCATGTGAGTGGTGCACAGCTGCTGCTGAACGACAAGCTTTTCCAATTTGAAAATAATCTCACAGAAACAAACATGATTCTAATATTTAGAGCCTGTCGAGCAACACACGGTAAAAATGAATGTTTGCGTTGCTTTGTGATTTTGTGTTTTGCTTGCATCTGTGCTCATATATTGAACATTCGATGAACAGTAATACATGTGGGTGGAATGTGGGCTTGGTACAGCTAGAGGTTTCTCTGTGTTGTTATTAATAGTCATGCTAGAGGCACGGCTCAGAGGAAGGCAGAGTGGGTCAATCGGTCCACTACTTTGGTCCAGACGGAAACAATTCAACAATGATTGCACTGACTTTTGTAATCCTCTGACTTTTCATCTAATGCTGCCTCCACTAGGTCAGAATGATCACGTAGCAGGGAAAGATATGGGAAAAAAGGGATTCACATTTTAATACAGACATTCATGGTTCTCAGATGATGAATCCCAGGAGGTTTGGTTTACTTTTCCTGTAGTGCCACCATGAGGCTAATAATTTGGTGCAAACTTTCATATTTCCCTCAGGGGGAATTGTCGCAACTTTGGTGACACCCTGATTTCTCATCTAGCGCTACATGTCAAATATATTTTTCTCAGAGATGGTTTCTGTCATTTCAGTTTGTTGTTATCACACTGATGTATGTCCAAGTGTTCATTTAGCTTGATTTCTGGATACTGGGAGGAAGTGGAGACGCGTCATAAATCTTTATACACAGTATATATATATATATATATATATGATTATACCCATTAAACATGAGCACGTTAGCATTGCCACTGTTAACATATTAGCATGATGAGGATCTGCTCAGAGCGCAGCCTCCCATCAACAACAATGGCTGTAGACTTTTAAGTTTTATGGTTTATTGTAGGAGAAGAGAAAACATGACACTGAAATCCTTCTAATGTGTTAGAGCCATACGCCATCTGCCCAGTAATACAGCAAGTACTTCATGCTAATGTTATACAATCACTTTTTAATGACTGACTTCTTGCTTCATTAAACAAAAACTCTGGCATTTGGGAATCTATAACAATATTGGATTCATGTATCTGACTGAGGACAGAAGCATTTGTCAGTTTTGATTGATTCCCAGAACATTCTCACCTGGACCAGAACACGAGGAGCACAACGGTGTGACATTGATACCAAACAGAGACGATGAAGTCATGTGTAATGCTTTGCTCATACCATTGCAGGTGCTATATGTCATATAAATGGATGCAGTAATATTTCTTGTAAATCCCTGTGTGGCAGTCGAGTGATCATTTTCCTCTTTAATCTGGATTTCAGGTGCAAGGCTCTTGCTGGGTGACGTGTGGGCGGACAGCTGACGGCCGCAGGACACTCCACAAGAGGAGCTTCAGCGACGCTGCCACGAATTCTCTCACCTTTATTTCTCAATGTCAACTCAGTTTATGAAAAAAACACCAACCACAGTGGCTTCAAGTATATGATGCATGTGACATGTTAAGCTTTTTGCATCAGTTTTCTTCTAAAGCTGTAGATAAAGTCACAACAGCTGTCTGCACAAGAGTAAGCTGTGAGTGTTTCTCTTTTTGAAGGGAATTTGGTCAAAGTCACGACCACAGGAGATTCATCTAATGTCACTGTAAATGCAAACATTATCGGTAATGCTTGGCTCAGGTCTGTTGCCTCCATGATTGGGAAACGTTTCCTCCAGTGCAGAGGTATTGATTTCAGTATCTGTCAAACTCAGCAGCAGCCTGCTGCACTGCATGGGCGGCTCATACAGATAATTGCTTTTCCAACAGGTCTTACATAGCAGGATAGACTCTAACTAGATGCAAAGAAACAGAAATCAATAAGCACAGGAGAACCACATGAGTATCATTTTGCTACTTAATTATTTTGCAGTTTTTTTCATTTCGTGTTTAATATCGTTTGACTGACTTGTTTTTACTGCATTCATAATTACACAACAATTAATCTGTTGCTGCGATAAGTACTTGTTTTGAAAGTGGTCTGTCTGAGACAGTGCAAGGCAGTTATACGTAATCACTCCATCTGTAATATTGTCTTCCATAAAATAATTAATTTACTATGCACCAACAAAAACATGTTTTTCCCTTTTGCTGATGTGGAGGCACTTCAGAGGTTATTTTGTTTTGCCTCTTGACATGGCCATGTCTTTTTAAAAGTCAGATGTTAACTCTACGGATGTTCTGACCATCTCTCACTGTGAGACAGCAGCAACTACAAGTAAAACTCTAAAATACTGTATTTACCAGAAAGGAAAAACAATACACACCAACCGAATGAATCGAGAGGAAGAAAGGAATCAGCCCAAGAAAATCGATGTGGGTGTTTTTCTTGGGTGTGTTAGTGTGCTTGTTTCTGCTTCATCTGTCCGTGAAAGCTTGATTGAAAAAAGGTTTTTTAAAAATGTACTGGCACAATCATTTAATGACAAAGTCCCAGATGAAACTGAAAAGCCAGATTAATTGCAATTGACTGCGCCTCAGTCGTTGACAAATGTGTATTGACTGAGTTGTACAAAACACAGACCAGAGTCTTACAACTATATAATGCATATGCTATGTTAATATTCTCATTATGACTTTATTCTTAAAGAATAATAATCTTTCATGTCAAAGCACAGGCCTGTGTTTAAATGTGCATTCATTTCTTAGATCTGTTGATAAGATCAGGATGAAATAGTCTCAATTACTGCCCACAGTACAGACAGTGTAATTAGTCAGGATCAATTATTAAGTATCACTGGGCACCACTACCCATAGAGAAGGAAGGTAAGTATAATTAATTACAGGCTACAGTTATAGTGTGATTGAGGTTATATTGTTATTAACAATTGAGCCGATACTTTGATACTATATAAAAATACAATACACAAAATACTTTGGTTCAAAGATTTTTAAATCTTTTTCTAACAGTATACATTTTTGCTTTTTCTGGGGAACAAATTATTAGACTAAGCTTTTAAGGGGGGTTTACTAATAAAACTATATGATAGTCATCTGTAAGGTATTGGCTTTTATGTCCTTAAGCATCAGATCATATGATATTATGATTCGTGGGCTGTAAAATAAAGATATTTTCCATTTTCCAGTCAGTATTTCATAATTACCCTTTTCTTCTAACGAACACAAACATCATTACATTTAATCATGTGACCAAATACAAGTCGGTCTCAGATGTCAATCATGACATCTCCCCCTTTAGTTAAATCATCAAATAACTACTTAAAACCAAATTTACCAGAAAAATGAACATTTGAACGTGTGGAGGGTGAGAAGAACTACCTAAAATCACAGAAACCATCTGAAGAAACTGTACTTTCACTTTTTAGTTTGGTGCATGTCCCATCCATTAACATGGAAGAGGTGGAATTTATGACCTATACTGCAGCCAGAGACTAGGTGGCGATCAAGACGCTTTGTTTGAATTTTTGGGAGTTTTTCTTGTCGTCCATCTTTACAGTCAAAGCTGTGACCATGTTAGCATGATGATGTTTAGGTTGGGTAAAATATGTTGAGAAAATAGATTTTGAATAAAGCACTACATGTCAATTTCTTAACCAGTAGCCTTTGTTAACGCAATTTCAAAAAATACAGTAAGTGACTATAAGTCACATATTGCATCAGGCACTTTACCCACAATGCCATGCAAATTGCGGTAACTAACTCCAAATATGTTAGTTTTATGGTACTTTTGCTGGGTATTTTGTGGTATTTAACTGTAGAAAATAGAGCTAAGGTTAATCTTTCTCATACTACTGTAGTAAACAGTATTGCTGTTGTTGGAGGACAAAGTGTTGGGCTAAGCTTTGGAAGGAAGGTTTACTTTTACAACTAAAAAATAATGATCTGTGTCTTTATTTAGATTATGATAAAACACAGGCATTGGCTTTATATGTCCTGTTATAGCATCAGATCATAAAACAATAACTGGGTATGTGGGCTGTAAAATAAAGTCATTTTACTCAGCATTTCATTGGTACCCATTATACACTTGACACTGTAAATTTCTGACAGACACTTACATGACAAAACTGTTATAGTAGAAAGAATCATTACCTTTACTTCAGTAAGTAAACTAAGAAAACCATTCAAATGAATTGTTCTGGATGGATAATAGAGGGACACAGAGCAGGCAGCTGAGATAATCCGGTTTACTGAGTGAAGGAGCGACTGGTCTGAAACAAGAGAATAAACATCTGCAGCCACTGTCTCTCCTGCAGTTTGACAAGTGACGCTCGTTAAGGAAACACCTCAGAAAGGAAAAGTCCTTTAGGGCGAGACAGTGACGGGTCGTGATGACGCACGGGAGGGGTCTGATGCCGGAGTGAGAAGTGGGGTGATGTGAGGGTGGGGGGGTGGGGGTAAAGGAGGAGTGAAGGTGGTAGAGGAGGAACCAGTGAGTCATTTGCTGCTCCGCGCTCCGCACACGAGGAGGAGACTCGGAGCACCTGCGGGATGTGTCCGTGATGGAGAGGAGCGCGCCGGGCTCGTCCCCTCAGCAGAACCGCACCGTCCCCCCGGTGCGCGTCAGCGGCCACGGCTCCATGTGCGGCTCCGGAGAGCGGCTGTCGCGGTGTGAGGATCCAGCTGAAAGTTGGGTAAGTGTGGGAACATTTTTAGATTTCACACCTTTAAGTGACGCTTTTATGAAGTGGATCGTGAATGGGTTTTGTCTCTCTCTTTATACTTCTTGTGCTGTGCGTGTAGTGGAGAGATTGGAAGGGTTTTTTACCGAATTTAAGCCTCATCCGAAACTGATGTTGATTTAATTTATATTTCAAATCTATCTTTGGGTTATAAGCTGTAAAGTTGATGAGTCACATTATTTATGCACATCTATAATTGTCCAATCTGGAGTTGCCTGTAAAATACTAACACTGGACTGATCTATAAATAGATGTTTTATACAAAGCTATTCCTGTTGCTTTAAAATCTCTCCCTAGTTTATTAATCCTAAAAATCCCGATAGATGATCATAAACAGAGAAATGCACTAGGAGGTCTCCAGGGACATTTGAGCTTAACAAGTGTCTACAAGCACCCGTCTCTGTCATTTCACAAGGTGGGTGTCACTTTTTGTCAGGGAGCCTTTAGCTGTGCAGCTGAGAGTTACCCCCAACACACCAGAGAAGAGGCTGAGATTACATCTAAGCCACAATGGATGTTTTCTCCTGACCAATTACAAAATTGCCGACACAGAAAGGCTGCCCTCCACATCACTGTGGACACCCTCAGCTGCAGCTGCACATCCACACACTGTTCAGTGTCTGCCTGGAAAACAGCCAAGATCACGCAACCCTGTGTACGCAGATTATTAAGCCCTATGAGACAAATTGTGATTTGTGAATATGGGCCATACAAATACAATTTCATTGATTGATTGACTATTCTGTAGTTGAGGACATGTATTTAATAGCGAATTGAAAAGTAAGCGAAGACAAATAGTGTTCATGCCAGTGAGCAAACTACGCTCCTGCTCCCCGCTGCCCTTCTGTATGTCTGTTCTTTCTCTGGGCAACCCCCACTGTAGATGTGTGAGACTCTGTATGAATATCAAACAGATCAGTGCTGGACAAGGACCAGTGGGCCACCTGGATCTATATCCATCCCAGCTGAAATCCCATAATCCTCCAGCTCATACTGCAGTTTAGTGAAATCAACAGGTCTTTTATCCGAAGCTGTAAAAAAATAGTTTAAATCGGGAGTTTAAGGTTTGTTATATGAGCTGAATGATTGAATGTTTTGTTAGGCTCATTGGAAACCTCCCTGTCAACTCTTAACTAAAATGTCTTTCTGTTGTCTGAAATGTTTTTTTTAGATTAAACAGTCAAGAGGATAAACATGATGATTAATAAGCAATTCAATTCCAACTCCCAGACTCTAGTGTAATAGAGTCGCAGGGGAGCCACAAATATCATATCTTCATCTTACTGGCACTGCAGGTAACTTTATCTATTCAACAGTGCAAAGTAATGATGATGTAATGAGTTCCTGTAATGCCCCTGTGGATAAACATGTAACTCTTACTTTCATAATTAACTTAGAGGCATCAGCCCCCCCACCCCTTTCCTCTACTTGTGGGGGTGGAAGAAGCTCTCAGGTGCTGCTTTATGATGGCTGCTGCATGCAGGCTTTGTCACGCCGTGCCAGCTCAGACACATAACGCTCACGACCGAAATGTTAAACAGCTGTACATCCAGCGTGGAGCAGGGGGTTGTGGGCTGCAGAGGAAAAGGTCATCCATTGGTTAATAGTGTGAAACAATGGAGGGGGGGAAGGGGCTAAAGACGGGAGGAGACTGCATAATGCTTTTCCCCACGCCGATGTCTTTACATAGTCCTTTGCACTGTTTTTGTAGAAAGATGGATAGAAGAGAGATAAAAGAAGAAAAGAGGGCAACTCAGATGAACTTTTAATAAATAAAGCAGCTTAGCAAAATCCGAAAAACCATCAACATGGGCGCACTACTTTTACTAGTCCCATCTAATCTACATTCAGTTAAGCAACATCCACATTACAAATGCCAGTAATCTGCACAGACAGGATTTATTCCACATCTGTCAAAGTGAAGGAGTTTGCGTGGCACTAAGACATTGTTTTGAAGTCAAAGGAAGAAGCATTCCAAATGAAATCAATTCAATGCATCAGAGTCGGAGGGAAAAATTCAGGCCAAAATGGTAGCAGAGCGGTGCTCAATGGAATCACTTAGAAATTCAAGTGAGCAACTCACTCTCTCATTTAACTGATCTTATATATAAACACACTGGAAAGAGCCCATTAATCTGGCTTGACACATGTTAATGGTGCAGTACGGCTTTTTGGGAAATATTCACATTCCCTGACAGAGATAGATGAGAAGGTTGATCCCACTGTCATGTCCGATGTGGACCAATCTAAAAAGTCAAAAATGAATGTTGAAAAAAATGTTCTCAATTTTTTTTTGTTTTAATCAGTAATCTAATGCAATAAAAATAAGGTGAAATGTCATGATTGACAGCTGAGACTGACTCGTGATTGGTTGAGTGGGTGGATCTGACTCCAAACGGGAGACGGCAGCTTTCGTATCAGGCTTATTTTAGCTGTATTTCTGGATAATGGGAGGAAGTGGAGATGCGTTGACTATGGTCGTATTTGATTAGTATGTACAAAAATGAATTTAAGACATAAGCTACACCCTATGTCTTGGCCATTGGTCGGCAGATTTTGTTAATCTAGCTTGTCTTTGTCCCCTTTTTGCAGTATTAAGTCATGTCAAATCTAACTGTGTATTGTTTTGACCTCCAGCTGCGTGGAGGCTGTAGTGTGTAGATATTGGTTTGTCTAAAGAGAGATTAAGTGAGGTTAGACTCATCTCGGTGAAGGTCAATTGAAGATCATATTCGCACCACATTTTACACTGTTGACTTTTTCTCCAGCTATTCTGATTTGGCTCAATGCCATGTAGAGTCTAAATTGTGCTACGTCTCTCAGACAATTCAGTGAAACAGGCACCTCGTCAGTCCTGCTATCAGTTTCTTTATTCCTCAACCTCACATTGTGTTTAGTCAATAAGCGGAGGATGAGGCTGCATGCGGTCACATTAATCTGACAGCAACTGTGACTCAGACGTTGTCTTTTACCCACAGTCTTGATGGGTCTGAGTCCATCTAACATGGAAACGAAAAAACACTTAAAAAAAACAAGGATTAATGCCGTTGTGTTTTCATGTATGAGATGATCCAATTCTCTTAAAGCAGATTCTTTTGTCTCTCTTTTCAAAGGCTCTGGACATTGTTGCTGTATCCATCTTGCTGAGTTCAAGCTGAAAATGCCCCCCTGCGTTCAACAGGAGGAAGCTGCCGACTGGTCACCAACCATCCAACCCAGAAAAGTAGTTTCTCGCTCCAAGTTCTGAGCAAATTAACTCTAATTTTGTGCCCGAGCTGCAGTTTTTGGTTCAGAGAACAGGCCGAGGGTTGCCCAGATGGTGATTACAACCATCTATCCCATCATGCAACTGTTTTTTTCAGAGCAGCTGCATAATACATTTAAACATTTTCTAGATGGATTCACTGATTTCAGCCTTCTAGGTTTTGTCTGCATATATTATACTTCTTTCTCAGTGTTTTTGCTGCGTCCTGCAGTTTATTTTCTTTGATGCATCTCTATGTAATGGCTCATTTGCCAGAGGCAGCATTTTTCAAATTTTTTTTGACAAGACTGACTTAATGTGACCATTACTTTAATGGATTTTATGAGAATTCCATGATGTCCCCTTTCTGCTGTGGTGAACTTAGCTAGGTGTGTGTATCGGCCTACCTTTGCCGCACAGAACAGTGTCAAGCATCATTGTAGAATTGGAGCGAGATGGTTCCTGTCATGGACATCATGACCCCCAGCTCCTCTGACACAGAACTGCTCCAACTGCAGCGAAGTTTTCGTCCCAGAGCTCAACATTGTCAAGGCTGTGACTTTGGGCTTGATCCTTGGTGTCCTCATTGTGTTTGGAATTGTGGGAAACATCCTGGTAATCCTCTCTGTAGTTTGTCACCGACACCTGCGGACGGTCACACATTATTTCATAGTTAATCTGGCGGTGGCAGATTTGCTGCTGAGCTCCACTGTACTACCCTTCTCTGCCCTTTTTGAGATCCTGGATCGTTGGGTTTTTGGACGGGTCTTCTGTAATGTTTGGGCAGCTGTGGATGTGCTCTGCTGCACTGCCTCCATCATGAGCCTCTGTGTGATCTCTGTGGACCGCTACATTGGAGTCAGTTATCCTCTGCGTTATCCAGCCATCATGACAAAACGCAGGGCTCTGCTGGCGGTGATGCTGCTGTGGGTGCTATCTATCATCATATCTATCGGACCTTTGTTTGGCTGGAAAGAGCCTGCTCCGGAGGACGAGTCCATCTGCAAGATCACAGAGGAGCCTGCCTACGCTATCTTCTCTGCTGTGGCTCCTTCTACCTCCCTCTCACCATCATACTGGCCATGTACTGTCGGGTCTATGTGGTCGCTCACAGAGAGAGCCAGGGCCTGCGGGAGGGCCACAAGACTGAGAAGTCCGATTCGGAGCGGGTGATACTCAGGATACACAGAGGCAACGCGACCGTGACAGAGGACGAGGCCCTTCGCAACCGCACACACTTTGCACTGAGACTGCTCAAGTTCTCACGTGAGAAGAAAGCTGCAAAGACCTTGGGCATCGTGGTGGGCTGCTTCGTGTTATGCTGGCTGCCCTTTTTCCTGGTGCTACCCATAGGTGAGTATCACCATGTTTATATTATATGTGATTCTTGATTGGGCAATATGGTGTTCAAGACATCTGTAGCATTTGCTAGAACACAATAGTGAAACACATGAAAGCATACGACTCATATGAATATAATTTTAATAATGTGTTTACAGTGGTATGGGAATGGTTCTATAATTGCTGTGAGTTAGATCAGAGGATAGATACCACACGTCTGATAATTATGAAGGCTTGGTTATCTTAGCTTGGCACCAAGACTGAAAACCATAAGCATTAATTAATTTCTTCCAATCTTTTCATCAACGTATGCCGCTGACAGGTTTTTAAGCGCTGGCTACTTTAATTGAATGGCTGTTCTGTGGTAGCACACTGAAGCTACTACCATTCAGAGACTGGATGGTTGGCCGTTGAGTGGCCTCTCGAGCAGCGTAGTAAACGCTTTGACTCGGCCAGGTAGACGTCCTATAAATAGGCTCAATAAATCTTTTAGATCCGTGACGGGCTCCAGTGCTCCCCTGTCTGTAAACATAACCACAGGGTTTCAGACCAATATATATTTTAAACCAAGACCCTTGAACTAAGTATCAAGCCGTTACTCTGCCCCTTCCCCTCTGTCCTTTGTCGCTAACTCACTTCATTACGATGTCTGTCATGGGATGACCGAGCAAACACATCACACTGGTGTTCGACCAGGATGTTCCCCTTTAGAACACTACCCAGCCTGATAGAGACAAGCTTGGGGGGGGAATGACACAGCTTGCCAACCACACATGCAATTTATACGTTGGTGTCAATGTGGAGGGAATGAGAGAAGGAAATCTGAACCAAGTAAATATGAGCTAGGGGTAAAACTTCAAAAATCCCTCTGGGTATTTATTTATTCCATGCTCTCATGCTTGTAAATTTAGCCGCTACCAATCGTCCGAGTTCTTTCCTGAGTGGGGAAATGACGAAAAGCCTCAGCTTACCAATGCTCCCTTACTAATGCTGGTGTCGGGCTGCATACCGCTGCCTCATATGTCTGAGGACAATGACAGGTTTAGCAGTGAATCAGGGTTTTGACATATATAGCACCAGATAACTCACGATTTTCTTGTTTGGTTTATTGGAGTACACAGTACTTTGCCATTCGAGAAATCATCGGAAATTGATCATTTCAAAACATCTTAAAAAGAGTAGTTGGCATTTTAGTAGCTCTTCTCAGAGACTATAATAAAGTATGAAGCTATCGTATAAATGTTTGACTGCCCTTGTGCCGTAAGATTTTAAAACACTGACCATAACCTTGAACTGTGTATTTTGTCCTGTCCTCTCTTTTGCATCACTATCAAATAAAGGTATAGGAAGTACCCAGAAATAGCGCAAAACCTCTTCCAAGGCCAAACAGAATATATAAAAGAAATAAAAGAAGTGGTCTGATAACCCTAAATGATTTTACATAATTTAATAAAGCCTGGATCTGGCCCCTTAATCTTGCATCTACATCAAAATTGAATGGGTTCTTCACAGGCTAAGACCCCACCCCTCTACCACGTTTTGTCAAAATCGGTTGTGGATTTTTTGCGTAATCCTGCTAACAAATAAACAAACAAACAGACACGGAGTTAATAAATAAATACTAACTTTGTACCATGTTTTTTTTCTGTCAGAACTGTGCCCCTGACCACAACTAGCAGCGATATTACAGTATACTGACACAACTTTGTATACACTTGTTCTCCACAACACAAGGGTGACCAGTTAAACCGCTCAGTTCTGCTATGATCAGATCACTGTTTGGTTTTATGTCCCTCAACCAAATCTCCCTCACATTCTGGTTCACTCTTTCAGCTTTCCCCTTGTGTAATACGGCTGCAGGATGAGTCAACAAGCCAAGTGTAGAGTTTCCAGATTGTTCTACCTGCCGCAAATGACCAAAAACCAAATTATGCTGCTTTAAAATGAAGTTAGCACTAAGATGTTTAAAGGCGGCAACAGACAAGTTTTTCCCACCAGTTCCTCTCCCATGAATGTATCATGTTGTTGCTGTTTGATCAAAATCTACAATCAAACAAATCCAACAGACTTTGACATGGTTCCAGAATTGTCATGTAACGTTCCCAACCCGAAGTTAAAGTTATATTTAGAGGTAGCATTGCAAAACTGAAGTTACACAGTTTGTACGTTTGTAGCTTTCTTTTTTGGCTCAAAAGTGAATGTGTCAAGGCTACCTGCAGTTTTTTGGCACCGCTGGGAATAAAACATATGAGCTGCACAGTCAGGCACAAAATAATTTTCTCTCAAACTCCTGCACCTCGTCTATCTATCCATCTCGATGTCATGGTCTCATTTTTCAAAAGCCCACGTTTGAATGTCTCCAGCAGCTCGTCCAATAAAGGATTTCACGAGACAAGAATCTCCCCCATTCTACCTCCGAAGATAGATGACAGAAAAACTAAGATAGATAGATAGATAGATAGATTGCAGCCATTTAATAATTTTAATGTTTCACTGGCAGCCACAGGATATGTGAAGAGTCACAACAGGCCTGCACGTAATGTGCCCGTCAAGCCTTTTTCTCTGCTTCTTCATCAAGGATCCCGCTCACACTCTGTGAATGCTTCCTCTAATCACAAGCAGCACAATTTATGGAGCCAGTTTTAACAATACTTTCAACCTTGGAGGCAAGCAGGGAGCTTTGGTTTATGGGAACTGGATAAATCAATTAAAGATTAATGGTCTTCAGTGGATGTTAATGAGAGCAATGACATATGGAGTAGATAGTCAAAAAAGTAACTGGATCTCAAAAAATGAAACTGTTCGATTGGTTCATTACTTTATTGTTTTAATTCAGACTCAAATATCTAAAATAGCTGTTGGATTGTCTGTCTTTTTTTGTATGCTCATGGCCCCAGAGGTTGACTCCTGGTGACTTTAGGGATCTATTGATATTTGCAACAGCACCACTGGAACGTCGAGGTTTTTGTCTTGCCTTATTCTATAGTAAAGTAGAATGGTACTCACACCTCTGAGTACAGCCTCCTTATAAAACCACATTTAAATTCACCAGATCACAATGTTGAATACAGTGAAGTGTTTGAGTCCACGAAACACTTTTGGAGTTTCAGGGGTAAACAGTGTGGCACATTATGACTTTATCTTTAGACCCTTAATTTCTGACATCACATTTCATGTTTCAGTCGTATCTGACTTGTGTATCTGATGTTCCTTCAGGCTCCATATTCCCTGCATACAGACCTTCTGACACAGTGTTCAAGATCACCTTCTGGCTCGGCTACTTCAACAGCTGCATCAACCCCATCATCTACCCGTGCTCCAACCAGGAGTTTAAGAAAGCTTTCCAGAGTTTACTTGGAGGTCGCTGTTTAAGAAGGACTCCCAGACCACAGCATCAACATCTGAGTGCAGGTCAGAGTCAACCACAAGGTCACAGCAAGCCCCTCACGCTGGGCCCAGACAGCAGGGCGGCTCCCTGTCAGCTCAGCCCCTCCTCTTCCATGGCCTTGTCCAGGACCCCTTCCTCCAAGGACAGCAGGGACTGGAGGGTCTTTTCTCGAGGCTCCGCGAGCGGCTCGGGACCGGCCACGGCGGGCAGGGCTAAAGTGGCCAAACTCTGCAGCAAAAGCTTCCACCAAACCTGCTGCTGCATCCTCAGCAGCGGGACCCCCCCGCAGGAGTCAGACTGTGCCCAGCCCCCCCCTGCCGGAAACCTTCCCACCATTAAAATCCACCAACTGTCCTTGTCGGAAAAAGGAGAGTCTGTGTAACCGCTGTAATCCTTCATCCATTAGTAACGACTCCACTTTCAATGTCACAGAAGAGAATATATATCCTTTTTATCCTGTTGACATCACAACTGCTGCTTTGACGTTTAACATTTTTAATGTCACTGCCTTGATATCATTCTGTGATTTTTGCTTGATGTGAGAAAATCTTCCAAAGAAATATCATAAGCACTATATGTTTCCTCTTCAAGAAGAAGGCTGTCTCAAAGACAAACTACTGCAACACGCAGCTTATCACTGAACTAAAAATGTCTTCTTTTAAATCCTAATGGCAAAGCCAATGTCTACTCAGTTTTGGAAACGACCCTGATGTGGACCAAATTTAAAGAACCATATGGAGAAGCTGTGAATTTTTTTTTTCCTAAAGAGGACCAAAATATTCCTGGATGTTTACATGTTTATATCACAGAGGAGCCATTTAAAATGTATAAAAATGTGAATAGCAAAGTTTTATATATATTGCATGATTTCACCAAATGTTACAAAAAAGTGCTGGTCTGTGGTGCTCCCGTCGTTTGCCTATAACTCTGTTCCTGAGACGCTGTGTGCTTCCATGTCACATTACAATAAATTTGTATGACAAATTCCTAACATGGGCTCATTTAAAAAAAACTCTTTGCTGGTGTTTCATAATTTTTTGTGAGGGGGCTGATTCACTAAATATACGGCCCCTCCAAACTTTCTCGTTCATCCATCCACATTCCCACAGTTGCGTCTACCTCCGAGCAGTGCCAGATGGATGTCTTAATGTACCGGAATTTTAACTGACCTTGTGGTCGCTGACCTCAATCCTGACCGGCCCCCAAGCCTCTTAAAAAATCCTCTAGATTTAGAGATGTCAAGTTAAGTAACAGTCTCAGACATTCTTCTCTCAGGCCGCACACTCCTTGCGTTTCTGTCTTTTTAAGTCACCATCCGCGCTCGGAGCACGCAGAATCTTTATCACGGCCTCCCTAAAGATCTGTGCCGTGTTTGCAAGTGCAAAAAGGGTCGAACTGAGCGTGTTTACTGTGAGTTCAAGACCGCAGTGTCTCTCTGTTTACGCAGATGCATCAAAGGGCAAGAGGACAACCTCTAGCAGCCGTATTGATTTATTTTCCCTTGGCTACAACCTCTGCAGGACCCAGATGTACTCCCTTTGTGAGTCTGAGAGAGAGGGGCATACAGTCGACATAATTAAACCAACATCCTCCTTCAGCGCATTAAGTTCAGAGGTAGAAGTGAATTCGACAGCTCTCCCATGGGGGGCAGTGCGCTGTGCTTTGTCTGTATCTGCGACTGGTGTGTCTGTGAACCTGTAAATCACTCCATCTGTGCACGAATGCCATTAGGAGAGGAGCTAAAGCCGCCGCAGCAATAAACTACAGATGGCCCAGACAAGCTAATTCACCCGTCCCTCTACTTGGGCTGCAAATACCTATGCACCAAGTTTCATCAAGATATATCATCTTCCAAATGCAATAGCTGTAATGAATCCCATAATCTGATATGCAGCCCTGCAGGAGGCAGGTATAGACTGGAGCAGAGCAAGAACAGCGCCACCGTGTTTCACTAGCATTCCCTGATTTGATGTATTCACAGTGAGATTCTAAGTGTATAATCTACACCTCCTCTGTATTCTTTTGTGATGCATTTGTTCTGATGGATGGAAACTGAACCCACAATCCCTGATTCTCCACAGTCGCATTTTTTAGACGCTTGAGCCTGATCCCTCACAGTTACTTCTCCATAGGCGAGAGAAAGAAAGGAAGAAAGATGGTATCACTAAGCTTTACAACGATCACTGTAAATCACCACAGTCCCTACATCCCAGAATAACAATACATTTTTTTAAATGTATAACAGTAGCTATTGTGATACATCTGCAAGTAGGGATACATGGAAAATAATAAAAACAGTAATTAACCAAAAGAAAAGAAAAAAGAGAGATTTCTCCTTTTCCTATATATCATATATATTTTTGTGTGTGTGTGCACTTTTTCTGTTTTTATGCTTGTGAAGCACTTTGTAAACTTGTGCTATATAAATAAAGTTTATTATTATTTATTAGATATAAAAATGAAAAAAGGGAAAGGAGGGATAAATAATTAGGTTTGCATTAGGTAGTTTTGTGTTAGGTTTGGCTAACACAAAGTAAAGCTATCCCAAAGTATCCCAAAGTAAAGCTATCGGCTATTTTGTTTCGGTTTTTATTTCTGAATAATGTTTGTTTTCTGTATCTTGTTCCATATTTTATCAAACTGTTTCCAAACCTGTGATTTACGAACTCAATTTTTTGAGGTTTCTCCAATCCTGATTTCCTTCACTTGAGGTGCCTCTGGTTTCAGCCTGTTATTTCTTATCTACTTAAGATTCTACACATTCACATTTGATCATAAATGTACACAGTCATAAACAAGTGTTCACGATGATGCTGAAGTGATGGCAGATCTGAGGACTCTTGCTCTTACTAAAGTGGTGTCTGTGTCACAGTTGATTGAAAGCACTGCTGGTGACTCATGTTTGAACTCTTCCCCAGAGAGGATTTATTTTAGCTGAGTCGTCCCGAAGCTTTGTTTCCTCTTGTCTTTCTAAAGCTCTTGTCAGTGGACGTTGACATTGTAGGATTCCCCCTCTCTGGTTTCATCAGTGCACTCATCATATTAACTCCTAATTGTACAAGTATCCAACAGCCAGGGGAGCTTCATTCCAACTAATCACGGAACTTCTGTTGATGTGTGCACTCACTGTGATGTAGTCCTTCTCTCCATCAGTTCATTTTACCGGAGGCGTCCCCCACAGATGAAGTGACTAAAGAGATGGAACAACAGAATGTTCCTCTCTGGCCGAGGCTCCACATCACGACTCTGTGCCTCCACCTAGTGTCTCTCTGCACTTACTCCATCCACTGCTTGGATGATACACTTTACTCTGTCAAATAATTAACTGATCTGCTCCTAAATGTTTAGATTCTTAAGAAGGATCTTGGAGGGGACTGTGCAAATTAGTTTGTTTACTAAACTTCTAATGAACTAAATCCAATTAATTGCTTTTGGTGATCCAAGAGAATCTTTTAATCAGGGATGGACAAAGTCAAAGTAGTTAAGCCACAATGTAAAAATACTCACATGTCGAAGTCCTTGACAATTTCCCCTGAAGTATGTAAAAGAATCGCTTCATTTAGGTCTGAAAATGTCTTTTGAGAGAATAGTTCAAAATGGAAATTCTTCAATGTACTTCTACACCAAACTGTAAATTTATATGTGCTGGAAATATATGATGCCAAAATTGCAGTAGGATAAAATAGAAAATGCAAGAGCAAGTACCTCTGTAATACTACTTGAGTACAGTACTTGGGTAAATGTACTTTTCAATCCTGCTGTTAAAAAGTTGTGTAGTGGGTTGCCAGAATATGCAAACATGTAAAACGTGTATTACCTCTGTGTTCTCCTTAACAATCCACAGATTAGTTTTTTCCAGGAATATTTTCTATTCAACAATAATCACAGGATAAAATGTTTCACTCAAATTCTATATGGTTTAACAGTTTGTATTAAAACAAGTGGCATTAGTTTAATTTTTTATTATTTTAATCCACTGAAGTCAACACAGATAGGGTCAAATGCTGACAGGACCAACGATTTCCCCCGAAACCCTTGTAACCTACAAAACATACACTTCTGAGAGAGTATCACACTTGCAGGGAGAGGGGCAACAACAGTGCTGAACATCACAACTCAACAACCATCACCATGAAACGTCCCCAAATGTCAATCACTTCACATTATAGCTTGGCATACAAAACCTACACTTGACAAAGCAATGAGGAAGAGAGAATCCAGTGTTTTACAGTACTGACGACCCGTGGTTTATTCGGTGAATATAGTTAACGACCTTGAGTGGCTCTGGTGTCTTAGAGGGGAAGGAAAGAACAACTGGATATAATTCATTCACAACACTAACACCGAGAACAGTGGACACACTATCTGCACACTGTGAGGGATTTCATACACATACTGGAGCATTTTTCATCAGGTCTCGAGAGATCGCGGTTCCACTTCCTTAAAGAGGCCTTCATAGATACAGTGTGCTGTCAATATCTTACAGAGGAGGCAAGCAAGGAGTTCAACTCAACAAATATCCAAACACAAACAAAAAAGTTGCAAGCTCACATACAGGTTTACCATTTAGTGCAAAAACAAATTCTGTGAATACTAGTAAAGGGGTGGCTCGTACCCTGGCTGCTGTTATTACAAAGCTTACACCACTGTTGTTTGTGTGTGTGTGTGTGTGTGTGTGAACATCATCTGCACGTATACAGCGATGGTCTAATAGCACCAGGTGCAGAGAGGTTGTCTGCAAATCCAGCTTCATCTTAGTGCCCGTCTGCATTCTCAACAATATACACCGCTCTGATTATTGGAAGCTTGGCCTGACAACCTTTTCACAAACATGAGGAAAACAATAAAATGAGGTGGAGGTGGGGGGGGTTTTATGATTCTCAGACAAAATATAATGTGCAGCCATTTCTCCTCCCTATTCCCATATTCAGGCTGAAACTGAATGAGTGGTTTACCTCTAAAATACCCTTTCTTTTCCTTTCAGTGCATTCAGCATATTCAAAAAAAAAACTAAACAACTTCATAAAAACATAAAACATCAATTTTAAACAAAATAAAGAAATGAAGAAAGTGCAACTATATCATCAAAAGGAAGACCAAAGTGAATTGTTCAGCTCATACTGCAAACGTCAGAGATGTAAAAACAATATTCTAGGGTCTAATCTTTCATTAGTATTTTGGGGATTTTTGTATTAACGATGTCACATTTGACTACTGGAACAGCAGCGGAGCAGCGTTACAACACGGAGAGTGGAGGTTTTACTTTCAGATAAAAGGTGATGGTGCTACACGACCACCAGCACATTCTTGTTCATATCTTGGAAATAAGCAAGAAGAGAAACTGTAAACGACTGTTTCTAAGTTGCCTGATCTTGGAATCGACCGCTTCTTAGGTCAACTTTTCTGTCAACGTTCTGAGCCAAAGGAGCAACTCGACAGCTCAAACATGTACAGCAAGAAATTATACAACAAATGCAAACAAATGTAAACAAATTACCTCCATCAATAATCAAACTGGGCTTTAAAAAAGCTGTTTCAATTCACTTGATCTTTCCTTGAAGACTGGAATATGGCAGGAAAGATGGAATGGAAATAATGCTTTCTTTTCTTTCTTTTTTTTTTTGAACGAGGTGAAGTGGTGGTAGTGTGTGAATAAGAATGGATGGAGTGATTATGGGTGGAGTGTAGAGGGGGAGGAGTCAGAGGAGACCAGATGTCATGCGACAGTGGCCTCTTGTCCCGTGTGGCCCTGCACTCAGTCTTGGGACGAAATTAGCCGAGGTTGGTGATGTTGGCTTTTCCACCAGGAGGAGCCACGATGCGCTGAGTGCTGCGACGAGGGATGTTGTCGTCAACTTGGGCACCTAAAAAAACCATTAAGATAGAGTACGATATAACTTCAAACTTCGAGTTGCGACAGAGGACCACGGAACCTGTGCTTTGACTCGACTCACCTGACAGGCTGAATCCAGACTGGTGAAGGTTGCGCATCGGCTGTTGAGTAGTCTGCTGTTGCGGCTGCTGCTGCTTGGCAGGGGAGGTCTTCACCGAGGAGACTGTGGACAGGACCTTGGGAGACATTGTCACTTCGCACACCGGCCCGTCGTACTGGCCCCTGGGTACTCCTCGCAACTCTGTGAGCTACACATGCAGGAAAATACATCAGACCAACCAGCTCCCTATACTGTTAGAGTTGAGTTCCTCTGCATGATGGCGTCTGCTGGGACTCACCCTGCTGCGAGCCTTTATCCTCTTGTACACGTTGTCAGGGAAAGGTTTGCGGCTGATGTAGCGCCCACAGCCTTCAGTGGTGTGAAGGTTGCCCTCCTCCAACACAATCTTGCCCTGGCTGATCACCACAGACGGACCTCCACGCAGCTCTGTGCCCTCGAAGATGTTGTACTCCACAGCCTGAAAGATGAACGCATAGTGTGTCTTATTACGTGTTTAACATAAATTGTGTTTTTCTGATACATTTTGATATAAATATGTTCAATAAAAAGGAAGGATGGTTTAAATATATTTTCATAAATATTTGACAAAGGTATAGCAACACATCTGTTCTTGTTTTACCTGCTCCAACAGGACACTGCTTACTGTAATTTACATTTAAAAAAAATCTAGAACAAATTACATTATATAAGATTATACTTGCAGTTCCTCAGAATAAGTTTACTTTTAAATGGTTAAAAAAATATATATATATATATCTCTTACTTCCTCTGATTAGCTGCTCCAGAGATTTGGAACAGTTCACCATGTATAATTAAGTGTTCCCATTTTTGTAGACATATTTAAGGGTAAAGTGAAGGCCCACTTGTTTTCACAGGCCTTACTTCTCTTTATGTTATGTAATCATACAGCACTTTAGTCAACTCTGGTTGCACTGTACAGTAAACTTTGAAGCTGCTTTTCACCTGCATTCTGTATTATTAGGTTATCTTACTAAATCTGTTTTTGCTATTGTAATAAAGTGCTAAAACCTTAAACTGCTACCATGCCTCTCTTCTTAACAGAGCTGCCGTAGAGTTATAATATGAAAAGTGAATTGCCGCCCACTACATATAGTTTCAAGAATAAAGTCCCAACATGTGACTGACCAGGTTATGACTCTTAGCTGAGATGATCTTGATGACATCTGGGTCCCACAGCACGAGGTCAGCGTCAGACCCCACAGCGATGTGGCCCTTGCGGGGGTACAGGTTGAAGATCTTGGCTGCGTTTGTGCTGGTCACTGCCACAAACTGGTTCTCATCCATCTTGCCAGTCACCTTTTGGGGACGGGACAAGTGATCACATACAAGCATCTCAACAGACACAAAAGGTTTACAGGGTCATTTGCTCTAAAGTTCTTCGTGATAGGACTTTTTGGAATGTGAGAAATTAGCTCACCACACATTTGTCCCAGATTAGGGACATCCTCTCCTCGGTGCCGTTGGTGCCCTCTGGGATTAGGGTGAAGTCATCTTTTCCTACTGCACGCTGAGAAGTCTGGAAAGTGCAGTGAGCACTGCCAGTCACCTGCAAGTCCCCGCTAGATAAGAGAGAAAGAAAATTAAGGATAACCTTAAAAAATTACACTATCATCTTTTTACAGTTTGTAAAAAGTGCCACTTTAAGTGCCACTTCAGCATCCCTTCTCCACAAAGGACATCTCCTAATGAGATGTCACAAAAAGAGCTACAGCTGGGTAAAAATAAAATGCTTCCTAAAGCAGTCACACATGTCAAACTGTGTTCCTGCCATTTTTAGGTCCTGTCACAGAGCGCCTACCATGATAACAAGGAGTTGAGGTAGTCGGGGGTGGTGGGATCAGGGCTGAGTGGTGGAGAGGTGACATAGGCTGCTGCCTTGGCCCAGTTCTTGCTCCAGTAATGGGTACCATCTGTGCCCAAACTGGCAGATATGGGCTCTCCATACACCACGGCACCTATGGGAGACGACAGGCTGGTGTCAGTGTGAAGTAGAAGTGTGTCGGGACAGTGAGAAAGTTCAAAGTGTCTCTTCTTACCCCTTTTCCTGGCGAGAGCAATGACATCAGCGGCGCTCTTGCTCATCACCTTGGTGATGTAGAGGGGGCAGTTGGTCTGATTGGCTATGGTGACAGAGCGATTGACTGCCTCGGCCTCCACCTGCAGACACACACAGTCAGATTCATCATCACCACTCCAGCTCTCTCTTTTCTTTTTTAGCTACAGTCCTCTGACTCACCTCCTCTGGGCGGCTGAGCACGTGACCTTCAGGGCCAGTGATCCCCAGCTCTAAAATACGTCGCTGCTCCTGAAACATCCCCACAAAAACAGTATGAGCTCAAATTTTAAATAAAATAATGAAAATAAAACTGACCCAACTTTGTCAGTAGTTTTGTTACCTCTGCAATGATGTCTCCGTTCTCAGCATGCACCTGTGCAATGGCTCCGAGATCTCTGATGACACTGAACACCTCGTAGATCTAAAGAAAATATAACATACGCTCATCAGCTAAGAGGTCGGGTTTCGACACCAAAGACATTTAACATCCTAGTAAACATATATGCTCCCATATTCACTGACAGATGACAGAGCAGAGATCCCTGCAATATTAGCTAGAAGCCAAGCATACCTGAGAGTCAGAAAGTTGGAAAACATCCTTATAGGCCAAATAGACCAGGAAAGAGTTGACACCTGAAGACAGAAAACGAATGAGAGAGAAGAGCCGAAGGTGGAATAAAGAGAGCAAAAGAGGGGGAAACCCAGAGTGAAAGAGAAAAGTTAAATCAAAAGGATAAAAAATGACAGAGCCGTAATATTGAGTTACTGTTTAATGATTCACTCAGTGAGGATGTGTTGATGTTTCCCCCATGCAGTGCCTAACAAACCCTTTCTACTGTACCAGTAAAAGCAGCAGGTAAGTCAGTGATTTTAACCTGCATGCAGGTAGGCCATTGACCACATACCATGATCCTTCACCAGGGCCTCCATATCTTCCTGAGTGCCTTTGTTCCAGTCAGTGATGTCCACATGCAGAGAGTAGTCACAGCAGGACTTGCTGTCAGCCCACTCCCTCCACTGCTTGAAGGCAGCAACCAGACCGACACCAGGCTCCGGCAACACATGGTCGACTACACAACACAAATAAACAGGTTAGATTTAATGTGCATAAACCGACTGCTTAATTAAATCATATGCTTGACGGCTTGTACATCTGCAGTGTTATAAACCCTGCAAGAGGGTTTACTGTGCTTTTAAACCCGGTTGAAAACATGTGGAAATCTGTCTGATATGATAGATACCGATCATGGTTGTTCCCCCAGCCAGGGCCGCCCGGGTGCCCTGGTAGAAGTCATCTGCCGACACCATGCCTCGGTCGGGCATCTGGAACCGGGTGTGCACGTCAATACCCCCAGGCATCACCATTCTCCCATGAGCCTCTATGATCTTAACTCCCCCAGGAACAATGAGGTTGTCTCCGATTTGCCTGTAAAAGAAAAATGACAAAACACACAAATTACTCAAGAGAACATGATAAACACTAAAGCGGCTTTCAGACATGCGCTGAAGTTGCGTCAGTCAGTTGCTCCAGACATTTTCTGCCAGCCCCCTGATAAAATGCACATAAAATTTCTGAGTGAGCCTCTGTGAGAATACAACAGGAAAATATGGGGGAGTGGGTATTTTGATAGCGTTTTTTTAAAGCGTGACTGACGCAAAACAGAAATAAAGAGGTGTCATAAAGATGTCAACCTGGAAAGACAACGAGAGCCAGGAGCCAACTTGAGTTGCTAATATAAAAACTTAGTTAATCTTAACAATTAATCTTTAAATTGAACTTACTTGATAACTCCATCTTCCATGTAGATATCAGCCAAGAAGGATTGGTCATCGTTCACGATCTTCGCTCCTTTGATGAGGAGACGATCGCTCTGAAACAAGGAGACAACATTCACATTTAGCATAATTTTTTTTTTCAGTGATTAGTTATCCTATATGTGATTTATGCACATATAATAGATATGTCATTTTAAGAGAGGAAGCTATTCTTGATCAAAACCTTCAAATAAAGTGTTGAGTGTCACATGAGCTCCACCTGTATGAGATGAAAGAAGAGTGTAGTGCGTTGGCCTACTTCTCCTACAGGCTTCCTGAGGTCTCTGAGGACAGTACAGAGAGCTAACGAAGTCACAAGTGTTTTACTGCAGCAGTCACTCTGTTTCTCATTTTCATGATGGGTGGACGCAGACTGAAGGAATGCATTATGTATACAAGTCTTGGCTGACTGGCCTGATCTCTCAGGCCATTACTCTCCTATAATGGGGTCATATAACCTTGTGTCCTCTCTGTACCGGAGTGCTCAGCGATGAGGTCGTCATATTCCTTCGATCAAACAGGCTCTCATTTTGCAAAAATAGCTGTAGTCGTAAAGTCCCTGCGTATATAAGAGAACATAGAGGATATATAGACCTACACACGTCTCTGCTGTAAAAATAGATCCTGTAAACTCCAATTATAAAACCGAAGTGATTGCAAAAAAAAAAATCAATGTACTGAGTAAAGGGCTAAGTGTGAAGCAGCGTAGGCTATTCTATAAACGGAAGTAAGAATACTGAATGTGGTGCGTGCACACACAATTTAATAATAGGTTGATAAAATCAATTACGTCTAATACACGACTGCAACTAACAATTGTTTTCATTATCGATTAATTATGTTTTTCAATTAACTGATTTATCATGTAGTCTATTACTTCTTTTTTTTTTTGAACTTTTATTAGAACAAGTTCCTTGACAGTGAGTCTCACACAACATGTCATACAATATTACAAGTGTAGACCAAATAAAAAGAAAACACAAATGGCAGAAGGGTTATCCCAATGGGTTCACATAGTTTCATATTCAATCCAGCTTGTCCAGTCAAATGTCAACAGAATGTTCATTTTAACAGATACATTATAACAGGTGTCCATTTTGCTTAGTAAATGTCCATCCGGAGTCGTAGGCTTGCAGTTAAACTTTCCATGCAATTCACAGCCTGGAGCCTCTGGGTCCACTGGATGTAGTCTATTACAAATGTAAAAGAAATGCCCATCACAACTTCATCGACAAACATGACGTCTTCAAAAAAAATCATTCAATCAAAAGTCCAAATATCCAAAATTAATTAATTTACTATGATATTGGACAAAGGAAAGCATAAATCAGAATGGATTATATATTTATTCACGATTTTTTGTTGAAAAATTACTCCATTAAAAATAGTTAATTTTTTTCTGTCGATCAACTAATCGATTAATCGACTAATCGTTTCGGCTCTAATTGATTACAACTGTCCTGCAACAGATCTGACTTTCATGAAGGTTATTTTGTTCACTTTTTGTTAAAAGGGTTTCAGGGAGGTACGGATTCCTTCAACTTCCTTTTGGAGGATGTAGTTAGTGGTGCTGTTTATACTTCTTTGCATCTGCTCATTAATATAAACAGGATGGACAAATTCAAGAAAAGGTCAACAGGGACTCGTTGCAGATACTTGAAGATGTTTCACTTCTCATTCAGGAAGCCTCTTCTGAGATCTGAAGGAGTATGAAGAAGCCTCTGAGATGTGAGGTCAAATGTCTTCAGGTATCTACAACCAAGTCCTGGATGTCGGAGACATCTTTCCAAACAGGGTGAACGAAATAACGGGAACGCGTCATTGTCATCTTGACTCACAGAATATAATACTTTTCCAGAATTATCATCATTACATTGACGAACTGCTGCAACTGGGGATTTTTTTCACACTCATTTAATGCATTCTTTACTATTTTGTTTAAATGGTCTATAAAACATTAAAAGTCAGCAACTAAATAATCTTCAACAATAAGACACAAAAAGAAGTGTGCTCATTATGACTGTATTTTAAACTGATCTAAACGATTAATAAATGTAATCATAATTTATATGTTTTTGCCATAATGCTTATTAATAAATTGACCATGTCTACATGTGTAGATATGACAGTACAGTAAATTGAAATCAATAAAGAAAAAGAGGACATCCTTGACACAAATACAGTAACTATTATTCAGGGACAGAGCCTAATCTTGGTGTTTTGTGAAAATGTCTGCAGTGAGTGAAACTACCTGCTTCCTTCCTCCCTGGTAAGAGGTGTGTGTCTGTGACTGTGTGTGTCTGGGCGCCTGAGGTTCCTGCTGTCTGCATGTTGTGTCTGTGATGTCAGGGCTGCATGTTTACAACCCTGCCTTGACCTGTGACATGTGACAACTACCTCCATGACTGTGTGTACAGAACGCTTCACAAGACAGCTCTGTGCCGTCCAATGATCACAGTTACAGCGGCTGCTGAGATGTGTCTGAACTATCTGGTTATAGCAGCTGCATGATGAAAGCTTAGAGGGAAAAAACACGGTTTGGATGGGTGCTGTCCAATGACCTACTTTACCAAAGAGGGTTTACTTCTAATAACCATCACGGCATCTCTACTGTCGATACTGTGCTTTCTGGTTTAAAGGCTGCAGCACACACACACACACACACACACACACACACACAAGCACTTGACAGATCCTCAAATCAACGTTTAAAAGAGTATTTCACACGATCAGGGTCAAATAATCCGAGCTGGTCCTGGCTGCAGGATTGGAAGAGGATTGGGGGGGGGGGCTGAACGGGCTGAAGGAGGCAGGAGAAACCGAGAGCATGAAAGATGAGGAGACGACAGTAAAGTGCAGGAATACGAGGACTCCACCCTTGGAGATGGAGATGAGGAGAGCACGGATGTGAGAGCTAATTATAAAGAAAACTCATATCTACACTTTAAACAGAGGGATGCAGTGTGTGTGTGTCTCATTGTTCGTGCCATGCTGACAGTGTGGGGATCTGCTGCTGCCGCTGGTAACAGGCTCGGTGGAAATGAATGGAAACGTCAGCTAATCACTGGCTAGCTGCTGCTCTAATCTTGAGGCGTTTGACGTTGAAATACAAATCACTGAATGATACATTTGATGATTAATTCCCAAAGTGATCCAACCATACTCACTGTGATTCTTGGGATGTTCTTCTTTCCTTGGTAACCCGACATTTTAGCACCGCTGTCCCCTGCCGCTCGCTCGGCTAACGCTAGCTAGCTCGCCTGGAAAAGCTCAGCTGCCCCTGAAAGGATGAATGGATGCTGCTGCTTGTTGGCCGGTCGACGCCCCGGGCGGCTCCCGACGACAGTGAGTGAGGTTTGCACAGAACAGCCCGACAAATAATCCTGGGTGAGCAGATGTGCGGTCGCCGGAGAGAGCTTTGTTTGAATGTACAGCTGGAGAAGGTCCCTGAAGACAGGACAGCCACCAAGACGAGAAGGGCCACAGAGGTACCGCGCATGCGCACTGCCCCGCCCTGCACAGCGCCAGGCTCCTCTTGCGTGAGATGAAAACACTTTATATAAAGTCTGTGGTTCAACATCATCTCGTCATCTTACTTACTGCGTCTACAGGCTCCTGACCACTGCAATGATTACATCCTGATCACTGCAACAATTACATCCTGACCACTGCAATGATTACATCCTGACCACTGCAATGATTACATCCTGACCACTGCAACAATTACATCCTGACCACTGCAATGATTACATCCTGACCACTGCAACAATTACATCCTGACCACTGCAATGATTACATCCTGACCACTGCAACAATTACATCCTGACCACTGCAACAATTACATCCTGACCACTGCAACAATTACATCCTGACCACTGCAACAATTTCATCATGATCACTGCAACAATTACATCCTGACCACTGCAACAATTTCATCATGATCACTGCAACAATTACATCCTGACCACTGCAACAATTACATCCTGACCACTGCAACAATTTCATCATGACCACTGCAACAATTACATCATGACCACTGCAACAATTACATCCTGACCACTGCAACAATTTCATCATGACCACTGCAACAATTACATCCTGACCACTGCAACAATTACATCCTGACCACTGCAACAATTTCATCCTGACCACTGCAACAATTACATCATGACCACTGCAACAATTACATCCTGACCACTGCAACAATTTCATCATGACCACTGCAACAATTACATCCTGACCACTGCAACAATTACATCCTGATCACTGCAACAATTACATCCTGACCACTGCAATGATTACATCCTGACCACTGCAACAATTTCATCCTGACCACTGCAACAATTACATCATGACCACTGCAACAATTACATCCTGACCACTGCAACAATTACATCCTGACCACTGCAACAATTACATCCTGATCACTGCAACAATTACATCCTGACCACTGCAATGATTACATCCTGACCACTGCAACAATTTCATCCTGACCACTGCAACAATTACATCATGACCACTGCAACAATTTCATCCTGACCACTGCAACAATTACATCCTGACCACTGCAACAATTTCATCATGACCACTGCAACAATTACATCCTGACCACTGCAACAATTTCATCATGACCACTGCAACAATTACATCCTGACCACTGCAACAATTACATCCTGACCACTGCAACAATTTCATCCTGACCACTGCAACAATTACATCATGACCACTGCAACAATTACATCCTGACCACTGCAACAATTTCATCATGACCACTGCAACAATTACATCCTGACCACTGCAACAATTACATCCTGATCACTGCAACAATTACATCCTGACCACTGCAACAATTACATCCTGATCACTGCAACAATTTCATCATGATCACTGCAACAATTACATCCTGACCACTGCAACAATTTCATCATGATCACTGCAACAATTACATCCTGACCACTGCAACAATTTCATCATGATCACTGCAACAATTTCATCATGATCACTGCAACAATTACATCCTGACCACTGCAACAATTTCATCATGACCACTGCAACAATTACATCCTGACCACTGCAACAATTACATCCTGACCACTGCAACAATTTCATCATGATCACTGCAACAATTACATCCTGACCACTGCAACAATTTCATCATGACCACTGCAACAATTACATCCTGACCACTGCAACAATTACATCCTGACCACTGCAACAATTTCATCATGATCACTGCAACAATTACATCCTGACCACTGCAACAATTTCATCATGATCACTCCAACAATTACATCCTGACCACTGCAACAATTACATCCTGACCACTGCAACAATTACATCCTGACCACTGCAACAATTTCATCATGATCACTGCAACAATTACATCCTGACCACTGCAACAATTACATCCTGACCACTGCAACAATTTCATCATGATCACTGCAACAATTACATCCTGACCACTGCAACAATTACATCCTGACCACTGCAACAATTTCATCATGACCACTGCAACAATTACATCCTGACCACTGCAACAATTACATCCTGACCACTGCAACAATTTCATCATGATCACTGCAACAATTACATCCTGACCACTGCAACAATTTCATCATGACCACTGCAACAATTACATCCTGACCACTGCAACAATTTCATCATGATCACTGCAACAATTACATCCTGACCACTGCAACAATTTCATCATGATCACTCCAACAATTACATCCTGATTACTGCAATTATTACATCCTGACCACTGTAATAATTACATCCTGACCCCTGTTATAATTACATCCTGTAATGGCAGAATTTGCATTTGTGTAATGTGTATGTAGAAGAAAGTATGAACAAATGTTTTCTGTGACTTAACTACGAAAGTTGCAGAAGGAAGTGTTTATGGCCCCACATGTGTGACTTGGCAATTGCTTCACAGCAGGGTTTACTTAGTGTGTCTGATATAGATGGGTGAGGGGAACTCTGCATTGTATACAGGACTGGGGTCTTTTGATGTTGTAAATGAAGATAGAGGATCTCGGAGACAGATTGTCTCACACCAGAAGTCACACCAGGGGTCTGGGACGGAGATCTGAGACAGGAACTCTGCCCAACCTGGTCAGAGATCAAGAGGCTGAAGAATACCATTTGCTCCTCGCAGGGAGGGGCTTCTGATTGTATTAGTGAAGTGATTCTCCTATGCTCTGGGCTCATTCTATACACGTTACAATAGGTGGCTGTGTGGGGTGAGCCCACCTGCAGGTGTTAGAATTGAACTTTCCGAGAGACAATGTTATGTGTGTATTATTATACAATAGAGTATCATTATTAAATAGAAATTGCCACCACAATTTTGGCGTAAGTCAGCAGGTTCACTCGTGTGAGCAGACACTCTGGATCTCAACGCTGAAGGAAGGTCTGGGACTCATACCTCAACAAATGAGGGCCGAATGCTTGAGAGCCAGGAGTGCACTCACTGATGTGATCCAACGGACCTGGTTTGGCAAACAAGCATTGTCTTTCGGGTGAGTAAAATTAAAAATGTTATGATCTTTAGGAAAAGGTCCACAAAAAAGAGATTCACTCATTCATTGTATTGAGGGACAGACGTGTCTGCACGGCTAGGTTTTGGAAAATCGGTGTAGGATCCATGAAGCTTCCTTGTTTCGATCTTTAGGAAAAGGTCAAAAAGATTATAAATAAGATTGGGCTCTGATGTCGGGCTCATGATTAGTAGCTATTATTAATATATAGTAATATTATTATTTTGCAATAGAGGTGTAGCTGGGACGGAAGGACCAAGGCCGAGTCCGGATCGTCTCAGTACAGCAATCTGTTGAAAATGTTATAATTCCAGTACATTTTATACCTGCATGTGTGGTGCTAAAGAGAAGTGTGGCTATGAGATTTCTCTAAGGCATTATATCAGGCAGAGTATTTAAAATGTATTAAGGAATCAAAAACTTAGGAACAATAATTGAGAAATTTGCCAAGTGATCAGGAATTACAAGAGGTAATTACAATTGACAACATTATATTGGAGATGGTTTTTATTGTTCCTTACAAAAGCATTTTGGTGTTGGTTGAAGGTTTAAGGTTACTAACACTAAAACACTAATAAACTAAAACTTAACAAATTTTGTTGATGGATATGAGTGACTGTGAAAGAAGAAACATGGAGAATTTGATGAAACTAAACTGAGTATTTAAGAGTCTGAGAATCCTCAAACTGGAGAAAAAGGTGAGTATATGTTTTAAATATATTTGGGGTATAATTGGGTTTTAAAGGCTAATAGTAAAAGGAAAAATAAAAAACCTCTAAACAAATCTTAAAATCATTTTTTTAAGAGATAGAGAAAAATTAAATTAAGAGACTTTTAAGTTATTTTCCCATATAAGCAGAACTTTATTTTCGTATTCTGCTGAACAAACCAGAGTTTAAATTTATAAAATAAGAGTCGGGTTCACAATTGCTGAGACAACCTATTTGAGAAAATAGGTTTAAAAATAGAGAGGATGACTGTGTCTTTTCCGAGCATGGGAAGTTTGAGTTTAAATTATCTTTGGTAACTCAAAACTAAACTGCGTGTGAAAAGAGAGAAATAAAAAGAATAAGAACGAAGTAGAGAGGACAAAGAAAAAGGAAAATTAATGTAGGGATATTTGTGCTGGATTGAAGAGTGTATGGATGTTGTTTAACTGAAGTGAATATGCAGGAACTGAAATAATCTCCAGTCTCAGTGTCTCCGACTAGATTCTGATCTGGACTCAGCTCCACCAAGAGCATTGGGCAAGAGAATGCCCTGGGAAGCAGCGCACACAGTGCGATTGATTAGCGGTGAGCTGGGGAAAGTGAAGGAATTCATCTGGTGAGGACACTGAGATGGAGGGAGAGAGTTTCAAGCACGTCACTATAGTAAGAACACGGTTACACACACACCATGTGAATTAATGTTAGACATAGAACAGATGATTAAGATTGCTATTGACCATTGTGAGCGTAATCAGAAGATCAGTAGAGAGAGGCCACTGTACTTTATGCTAAATATTTTCACAATGATGTGTATAAACTAATGCCCGAACACACAAATCACAGTGAGTGGTAGAAACATCACATATATTTGTAGATTCAGGAACCGGAATCATTTTGGCCATATTCCACATTTTTACTGTGACGTACTTGTCCCAGGGCTTTCATCAGATCAACTTCAAATTGAGATGAGTGTCATCACAACAAGACGGAGATAAAAAACAACCCAAAGATCGATTTTTCGTCACACGGTGTGACGTGGCGTGGCGTCAAAGTTTGATTACACGCCATCAAAACACGAGGTTCTGTATCTCGGACATACATGGTCCAATCGAGTCCAAACTAGACATGTAAGACAAGAGTCCCGGCCTGATGACATCTGCATAGAAATCATGACTTCAAATCACAGCGCCCCCTGGTGGCAACAGGAAATGTCTTGTTTTTGGAACGTCTTACACATGGAGGTATTCTTCCTCAGCCACTGCCCACAGCCATGTCAAACCTGTGTCAAATGGGTCTCAAGACATTGATAATGAAGGCATAAGATTACTGTGACTTTTCGTCAAACGCCATAATAGTGGCGTGGCGTCAAAGTTCATCAACTCGCCTTGACACACGAAATTACTATAACTTCGATGTTGGAGGTTCAACCTCCCTCAAACTACATTTGTGTAGCAACAGCCCCCCCCTGCAGACATTCAGATGGTTTTAAGAAATGGGCGTGGCATAATAACTGACTAGCACCTCACTGGAGACATGCCACGTACCAGCCTGCTTCAAGACCTCCACCATCATCCCTGTCCCCAAAAAAACTAAGATCACTGGACTCAATGACTACAGACCCGTCGCCCTGACCTCTGTGGTGATGAAGGCATTTGAGCGCCTTGTGCTGCTCCACCTCAAAGCCATCACTGACCCTCTCCTGGACCCCCTGCAGTTTGCCTACAGAGCCAACAGGTCTGTAGACGATGCAGTAAACATGGCCCTTCACTTCATCCTCCAGCACCTGGACTCCTCAGGAACCTACGCCAGTATCCTGTTTGTGGACTTCAGCTCTGCCTTCAACACCATCATTCCGGCTCTGCTACAGGACAAGCTCTCCCAGCTGAGTGTGCCTGACTCCACCTGCAGGTGGATCACAGACTTCCTGTCTGACAGGAGGCAACACGTGAGGCTGGGGAAGCATGTCTCTGATTCCAGGACCATAAGCACCGGTTCCCCTCAAGGCTGTGTTCTTTCCCCTCTACTCTTCTCCCTGTATACCAACAGCTGCACCTCCAGTCATCAGTCCGTCAAACTCCTTAAGTTCGCGGACGACACCACCCTCATTGGGCTCATCTCTGGTGGGGACGAGTCCGCCTACAGGTGGGAGATTGACCATCTGGTGACCTGGTGTGGTCAGAACAACCTGGAGCTCAATGCTCTGAAAACAGTGGAGATGGTTGTAGACTTCAGAAGGAACCCAGCCCCACCCACCCCCATCACCCTGAAAGACTCCCCAGTCGACACTGCGGAGTCCTTCCGCTTCCTGGGCACCATCATCTCCCAGGACCTCAAGTGGGAGCTGAACATCAGCTCCCTCACCAAAAGAGCTCAACAGAGGATGTACTTCCTGCGGCAGCTGAAGAAGTTCAACCTGCCAAAGACAATGATGGTGCACTTCTACACCTGCATCATCGAGTCCATCCTCACCTCCTCCATCACCATCTGGTACGCTGCTGCCACTGCCAATGACAAAGGCAGACTGCAGCGTATCATCCGTTCTGCTGAGAAGGTGATTGGCTGCAATCTGCCATCTCTACAGGACCTGTTTGCCTCTAGGACCCTGAGGCGGGCAGGTAAGATTGTGGCCGATCCTTCCCACCCGGGTCACAAACTCTTTGAGGTACTTCCCTCCGGCAGGAGGCTGCGGTCCATCAGGACCAAAACCTCACGCCACAAGACCAGCTTCTTCCCGGCTGCAGTTGGCCTTATCAACAAGGCCCGGGACCCCCACCTGACTTGGACTCTTAACCCGCCCCCACGCCTCAAGTCTGTGTTACATAAACACACATTAAATCGCACATTGCACATTCTCATTGCACTCCTGTTTTGCATTTTGCATTTACTTTATTTTTTTTTTCTATATATATCTTTTATATCTTTTTATTTATTTTTTTATTTTTTCATGTGTGTAGTACTTATTGTGTTTTTATGTTTTATGTTCCTTGTATGCACCTATATACAAATTAGGTGACCGTGGCGTCAAAGTTTGATTACACGCCATCAAAACACGAGGTTCTGTATCTCGGACATATTTGGTCCAATCGAGTCCAAACTAGACATGTAAGACAAGAGTCCCGGCCTGATGACATCTACACAGAAATCGTGACTTAAAATCACAGCGCCACCTGCTGGCAACAACAACTTGGTTGGTTTTAGTGAACCTCATGATCCCTGTAGTCTGACCTTGTGATGACTAGATGACGACTGACTTGAAACCATGGAGTCTTGTTATATTAGCTCTATCTGATTTGGTCAACATAGAAAGCTTCACCCCATGTATGTTGTGCATACTCATCTTATGCTGTTCTGTCATCTGCAGGTTCTGATCGCTCTCTGAGATCCGACTGAACGGCCAAGACGAGGTTGACTGAGGTGAGAATTCAGAGAATTGCAAAATGACTTTTGCTGGTTCAGTGATGTCTTTAACAAATGTCTGACCTGAACTTGTAATGTGGACAACATTGTTGCTGAGTAACCTGCAAACTTGAAGCTTAATAGACCAATCACTGACTTGTAATAAGGGTATTTCTGTCTCTTCTCCAGGAAAAGGCTGCATCTCTTGGGCTGACCGTGGTAAGTATTTCAAAGTCTATGACAAAGTGCCAATGTTGGTTTGATAGAAAATATTGACGTGAAAATCTGCTTAAATGGACCACTACCTGTGATGACAAGATTCTGCCAAATGATATCTCTTGATTATACCTTACCGTTCCATATTTCTCTGAGGTTGTGGTCTAAAACAAATGTTTTGTTACTTGATACCTGGTTTTATTTTAAAAGACTTGTTTCTTTCCACAGAAAGCAGATGTAATGTCCTCTGGCCCTCAGACAGCCTGATGTTTTACTCTAAAGGTAAGTACAAGCCTGCTAGAGTACAATATCTGAGTCGTGATGATATCAAATAGACTTTATTGTTCTGGATATTAAAACAAAGCTGCCTCTTTTTCAGATTCTGTGGTATTATGGCGACCGGAGTTTGACCTGCAGACAATTTAATATCTCTTGGCAAATGTGTTTTCAACATTGTTGCAATAAAATACTCAAAACGAAATATTGATGTTGTTTTTTTTGGAAAAATATGGAAATTGTGTTTTAAAGTATAATTGACTCAACTACAGAGCTGGTCAGTGATTGGAAGTCTTCATTGTGCCAGAAATCAATGATAAAATGCAATGTGATTGCAAAAATGTAAACAAGACTCATTTTAACTTAAGTAGGTTACTTAAGTCAGTTTGTAGGGATTATGCAAAACCTCAACTGATAGCCATGAAATAGTGTGGGGTCAGGCATGTCTCAAAGAACCCGTTACATTTGTGTGGATCTGGGGTATTTGATATAACGTTAGGAAGTTTTTTTGCCTCTTACTGATCTCAAAAGAATTTGGCTATGGGGTAATTTGTCTGATGTGTGGGAAATGAGATTATTTTTTTTATATTGAATGTGCTTAGTTTTTAATCAGTTACAACCTAAGCCTTAAGCTCATCTATTGAATGGGCCTTGTTTTTCTGTTTAATTTTCATGTGCACTTTCAGGTTCCAGCTTTCAATTATAAAAATAGACATGGCAAGAAATCAACAGCATGAACAAATGCGTGATTCTTAAACTCTTCAAGCTAACAGCTACTCATAATGAACCCAACATTAAATCAAGGTCAAATAAAGACAGTAGGCAAACTGATCCCTTTTTTTTATTGCGGAGAACATTTCTTGAGTACGTGCTCGTCTCTAGACTTCTGAGGACACGCATTGACATGATTCATTCTCTAACCTTTACCATTGCAACTAAATACCTAACCTGAATCTACTTATAGCCCAAATCTACCTCTAACTCTAAAATCAAGTCTTAACCCTCAAACAACCCATTGACTGTGAGGACCAGGCAAAACCGCCCCACAATGATGAATTGAACCAAGATGGGCCATTATAACTAGATAGACATGCACACACACACACACACACACACACACACACACACACACACACACACACAGAGCTATGCTTCAGACTTTACCTTGACTTCCATTCATAATGGACAGCCTAACGTAATCCTTCTACCTTAACCTGACAACAATCCACATCTGATCTTTAACCTTAACCAGGAACACAGAAATGAAGTTTGGCCTCATCAGGACTGAGCTTTGGTCCCGTCGGGTCTACTGGTCCTGACAAGGTCAATGTTTATACTGGAAAAGACCTACAAATTTGTACACACACAAAATCACATATTGATTAACAGACATTTTCTGAGATAAGATTGTATGTGTGTGGGTGTATTAGCTTAAAAAATATGTTCCAGTAAAAAACATACAGGAGTGAGAACTACCATTAAGGCAGTTTTAGTATTTCAGCCGGTGTTTGTGTCATTTCGCTGAGCAGTGTTTCACTTCGCCCACCCTTGTGGTCTATTTGCGGGTGGCAACCGACATCAAGGTGCATTAGCGCCATCTACTGTTTAAATCATGATGGTTGACAAAGATTAAAATAAAAGAATTGTGACGAAAAGAAGAAAGAAAATTCACATAAAAGAAAATAAATCACTACAAAGGCATGAAGTTGATTGTGTGGTTTTATTCTAATTAGACATCAAAGCCGTGTGAGAGGTATATAGGCCGTGTGAAAGGTATATAGGCACACACAGCTTCATCACTTCAGTCACATTAACCTATTGTGAGGAGCACTTGGCTAAAATCTTTGCGTGATTACAGAGATTAACACTTTATAAAGATTTTAACATTTTGCCGAAACGGACATCAGCTTCCCTGGATCAAACCTAAGTAAGTTGAATTTTTTCCAGCTGACACTTGTTGAATTAAGCAGATTAAGTATGTTATTACAATGTTGTTACAATTTGAGCTTGATGGGAGTAAAACGTTGAGAAAAGATATTTTCATGTGTCATTAGTAGTTTTATCTTCTATATATTTTACTTAGTGTACAATGTGGGCATGATTTTGAATCGTGAACAATAAATATGTAGATATAGTGTTAGGATTATAGTAATAGAAGAGAGAAATATTTATCGGCCTGTAATGAATCTTTGATTGAAGCAATACTTTTAGTATTGGCTGATTTTCAAGATTAAAACGACTGAGGTTGATGAACTGGCTGTAAACATTTCTGCTACATACATGGGAACTGTCTGTTTGTGTGAGAGCATATGTGGCTTTGTGTCTAACTTCCTTATTTTCTATTCTCCTGACAAGTGTGAAAAATCAACAGGAGAACTATTCTGTCACCATGTCTCAAAACAGTGAGTTAGAAATCAGTGTAGGAGACCTGATCCCCTCCCCCACTACACAGTACCAGGCACAGACAATCCTGGGCAATGGCGTCTATGGAGTGGTCATCCAATGCAGGAATGTGACCACCGATGAAACGGTGGCTTTAAAAATGATCAAAAGCATGGAAAACATTGACTGCGCCAAGGAAGAGGAGGTCACCCTTCAAACCATGAAGGCGCTCCACTCAGACAGGTTCAACATCGTCAGATTCATCGAGTCATTCACCTACAAGGGACATTACTGTCTTGTGTTTGAGCACCTGGATATGGATCTGCAGAAATTCAAGCAGATCAGCCCGGGTCAACACCTTCAGCTGAAGCAGATCCGCCCCATTCTACAGCAGGTTTGTTTTTTAAACTCAAGCTCTTACACTAACTGCTTTGTAGGGTGAAGGGTAAACTTGGTCGCTAAAATGTGTCTGTTATGGTTGTTGTTGAGGAAATAACTCTGTAGCTCATGATTATTATTATGTTTATCATGATTTCAGCTGGCTACATCCTTGGAATTTCTGAACAGCGCAGGGATCATTCATGCAGATTTGAAGCCAGATAACATCATGTTGGTGGATCATGTCAGGAAGCCACTCAAAGTTAAAGTCATTGACTTTGGTTTAGCCTTCGATGATCCTGAGGAACAGATCGGTGATCTCCTCCAGCCTTTGTGGTACAGGTAGGTAACTGACAGCACATCTGTATACCTGGGACAGCTGTGTTTGCTGTAATTAATTAGACAAGTCCTGTACGCTGGCATGTCAGGTTTATGTCTCAGAAACGGACAGTAACATATTGAGAGTAACAAGGAGTTTAGTACATTTTAAAACCTCAGTAATATGTTTGTGTTTCTTATCCTAAGATCTCCTGAGATTCTATATAAAGAGCCTTTCAGCGGGGCCATCGATGTATGGTCTCTCGGCTGTATTGCTGCTGAGCTGTCTACGGGCAGACCACTGTTCCCAGCCTCTAATGAGAATGAATTGGTCAGTATCTGCACTTAAATCACAACAAACACGTACAGTTCTGCCGTGATGTTTGTGTATTTTTAAATCCACACACTTGATTATTATAGTGAGAGGGTTTCCAGTAGAAGTTCACTGATTTCTACTATTTTACTAATGAGACAAATCAGAGACACTTCATCCATATGTCTCAGTAATAGAAGTGCACCTGATGTACATGATCAACAATGTAAACTTGAAGTTAACTAACTCTCACAATGTTGTGTTTTCTCCACAGATGAGGCAATTTGCGTTTGCAATTAGAGATCCAGAGCATGAAGGTAACTTCCTACCTCATGCGTTCTGGCCAAGACGCTGGATGGAAGGCAGATTTATGGTAAGAAAGTAGTTTACAACCACTTAGCTGGCTCCACTAGCTCACTAATTATGGTGTCTTTCCTTCAGTCTGTGTTTCTTTCCCCTGTGCCATCCACTGCAAACTATCTCAATGAAACAATTCTTCATTTCAGTCAATAGTTTCAATTCTCGTTTGTGATCAACAGCCTGGATGAATTTATAACAGCACAACGTTTTCATAATCCAAACACGAGGACATGTAACAATGTTGGTTTTCCTCATCTTGTTAAAGGGGACTCATCCGCTTGGGGGAGAAGACGTCCAAGCAGAATACTGTGACCTGCAGTGCTTTTTGGACCTGATGACTCAGATGCTGATGATGAGTCAGTTAAGAAGAATTACCCCCAGCAGAATTCTCCAGCATCCTTTCATCACGATGAGCCACCTTCAGGGTTCATTCAGAAACAGCCTCTAGTAAGTTTGTGCTTAGATGGTCTGTGTAAGTCTGTGCTGATAGACATGGGTAAAAAATATCTGAGATATAAGGTGATTAAGGTGTTTGGCTCAGCAGTTTCATTTGTCTTCCAGTGTGAAGTCATGTAAGGATCTGATGGACATCTGTCAGGATCCAAGCTCTGACGATGGAGGACATGGAGACCAGGTGATCCTTCAAATGTCCCTGAAAGAGGACGCCTCCAGCAGCACTGCCAGCCCAGCCAAGGAGCGCAGCCCTGCTGGGATGACAGATGAGAAGCATTCAAAAATGAATGCAAAGCGTGGCACCATGTGAGTGTTTGAAATATCTTCCTGTCTTGATCATTTTATATTGTAGAAGAACAGTTCAACATTTTGGTAAATATTCTTGTTTTTTGCTCAGAGTTTAATGGGAAGAATGATAAAACTCTCATTAACTATGGATCTGCAGCCAAGTGCAGTTTAGAATGTGCATTTTTAGAAATGTCAAATCACTGCTTTAAGATCAAGAATTAAATTATTTTCTTATTCACATTACAGACCAGAAGACTCCCAAGCAAAGGTCAGAAGGAGTGAACGACTGGCAGCCATTCGAAAAGGCACAAGTGGGCAAACGGGCCCAATCAGGATGAGGATGAGAAAGAGACACGATCCCACAGGGATGGGAACCCCTCGACAAAGAAGACAAACATGAGCCAGTGTTGGACAAAACCTGCTCATGGAGAGAAGGAAGGTAGAACTTGCCCGTTCTAAAGACTGGAATAGTCTGCGAGTCAGCAGCTTCAGGTTCCTCGGGGTCCACATCAGTGATGACCTGACCTGGACCAACCACACAGACTCCATCAGGAAGACGGCCAGACAGCGGCTCTTCTTCCTCCGCAGGCTGCGGAGGCTCAACATGGATGCCAGGATTCTCTGCAATTTCTACAGGTGCACCATAGAGAGCATCCTGACTGGCTGCATCACCGCCTGGTACGGCAGCTGCACCACCCTGAGCTGTAAGGCTTTGCAGAGGGTGGTGAAGTCTGCCCAGCACATCACCAGGACGGAGCTACCATCCATGGAGGACCTCTACACCCAGCGGTGTAGGAAGAAGGACAACCGGATCATTAAAGATCCCTATCACCCCAGCCATAAACTGTTCTGCCTGCTGCCGTCTGGCCGACGGTACCGCAGCATCCGGGCCCGCACCACCAGGCTCAGAGACAGTTTCATCCCCCAGGCCATAAGACTTTTAAACTCCTCCAATCTGTCATAACTCTGCACCTTAGCATATTTGCACTATTGCATATTTGCACTATTGCACACACTTGCACTATTGTTTTTCTTTTTTTCTTTAGGTGTATATATATATTTTAGATATGTATATTTTATTTTAAATTTTAAATTTTGATTGAGCATTGTTATAAGAGAGCCTGTGACCCAAGCATTTCATTGCAAGCGACTGCTTAATGTTATCGTTGTGCATATGACAATAAACTCTTGAATCTTGAATCTTGAATCTTGAATAAGGAGACCGAACTGGACTGTCAAGATATTAATTTGTGTTTTATCTGCTCTTTTTAATCGATGACCAAAACCTTGCGCCACCTTAAGGAATGGGCGTGGCAAAATAACTGACTAGCGCCCCCTAAAGGGCAGCCCCGGCACCATGATTGGCCGACATGTACAAAAATCGATGGGGACATGTGTCTTTTCATAACAAACAAATAAGTCTCTTGGATAGATATGCTCGACCAAACAGGAAGCCCGCCATTTTGACTTTAGTGGCCATTTTGGCCATTTTCCACATTTTTACTTTGAAGTACTTGTCCCAGGGCTTTCATCAGATCAACTTCAAATTGAGATGAGTGTCATCTAAACAAGACGGAGATAAAAACTAACTCAAAGATCGATTTTTCGTCAGACGGTGTGACCATGGCGTTGCCTCAAAGTTTGATTACACGCCATCAAAACACGAGGTTCTGTATCTCAGATATATTTGGTCCAATCGAGTCCAAACTAGACATGTAAGACAAGAGTCCCGGCCTGATGACATCTACACAGAAATCATGACTTAAAATCACAGCGCCACCTGCTGGCAACAGGAAGTGACATGTTTCATACTTTGATCCCATACAGAGAGGTCAGCATGAACACCAAGAGGGTCAGCAGGAAACTGCGGTGGTTTGCCTGTCCGACACAGCTGTTAAAAATGTCAAAATGTCGCTAGAAAGCACCTAAAAACTCAGTTTTGTATATCGTCCAAAATATGAGAAAATAAAATGAAAAAAAGTCATACTTTGGTATGTCGCCCAAAATATGTTAAAAACGTCAAAATGTCGCTAGAAAGCACCTAAAAACTCAGTTTTGTATATCGTTCAAAATATGAGAAAAAAAAATGAAAAAAAGTCATATATATAAGTAACGTAACGTAACGTAACGTAACGTGAAGTAACGTTAAGTAACGTAAAGTAACGTCACGTAAAGTAACGTAAAGTAACGTAAAGTAACGTAACGTAACGTGAAGTAACTAAAAGTAACTAAACGTAACGTAACGTAACGTGAAGTAACGTAAAGTAACGTAAAGTAACGTAACGTAACGTAAAGTAACGTAACGTAAAGTAACGTAACGTGAAGTAACTAAAAGTAACTAAACGTAACGTAACGTAACGTGAAGTAAAGTAAAGTAACGTAAAGTAACGTAACGTCACATCACGTCACGTAAAGTAACGTAAAGTAACGTAACGTAACGTGAAGTAACTAAAAGTAACTAAAAGTAACGTAACGTAACGTGAAGTAACGTAATGTAACGTGAAGTAACGTGAAGTAACTAAAAGTAACTAAACGTAACGTAACGTGAAGTAAAGTAAAGTAACGTAAAGTAACGTAACGTCACGTCACGTAAAGTAACGTAACGTAACGTAACGTAACGTAACGTGAAGTAACTAAAAGTAACTAAAAGTAACGTAACGTGAAGTAACGTAATGTAACGTAACGTAACGTAAAGTAACGTGAAGTAACTAAAAGTAACGTAACGTGAAGTAACGTAATGTAACGTAAAGTAACGTAAAGTAACGTAACGTGAAGTAACGTGAAGTAACTAAAAAGTAACTAAAAAGTAACTAAAAGTACAAAAGTAACTAAAAGTACAAAAGTAACTAAAAGTACAAAAGTAACTAAAAGTACAAAAGTACAAAAGTCACTAAAAAAATAAAATTGATACTGACAGACGGACGACAAATAAAATTAAAATTCCGTCCGTCTGTCCGTCCAAAAAAAAAATAATTTATACGGACAGACAGACGGACGGAAATCCGTCCGTTTGTCTGTCCCAAAAAAAAAAATTATTTATACGGACAGACAGACGGACAAAACATTTTTTTTAATTCCGTCCGTCTGTCCGAAAAAAAAAATAATTTATACGGACAGACAGACGGACGGAAATCTGTCCGTTTGTCTGTCCCAAAAAAAAAAAAAATTATATGGACAGACAGACGGACGAAAAAAAAAAATGTAAATTGCGTCCGTCTGTCCGAAAAAAAAAATATTTATACGGACAGACAGACGGACGGAAATCCGTCCGTTTGTCTGTCCTCCAAAAAAAATAATTTATACGGACAGACAGACGGACAAAAAAAAAAAATTTAAATTCCGTCCGTCTGTCCGTCCCAAAAAAATAAAATTTATACGGACAGACAGACGGACGAAAAAAAAAAAAAATATGCCGTCTGTCCGTCCAAAAAAATTATAATTTATACGGGGCGTGTTTCATAATGCCCCTTGAGACTTTTTTGTTTGTCATGATACACCTGGGCTACGATTTTTGTGAAGATCGGTCAAAGGGAAACCTAGGGGCTGCGTTCCAGGTGGCGCTGTTGAGCCATTTCACCACGCCCATTTCAAATTACTCCAGCATACGTAAATTTTCACCACATTTTCTGCAAAGTTTGGTAAGACTTTGAGCATGTTAAACCCCTCAAAAAGCCAATTCATTTCGGTCATATTAATAATAAGAATAATCCTTACAGTTTCAATAGGGCCTCCCACCGTTCGGTGCTTGGCCCTAATTAAAGTGAACAAATGGTTGATAAATATAAAAGAAATTATTGTGACGATTGCCCTATAGTTCTTGTATTTGTGTAATTATTTTTCCACCTCAAATGTAAATGTGGATGCTTAAACTATTAAATACCTGGGCAATAGAATACAAAAAACATATATTATGTAAATACAAAATTATAATAAAGATTGCACTTAAAATAAATTGCAGGAATATATATAGAACTCCCTTAAACTACCGAAGTAAAAATTGTGTTTTGCATAATCTTTTCTTTTCTTTTTGATGAAAAAATATTGATTATAAAGATAAAGAAAGATACTACCACTAGTAAATTGTTAACCCCTGCTAAGAATACAGAAGACACAGCCAGTGCTGCCCTTACTAGTAAGCCCTGACAATATATATAACATAAGATAGTAAGATAAAAAACATGGCCATCATAGAGTCCTGAGTTTTCCCTCAATTTAAAGAAATTGAGTGTGCCATTGCATGTAACTGAATGTTTTTTCTATAGGGCTGAGATATAAAAACACTAATATAAGGACAACATTCATTTAAAACCTGTCACAGCTCCTTCAACAAATGTATGCAAGCCTTTTGTAATATGCTGTTTTTATTTTTGAGTCATCCCATTAAAGGTGTACAGTAGTTGTAGTTCTGGGAATTGTGCTGTTACAGTGAGAGACAGTTTTTCATTCTAAATTCTCACATACACCAAATATATTGATCCCATCTTCACACTTCCACTGAAAGAAAACCAAGCAGACAGATATTCAGTGTCAACAATAACAACTTTATTATCCTCATTTTCCATTATTGTGTCTTTGCTGTTTAAAGACGATGTTACGAGTATAAATGAAGGGAGAAAATGCACAATAAAAAAAAAGAAGGAAAAACCTCAGTTGAATCAGCAGTTTCACCTGAATACACTGTCGTGTATTTGGAGATAGTGAGTAGTAGTCAAGGCAGGTCAGTCACCTTGGACCTCCTGTGCCAGGCCGCTGTTGTGACACGTTTCATAACTTTCATACAGATTTTTTAACCCCAGTCTCACCACAAAGCTGTGAGTCACAGTCTGAGAAGAAACAGGGTTCAGTTTAGACGCCGTGAGGAAAATCTCCCTCGTCTTCATCAGTGAACGTCTGCCTCGAAACTGAGCTTGAATGAGAAGATGTGTGCGGCATGTGCACACAAATCTTACTCATTATCCATACAAACAGTATGAAACATAAGAAAAATGGCACCCATGAGAAGATAGAAAACATGGCAGAAAAAGAAAGCATAAAAATTAAAGCTAAAAATAAAAAAGATCACACCACAGTGAATTAAGAGTCGGGTGGGATGAAATGTGAAAAACATTGAGGGAGTGTTTACATTAGATCCCTCTGAGATAGGGAAGGCAGATGAAGAGCTTTTTTTAGTCTCAGTACACTCTCCATTTACACTTTGGTTGTTTTTCCCCATTCTGCATGAGGGAGACAACTGTCTGAAGCAACAACAGCCATTATCTAACAAATCTACACCTCACTGCATTATTGCTACAGCTGTCCGAGACTGTACAGGCCTCAGTGGGGCAACTTCAACAGGCGAGTCACCGTCACGCACTGAGGTCAAGTTATTTGAAAATATATTGACTAAAACGTATGATGAGCTCTCGGTTATCATTCAAAATATAATATGTATTCTCAAGTATAAAATCATCTCAAACACAATATATTAAAGTAAATCTCTAGTGAACTTCATATCGATCGCTGAAGAAAAAGGAAAATCACAAACCAACTCTCCAGTTGTACAGTTTCCTCGGCACCACTCAGCAGTGATAAGATGTCATGACTGTGCCCGATGATACAGAATTAACTGCACGATGATGATTTCACAAGATAGCAAAAATAAAACATCTCGCTTGATATGATTTAAAGTGTGCACAACCTCGACATTTTGGGAAATAAGCTCAATTGTCTTTTTCTGCTAAACGTTACATGAGGATTAATACCACGCTCATGACTATTTAACATACAGAAAAGACAGCAGCTACTTAGCCTAGCAACTGGAAACTAATCTGGTATGTCCAAAGGTTTAAAAAAACTAAATCCAGCTTTATTCAGGTCTAAATCTGACAAATTAACATCTCATCTTTGTTCAAAACACAAAGTGTGAGACTTCCAGTGATGTGAGTGGTACGAAGGCCCTCTGCTCCGATGCACTTTGATACTTTCTGCCGCTAAAGCAAACCTAAGGCATTAGCCGACAGTCTTTCTGAACTCCTTAATGTGCCGAAAAAAGGCCGAGATTCTCAGTGAGCTCCAAACACAACGTGTAATATGTGAAAATATAACGTGTTTGTGAGCTTGAGAGATGCTGGTGGGTAGATTCTTTAACTTCAGACAGTACCCGGGTAGCTGTTTCCCCCTGTTTCCAGTCTTAATGCTAAGCTAAGCTAAGCTAACCAGCTGCTGGTTGTAGCATCAGAAATGACAGAGGTGAAAATCTTTTCATGAAAAAATCCCAAACATATTTCCTATAAATGCTAAATTACTTCTTTTAGCAGGATGTTTCAGACAAGAGATTTAGTGATTGAGCATCAAACTGGGCTCTTGACAACCACAAATCAAAAATGCATTAAAACCGTTTATGTCAATGGGTAAAGAAGCATCTATTGTGCAAAAAAAAAAGCATCAATCATCTCATCAAATCATTAACATCAGTGAACATTGTAAGAGCTCATAACATCACACTCTTTCAGCCCACACGGAGGGGCACTCTATTATGAATGAATCTCTTTTCCACTTCATTTTTCACATCAGAGGAAATGATAACTGAACCACAGTTACTAATGTGCTAGCATAAAGGACTCTATTAAAATGATTTTCAGTGTGTTAAGACAGTTTATGGAAATATAAAAGATGAATCGCCACACGATTAACTTCCATCTTCACGGAATTAATCTGGTTTAAAAATTAATATTTCAGGAAACCCTTCAGGCTTATTCAGTCAATTATGTCAGATTTGAAATATTCTGTACAGAACTTAATACTCAGATTAGTATAGTTATTCTTAAATTTACATTACAGTATCATTCTTTTATCACAAAATATTCACAGAAATAGACAAACAATAGATACAATACCTCCAGCCTTGAAGTCTACATTCCTAACAATAATTACAAAAAATACTAACTGGTTTTCAAAACTCTTGTCACTGTAGACATGTAGTGCACAGGTCAGAGGACTCTTTCCCTTGTTCAGTCGATTTAAGGCAAAAGACTGAGGGTACGCTTGTGAGCTGATCCCAGATCAGCGTGTCCACAAACACTGAACGAGAGGACGACATGTAAGCTGTGGTGAGTCTGGAGCAGCAACTGGGGGAGTCCTCTGTGGCTAAAGCTGACAGACACAGTGGTGTGCTACAGGAACCAGCCCTGACCTCCCGTCAGCTGAAGCCACTCCGGACCCCTGAGAGAAACCCCTCCAGTCTCAGGTAGAGTAGTCCTGCTGGAACCACTGGTTAGTGACTGATGGGAGGCTGTGGAGCTAGTGCAACGTACACTATAGAAACCAACAGGATGCCCTGGGTGGCAATGACTGAATGCCTCATTGGTGATTTGGCGCAGAGTTAATACTTTGTACAATCACTGAGAATGATGTCACTCAAAATGGTCACCAAGGATACGGTATGTGTTGCTATGGGAGAGCACCAGAGGACGAGGTAAAGTACATGTACGAAGTGAGATCTTTTAAAACATCAACACAGAGATATGTTCTAATCTATGGCCAATCACAGTGAAACGTGCATGTTCAGGTCTTTGATGGTGATTCCTTTAGTGATATGAATGTTTTACTGTTGCGTTACAATTAAAGGACTGACTACTGTAGAAATCCGACTCCAGAATTACAGATGGACGATGTCTAAAGCATGTTTGTACGACTGAAATGAAGCATTAGACACGTTTCATATTCAAAGTGTGAAATGGGCCAGCAGCTATATTACCACTACACGGACTACAGTCTAACTGACTAGGGAACAGAATAACTACGTACTTGTTTGGAGCTGGAAGGAAACCCCAACATTCACACCAAGTAAAACACAATTCTACATCGCTGCATGTTTTATCAGTTAGGATGAACCAGCCTCTAGTGTATAAGAACAAGATCATTTTCTCAGGCAAATATTAGCTGTTGATTATGGAGAACTGAAAATTAAATAAATATAAAACTAGCAATCATATAAATGAACACAGATATAACCACAGCTATATATCTATAATTTTAATTATTTCCAAATTTTATGGTTATATTTCATTATTGTTTTGTAATTATTAGTATGATGTCTTTATTTATTTGATTTGACACTTTGGGTCTCCATAATAAATCTTTTAGACAGAAATCTTTTAGACATGTTCAGGCGTTAACTTCCCTCTTTAAGAGAAAATGAGCACTTGAATTCAATCCTGCGAAGGAAAAAGTTAACTAACTTATAAAGTAGCTTAATATCAAATGTGTTTTGAAAAATAACTGACTGACGTGTATTCAACACTTGTGTTTCTATGATTTTGTCCCTGTTTATAGTCGATAGTTGTGAGCTGCTTTGATATGAGTTTCTATCCAATTGGTAAAACTCTGTGATAGGGTGATCACAAAAAAGTGCATTGTGGGTAGCATTTAGGGAGCACCTGATTTCAGGAGTGTGCAGGTGCCTTCATTGTGTGATGTCACAACCACACTTTACCTCACTGCTGTTTCAGTATGATGTCAAAGTGGAGGACTCAGGGAATGCCCCTTCTTCTCCCCCAGTGTAAGAACAGAGTGAGTGTATACATTTGGAGGTACAGTGTTATCCGAGAGCGTGTGAAACAAACACGTTTGCATCATCACAGAATGTCCAAATAGTGCTCATGAGCCAGGAGCAGAGGCTGAGCCGTTTCCTGTCTGCTGAGGTTGGCTGTGATCTGGGGTCAGTTCCTGGGTTAGAAGATGTCAGGGCTCATGTTCCAGTCCTGTCTCTCCTTGGTCTCCCAGTAACCTCCCTTGTACACAAAGTTTGTCTCTCCAGTTATCGAGTTCCTCCTCTGGTGAAACCACAGCGGCTGGTAGCCTTCGTATTCTCGACCTGTGGGAAGAAGCTCAGGTGTCAATTCAACCACCAACATTTAAATTGCACCCTATAGTGGAGAAGCCACACTTGCAGGCAATTCACTGAGAAATCAATTCACCTTCATGCAGCTCTGAACTTGGGATAACTAAAAAAGTGAGCTTAACACTTAAAACAATAAAGACATAAGTATGTGTAAGCGCAATGCAAAACCTAGATCACTGGCATCATGTCACTAGCATCAAGCATAATGTTATCTTGGTTTAAAGTAACTTCTGCTGGTAAGTATATCAAAGTATAAAGTAAATAATAGCGTTACAGAACAAATTAATCACCTGCCAATGTGGCTTCACACTGAGAACGTTTGTAGATTTTAAAGTTTAAATGTGACATGTAATATATTATTGAGGCCGGATCTAATGTGCAGGAAAAAGTATTTTTTCCTTTTCCTCCAGGATCTGGAGAAGTTGACATGAGAGGGGCATCATGCAGTTCCCACACAGAAGCAGACCACACAGGGGACATACAGAGGATGGAGTGTATTGTGTGTGTGTGTGTGTGTGTGTGTGTGTGTGTGTGTGTGTGTGTGTGTGTGTGTGTGTGTGTGTGGGAGTGATACACAACAGAGGGGCATAGGGCAACCCCCACTCACCAGAGTCATAATCACACTCTGATCACCAATAGAGGGAGGAAAAGAGAGACATGTCATGGGTACATTGAATACAGTCTAGCCTACGCACACAACACACACACACAACACACCACACAACACACGCACACACACACACACACACAACACACCACACACACACACACACAACACACAACACACAATGATGAAACGTTTCTGCTGAGTTCTCTGTAAAGTTCAGTCTGGCTTCTTTTACACCAGACTCCTCTGAGCTCATCTCTGCCTTCTGACCTGCAGGAACTGTGGTACTAATAGGAATCAGTAGGGCTTCCTGAATTTTGTGAAAAAAATTATAATATTACCAAAATTGAGTCATAATTTTAGACAATTAAGTCGTTTTCTTACACCAAAAAGTCAAGATTCATGGGGAAAATGTCATTATTTTATGAGAAGAGAGTCGTAATTTTAGGCTACGTGTCACTTTACAGGGGGCATATTAGAAGATCAGTCTGTTGTCTGAGGAATATGGAGCAGTAATAAAGTAATAATTTGCTAAAATTATGACTATTCTCTGAATATTCTGACTATATACTTTATACTATGAGTTTCATCTAAATTATTACTTTTTTCTCATAATATTACAAGTTTCTCCCCTTCCGTTTAAAGTCTTCCAACTTCTTTCTTGAAGATTATTTCCCGCCATAGCTGCAGAAAATGTTTTTGTTGCAAACAAAACACTGCATCATAGTTGCAGAATTTGTATACCCAGAATCTAAAAGCAAACTGATTATAACTACCTGATGTATTATTATGTCTGTTGAAAGAATAATATTTAGCTTCCACCCAAGATAATTTCAGGTACATGACTGGTGAACCAAATGCTCTTTGTTTGATGGTTAATTCTCTCCTACTGTTTATTACAGATTCTTTTATCTTTGGCTTTTCAAACCACAAACCAGGTATTTTAGGATTATGTCACAGCCAGTTATTGTTTTGTTCTGATATAAACATTAATTAAAACGCCTAAGCATAAACTGAATTTAAATTTGACTCTGCGCCCTTTGCCTCACTTCTTTCTTTCTACTAACTCTGCTCGTCTCTGTCTTTTTTACTCTTTGCTTATCAGACATCACACTTGTGTTTTCAATTTCATACCGTCATCCAGAGCGTCTGAGGCCTCTGCTTCCCTCCTCCTCCTCACAGCTCTTTGCTTCTCCTCTAGCCTCTGTTTTTCTGAGTTTGCTTCATCCCATCGCCCTTCCTCCATCAGCCTCTGGTCGGGTCTCAGGCGGCTATCAGTTAGTCCCACTCCGTCCTCCAGCTCATTCAGGGTCAATGCCAGAGCAGAGAAGTAGTACATGTTCTCTGCGTTCTCCCTGAGATAGCAAGAAGTAGACTTAGTGTGTGATGATCAATAATATTGACTGAACATTGAAGCTGTTATACAACCACAATGACTCATATATTGCACTGTTTTCCCTTATGAAGCTGTTGAGGTAAGTGCTTACGGGAGAGGGTATTTCTTCCACAGCAGTTTGGGGGACAACGTCTGATAGACGGTCTTCTGCTTGCCCTCTGATCCACTTCCCCCTCGGCTGCTCTGAACGATCTTGGCACTCTCCATCTTATCATCCCACGTACCAGAGAGGATGTAGTGGGCCTGGCCCCCGCTGTCTGACACTACACCTGTCACCTGAAAACAGCAAAAAGAAATCAGAAAATAGGCTTATTCAGACACTAAAGCCAGTCATCTTACTGAGTGTATAGGTAGAACCATGGTCTTTAGTCCTAATGCTTAGCTCCACAGTCCCCCTAGGTCAGACATAGGTACATTTTCAATAGCTTATCTCAAATCAGTCACTACCACGTTCCCAATTTTAGGAGACTGCATGTCTCCAAAATGTGTAACTGCACTGAGATGTAATATGTTCCTCTGGATAACAAATAAACTCAATATAATAAAGAAACAATATTTGGATAACAATATATTTCACGGTACTGTCCAGCAGGAGGCAGCATTTCACAAAGTAACTATGCACTGTATGACATCATACCAAGGTCAGAAATCATTTACCTTGCGTGGGACGTCCCTGGAGAAATAACTGTAGGGAGAGAACTTGAGTTGGCAGGTCTCCTTGGTCCTGTGATTCACAATCTCAATGTCCCCCGACTGCACAAATACAAAAATGTTTCACGAGTGAGAGAGACAAACACACACACACACACACTTAGACAGAATGATATTTGAGTGAGTGTTAATAGGAGAGGAAAACATTCCTGAGCAAGAATAAGAATGAGACTGACGGGTGCCGAGACTGACAGATAACCTGAAAATATAATACAATGCCTCTGGACATGGCCGTCGTGGACGCATTAAAAACTTAAATACAAGGTAGAGGAAAAAAGAAGAATCACATTCTGAGGAGACAGAGAGATGTGAAGCCTTCCCCTCCTCCCCATGAATAACTGGGCCATCACAGAAAGAGGAAGCTGTTATTTTAGGGTGTTATTGGAGATCAAAGCTACAGATAAATCCTTGGAAATTGTGAAGCTCCTTATTCGTGTGCTGGAAGGCTTTGCTCTGATTCCCCTCTTCACTGAGAGGAATGAGAGCTCTCCTGGACTGTACCACTAAGCTTGTCACACAGGGTAAAGGCCAGACGTATTAAAGTAGGGCTGCGGGTTTGGAGCTGTGGCTGAATAGTAACCAATGAGGAGTCTCTTGAAAACAAACCTGGTCAATCCACAGCTTGCCCACGATGATGTTGTGCACTGTGGAGGTGACCTTTCTCCAAACATAGTGGTTCCCACTGGAGTGGAAGTGCAGGTGAATGGCACCTGGCGAACAACAGGAACAAAAGGGTGTAAGAGAAATTAAATATCACATCTGCCATTGTTCCCAGTCTGTCACTGCAGACCTGAAGGTGATGTGTTGGACTGTGGGTTTGTTTTTGTGATTGTAAATCTGTTTGTGAACATGGTCAATTCTACCTGCAGCTTTATTGATAACATGTATTCCACCATTGAGACTTTCCACTTAACTTTATTACAGCTGTGTGACAAAAAGTGAGTTATAGTCAGAATACTATCCCTGTGTCCCTTGGTGGGCCTGTATGTATCAAATCTCTCATTTATCTAAACCAACAGACCACTGCTTGCTACTGTCCCACAGCTACAGAGACCTCCATTTATACCCATATTTTATGTGCACGTCAAAGGGATCATAAAACCCTCCTGATTCATTCTCACACGCTGTTCTCTGACGTGAGATTGTGTGGGAGGCAGATCAGTGGTCCACTTCTCTCAGGTCTGAGACTGTGGCTTTTCAGTTTGTATGATAGAGCCTCTATTTACAAACGTAGTTTGCTAGCTTCCCATCTGAATGTGAAATGTCTTACCTAGAGGCATAATAGAGAGGTATTTTCCACGGAACTTGCTGGCAATGGTGATTTCCTGCCACAGGGTCCAGCCTTGTTTGGAAATCACATGATGTGCAGCAGCAGGGGGGTGATGGCTCACCTTAGAAGATAGAGAGACAAAAAAGATAAAGTAGAAAATAAGGAATAGGTTCATATAAGCATGGAGAACAGTCAGACCTTGTGCATGCACATCAGTGCCTGTGCTAACAAAAACTCCCTGTGGCCGCGCCGTTACCTGCTCACACAGCGAGCGGTAGCCGAACTCTTCCAGGCGATCGAGCTCGTAGGTCTCGCCCAGGAGGGGGTTGAAGGGCTTCGCTGTCCGATGGACCGTGGTGGAGTAGGAGGAGACGGAGAAGGCAGCGACCAGGCACATCTGCTCCAGAGAGGAGTCGCAGCGCGCCGCCTTGTCCAGGAGCTCGTGATACTCCAGGTCCTCGGTGAGTCGCTGCAGCATTGACAGCGGCTCATTGAAGTTCACCTGAATGGAAGAGAAAGAAGTGAAGATGTAATAAACAATTTCTGTCAAGCTGTCAGCAAGAGGAGCACCGTGCCTCAATCACTTACAGGCATGGGGATTTTAGAGAGCTCCTTGCCAATGCAGTTCTTCATAATGCTCCATAAATTGAGGGAGTAGTTGGGTTTGTCTGGGATGCGAGTCCGCCTCTGTCTGCGGGGCTGCAGCTCCTTCCCTGACACATCGTTACAGCCTGGAGACATCTGGGATTAGGTGTGGGGGGGGGGGGGGGGGGGGGGGGGGGGGGATGAGGAAAGTGGGATTGTAACTTTGTGTAAAAAGAATATTTGATGTATAACAGTTAGAAGAAAGGCTTTCAACTTCTGCTTGGTAGCACATCACCAGACACAGTGACAGAGCGAGAGAAAGACAGGAGGAGAGGGAACAGAAGACGTGTTTGAGAGAGAGAGAGAGCGAAGCAGCGAACAAGGGCCGAGGGAACAGGAGAGCAGATGTTTGACTGGTAATTAAGATTTAGTGGAAAGATGCAGCTGTGTATCTTTGGCACCGCAGGGATGACAATGAGACAACAGGAAACACAATCAAAGGCTGTGTGTGTGTGTGTGTGTGTGTGTGTGTGTGTGTGTGTGTGTGTGTGTGTGTGTGTGTGTGTGTGTGTGTGTGTGTGTGTGTGTGTGTGTGTGTGTGTATGGATAAATGTAGGGTAGGGTGAGAACAGCAAGTAAAGATGGCTGCATGAATAAAGCAACGGAGAATGAGTCTATGTGAGATCAGAAAAGTCAGCAGTGTTCACAAATGTCGGTCCTATTGGTCAGATTTGTTAGGAGGAGAGACGCTTACATGGTCGTCCTGGATCCAGTCACTGGGGTGACCTCCGCTCGCTCCGCTCAAATTACTCTGAGATCGCCTGGAACAGAGTGAAAATGTTTTCTTCCGTGGCTACTGGTCACGTACACATTCACACATACATAGAGATACAGTATATTTCTCTACATCCTTTACCACTTCCATACACACACAGTGCACACAAGGGAGCTGAGGGTTATGTTACAAGAGAGGAGCCATACTAATGAGTTGCCAGAACAAGACTGAGTCCAATGCAGTAAATAAATATGCTCGAGAGCAGAAACAAGAATAGGAAATTGTTTTTCTTTGCTACAGGAAAGCAGAAGCTCTTTTCATCTATCTACTAATTCCAGAAATCTCTGTATCTCAAGAACCGTTCACCTGCGTGACACTTGTCATGTGTGTTGTTAAGGACCCAAGGAGATGCAGTGTCGAAATTGGTGCTAATTGGACAAGTGATATGTGTAATATTAATAAACTCTGAATAACAAAGCAGAGTAGCAGCGGCGGCTGGGAATCATAAAGTAATATTGTCAATCTCGACAACAGCACTTTCAGGACAACGGCAAACACTTCTGGATTCTGCTGAAACGAGCTTCACGGAACTTTGAATATACAGGTGAACAGATCTTTGTGCAGCAGCGGTGAAACAGCTTCAGGGTTCTGTGCACTGAGTCCTGCAGTCTGTCGTTACAGTTTCAGAAAGGAAGCTGCAACCAGCATCACTACAAGCCAAGCAAACAGCCCATTTTGGCATGAACTGGTCCTTTGTTTAAAGACTGAAGCTCGGCAGAAACAAGTAGAGTTGCCAGCAAGAGACAGACTCCAATACAATAAAGAAACATGCTACATTTGAGAGCAAAAACTAAAATAGGGAATTGGTTTTCACTGCTTTAGGAAAGCAGAGGCTCTTCTTTATCTGTAAAACAGAGTAAACACATCTACCAAAATCCCAAAGTGAAGGGGACACCAGTATATGATGTGTGTGTGTGTGTAAGTTGTCACATCATGAGCCATCAATAGAGCCTTGTTCAGCTGTCAGCCACAGTCAGATTCACTACGATGACAAATTAGACCACACACAGAAATAATTTATAGCAACTTTCTTCCCTGTGTTTGTCAGTTGTCCTTGTCCTTCAGGAAACAAAGAGCATTGACCAGACGAAGACTGACCTGTGCTGTGTGTTGTCAGTGGCAGTCACTGTGATAAACGCAGGGGAATCCTCCATGGCATCAAAGTACTCAGTATCCTCATCTTCATCACTTGCCTCTTCTTTGAGCGGCCTCTCGCTTCCTTCATTCAGGACATATGCATTGAGTGAGTACATGCAGTCATACAGAGAAAATGCAGCACCAGGAGAACCATCACATGTTGTTGACTTTCTAATCTATAGAGTTGAGGAGGGAGCAGCATATAATCACATACCCGTGGCAATTAATTAAAGGAATAATAAGCTTAGTGAAATTGGCAATGTGCCTGCTGGTTAACGAGCCTGAATGATGCAGGTTCCTCAGGGTGCTCTTCTCATATTCTGTATCCAACATTCAATATTCAGGGACCGGTCTAAAAGTGGAGCTTCCAACAGAGCAGCACAAATCCTTATATAAGCTTATTTATATTGTTTCTAATGAAAAGTGATTGTTTTACAAAAGGAGGGTAAACTATGACCTTCATAAACACAAATTTGCATTCCTTTCCATCAACCATGAAAGTTACACTATTTCCTATTTTGGCACTAGATGCCGAACCACGCCCACTAATCACGCATTACGCTCCACGCCATCAAGTGCAGACAACACGGTGAAAATGTTATGTAAATTTAAATAAAGTTGTAAAACAAGGCTTACTCTCTGTTGCCAGTAGGTTGGGCTATATCACTACATACAGACGAATCGATCTGTTCAGGTCGGGGCTCCGATGAAGAGTGAACAATTTAGGGCCGATTGGACAATGTACAGTGGAATCACAACAACTTCATGTTCACTCTGATCAGTAGGTGGTGCTATCACTATCACTACATACAGACAAATATATCTGTTCAGGTCGGGACTCTGATCATAGGTCAGAATTTTGGGGCGGGTTGGACAATGCACAGTGGAGTTAAAAAACGTCCTGTTTCATGGCGAATCAGTAGGTGGCGCTATGACCCTGAGGTAATATTGACACATGGAGCTGTTCAAGGCGGGATTCGTAAGTAAGAGAAAGAACTTGATGAATAGACTGACTACAGAGACCGCAGAGACCAGATGACCTACAGCTCTGAAGATAATTACTATCTTTAACATAAGTATAATCTAATTTAATCCTTCCTACTTAAATTTTCCTTCCTCCACACGAGGAATACCCACAGTATTGACCCTGAGCCACACATGACTTTTAGCCGATAGAGTGAGGCCCACACTGAGGCCTGCAGGAGTATGCAACACACAGACAGACATTCTCACCCTTGTTGGTGGTCGGGGCACTGGGCTTGTTGGAAACAAGCGTGGGTGCTTCTCTCCACGCTCGCTCCAGGCTGTTATGCTGCTTGGCTAACTGCTCAATGGTCTCCTCTAGGTGAGTGCGCTGCTCTCGCTCATACTGCAGCGCCCGTTGCCATCTCCTACTGTGAGTCTCTGCTAGGTCCAAGAAGTCTCGACACGCCTGAGGGATCACATTCACACAAGTAAGTATTGTCTCTAAAGGCACGGAAAGTTATCAAGTTTTAAGTTATTTTTCATTTGTAATGACAAACAGCTCAGATTTTTGCAAAATACTTCTCTCAGAATTTTTAAATACGTTGGTCAAGGGAAGTTCTTTTTTATTTTGGTTCATGTTCAAGTCTAAGATTCCTTATTTGCAATAAAAATATAATTATAAAACCTTTATCAATATTTAAGTCAACAAATAATGCTATACTGAAAAATATCATCAAGATGTAACTTTTACAGACAGCTGACAACTAGAGAGGGATAGAAAGGTTTAAATATATCTCTGTCAATCATTGTAATCAAGGCTCTTAATCAAATCTTTCACCACAATCATCATTATATTAATTAGCTTTCTGTGGCACATTGACTGGGTCTCCCTGCAGTGACAAACGTTTCCTCAGAGCAAAGTGAAAACACAGAAAACAACTGTGAGCAATGAGCTGATTACATAGCAGATTATATTGGAGTCAAGAGGGGGCATCATTGTTGCTGCTTTGGTTTTACTGCTGAGACTAGGAGGTTACTTCAGATCAAACATATATGTGGGTGTATCAAGTTTCAACTCAAAGGTCAATGAACCTAAATAACATAGATGACTCCATGCATGACGGAAGTGTCATGGTACAGCCACTGAACTGTCAACAAGTGGACTTCCAGGGGAGGTTTTTTTTAAAATAATCATTACTATCAAGTATTTTGGGAACAAAAATGTGTGGGAACAGCACATGATTACATAGTGTCCACTATCTGCTGCAATTATCTCTTTGGTCCCAGAGCCAGAGGGGCTGTTCAGCGTTAGTTCAAGCTAACTGGAGCTAACACAGCTAGATAAAGCTGTGACTGCAGGCGGGGAGCTGGAGGGATTTAAGTACCGCACAGCTCAAATAATCTCTGTTCTCTGTTGAGAGAGCAGTCACGAAGTACGACAGCATCTGCAGGCAGCCGGAAGAGAAATAAGGATGAGGTAACATCAGGAAACAGGATATCTATCTGTCGGCTGAAGAAAGTCCTCACACACACACACACACACACACACACACACACACACACACACACACACACACACACACACACACACACACACACACACACACACACACACACACACACACACACACACACACACACACACACACACACACACACACACACAGAGAGAGAGACACACTAAATGATACTCTATTCTCAAAAGTGATATTCTTTTGGTGAAATTTGAAAGCAATTTCCCCAAATTACACTATGATAAATAATAAATGTTTTATAAATATTTAATCTTATTAAGCAATTAAATGAATGCTTTAATTCTAAAAAATGTCTAATTCATTGATCAATTTCATGATAGCTACGATTTATATTTTACTTTATTGATAGTAGTAGTTAATATATGAAACCTTGATAAATTTGCTTGGGATTCTGTGGAAAAGTATATCAAAGAGAACATCTTTTATATCTTACACCATTAAAATGAAAAGTGACTATCTCAAAATCTCATGTAAGGTAAAGATTTTAAGGCAAAGCATCATGTCCCCGATGTTCACGTTGTATTTTCAAATAAAAAATAAAAAAATGGAATAAAACAGATTAATCTAATTGTTCTAGTTTGGCAAATACAAAAAATTCAAAATGAAAAAATTACTCAATTTAACTGAAGATACTTAGTGGAGCAAAGGATTTTAATTCTACAAAATATTTCAAGTTAAGTCAAGTTGTATTTTAGCATAATAAACTTAGAATATCAATTCCTTACCCTTTATCAAAGTAATATTTCAATAGCTTTAGGTGTTTTTGGACCAGAAAACTCCACTGAAACTGCATTTTGTTTAAGAAATCTCTAACACGGAAAAATGTCTCCAATCAATCCCTTACCTTCAGCTGTCTTTGATGAGGGGTCTAAACACCAGTGTCTGTGCATTAGTTTAAATGTTTGCTGTACACGTGACATTGCCGTCAACTTCCTCAGACATAATCATGATATGAAACTCAACACCCACTTGAAAAACTATGACAGTTCCACTTTTTTTGTGCTGACTCTCCGGCACAAACTCAGACTGCATGTGATGTCCGGCCGTGGGGGGGTGGTGAGAAAAAAAAGTTAGTGGGCCTCCAGGAGTGGATGTGTAAGTCAGTAAGAGGTGGCAGCTACAGATGTCAGCATCAGATTAACTGTGCGTGTAAAAGTATGCAGAATGACTGAATGAAATAAATGTGCATGCAGACACAAACGAGCAAGCGCTTGGATTCTTGTGAAAAGTTACATCACCACTAAATGAACGAGAGCAACCTTCTCATCAGGCTGAGAGCATGCAGTACTGTGTCGTGTCAGTAAAATGTACAATAGATGTAGAAGATATCATCTTAATGTTGACCTCCTCTCCGCACCTTACAAGTAATAACCCATAAAAATGTAATTTATATTATAGAGCAAAGAACATGTCTTTATAGTGGCTAAACATGGCCAGTGCTGCTCTACACCTATCAACCTGACAAGCAACAGAAAAAACAATCACATGCACTTTCGGCAAAAAAGGCATTCTGAACTCAAGAATACACAAAGCTATCAACTGTTTAAAGTCAACGACAAAAGCAAGAAGGAAAACAAACCTTGTCTGGTTTTAGTCAGAGCAGGTCTGTGTGTCTGTGTCCCTGTTTGACTGTTGGAAGGCTCTGACATTCCTCACCAAGCAGGGAGGGTCAAGGGTTTGAGAGGAGGTGGGGGGAGCAGGGGCTATTCCTGTACCCCCCCACCCACTATCATATCTCGTATCACTGCCGCAGGACCTCAACCCTCCATGAACTCTCATCCACTACTGACATACTGCAAAGCCCATGGTATTTACCATTGAGGAGGATGGAACGGGGCCAGATACACTAGAGGATTTCATATTATGATGCTTGTACTCAGAGCCGAAGCATTTGATGTGGTGGAAACCTAAAACCTGGTCCTGTGGGTTGTTGTGTTTGTTAAATGTTGATAAGAAAGTGACTCGACCAAACAGCAGTATCTCTGTTTGGGGGACGAGTAGTCTTCGTGTCGTATATTCGGCTGTATTACTAAAATACCTTTACTTGACTCATTCTGACAGAGATGTTAGTATTCTTAATAGAGCCTGACTGATATTGATCTTTGCTGATACGATATTAGGGAGTAAAAAATGTTCTATACCAATATATCAGCCAATTTGTCATTTGTCAGGCTCTAATGCTTAACAATAATGAGATGCAAGCACCGGGAACCACCATCACCTCTGCAGTTGTAGATTTTAAACATTACATTATAGACAGTAATGTTTAACAGGATCTGGTGTGAAACGGCTTCTTTAAGCCTGTAGTCTTTGAGCCTGCAGCTCAGTGGCTCTGCTTCAACATACCAAAGTGTGAAGTGATCTCATCTCTCATCACTCCCTAACCAGAACATTATAGATGTCTGACATTCCTGTCATATTAATCATGGAACACCATGCAGAATACATATTACTCTCTGCTCACTGCTGATGTGTCTCACACCCTGGTCTATACGAGCTACTTACATTGATCATAGCATTGGAAGTGATTCGGAAGAGTGTGGCTCGCTCGTTGACTGCCTTGATCTTCTCCCCTCCCTCCACAGGGACCTTCAGCCCCTCAAGTTCACTCAGGGACCGCTGCAGGGCCGCGCCATGCTTTGCGATCAGGTCATTACACGTGCTGAGGTCATCAAGCTTGCTGACGAGTATTTTCAGTGTTCCCTGAACCTCGCTGCGGTCTGATTGGGAAGTGGGTTCCTCGTCTCCTGAGTCATCTGGAAGGAAGAGGTCAAAGGTAACACAAATGATCTTTAAAAGGAGAGGATTATGGGGACAAATGCAAAGTGCATGGCTGCGGAATCACAAAATACATGAACACACCTTGCTTTTTTAAAGCAGACATCTCAGGGTCCATTTCTCAGTTACCCCCACTGACCATTAAAGTAGCAAACTGCAATGAATAATCATGATCCATTATGAGTGACTAATACAAACAGTGGAAGGAAAAAATAGCCGGCTGGCTAACTGGCTAGAACTGTTTTTTTCTTCGTCATATGTCGTTTGCCCTGGAAGTTATTGCAGAGACGGGCAAATTAATACACAAGTCAACAAAATATATAACATAGGTCTAGTTGTTTTTAGACATTTTAATGAAGTGTGACATATTATATCTTGAACTTGACAACGATGGAAAGCCACAGTATTTTGTGTTTCTGCATTGTGTTAATAAAAGGATAAAAAGACTCCAAAAAAAGATAAAGAGAAACTCTTTAGTCGCCATGACAACAAACCATTTAACAGCGATGAATTCAAATGATGAAGTTATTGTTAATACAACAGCTTCTAAAGTCAGATTTTACAGATGGCTTCTTTGACACACATCAATTTACCCACAACAGCAGTGACACACCAACCACACTTTGAATGCAAAAATCCTTGAAAGCTCATCAAACACAAATGTGAGCGGTGTGAGGACGTTTGGATTCAGGCAGCTCATCCATTCCCTCTGAGCATTTGCAGTAGCAGCTGTCTTTCTGTGTGATGTCATACTTACAGTATTTCTCAAACTTTTTCAGGCATGATCTCCTTCAAAAGCCTCAAAAAGTTACCCCCACCACACACTCACACACAATAGTTATCTAATAAAAGCGAGCGACTAATAAAATAGGATCCAGGTTGGATTTTAGTAAAATTAGAGTCTGCATAATAACATCGGCAAACTCTCATTCATTTGTTTTCTCTGCATAAATGATTCATTCACTAAATTCTGCTGAATGGTCATCTGTGCCCCCCCACATATGGTGGCTCTATGCCCCTCTCCCCAGGAGGGCCCGCCTCCCAGTGCGAGAACCACTGCACTAAGCAGAGGTTACTCAAGGTTGACAGAACACACGAGAACAGTGTTGCAGCGTCAGCTCTAGATTACATGCGCAGACACACACACACACACACACACACACACACACACACACACACACACACACACACACACACACACACACACACACACACACACACACACACACACACACACACACACACACACACACACACACACACACACACACACTGCAAGCACGTAGGCCAGTGACACACAGAAGGACATAAATATAGAGAGAGCAAGACCCAGGTCCATAAACTGCCAAAAAATAAAGCAGAACTACTCATTTTCTGAACTTAAGGGGATACACAAACTTTCTAGAAGAAAATAATACTCTAATATAATTTTGTATCCTAACACATGCTCAAACAACCACATGTTGAATTTTGAACTCAAGAAATACTTGCACACCAGTGTATCAAATCTGAACTGACACAAAAGAATATTTTCCCAAATATAAGCATTTGCGTTTCTATTTTAACTATAGTGGCCTCTGCCAAAGCCCAACAGTTCCCTTAAATGCAATCAAGCTGCATCAAACACATTCATAATTATTAGTTACCCAAACATGCCTGATTGTTTTAAATCAAGATTATTCCCTTGGAAAACAGTGAAAATGTCTAAAACCTTCTATCGACCAATGTTGACTGTCTGATGCTTGAATGTCTAGAAAGTGCTGTTTTCTGTCTTGTACTCTGAAGCGTGAGGATCATGCTCTGTCAAGGTGAAAACGTGTGTTATGTAGCCAATAGAAGACATTGTCACAATTGTTGTGAGAGGGAGCTCCGTAGCAACACTTCCCACTAAGAACATGGCAGATGGCCGTGACCTTACAGTGGAAGAGACTATCACCTCTGTCAAGCCTATTTACACCATGCAAGTATAACATTGACATATCCGCCTGGGGATGCTGGTAGAGCTTGGAATACATCATGTAACAGCAATATACTGAGGTCAAACTTAGAGGTAGGTCCAGCTCCACTGAGAAACAAGCAGCACACACACATTCACACAGGACTAATCCTTAAGTTCCAAAGCTGGTGGAATACTTTTCAGCACAGACGTTGCAAGACTCGGTGCGTAGTGTCAGCAGCAGCACTTTATGTCAGAGTTGATTTGCGTACATGTATGAAAGCAAAACACATTACTGTACTTCAACATCACAGTCATTGAGGATGGAGTTAATTTAGATAAGGGGACCCAGGAAAGGTGAGCAAAAAGAAGGTAAGAGAAGGGAAGAAAGAAAACAACCTCTCACCATATTTGCATTTCTGGTCATTCATTTCCCCCAAAGGTAACCACAGTTCAGCCAGGAAGCAGCAGCAGCACACACACACGAACAGAGGCCACTGAGCTCTATCCTGCCAGGTACCGTGTGAACATGTTGAACGGGCTTTCCGAGAAAACGCACGCGTCTGACTATTAGAAGAGACAAAAACAAAACCGTCCAAGTAAAGGTCAACCCAGCAGCCTAACAGCGATGCTTAAGAAAACCTATAGATCAGAAAACAACACCACTCAGCACCTAATACCAGCCAGCATTAGGGAAAGACTCAGAATACACAGAATTTCAATTAAGTCTGTGCAGAAAGGGAAATGTAGAGGAGGTGAAACCGCTGACGACGTAAAGACAGAAAATTGACTGGAGTGTGTGTCATGAGACAAGCAGCTGGAAGAGAGTTAAAGAGGTGAGGGAGGAAACCAAAGAGTGAGTTCAGAGGGAGCCGCTAATGGAATAAGCCTTAAATTGGCAAAGTATGACAGATAAGTTAGTTGGCAAGTTGGGAGGTTTTGAGCTTCCTCCCACAAGGCAACAATGAGCCACATTTGATTGGATGAATTTAAGTTGATGCCCCCAAACTAAAAAGAAGTCACCAAAATATTTCAATAATTAACAGTAAAAGAAAAGTGGAGATTCTTTTGGCATTTGAACAGTTTTATCTAATTTGAGCATGCAGCTGCGGATATGGCCAATTATTTATTTTTTAAAAATATTTTCTGTGCTTGTCAGATGGAGCCAATTAGTTCCAGTTTTCAAAGCCAGAACACAGTGGTGGAATGTACCATAGTAACAAGTTTCCTCAAGGTCTAGTCAATGTTTACAGATTATGGATCAGACAAAAAACTAATCAGTGTATATTTAATCTAAAATGACAGAAACCTGCAAGTTGCTTTCTCTTCAGATAGCAGATCTGTGCAATAATAGACCAAAGTCATGAGAGTGAAAGTTATGACACATGACCTGTGCTGTGGTTCAACTTGCCAACCTTTTAATAACTAGTTTACTTTTCCACAGGCTAGAGCCACCGTAGAGCCACATTACTTCACAGGTAACAGCGCTAACTCAAGCACAACATCAACAGTGGCAGACTTTTCTGAGCCTCGCTTTGCAAACTTACATTGGCATTGATGACCACAGAACAAGGAGCGGTCCATTTCCTCCACGGGACACTGATGCTTCACTTTGGCAACCTTAGTTAAAAACATTCAATCTTCTTTGCAGGCTACACACAACAAGGTCTGTTTTTTTTTGATTTTTTTAATGGTGGTCACACCATTTTGGTTGGTCTCATTGGTCTCATTGGTCATGATAATCTCACACCCAGCCCTGAACATAAGCGGTTCTTTCTTCTAGACCAGGGGTCGGCAACCTTTTTGACAATAAGTGCCAATGTAACATTTTCTTGTGAATTAGTGTGCCATATCAACATTTTTTTATATTAAGTTTTATTATTGAACCACATTAATATTTCCAACAGACATGTCATTGTATTCCATCCATATTGGCTATATATAGAACAACACTTTAAAGAAACATGTTTATCTCATTGCAATAATAAGTTTGTCATTAACCCCACCAACCACACTCATATTCAGAATTGCAAAAGCTTGCTTCAAAGACTTTGAGAGAATTGGCTTCTCATACCTGGACACTGCACGTTTGATTGATTCTCCCCTGTCTGCCTGATCTTTGAAACTTCTTTCGTGCCTTGTTTCAAAGTGGCGCTTAACACTGGACGTTCGGCACACAACATTTTCAAAACATAACGCACACAGCACGGTCCTTATGAAAAACAAAGCCATAGTCTTCTGCCCATGAGGGCTGAAATGCCCGTGTCTTCGTTTTTTTAGCTAGCGGGCATGACATCACCAATACACCTGAACGGCTGCACTTCACGGAGATTCATGTGGGGAAACGTGAGCAGCGCCGGCTGGGAGGCTTCTTCTTCTTCTTATTTAATGGCGATTGGCATCGAGCCTATGGCGCATTACTGGCACCTAGTGGCTGGGAGGTGTTAAAATCAATCAAGCTAAATAATACAGGCTGCGTGACGGCAAAACCTTTGAACATTTCTTTAACAAGTGTGCCAATGATTATGGCACCGCGTGCCATAGGTTGCCGACCCCTGTTCTAGACCAACATAGTGTTGGTTTCAGGGTCAAACCAGTTATCTTTAGCTGTTGAAACACAAAGAACTGGTTTGAGATTAGGCACTGGCTCAGAACTGGCTCTTGAACTACCATGGTGGAAATGGGACAGTTATCTGTTAAAGTTACAGTAGGTCTTTCATGGACTTCAGGATCGAGTGGAGAGCAAAGACCATGTTAGAATATAGGAAATAACGTATCCTGCCCTCAAGTCTCTTAATGTGTATTTTTAGTGTAATCCATGGCCCATCCACTAACATGGAGGAGGCAGGATTCATGAGTTAAACTGCAGCCAGCCATGCTTTGGCTTCACTTTTGGGGGCAGTCGCGTTGTCTGTCTCTATATACAGTCTATGATTAGAACCAATTAACGCTATTAATGTGGCTGATCGTGGTATTCTCTTTCCATAACCTCAGAGAATGGATTTTGCTGATGGATTCTCCTGAGTAGACGATTTGAAATTTCAGGGAGACACCAGGACACTTTCTTCACTATGTCAAAGGCAAGTATGTCATAAATGTCCTTCCTGCTCTGATATTTCAGTTCACTGAGACAGATCCATACGGCATCGACAAAGTGTCAAGGACTCCCCAACAAGTTTGAATAGTGGAGGTGAAAACCCCTCACAACATCCAAACACGTTCTGTCAACGGTATATCCGTCAGACCTTCAATAAAATGTGGATGAAGGTGGATTTCACACCTGTAAGCCTGTGACGATAAATAACCTTTTCATGGCATCTGCATCAGCGTCACTGCCTAGATCGCCCCCTCACAACCCCAACCCACAGCAGATGTGGATGAATGGGTTTCCGTAGCAAAGTCAACATCACGAGGCAAGGCCAGGAGCCCATTACCACCCAAGTCATGCCTCAAGGGTGGATTACCTCCCCCCCATCCCCTACATTTGAAGAACACTCTGCATCGACACAGATGCAAGTGTGTTTTCAGCTCCTGCCGTGTCTCTGCTGCACTCTCCTCCCGAGATGATAAAATTTTCAACAAATACACATCTGTGTCTGAGGCAAACAGAGATACAAGCTTTGAGGTTGCAGCTATACGAATCACTACATATTCTCAACACATAAACGCTTCATCCACAGCATGTTCACAGCTTCCCTCCTTCCTTGTTGTCCATCTCAGCATTGAGCAGTAAAGAGTGAGTAAAGGATGGAGACAGCAGGAAAATAGGCAGTGGGAGACTGTAATTGGGAAAGCAGTACCCTGCTATCCCACTGTCAGGGCTCGTCTCTTTGCCCGTCCCTGAGGACAGGCTGTCAGATCAGGGGAGCCGGGCCTCTGGCTGACAAGACGTCACCCTGTGGTAGAGAGAGACGTGCATGCCCAGCAGCCGAGCACAAGGGAGAAATGTACCAACCCTCTGGATTAAAGATGTTATTTAAACACAGTAAAAGGCTAAGATATGAAAACACTGTCAGAAGAATTTTCAGCAGAGAGGTTACTTCATTTCTAATATCATTACAGTAACTTTTTGAAGGTCAGAGTCAACATGGCGCTGTAAACTGTGAAGCAAATTCATATGTCAGCAGCTGTGAGGCAGTTTAATGCTGTTAAATCTTGTTATGATTTACAACATAATTTCTATTTATTATATCTCTGCTCTTTGTTAATTTACTGGAATACATATTATCAGCACTAAAGCAATAAAACAGATGCATATACCTTGTTATCCTTTGTCTGTAACCAAATGAAAACCTAAGAGACATGATTACAACATATCGATTACAATGAGCCTGCCTTAATGCACATGTAATCTGAGATCATTCTAGTGTGTCTATAACTACAGCTGGAAAATGATTCTTTCAGCATTGATGGCAAAAGACAGAAGGAGATAATTATTCTGCAGCTCACTGTTTTGATATTGTGCAAGAGAAGGGGAATATATGAGAAGTTTATCAGAGAAAGAAGCCTGAACAAGCTAGGTGTGTCCCAAAGGAACATGTGTAATCCAGGCCAGTAATTGCTAACTGGCTCCATACCTCCCCTGAGATACATCACGAGGAGACAAACACAGGAGACAGCAGGTTAAACCCAGTAACAGGGCGCTCCGCTCCACACAAGTAAATGAGGAACTGTGCAGTGCAACTCATCACTGTCCCCAAAGCTCTGCAGCACAGCTCCGGCAGTGTTTCCAATCGAACGCTCTCGGTAAGCAGCAAACAACAAAAGAAAAGATTAACAGAAAACTGAGCGATGGCTTTTAACTCAGAAACATTTTATAATGTGCTGGGATAGACAAAGAGAGAAAAACTATCAGCAGGCTGTCTGCTAAACTGCAGATTTATATTCTGCTGTATGCTGAGTAAATTTTTATAAACTCCCAACTGATGCATCAAACCTGTGAAAGGAAAATGGCTCTTGCTTAGTGCATAACTCCTGCAGTCTGAAGGCTGAGGTCATAAATCATCTGACAACCTCAGAAAACAGACTGAGCTCATGTACAAACAAGTCTGGTCACTGGGACAGGATTTCAATAAGAATTGTGTGAAGAAGTGTGAAGACAGTATCAGTGTATCTAAAACCATCTGCAGTGATCTCTCCATTGTCTAATGTGCACTATATTCATCAGAGGTTTGTTAATAATATGAAAAACTATAAGTTTAATTAAATCACACTTACACAAGGCTGGTAAGCATTCAATAAATGCCTGCTGACATGCATACATTTATCTTTTACATGCAACATCTGTTCAGGCTGTGACGTCGAGGCTCTGCTGACGGAGCCTGTTGAGGTTCATGTAGAATGAAAACATGAATATAATAATATTTATGCTACTGACAGACTGGTCGCACACATTAGGTGTAATTCCACAACATATATGCAACATTTCCAGATTTATAATCTGCTTGTGTGTCACAATTCTAAAAAGTGACACATGCATACAACAAACAAATATGGTAGGCATGGTATGATAAATATTCAGCAACACATGTTTAAGTTGCAGTGTTATTAATAACTTGTTCTCTTAGGTTTTCATGATACCAGACCCTGTTTTTGATTTAATTTGTGTTTGTCATTTCGTCATAAATAGCCATTCAATGTATTGACGATATGTGATTGCTTATCTTTATGACAGTTTTCACTTTCGGTTACAGTCTGCAAATTCCGTGCTCGATTCAAACTGCCTTCATAACACATTGAATTCTCAAGAATCAACAGCAACATGCACAATAATAAATACCTTTAATCTCCCAAAGTGAGTTCAAGGCATCCAGATGATTTCAAAATACCAAGGTTTCAAAGTATCAACCAACCAACTAACCAAGCCACCAAGAGACTTCAGCCCTATACTTTCTTGATCTCAATAATCCCAATATAATAACTTCTCAACATGAAATTAGAGTAATATTTTATATGTGTTGCCTTTTCAAACTCAACAAACTTTGTAAATTAGAATTAAAAAGGTTGACAAGCATCTTTTGATCGAAATGCATAGTAACTCACTACTGAATTACTGTTACCATGTCTCATTGAAGAACCTGATAAAGTAGAAAGATTTAGCAAGATCCTAATCCATGAGTCAGTAACCTCAGAACACAGCCAGATTGAAATCCATTGGGCTAATTGTCCAGGTGCCAGCTCCGCAAGACAATGAGCCATGAAGGCGACCGAGCTGAGGTTACTGCACCTCAGAGCTGTGGAGGTGTCTCTAAAGTACTCTTTAAGTTATGTGCATTAATATTTGAAAATTTAAACATGACGAGCGCTCTGCAGGAGCTCCAGGGGCTGACCCTGCACTCTGACCCCTCTTAAAAATGAATGCAGTATTTTCAGGGGATATGTGCATTTATAACCAAGTAGAGGTAAGAGCTTATTGTCAACTGTCTGTGCACACTGACAGTTTCTACTCTATTCTTCTCCGGAAACCGTCTCAGAGCAGAGACTCAGAGTTCAGTGAGAGGTGATTATCAAGGTGATGTAGAATCTCACGTGGTGGTGCAGCTTTAGAAGAGGTTGCACATGCCAACAAACCAAAGTACTTCTGTTCATCATGGCAGCCTCCATATACACCAAGCGTTTTCTACTGGGAACTGACCACATCTCATTGTCCCAATGTGCTTATGCCACTGACTACCAATGACTGCAAATTCATAACTATAGTGTGTCCATGGTCCATACATGGCTATAACAGTTGACCAAAAATTAGATATGAATGAAGTGCTGTAGGCCTGTGAGATCTGCAAAATGGGCAAAACTGCAGAAGGAAATTCTGTATAATATATTACAAGAGGCCGACAGTGACTGTAGTGCAGACACAGGATTTTAACAACGGCATGATCATTTACATTTAATTAGACAGAAGTCCCAAAATGTTTCAGAGGCTTGTCAAGTGCAGCCAGGTTTGGTATCCTCCTTACATTAAGGAATTATTGAGGACATTTTTGTACTACCCTCACACGGCCTTCTTAAATTGCTTTCTATTTTTGATAAATCCCAATGCCTGCCTCAATCTGCAGCACTGCCTCCATGACAGTGAAAATGACATAACCAGATATGACTATCTGGCATGTGTGTTTTTTTCAGAGTTGAGTTGTGACACTGTGGGGCATCTTAATATTTCAGGAGCATAGTTGAAACAGTGATTCTCCAGTTTACTGAGTTCAAGTGGTTTATACATCATTCAACTATTGTTATTGAACTCTGCTCTACTCAGAACTAGTCTTTTTCATTGGTACATATAATATATTAGCCATAACTTTCTCATTATTGTTTTTATGATAAGAGAACCAGCTTTCAGGCGTTTGCTTATTGGATAGAAGTTGTGATGATTTGGGTTGAAGTAACTTCAACACATCCCAACATTCATATTGCAGGAGCCTGCTCTGAACAAGCTAAAAACAACATGTCCTATAATACCTTTGCCAAACTCATTTCACTGAGCAAACAGCAAAGTGAGGAGACTGGGAGCTCGGGGCTTCAGAGCACAGCTGTTCAACTCAACATTGTCCAAGTCTGCCACCGGCGACAAAGTGATAGATGACGTGAGAGAGGTGGGAAAATAGAACAGGATGCACAGAGACAGTGAGGGGAAAACACAAACACATTTTTCATTGTTCCTCTGATGGTGGCATAAGAATATACAGAAAACAACAAGTACACTGTTTTCGACGCAATTAACCTGCCACAAGCAGTAATAGAATATAGACTTTTTGTCTGTGCAAAATTCTTTATCATCCGAACTACATATGCAGGCTGCTATCGCTCGTGAGAGTACAATGTAAAAATCCTATTAATCTGTACTCCTTTCCGTCCTCACCGCTCCATTTTATGAAGAAATTAAAATTGTCCTGTCCTCACTAAGACAGGTTCTAGGACCCTGGGATACACAGCATACCTCACTCTACAGTTTATAATAGTGCAATAAGCTCTCCACACATAATTTGCATACACAGATGCATGATGCCAACATAACACGTAGGCCTGGCAGGCTCCGACTCACCCATATGCAAATGTGAAGTGGAGCAGGCGCACAGGAGAGAGAGAGGGGAAAGGAGTCTGGGTGAGAACTGCACAGGAGACCGAAGGAAAAGAGGGAAGGTGATTGCATGCAGTGAAGAGTGCAGGAGAGGAGAGACGCTGGCACTGCATTGTTAAAGGAGGCTGCAGAAATGTGATCATCCACAGCGACAGACGACAGACGCCACAGGGAGAGAGATGGATGGAGGAATGACAGCTACCTCTCAGGCGTAGGATTAGGAGGAGATGGCATGATGAGGGAGGTTTTGTCATGGGACAGATGGACAGGAGTGTGACAGCTCCGTGCTACTGTGCTGTAGCTTTCGCCATCGTGGTACTGACCCTGGTTGAGTTTACTCAGGCAGCCCGAGTTGCAGAGGGAGCGCACCGTCCCTGGGTCCCAGCAGCTCCGGCCCTTCATCCCACTCTCTGTGGGCCAGATCCCACTCCACGCTCCCTGAGACACAACGCTGCCCCTGGGCCGCTACATCATCCCGGCGAGGGGGGGGCTGAGGCAGCGACTTTCTCCACTCAGCAATGCAGCGTGCACACACAGACATGCATACTCACACACATACTTACAGCACATACATACAGTGATGTTGAGAGCACTGCAGGTGCATCTGCATCTCCTCTCCTGCATTGCTTCCCTAACACACCCACACACACACACGGCATACACACATTCACAGAGCTCGGCACATTTACAATTCTCCGCCACATGCTTCTCTCAGTGCAGTGCAGATTGGAGAGAGAGGAAGTGAGTGAGCGAAGCAGAAAAGACACAGGACTCAGCAGCCAGCAGTCATCCACACAACTGACTGCTGGCTGCACCGAAATGCACCGAAATGCACCGATTCCACCTTTTTACCTCGCATCGGATTCTTTCACAGCTGGATGGCAAAAGTCAAATATTTCATGATGGTTAAAAGGCAGAGATTGACTATGTCTCCTCAGAAATGACACCATGAGGTGACATGAGGGATGAAAAGATTTCACATTTATTTATTACATCTTAACTCAGAGTGGTGGCACTTCACAAAGGGCGAAAGGTCATTTATTTTTTGTTTCCTTTCACACTGATTGATGTATCCTTCCTCTGTCATCCTCGCTCTCAACTCTGATCACCAGACTCTGATGTCATTTCAGATCCCACCCCCCACAGTGAGGTCAGGGTCACTGTACCACACACCTCAAGCTGTATCAGCCCTGGGCAACAATAACAAGCCTTACTTTTCTCATTTCAAAATTACTGCCAAAGTACATATCACAATGTACCACACTGTACTCTCAAGGTCACCCTGGCAACCTGAAGCCATGCTCCTCCTCTTAGCAATGACGCTACGGCCTCTAGGTCGGACTGGAAAATGATTCAATATATACGTCATTCAGTTTCATGAAGATCACATTGGGATTTACAGTATGACAATATTCTGCTATCCCCATTATGATTCAGAGCTAACCTTTATGAAAATGATAAATTACTGTTCTTTTTGTTTGACACATGAAAGACTGGTTTCCTCTGATGCAGGGCAGTTAATTACCCAGGCTAAGTTTCATTGGTTCCTGTCTGTCAACAGGATTTCTGATTCCATGAAATCTTGTGGAGGGCTGAGGCATGACGCAGAAGAAGAATTGTTATCCCTTTCCTTTAACATGGCGAATTAGGGTGTTAGCCTTAGTGGAAGTAGACACTCTCTGAGCAGTGAGCACCCCCATAGTTTTATATGCGATTGTATGTCAGTTTCATGCCATACTGCTATCTGAAAATGTCCATATTATTATAATTTTGGCAATGTATATGAATAAGTATATCACACAGACATGAGGTTTGATGATAAACTGAATGCTCTATGAATCTCTTATCAACCTCAATGTTCTCATTACAGTTTTCATAAGTAATAGATAAATAAATAATCAGATTCTCACATGATTGAAATGAGAATAACTACAACAAACATCTAATTTCATCTGACAAACTTAGAGCTGATCAACTAATCAACTAGTCTCGATATAATAACACCATAATCTCACTGTTCTTTCTGTAATAAGCAATACATGTGGCCATTTACCGTTTTTGATTATGTTTTTTATTTATCTCTTAAATGTGTTTGAATATGTCATGAGCCAGGGTTCTGACCATGGCTGTTATCAAAGTGTCTCTTTTTTTAATTACCTGTAGTAATAAAACATTTTGCTTTCTAAACATGGTCTCCATAAACTATACAGATATGTTTAAATAATCTAATAATGTGATGTCAGTGGCCTTCACACACTCTTGAGTGTATTTAAAAAGCACCAACTGTTTATTAGTGTTTCATGATGCAACACTAATTCCTTCTTTCATAGGTCATAGCATGGATAAAATACACAAAAACATATATATATATATATATATATACACATATACATATCGCAGTGATTCTGTATTTAAGAAAACAAAGGCGGGTACCAGAGGAGGGTCTCTGTGGATTGTATGCAAGGTTAGACAAGTGCTGACAGGGACAGATTGTGGAACGTTTAATAAATAACACTGTCTTAATGCCCTGGGGCATGTTCGAGGGGGGAATGAAGCATGAAACTTCAATTAATTTCATATACTTGACCTTCATTATTTCTTTTCTTCACTGCAGTCGGAGTAACCATACAAAGAGAGAGGTGGAAAACACCAGGCTTTGTGTCATACAACTGTTCATTTTGTCATCTCTATAATATTTTTTTAGGTATTTCCATATTATTTAAACAGTCCTTCACCTCCATGAGATACAGCCAGCAAGCTTAAGAAAAGCTGAGTGAAAGACTGACTTTTTGTCAATGAAGTGATTGAAAAAAACAAGTGTAGACAAGTTCAGTGACACGTAAAAAGCCAAGAGAGAATTTAGAATTTAAGACAAAAACAAACAGGAATACAATATGAATCTAAATAAAACGTCCAGCAAAAAACCAGGATGCAGATGGATGTGTGTGCGTGTGTGCCTGTGTGTGAGCATGAGAGCCACAAAAAGCTGTGTCCCCAAATGGAAAAAATCAGAATTTTGTGTCAGTGGTTAAGGTTGGTCCCAAACTGGTGAGCGGAGAAATGATGGTGCCGCTGTGGAGTTTTCAATTGCCAGTTGATATTCAAAAGTTGGGGCTATTAATCCGCCCTGGGAAAGTTTAGAGTTTGGGGTAGGGTTAGGAAAAAACTATAATAAAATACAGAAAAGAAAAGAAAAAATAAGAGGGATAGGACATGCAGTATATGGTCCCTGCTCATGGCGTTTGTGTCCATGTGTTATGTGTTGTAACCACTCAGCTTTCAGGTCAACACTCACTTTCTAACTCTGGGACCATTTAAATGATTAGGCTGTGTCATTTCCTACAGCAATAGCCATATACATGTTAATGATCCATGTCAAAAGACCTCAATATGCAAGACACTGTCCTTTTTCCATGGAAGAAGCAGAAAGACAAACATCGACTGCAGTGAAACACAAGCTGAAAATGAGGAATCCTAATGGACCCCGTCTGTGGTGATAATAACCCACTTATCCAAAAGGATGTGGAAGAGTGTTCATTAACCACAAATGCAAGAGTTCAGAGTTACTGCTTCCTGCCTCAGACTGCGCTGGTGAAGCATAACATTCGCACAACATTCACTAAGTCATTACTGACAATGACTGACAGTTTCAAGTTCAGGTAGAATCTTTACAAGGCAGCCGATAAAGATGGAACCGTAATTACCTCAGTTAAATGTGTCTTTATAGGGGAATGGCTGTGTTTATTAATGTGGGCTCAAACAAGTACCGATGGATTTGGGAAGCTGCCTTTCCAGATTTTAGTCCCAGTTTGCTTTCAGAACCTCCACACTGGTGAGAGGATGAGGAGTCTTAATATAGAAATGCATTGGTCCCCTTGACAGTTTCGACGTTTGAAGAGTCTATTGCTGCACATGCTTTGAAGCATGTAGAAGTAATGGTAGTTAAAAAATATATTTTCTCATTCATATGGAAATGAAGACACTCTATTTGAACTGACAATCTGCTGCACATAACAAAAAGATCAAATCACAGATAGAAAGACTTCATGGAAATATAATGTCTGACAAACCATGCATCTCTGAAAAATGTTTTATATGCCAGCAGCCATGGAGACCACAAGTACAATGGTCTTTTCCAAACCTATGACCAATGCCACCTAAAGCAGACTGTTACCAACCACGATATAAGCAAAGACTAATGTTAAAACAACTTAAATACAAGGAAAATAAATAACTACAAAATAAAGCAGTTACATAATGTTCTAACCCTCCCCCCTTTTCTTATATTGTAATAATCACCGTCACTATATTGACCTCTTTCACACCAAAATAAGCAGGTATACGCAGGTTTTTTGAACGTGGGTAAACCCACAAAAAAAAAGCAGATTGACTCCTTTCCCGTTGCAAACTCCTCTACTCTCCCATAGTAGAGGAGTTTGCCTTTCTTTCTTTTTTTCCCCCGGTGCTTCATGTTTGACGTCAGAAATGCACAAACAACTGCTGTCTTGCCAAATTAGCCTTTCACCTTTCAAGAGTCAAGTTCCAACACGGCCGATTAGAGCCGTAGCCGATAAAAATCTGTGTCTACTCCAGAGTCATTTGACCCGGGAGTGAATGCTGATTGAATCCATTTCCATTGTAGACATGCAAGTGAAAGAGCCACAGACCAGACGACTCTATTGAAATGGCAGCAAATGAAAAATGAAGGCATTCAGACCCACAGATTGCACCAATACAGTAAAGTTGTGAAGATCGTGTTCACTTTAATGAAGCTGAGCTGAGATGAATACTTCATTGGAAAAATAAAAACTGAGAACTGGGCCTTAAACAGTGGTGGCCTTTAAACAACAGCAAAATAATATCACATCCAAGTCATAGTGTGAGATTGCAGCTGAGAGTAAACACTCTTGGCGGACTGTGGAGAAAAGACCAGAAGTTGGCACAAACACGTTCACCTGACCAGGCGAGAAATAAGCGGGGTTACAACACAGAAACCCACTAAGCGGATGAAAAAGGAGGAAAATGAATAACTGAGCCTGAGAAATGAACCACTATTGTCCTAGCTGACCGCCTCGCACAATGTTCGACTAATTTATATTTTAATAGCCTGCCTGTATCTGCGCTCTCTATTTCTCGACTTCTCCTCGCTGCTGATAAAGCAGAAAAGTGACAGGAAGAAAATGTGCGTGTCAACTGGGACACAATGTGAGGTTATTAATGAATTCAGCTTTCACGCCGCATATAGCAGGTTACTGTAAACACTCAGAGCTGCACACAGCAGACAAACCCTAGTAGGACAAAGACAGTACAATACAACACCAGTGATGTAGTGGGCTTGAACAATAACACTGTCCATTGACTGGAGTCGCGATCATTTATAGATACATTAGACTGAGTTAACTAGGGTCTAACACAAAAACACCCAAGTCAGACACAACCCCCCCAACCACACACACACACACACACACACACACACACACACACACCCACAACACAATTGTTACTTCTATGGTAAAAAAACAACAACAACTAGAGCGCATACCTCCACAAAGGCCCAATTCAATTCAAATCAAGCTGCACCAAAATTCAGATACTTAAAGATATCAGTTCCTTAAATATGTCAAAGAACAAAGAAACTAATAAACCAACAAATAAATAAACGGACAGTGGAGAAAATATAATGTACTTGGCAGAGGTAACAATCACATAAACTTTCATCTAATCAACCTTTCGACGCTCAGATGCTTTCCCTCTTATATTTTCAGCAGACGTTAATGTATATGGAACATTTTATTCCTTGACTGGTTCTTTTAAAGAAAATAATGTGGCTGTGGTCAAAATATCCATCCCGACTTTTCAAACCACCTCTGCAGCATTATAACAGTACTCCAAGATCGATATGTGCGCATTGTCAACAAGGACGTGCATTTCATGGAAGGTACAGTAAAATCCAATCCACTGTGACACAGCAAAGAGACACTTTCCCTTTATATTCACACATGAAACACATGATTTTGAAGAGCATCCAAATTATCATTTTTAGTAGGTTGATTACTTCAGCAGCCTCAGTATCTGTGATCTCTGTTAGGAGCTTGGCTTCATCCAGCAGTGACGTTTTATATGTGACAACTCTGAATCTGACCCTGATAGCTTTGTCTCCATCTCACTTGTCAGTGGGAACCGGGCTGATCGAGCAAATTAACCTCTGCCGGCAAACGCTTTTACATCCGAGACAAACAAGGACAATTGATTCGATACACGGCCGCTGCAGAACTAATTGATGAGGATGATAATCAAGCCATTCATGAAAGGATGTCATTTCATAACATCCTTTCATGAATTCAGAGATGGGTGCTATGGATTAAAACTGCATAAATATTAATAAAGTATGCTTGTTTGCATTTGTTAAAAAAAACTTTAAGATGCAGCTTTTGGTTCTACTTTGATTAACAGAGTAGACATGAATATTTTCCATAACAGTTATGAGTGTTACAGATTTTTTATTTTAAAGAAAAAAATGTTTCCCTTTACTGGTAAATCATCGAAATACTTTGTGAGCCATGAATGTATTGATGTAAAGGAAGCTACAGATACTGTTCACATTACCTGAATTTATCGCCATGTAAACACATGTGTAGTATAACTATCACAGGCATTATAAACTTTGTCTTACAGTCAGAGTCCCCTGCCCTGCACAGAAAGATCCAATCACCCTCTCACAATACAAACAAAAGAGCAAAAAATATATATACACAGTACTAAATGAATGCATAACAAATATTTTCTATTTTCTGCTGATTGTGAAAAAAGTCTCTTCTTTGCTCTAATAGTTTCAGTGGCAAACGTCAACTGTACACCATCTCTGAAATGTTAAAAGTACAGATCCACTTGTTTTATCCACTATAACTAAGCCAACACACACATATATGATAAAAAACAAATATACAGCAGCATCTAATCATTTTAGCAAGGTACACATGTATGCATGCAAACACACACACACACACACATTCCTGAGCACAACACAACTGGAAGAAAAGCCCTGTACTTACAAGGAGACTGTAGCTTATCTTTCTTCTATTTTTTTCCACAGACTATACAGGACAATGTTAGAAGCCAAAGAAAACGGTTGAAGAGAAGAGGAGAGTTGGACAAAGCAGAAGGTCAGTATATTCAGAGCTAAAGCCCTGGCAGAAGAAAAGCGGAGTAAACGGTTTACTGCGAGAGAGAAGGGGAAAGAGAGGGAGAAAGAGGGAGGGGGGTAGGAGAATCAGAGAGCGAGTGAGTGTTAGAGGGAGCCTGGAAGAGAGAGGAAGAGCAAGTGCCCGAGTGAACATAGGGAGGGGGGAAAAAACATGGAGCCAGTCGGGACTAAGAGATGGGGAGACAGAAGGAAGGGTGGAAACGAATGGTGCGTGTTTAAGGAGGCAATCCCAATCTGTTCTCACGTCATCCTCTTCCCTCTTATATATCCCTACTGCTTCAGGACCATGGACAGAGCAATACCTGTCAATGTAAATAGGGAGCAGCAGCTGAGATGTCAAAATAAAAGTCAAAATAATACAAAACAACAATAGCACAAAAGAATAACACAAGGAGATGATTGTAAATACAGTATCTATAATAACTGAGCTGTGACTTCCAGTTTACTCACATAATCGACCAGAATCATTTCAGGAAAAAATCTCACCCCCTCAGTGTCTGATTCACTTACTGTCAAATGGGGATGCTGATTAATGCGCTATTGTTCAAGGAACTCAAGATAACATCAGCTTCCATACTGCGCACATCAAGGTCAGGCACTGTTACTCTCCTGCCTGCCTCAGCTGTATCTGCATGAACTCAGCTCGACCCAGACAAACCACTGATTGGATGATTGGTTCCAGCATCTATGAATAACTCAAATTTGTCACACAAATTTCCACTAAATCTTCACAGTTTCCAAAAGAAATCACCTTTAAGGCAAATATTCACTTGAGTTAAATTCAAACAGGAGAGCGTCTCATGCTGGCAAATTCAAGCCACCACTGAAAAAAGCAATTCAACGGGCTATGATCACACTTTCACAAGCACTGGGAGAAAAAAGGCAGGCATAACCACAGAAGAAAGGTCATGTTGAAGTGAGGGGAAACACTGCCACCTGCTGTTTTTATATGAATCAGACTACAACGACTAGCTTCAGTGAACTGTCACAAATCCAATCTGAGCCTAAATTGATACAAGATGCACTCATGGGAGGACAGGTAATTTACAAGAGAGGGCTTAGAAAGGCTGCAGATGTGACAACACTACTAATGAGAAATTCAAGTAAGTGATTCAAGGCTCTGGTCAGTTGTACACAGAAAGAATCTCATGGCTGTGGAGGCAGTAGGTGTATCATCCTTTGTCTTTCCTCTGCCTCTTTTGTTTAATTCTTTGTTTTATTGGGTTTTTCCATAAACAATGAAAATGATCATACAGGACTTAGAGTGGAAGACAAATCTCTCTGAGCTGAGTTTCTGTAAGATTCTTTCTAGCGGAAAACAGTCATCTCAAATTAGAATAAAAAGTATGCCGCACATTTGGACCGATAGAATAAATAAAATATGCAAAAATTTGTATCTAATATACAAACATAGAAAACCTAATCTGTCCAATAGATTAACAATGCATTTCAAGACTCTACAAATATCAATGTGTTCTGAATTTAAATGGCACCAACATAAGGTCACAAGTGATAAGTTTGAACAGTATCGATAGACATGATGTGTCCACAGTTTGCACAGTGCTCTCCTGAGGAGATCAATCAAAGCTCTTTGTTCCACTGACGGAGAGAGGAGTGGATGGGTTACTGAATGGACGCACCCTGTCACTGTTTGTCGAGCCCTGTGCTAAAAGAGTGAGATGCTCTGAAGGAGCCGGATGGTAAAATTATCCTTAAAATTAAATTTTATAAGCACAGTGACCTATTCACTGACATATTAGAGCCCCAGTGGCCCCTTAGTGGCAGGTGCATTAGCAGATATATGATTTTCTGTAGACAGACTCACACTGTGTCCCTTTCTCACATTCTCCTAAATCCTCCTCCCACAGATCTGTGAAAGGAAATGTTAGGAAAATACAAAGACTCGTTCTTTCTCTAAGCTTTAAAGGTTTTACTAACTCAGAGCTTAAACAAAGAATTTACTGCTTCATAAAATTAAAGTCTAACTTATAGCAGGTAATTAAAGCAATAATGCAGTAAATACTGGACTATTTATGAAACAGTTTGAGAGGTTCTGACTTTCAGACTTACTTTAGACTCAGATACTATAACAGAAAGTTTATTAAGTGGAAGTGAGGGTCTAAGGAAAGATGCTATTGAGGTGCAATGTGGGAATTGTAGGATCCAACATGATCCAAAATGTAAAATATCATGGCCTCTGCTGTCTCCAGCTTTACTGACAAAAGACCCACAACAAATGTCAGCTGTTTAATGAGAACTGTGGGATACAGAAATACTTTGACCTCGTTCAAAAAGGACAAGCACCAATTTTTCATCCAAACATGCTTATCACACATGTAAAGGTCAGAGCGACTGGGGAAGCAAACTTTTCTCAGCAATGAGCAAACATACAAATGGAAATTGAGCTTGAGAAATGAAAATAAATCAAACCTGTAACTGAGATTCTTTACTTTAATGGAAAGATAAAACGTGGTTATACGGAAGCTTACATACCGATATTTTTTAATATGACATTTATGTTCTACTATAATGGAAAATCTAGCCAACTTTTACCTAATACCCTATCTTAATAGCATCTGATTTGAAAATCAATCATGTTATAACTTCTGCAAACTTAGTTAAGCTGTAAAAACTATTGCAACTGAGGTTGCTCTTGACTTCACTATGTTTCAAACAGATACACTTTTATAATTAAAATGCAAACATGGATCTTTGCACAAACCGTGAAGGGAGCATTTCTGCCAAACAAAAAAAAAGATACATATATTAGATTTTTGTATTTTCCTTACTCTGAATTGTGAACTACTTCTCATGTAACATATCAGGCAAAAGTTAAAGTTCTGAAAATTATAAGTTGAATACACAAAGAAAGCTATGTTTTAGCAAGAGACATTAAATAATGCAGAACATCTAATTGTAGTGACACAAAAGCTGAACCTGACAACAGACTGTGCTGCTGAAAATATGCACAAATACAACACACACACACACACACACACACACACACACACACACACACACACACACACACACACACACACACACACACACACACACACACACACACACACACACACACACACACACACACACACACACACACACACACACAATCCTGCAGGCAGCTCAATAGTCTAACCTTTTCAAAATAAAAATATACCAGCATTCCTCTCCCACTTATTGGAAAAGGCGAAGGTAAAATGCACCTAGATTCCCTATCAGTCTATATTTAGTGATCTGACGTTCAAATGGAGGCCAGAGGAATATTTAGCCTGTCTCAGTCTCTGTGCTTCCTCTCTGCAAAAAGACTGGGGCAGAGAGGCTTTGGGTGAGTGAAACGTGAAGAAAACGGCTCTCCCAGGCTTTTCCCACAGCCTTTGACCAGCATCACCTCATACAACCATACAAGAATAAGTCCCCCTTGGACAGGAGAGTGTTATGTTGTTAGGGGGAGGATGAATAGAAGCTCAGTTCTCACGGTACCATTAGCATACTCTTTCTCCAACTGGACTGACCAGACAGCGCTGCCCTCTCCTGGCTCGAACTGGAATCTAAATAACATGAAAGCAGGAGGGCGTGAGCTGAAAACACCAGCTGTGCTGAATATCAAATGCCAGGCGACACTGGAGCCCAGTGGCTGGAGGAGAACCAAATGTTTGCCTGTTCTGAGAAGTATGGTGAACTTGTTGAATCAGCCCTGAGCACACCTTTCATACACACAACACAGGGATCGTAATCTTTCACTATCTTAATAGCTGCACTCACAATTCAGTCCAGAAGGTAAACACACTCAGCCAAGCCTTTATTTAAAGATAGATTATGATCTTTAACATCTTGCAGCAGTGCCTCAATGTTTGCATGATGTTCTTGCAGCTTGAACTAAATAAGTAAAATAAAAGGGATCTCATGCAGCTTATATTGTCCATATAGTTTCCTTGCTTCATCTGCCCTTACCAGACTGATCGTTCATCATGCGGATGGCTTTAGCTTTGGCCAGCTCCAGCGCCGTGACCCATCTCTGCCGCTCCACTTCTGTGCTCGCCTTCAGGTGGTACGTGCGACCGCCACTGCTCAGGACAATGTTGCAGGCGTCCTCTGTGTCGATGTGCGCTGTGGCCAAGTTTATTGTTCCGCGACACGTATGGGCCATCTCCGCCTGCGTCCTGCAACAAAATACCAGGCAGAAAGAGAGACAGAGACCATTGCTCACAGTGTCCGTCCAATAAAAACTGTCTATTCATAAAAATATGATTGTAAATTACTAGCATAATTCAGCAAGGTGGTTGTAGGATAATGCAGCTGACATTCCTATGGCTCATAAGCACAAGCAGGGAGGCAAGGAGGGACAGAGGACTTCCTCAGTGGTCATGTCACAGTCTCCTTGAAAGCCAAGCAATGGAGAAAGTACATATGTCTTTTGACTAAACACACACTTTATCTGAAGCGTATTGACTAATACAGCCCGGAAAAACTAATTCGCTCAGTGTGACCCGCCTGCCCTGCTGTGGGTGTGCAGAATTGTGGGTATTCTATATGGCCTCCACTAAGACCAACTGTTGCACATTCAGTGGGCCACAGTAGTCTAGATAACAAGGCCATTGTCTGGCTCCAGGCCTGTTTAGTGAACAAAACCAAACAATGAATAACAGCCTTAACAAAGAGAGAACAGAGTGTGAGAGGTGGTAAAAAATGAGAGAGAGAGAGAGAGAGAGAGAGAGAGAGAGAGAGAGAGAGAGAGAGAGAGAGAGAGAGAGAGAGAGAGCCAAAGCAGCCAAGCACTGTGTAGGTCTTAAACAAATATATGTATTAATGTGTATCCACTGACAATATATTTTCAAATAAATTAGACAAGTACAGTGGAATTTATTATTTGCTGATGAGACAGTCTACAGCCTGACGTGTTTTAGAAAAAGGCTCTTGTTAGAACAGCATTACTGCTTCTAATTTGATTAACTGAATTCAAGAAGAGTCAAGAGAAGGATTATATTACAGTTCTGTGGTGGAAAGCTGGAGGTCTGATGTTCAGTCACAGTTAGAAAAGCTAAGCCGCAGGGCAGGGATGGACCATTACGTCCTTCAGAGAGCTGAGAGTATGCAGGTTTTCAGTCTAGCCACAGACAGCGGATTTTGGCAGCAATTAATCAGCAAAAATCATGTGCTGTAGTGGCTGCTTCAGATAAAACATCCACATCCTCAGCACCGACATGTCACAATTTCCAGTTCATACCCTTGGAAGCAACCACTTTGAAGCATGCAGCCATGCAATCATGTGGATGCTAAACTCCATTCATTCATTCTCAGTTAGCCCTCACTGCCACATGCAGCTGTCCCTCAGCGGCACTAAGCTCTACACCAGCTCCAGTCTATGTTGACACTGACATGGTGGGTGCCACCCTGTTTACTGAGAAGCATATTTATGAGCTCTGCCAAGCATTGTCTTGCCTCTAACTGCCTCCATTGGCTGAAGTTGAGTCTTGTTGTGGTGTCCAGAACAACACTTAAGTGTACCTTCTGCTAGCACTGTGCTCGGCTGTGCAGACGAGATCGCACTGGGCCCATGCAAAGCCGTGAGGCAGGTGTTCGGAGATCCTGTCCGGCCCAGTAAGCAGCCTCGCCTAGCAGAGCTGAGCTGCGGTGTCCTGGCTGTAACTGGGTCAACAAACTGAATGTGCTGCTGATGAGTGAGATGAGATCCATGCGGGGAGGCGAGGCCATGCAAAGGCCACGATATTACACAGTCAAGGAAATTACAAAAGCTGGCAAAGAGAGATAAGGACAACAGGGGCATTAAGGATCTAGCAGGAGAGGGTGGGGAAGGAGAAGGGGCGGGGGGGCAGCTGAGGGCATGAGAGAGGGTCCTGCGTGTTGCACTGAGCCAGGAAAGAATGGCACTGCTTTTACCTGTCAGTCCCCTGTGAACATATCCTCACAAAACACAAATCCACCGATCTGGAGCATGTAATGACAGAACAACAACCAGTGAATAACACAGAACGGACAGCCATGCATGAGGACACATACACACACAGGCAGGCAGGCAGGCAGAGGAAATAGGCACTCAGAGGAGGAGAGTGTTTGGTTGTGGCTGGGAGCTGAAATATCACAAGACATGGAGAGAGAGAGGGCCGGAGAAACAGAGTTGACGACAAAAAGGAAACATAAGACAAGAAAACCAAAGCAATGATTGTGCAACATGGACAGCATGACATGACCTGCTCAAAGACTGAGGCAACGGGAGGCTGAGAATGGGGCCTGACTCCCCGCTCTCTATAACGTCAGTCAGCTGCTCTCACCTTCACATAAAAACACTGGACCACACGGACATACTCAACAGACACACACGGTAGCCTGGTGCTAAGACCAACAAAGCGCCCATTAACAAGATTAGATCAGAGCATTCACATTTCTTGCCCCTGTCACTCTGCTGATGTGCCAGACTAGTAAACAGGGTTCAGGCTTTACCCTGCAGTTGGGCCCAGGGTTGGCCCTCACTCTACCCAGGAGCTGCTGGCAGTAACACCATAACCTGACGTTCCAGAGGGACACGAACTGTGAAAACCCCCCCACTGACTGAGCACTTAAATTGATACCATCTACTTACTCTGCTGCAGAAAACCTGGCAGATCTATTCTACTGTGAAAGACAAGGCCGGATTCACTGATACAGCAGCTCCAATAGCACTCAAAGCTTTAATGTCCTGTAATCTTCCCAGCAGCAAAGTCGCATTTACTTTAGGAGGTGAACAAGTAGTGCTGAGAGCATTAAAACTGTGAGGAAAAGTCAATTAAGAAATTAGAAATGAGAGCCGTTCAGTGACAGAGGAAGATCTTGTCACATGTCCTGGTGCATGGGAACGGCACAATGGAGCTCTTCAGGTGATTTAAACTCAAAATAAAAGACATAGGGCCGACATGGGATAAAAGACAGTCATCCTTGCAGCCTCAGAGCCAGAAGTGATCAATAACAAGTGCAATGTTCCATCACTATAAAACTCATTACATTTTAACAGGCGTAGGTGCTGAGTGTGAGAGTTTGACCACAGAGCATTGATTATAGTCCACTGCCCTTTTCCAGCTGCAAGTTAGAGTTGGTCCTGTAGGTGTTTGCTTGTGGGCCGTTTCCATTGAATCATATCATACACTGATTTTTCAAGGGAGCCGGCACGTTTCTTACAATACCTCAACTTTGATTGAAACAAACACAACCCTAACCCATTGATATCATTCCCCTTAATCAATGTCCATGAATTATTTCCTGGGAAAACAGTGAAAATGTTGAAAGAAATAAAAAAAAAATCCTGGAACAATCCAGATCAGTAACAATATGTAATGGGTTCTTTCCTGACCCGTACCACATCCTTCCACCAGGTTCCGTGGAAATCAAACCAATGGACAGGGGTGAAAACAAACAACCTCTTTGGTGGTAAAAATGTGCAAAGGAGGTATACATCTGAGATGCTACATAATTATCGCTTGTCACACAATGAAGATACATTAATTAACACGCAGTCACACATGACACGTTTCCATTCTTCTTCGTTCACTATAGAAGTGCAGACAGTCGGCCAGACAAGGCAAAGTCAGACAGACAGCGTGTTGTGCCAGGAAGACATCGGTGGAGGGGGTACACCTCACTGCCTCTGTGCTCAGGTGTCGCCGGGCTACCTTTACCTCGGGGACAGCAGGCACCTTACAACATAATGGACTATTAATAGAGGGTATAGAGGCAACAGGCATCTTTCCTTTCACCGGTAGTGTAGGCAGGAGTAGAGGGCCTTGGCTATCATACCCCTGTGTCAAATAACACTTTGCTGACAACCAGGCTGCTTTAAAAAAAGTGTGGCAGTGTTCCTGCAGGTTTCAACAAGTTAAGACCTTTTAAAGATCATAATAAAAGATATTTAAGACTTGTGTCAAGTGCGACAGATACAAAGGAATATCAGAGTCTCGGTTTTACTTACACTTCCCCATCTTTGAAGATAAGGTGAAGTTGCAGATTAGAGAATTAACCTCTCAAAAGCCACATCATCTCTCAAACTACAGACAGAGGCAGTAGTCTTTCCAACAGACAAGCTGTGTCTACTGAGATAAATGCTGACCGGGTTGTTTGCCAATGTGCATGCCGTTAAAATCTTTTTCTAAAAGAAATGTATTCAAAGCTCAACAGAAGTATCATTTTTAACACATACAAGACTTTTTAAAGCCTAAAATTCAGATTATTAAATCGTAGACGTTTTTTTTTAGACTTCTTAAGACCCGGCGTAAACCCTGGGATGAGATGAGCTCCTGATGTGGGTTTCTACAAACACAGTCAGTAAAATATGTCCTCTATCCAATCAGAAAATTCCATGTATGACTTTCAGAGATAATGGGAAACATCATGAGTCAAAGTTCTGCCTTGCAGTCAAAGGGCACAGACTCAAACCCTCATATTGATAAAAATTCTCCCTGCAGAGGAGCCTTTAAACAAGGCACTAAATCCCTTCCTGCGTCATCGCCAATTTTTGCCCTCTAACCTCGCAGTTAAAGATGACATTGGAGAAGATAATTTTCCTGAAGGGATCCGCTTAGTGTCACATTAATCATTTTCATTACTCTAAGCATTTATACTTTGCATTAACACATTGAGATGGTTGTTAGAGGCTTGTTTAATGACATCTTGTGAAGTCATTGACACTTCAGTGTCTCAGCGTTGACTAATAGTGCTGTTGTGTGTGCACCTTCATTCTGCTGTGAGCAATAAAAAAAAACTGGGTCAGTCCGGGTGAACAACTGTCGCAACTAATATTCCAGGTGGTTCAGGGGCTGAGCCATCATTAATTGCTTCCGGTGAAAAAGGTCCAAATGTTGAGTCTATTTATTAATAGGCTTTCTTGACAGGAGGGACCTGTCGGAACATAACAGGAAGTTTAAAGTGAGTTTAAATTAGTAAATGTGCACCAAGGGCAGTGTGACCTAGAAGGCGACAGAGCACAGTATTTCAATGTGGACAAAAGCAGTCAAGCGGCAGTGAGCAAGCTGGTTAAACATGCATGAGCGACGCAATGAAACCCGAGGAAAAGAATCCAGATCTTGTAAGAGAAAAACGGTCACAACTCAAAGGTCCACTTTTTTTAACAGCTTTTAGCCGAGTCTCAGCCTCTTCTTCAGTGAATTAATCTGGCTATGTGAATGGTAGAAGTAAATGGTAAGAGTTGAGCTCATTTTTTCACCATAAACTGTGAAAAGGTCACAAGTGAAAGTCCTTCGACCGGTCCATGTAACAGTTAATTCACTCATTAGCAGGGTTTTGATGAAACAGTTAAGTGACAATGAGAGAAGATGTACTAGACTATAAATAACTACCTGTTAAACTATTTTAATGAATAAAGCTAAGCTGTATTTATGACCTTTGACAACTCTGTGACACGTTAAAACCTCTGTGTTGGAGTAAACTGGATATCTGCATGAAGGACTTAATATTTGTCATGCAGGAACAATAATTATAATAAATAATAGTATTTATTTAGCAGCTGTTACCAAGTGCTTTACAAAAAGGACAAATAAAAACAAAAAATACAAAACATCAAGAGCAAATTAATAAAATATCATTCAAAATCAAAGACAGAAAACTAAATAATACTATATCTAAAAACAAAGACAGTGGATAAAATAATACATCAACAAACAAACAATCAAGTAATGATTTGGACATTGTTTCCGTGTTGTGCCTGCGCGCGCGCGCGCGCGCACACACACACACACACACACACACACACACACACACACACACACCTGTGGAAACATGACTCCCTTGGAAGGAGCACCTGAGCCACAGGTGTGAGTCTCACAGCCTCCACCTGTGTGATCCCACTGAGGACAGACTGGGGACAGACTGAGGACAGGCTGGGGACAGACTGAGGACAGAGAATATATCTGGAAACATGATCTCCTCACAGAGATCAACGTTTGCTAAAGTGATGAATCAATGAGTTTCTTGGTTTGTGTGATATGACGCTCAATCACTCTGAATAATATTTAGAAAACAATGACATTGAGATATTAAAAAGGCCAAAACTGCCACGGTGACTAAATTGAGATCCTGCTGTGTCTGTCAGTGAGGAGCAGCTGGATCTTCAGCTGTCACTCCACTCTACGGAGGCTAGTTTAGTTTGCTAGCTAACACTTGCTGTGGCCACATTTCTGTCACTTTACTGAGTCAGGAGACTTAAAGCTGTGGCTGTTGTCAACCAGTCTGTCTGTTGCCTGTCTGTTGTCTGTCTGTTGCCTGTCTGTTGTCTGCCTGCCCACGTGTCTGGGTGTGTTGGTACCTCTCCTCAACCCTCAGCCAGCCACAGGGAAGCGGACCCGTCCTGTCCCTGTCAGCCCGAGGTAAACACGCATCGTTAGCCTGCCGCTGTTAGCTGAGGCTGAGGCAGCTGTGGTGATGCACCGTCACTGAAATAAAGATAAAATGCTCCCGCTCTCCGTCAGTAGAATGTACCTGTAATACGAGAGCAGGCCGTTGCTGAGGACGAACCACCGCCGCTGGTACCCTTTCAGGTAGTTGGTCCATTTAAAGAGCCAGCCTTTGTAAGTGTCCGAGCCCGGAGCCGCCGGGGCCGCGGCAGAGGCGGATGCCGAGCCCTTCCCTTGCTCGCTCATCCTCCACCGCTGCGCCGCACGCACGCCGAGAGGAGACCGGAGAGAAACCGCGGGGCTCGGGGGCGGGGGACAGAGACACTACCCCTGCGCGGAGAGCCACCGGGCGGGTGCGAGGACGTCAGCGCTGACGAATGGGAGTGACGGAGGGACGGAGGAGGGTCCGGTCCGGTCTACGGAGAGAGACAGCACCGTTCACATGACTCCGGAGTGGACAGCGGAGGAAGGAGGAGAAGTGACTGGGAGCTGATGATGCGGAGGAGCCACAGCACAGAGCTGCGCTGCATAGACACGAACTCCCTGTGCCAGGCCTCCATGTAATGTGACAGGGCTGTCGCCAAACCGACCGTGGTCTCCATGACGACAGAGAGGTGTGTCTGTGCGTCCGTGCGCGCGCGCGCGCGTGTGTGTGTGTGTGTGTGCGGGTGTGTGTGGAAATTGCTTCTCTATCATTTCAAGTCTATGATCCAGACCTGAACCACGTGATGTTGTTATCTCAACATTCCCAAACATTGGACATGCGGTGTGACTGCTGATTGTAGACCTGACACACACACATGCACGTCTCTCTATAGTTGTGAGGACACTCATCGACATAATACTTTCCCTAGCCCTTTACCCTAACATTAACCATCACAACTAAATTCCTAACCTTAACCATCACAACTAAATTCCTAACCCTAACCCTAACCTAAACCTACTTCTAACCCTAACCCTTAATCCAAGTCTTAACCCTCACATGTCCCATTGAATTTGTTATCCTAACCCTAACCCTATTCGTTAACCCTAACCCTAACCCTAATCGTTAACCCTAACCCTTAATCGAAGTCTTAACCCTCAAACGTCCCATTGAATTTGTGAGGACCAGCCAAAATGTCCTCACGTCAAAATGTCCTCACAATGATGGTATTTAACCAAAATTGGCCTTTATAACTATAGATAGACATGCACACACATGTCTGTACTTCTATCTTAGTGAGGACATAATACATTCTCTAGCCCCTTACCCTAACTTAACCATTCAAACTAAATGCCTAAACCTTACCCTAACCTTTCACCTACACCTAAACCTAAACTAAACCTATCCAAAATCCATGTCTTCACATAAAAAAATTCTTGATTTATGCAATGGGGACTTACTTTTTGTCCCCATTAGAAAGACAAGTCCCCACAATGTAACAGGTTTAGGTCCCCACAACATGAGTAATACCTGGACCATATAACAGGGCAAAGTGCTGATAAGCTTCTGGCTCCCTGTCACTTTCATCTTATCATTAAGTATAAGGAAACCTGAATTCGTTGTGGGGTCACTTCAGTGTCAGGTTATGTTTGATCGCTGTGATCCATGTCTGGATTACCCACAAGGCTGGATTACCAAGCAGGGCCCCAGATCTCCAGGGGCCCATGTGCCACTTGGCCATTGCTTGTTGATTAATTTTTAGTAGGTTCATGTGTAATTCATAAGGCTCTGTCTTGTAGAAGAGATTATTTTGGTTTATAATCTGCACATATGATGCAATATCTGAAGTGAAAGTTTGCTACATTAATCCATAGTATATCTAGAATTGTCATCACCACAATGCCACCTTTAATTGAAAGTAGATAAGTTATTATTTAAAATTACTAGATGATCATCTAAATTTGTTGCATATACTGAGCATTTTAAGCAAGACCAATAACTGTAGGAGGTTCATGTGTGATGCCTGATTCATTGTCTGCCTCTGATTTGGCTCCTGATAACATCATGTTACCACAGGGTGGCAATGTTGCCAAATGGTCTTAATGTGGAGTGTTTGTTGCACAGCATTGAAAAGTGACCAGAGAAATGTTGCAGTTCTCAAATGCATTTAATAATTCAAAAATACTCACATATACTAGCACAGTAAAAATAAATACAAGTAATGTCTCTGTTAAAAAACTGTAGCCCTTTTTATTTGGAAATGCGCACACAAACAAACCGATGAGAACTCATGCTACACACAGTTGCTTTCTAGTGTATCTCTGCTACATATTTCATTTTTTTAAAGTAACCCAAATAAAAAAATAACACATCCATCTGCCCTGATTGAAGGGTTTCGACACTACATCTCGGAGAGAATCATGAGCTTGTGCTCTCACATGCCAGTGAAAAACGGCCACATTCACTCCACAAAGCTGGTGGTTACGGTGTCAGAAAACCATGTATTACAAAAAAATAAACACAATATCACATTTTCACATCAGTGCAATTAAACCCTGACCCGTAGCCTCTACCAACAAAAGCATGCAAGTCACTTACTCTATAAATCACTCTTATGTACAATGGGTCTGCTCACTGCCAGTGCAGCTATTCACAGAGTACCTATAGGTTTAATCAAATGAAGAAGCTCACAACGTTACCAATTAAATACTATTTAGATACTGATATGAATCTTTATTAAGGTTCCCTGTGTCTGTGGTGCACTCATGGGGTGTTTAATGGAAGTAGTCAAGCTATGCTTCCTTATGTCTGCAGGATGTCTGAGGACATGTAGATTACATCTACTGTGTTTGAGGCATTTTCTGACATAATATGGTGGAACATGTAGTCAGGACATCGCTGTGGGGTTCTATTGCTCCTTCCTAATCCAAAGCTTCAACACCTGTCTGTTCTTATCTTGCTGTGTCTGTCCTTTGCTTCCCTGAATGTCAGCTACTAAACCTGCCCCCCCTCCGCCTGCCCCACCCACCCACCCCCTCTCCCTCTCTCTCTCACACGCACACACACACAGAGATCCACATTGCGTGCACAGGTTCTCGTGTCAGGCTCTGCAGCCTCCTACAGGTCCCCAGTTCTCTGGATTTAATGTATTCATCAGAATCAGACACTGAGTGAGGGGAGGGATCAGATTAAAAGTCCTACAGTACATCATGATAAGGGACTGCAGTATTTTCTGCTGCAAGACAACCTTAAAACACCCTTCGCCTGCACAATCCACATTTACCCATGGGCCAGGTTTGGAATGGGGACAGGAAAAGAAGAAAAAACATGGGCTACGTCTCACAATCTAAATTTAAACACCATCTAATCATATTTGTACATTTCCAGATATAATCTCCCCACAGATTAATATTTTTTGCTATTTTGTCGATCCTTACTCTTAGATAAATCCAAACATGTCAGCTATGAGTGTCTGCTGTTGATTCAAAGGAAGACTCGATGATATTGCTGCCTCTCCATTTTGAGTCTCACAAACACAGCTTCCATCATTTCAGGCCCTGCTACAGTCACAAGACAACCGGCAGTGAGACCTGCTGCATCCTTTTTGGGGCAGCACAGCCTCAAATGCCTAACTGGCTCGTTAATGTGAGAGAAAAAAGAACTGTGCTATGCTAAATGTATTGGTTTTCACCTATACTCCCTCTCACACCTCTCTCCTTGCATTTACACATTTAGGCAGAATTTGACGAGGAAGTGGTTGGATGACCATGTGTGAATTTAAGTGTCTTTTACAGCGCAAGAGTCTAATAAACCTCATTTTGAAAAATCAGCTCAGTAAAGCAGGAGGCCACGGGGTAGGTTTATCCAGCCATTTTGATAAAAAGTCCTTTTTCTCCACTGCTGCTCCACTCCTGAGGTGATCGGGGGTGGAGGGAGCTCTTGGGGTCACATGATGGTGCAGCGATTCCTCTGTAGTGCCCCCTGCAGACGGATGGAGGTGTGGTTGTGGCGCATGCCCCGTGCCACTGCGATGCCCAGCAGCTCTTTGAAGAGCAGCACGACGTGCCAGTTGAACTTGGCAGAGCACTCGACATAACCGCACTTCCAGGTTTTCTTCACCAGGACGGAAACTGCCCTGCGAGGCATGAAGCGCTGGCGCTGCAGATCTCTTTTGTTGCCCACCACCAGGATTGGCACCTCACTGCTGCTGCCTTCCCTGCAGGTAAAAAATGGGGGAAAAAATCTGAATTTCAACATGCACAGTTTAATCATCTTGATGTTTGTCACACGGTGGTTGGCTGGGCTTGTGCAAGATGTCTGCATGCAGTATTCCCTTCCTTCTGAGGTGTGCGGGGGTGGACTGGAGGATTAGAGCTCACAGGCTCAAGGGGCCTCCCACCACACTCACTCTGCAGTAGCTGGTTTACAGCATTATGAGGTGTGAAACTGTATGGCAAGCCAGTGGTATAGGCGTAAATTAGTGGCCCAAGACCGCTGTTTGTAATTCTTACTCCCACTGTGTTAAAAGTAAACATCAACATTGAAGAGGAAATCGAGTCCAAGCTTTTTCCAATGACACATGATTGGTGGGGGCTTGGAATTCAGATCATAAAAAAGAGAAAATGATGGTTTACTACCACACTCGAGAAGAAAGTAGTTACCAGAGGAAATCAAATTGGATTGTTGTGAAAGTACTATGCAGGAAAACAGGCTGATTATATATATTTTCAACAAGTAGATATTCTTTTACGATTTAGTAGGAAGCCAAAGCCACTGGAGCTGGAAGCTGTTATTATGGTTTTTAAGAAAAATAATAACATTAACATATGAGCTGTATAATAACAATGTGGCAAGTCAAGTTGAATTCACTGAGGGCGGATAAATCAAGTGCATTATGAAACTTGAAGGAGCAGTGATGTGTGCAAGCACAAGACATCTGCTCAGTGTCGGCTCAGGTATAAATTGTTAAAGCTGTTGCGTTAACTATTCATCTCTTTCTCTCATAATGAATAAAGTTTTCTTTTAGTTACAGTCGTGTCTCATCTTCTGACGAGGACATTTTCCCGTCTGCCTCCACAGATGTACAGAAAGCTCAACAGAGGAGACGGAGAGACACACACACACACACACACACACACACACACACACACACACACACACACACACACACACACACACACACACACACACACACACACACACACACACACACACACACACACAGACAGACAGATGTGTACGGTATTTCCTCCAGGTTCAGTGTTTCAGCAGAACAACATGTACTGTATGTGTGAGAGTGTGTGTGTGCATCTGTTGGGGGAAACTATCCGGAAGTAATGAAGGGACACAACACTGTCCCAGACTTCACTGAGCTGAAGGGCTAAAACAAAATAGAGCAGAAAAAACGAGATTATTCTGTTTTTATGTATTTTGTCAGAGGAACTTTAAGGATACATTTTATAGTGTAAAGACTAAGAGTAAAATAAACAGCTTAATTCTTATACTTGACATTTACACTACAGCCACCCCCGTTCTTCAATGCCCTCTATTATTTATGAATTCAGTTTATATACAATATCTGTTGTTTTACCGGTTATTCCTCTCCTCCTCCAGCCCGGGAACAGATCCCCCCCCCCTCTATGATTACAAATATCTCCTCTTTTCCATTCTTCTTGCAATCACCCTTCCTTCCCCCTGCTGCTGGTGGTAATGGTTTTTCTGTCATGGGTCATAAATATTTGTGGGAACACATTCAGAGCTTCAGGATGGTGGGGATGAACTGTGCAGTGGAAGCTTGGCCATGTACAACACAGCAGAGCACATGAAGCCATGCACTGTATCTTTCATGTAAATATGTGTAGGTATGCCAACAGTGAAGATGACAGAGCGTGTGGAGCCTTTTAAATGTTTATGACAGTTGTGTTTGTTAAAATGCAGCCAGGAGTCTTCTGTGTTATCTCCCTCTGGTCCTCAAGCCTCCTGTCTTCTACGTCTGTTCTCCGTCCAATAAAAGCTGAAACATGACGACTCTCTCTGTGCAGCTCTCATTCAGCGATGCCAGAATTAAATGTCATCCTAAACTGTCAGGATGCAGGGAGCAGTGTGCGGAATTAAAATATATCACCACAAGCAGACGATCCATCACTGTCGCGCTGTCACAGACGTGTAATTGTGCAGCTTTCAGGACCGGCTGAGAAATTGCTATTCGTCTCCAGATGGGTGACAAGGGTGGGGGGAGGGTTGTCGTTAGGAATCACCAGCGAAGGTTAACAAGCTGTGATGTCAGCACATGTGTGTTCAGGAAGTGTTTGCTCGGCTGAGAGTGAGAGGCCCGACTCTACCTGTGCTCCACTATCTGCTGTCTGATCATCTTGACGTATTCGAAGCTCTCCACGCAGCAGATGTCATACACCAGGATGTAGGCGTTGGCGTTGCGGACGCCTCTGCAGCGCAGGTCCAGCCACTCCTTAAGAACAGACACAGAAAGATAAAAACATGAGTAAATAATAAATACTGTATGGACAAGACTATTTTAGTCTCCAGGGACAGAATCCGTCCGTCCAATTCATGGTGCCCAGCAGTGGTGGGATATAACATCCCTAACATCTTGTGGCTCAGCTGGGATCTTTCCTCCTGAAGCTTTCTGCAGTGTAGTAGTGACACATGTAAAGTGTCCTTGGGTCTCTTGAAAGGCACCAAATAAATTCAAGTTCTTCTTCTTCTTCTTCTTCTTCTTCTTCTTCTTCTTCTTCTTCTTATTATTATTATTATTATTATTATTATTATTAGCGTGTGATGTTTCTTAAATGGTCTGGTGCTGGGATTGTCCGTGGATTCCTGACATACGTATTTACTTCTTTTACTCAAGTACATCTTTTTGTTGGACTGCATCCTCCCCCACTTGTGTCGAGAGGATGAATACCAATGACTTTGGTGATAATTTGACATTTTCATGAGAGTAACTATGAGGTTATTTATGGTTTTGAGTGAAGTGTCTCAACAGGTCGTAGGTGGATCGTCAATAAATTTGTCGACCTCCTGTACCGCTGCACAGTCACAGGCAGCTGTGTTCTGGCGGTACAGCCTCTGGGATGGCTGGATCATCCAGAAACTGGAAGGTTGTTATTTCAATCCCCTATTCTGCAGTGTCTTGGGCTAGATACTGAACACTAAATGGCCATGTAATTAGTGTGTGAATGTGATAGAAAAACACTGCATTAAGAGCTAAATGTGTGTGTGAATGGCTGAATGTGTGCTGTAAAGCGTTTTGACTGGTTGTTAAGACAGGAAAAGCACTGTATAAATGCAGTGTGTTTAATTGTGCTAGAGGATGTTGGCTCAATGTCGTCAATTTGCTGCTTATCCTCTGAGAGAAAGTGCAGAGTCAACAGCGTCCTGGAGGTTGTATGACTCTGGGTCTCACAGCCCAGAACAAAGTCATAAAATACGGTGACTTCCCAGCAGAAAGCACTACACTGTGTCTTAGCTACACATGTTCAAGGACTGCGACAGAGGTTACAGCTTCTACTGTGGGAGATAAGCAAACACAGACGTCTCTGTGAGGACAGAATAAAGGAACACACACAAGGCTACTTTGACACTTTTAATGCTTCTCTGCGAAGTGATGTGAAGCACGTGCAGCAGTGCAAACAGCAGCATTTGTTTGATGGCACCGAGTTCGGAAATGTAATAAAATTACATGGCAGAAATGGGTAAAATTGCACCTCACTGGGGGACAGTAGCTCCAATAGAAACACAGTGAACCATGCTCCTGTTCATGCTGTGTTTATCCCCGAGGTCTCACTAACCCACCACCACCCTCACCACCTCGAACAGCATGCAATGGATTTATGAGCATTTGATCTGACAAAAAAGAGCGAGAGGAAGATGGAGGAACTTAAGGGGTTGGGAAGACAAGATGTGTCCATGGAGGGAAATGAGAAAACAACCACGGCCCAGAGGGACAGTCAAAGAGATGAAAAAAAGGGAGCAGCGGGTCAAGGAAATGTCGACCTGGTGCGTCAATGCTAATGAACGGTCTGGAGACGGGGGCTGTCAAGAACTGAACTCTATTCTATTCTATTGTGGTTCAGTCGATGCAATGTGACTGATTTGATTCAATTCAATTCATTCCATTTACTTTCAGCTCCATTCAATACAATATCAGTTATCAGGCACCGTGGACACGAAGCTCTGTCCAAGAAGCAGTTATGTAAGATGAATGTAGCTCTAAATGCTGTAATGCACAAACTATATGGCAGCAGCACTGAGTTATACAGCGTGACAGACAATATAACATAATCCTTTCATCACAGGAGGAGGAGGAGTTCAACGGTTTGAGAAACGAGTCTGTTCACTTCCGTTGCCAAGACTCGACTTCATCCATACTATTTAGTCTTTGTTTAAAATGAATTCAAACTAAAATTATATCTGTCAACAAATGTGTTCTGGCTCTGCATCCACACGCCTGAAAACCCGTATCACGAGACCAATCACGTACGCTGGGCTTGCACGTGCCGGTGTAAACAGGAGGCACCTGGTTGAATTGTCGAACAAAAGCTCGTCTCCTACACATGTCAGCAGTTGTATCATTGTAAAATACTGAATTTAACTCTACAACAGCAGTGCTTGTAAGGGATTATCCATGTTGCGTTCTACACTGTAGCCGAAGCTAATGCTGTTTCTTCTCAAAAGAGGGTCATGTGATAGGAGCCTGACGAATCAGCGAAAGCTACATTACTAAAAGACCCAGTCAGCAAGCGGTTGTTCGTGTCTATGTCATTGTTTTCAAACATCTCCATTTTTTCGGACTAAAATGCAGCCCCCGGAGTTTTCAAACTAAAACGGGTCCAGCAGCATCTCAAAGGTTTTTCATTTTAGCAATTTTAAAACTCCGGAGTAACGTGTGGATGCCAGGCGAATCCATAGCAGGTAGGAAAACGTATAGTACAGATGAAGCCTAAGAGGAGAAGATCAATTCCAGACGGCTATAAAGCTGCAGCCAGCCAGCTAGTTAGCTTAGCCGAGCATAAAAACAGGAAACGAGGGGAAACAGCTGTCAGGGGTCTGCCAGCACCTTTAAAGCTCACTTAACAAAATGGTATATGTCAGTTATTTAATCCGTTCCACAAAGGTGTTACATTGCAGCCACAGGAAACCAGCAAAGGGAGCTGAGGAGTGGAGTAGTGTGAGTAAGTGTTAAAAGTGAGATTATGTGCTATTTCTAAGCCGGAAGCAGTCGCTTCGTCACATGTTGTCAGGATCTTCAAAGATGTTCTGCTTGATTCAGAAAATAATGTTGTCTTTTTATTTTTGACTGATGCACCTTCGCCTCAGGGACAGATTATGTTTGTTACATCACGTTACTTTGAAAACTCAGCTTTATAAATTCTGTTGGCCAGACATCTTTCAATTTTTCTGCTTGTTATTAAAATCCAAACTAATATGACCCTGGTTTGTAGAAGCTGTTTGCAACGTTGATTATGTGTCAAAGTCATTTTCTATGTGGAAATTCTTCTACTTCTGTGCAAATAAAACCAAGTGATGAGGGAGCAGGCGATGATCAGTGTAACTTCTAATGATTAGGACATTACCACGTCTGCGTCTGTGAGAAATAATTTCATTCAATATGGAAAATGACATTTGTGTCTACAGGTGAGTTGTGAGGAAGAAACATTAGCCTCACACATCAGCGGGGACATAATGAGGCCGATCAGGCGTGGACATGAAGATCGCTGCCATCCGAAGTGAGAGAGAAGGCAGATGAAGGGGGGAGGTGTGTGTTGTGAAAACTGGAAGAAAGTGTGATTATTTTCTTTCTCTCCAGGTTGAAATTCCAAAAATAAAATGTCACAGATGTTATGATTTCTGCTTTTTCATCTCTGTTGTCAAGTGTCCAATAAAATTTGAAGACAGGCCAAGCAAGACTCGGAAAAAACCTGCACCTATTTTCATCACCAAACAGATAAGACATATCTCCTGTCACAGCAGCTCATCAAGACGGCTCACTCTTCTCTGATAATTGAGGCAACTGGTGACGTGAAATGCACCGTGGCTTCACTTGCAGCCTCATGTCCCTGGAGCTAAAAATAGCAGCTTGTTCTCATCTCATATCTCTTTGTCATCCGAGTCCTGTTTGTAAATGTGGAGGAGGGGATTAAAAACACTATTTCTCCAAAAAAACACAAACAAAAAGCACAGGCACAACAAGCGAACGAAGAAGTACACCGAGGCCTGGGCAGACAAGAGAAACTGAAATCAAATGAATTTAAAATGCATGTGTGGGCATGTTTATTTGTGTGTGTGCGCTGGCAGGATGTGAGAGTGTGCTTGTGGGAGCGTGACTGTGAAGTGTGGTGCCACTGTCTGTGTCCTCCAGTCGGTCTTCGTAACACGGCACACAGGGGGGGGAAAAAAGAGCATCTCATCCTTCGCTCCTCAAGAGCCAAACAGAACACGTTTCCCTGACAACGGCAGGCTGCGGTCAGTTTTTAACAAAACTGTCGTGAATACTGACATGGGGGGGCGGGGGGCTATCTTAATGTTAATGAGAGCAGGTTGTGATGGATCAATACTCAACTACAGGATGCAGTGTGATGAGTAATTAGAGATATATCACACATAGGCCACGCTGGTTGATTTGCAATTAAAATCTATTACATTCCCGGGGGGGGGGGGGGGGGGGGGGGGGGTATTACCATAAGTCAATGATGGCGTGCAACGTTTGAGGTGACATGGTGACTGATGGTCTAACGCTGGTTTCTCACACTCAAGAAGTAGTCATGAACTATTCATTTCTAACATGAATTTTATACAAGTTGAAGCAGCTTAAAGAAAACGTTTGGCATTTTAAATATGCTTATTCACTTTTAGCTGAGAGTTACATGAGGAGATTAATGCCACTGCTCATAAATACAATGTAAAAGGGGGCAGTGGCAGGTTATCCAAGCTTAGCTTAGCCTACAAAGACTGGAAGCAGCAAGTGTCTGAAATTCACCCACCTCCATCTCTTGCTCACTATATAATTATCAAATAGAATCAATTATATGATATCATATCTTCTTTTTATTCATTTGAATCTGGACTAAAGATGATACAACTATATGTCACAATATCCACACTGAGCTATGAATTTGTTATAATTAATATTAATATGTAATATTTTCTATTCTACCAACACAGAATTATTTCTAACACTTTAAAACAACAATGTGTCTAACTACCTCCACTAAGGAGGTTATGTTTTCACCCCTGTCCATCTGTTTGTTGGTTGGTTGGTTTGTAAGCAAGATAACTGCAAAACTTGGTGGAAGGATGTGGTATGGGTCAGGGAGGAAACCACAACATTTTGGTGTGGATCCGTATCAGCGGGTAGATCCAAGAAGTTTGTGTCACTTAGATAACGTTGAGACGTTTTAGAACATTTTCACTGAATATTGATGAAAAGAATCTGGCACATTTAGAGGACTGATTTATATATGTGTGCAATTTGGAGCAGCTTGGTTCTACTGAATGCTATTCTAATTCATATGTGGTTTACTTTAAAAGACAGGAGCAAAACTTTGCCTCACAAACCCCTAAATGTCTTGTAAACCTCATGCGGACGCACACTTCTTATTTCCACCACGTCTGCGACAGCCAAAATTACACAATGTGTGACATGTAAAACAATCATTTCCAGCCTGTTATCACAGACTCTATCGACAGAGATAACTGTGAAAAATGTCCAGAGAGCAGGAGGAGAGAGAGGGAGGAGAGAGAGAAGGAGGAGAGAGAGAGAGAGGCGAGAGAGAAGGGGGAGAGAGAGAGAGAGAGAGAGAGAGAGAGAGAGAGAGAGAGAGAGAGAGAGAGAGAGACAGAGAGAGAGAGAGAGAGAGAGAGAGAGAGAGAGAGAGAGAGAGAGCATTCTGTGTGGGAGGAAGTCATGGAGATACATTATGGCAACAAAAAAAAGATGGAACAAGACAAACTGTTGCAAAATCCACTGTCAGGCTTAAAATAATCTGTCATCGCATCCTATTGACACTCTGTGACAGATGCTCTCTAAATGCCATACTATCAGCATCCGACAGATATACTGCGAAGCAAAGAAATCATTACACCATCACAGCCTCGCAGTAAAATAACAGAAATCGTTCCTGTCTCCAATGCTGGGAAGTGTAAAAATGGCCGTGGTTGAAATGGGGTCACGAGTAGCCTGCCAGAACATCCCTGTTCTCCTTTCAAATATAATCTGAACTGATGAGAAATGGCCACGCTGCACAAGCATGGAGGCGGACTGACTCACTGCGCTCTGCAGCTTGTTCATCATAAATTTCAGTGGACTTTATAAAAAGCTCATTTGGTAAACCTTCCTTCGACAGTGTCCATTAAACTTTGCGTAACCTTTCTAATTGACTGAAGCAAATTCCTACTGTCTCCTCTTTATTCCCGACTGTATTCATGGAGGGAACTGTGCTGTAATTCAATCTGCTCTGTGCTGCAAGTAAGAAAGACGGTTTCTCTGAGCTGGAAGTGCATTGTGTCCACTGCCCCTCACCCAGGTTTCCTTTCTCTGCCCACTAAGCCCCATGTCTCATGGACATTGGGGACTTTACTAGTTAACTGGTAAGCCGCAACATGCTGCCACTAGTGTCACTAGTTGCAGTTTGTCATGCCTCCAAATAAAGCAGTCGGGAGAATGACAAAATCCTGAGTCCTGATTGGTGGACATTTGTTTTTTTTTTTAACTGGAGAGTGAAAACACTTCTACTAGTGGAACCAGCAGACACTTTAGCCTCTACCAGTTAAAAAGTAGTTAACTGGTAAGACCAAAACACCTTCGATAGTTAACTAGCAGACCCCTTGAATCTTTATAGTTAACTGGCTTTTACTAGTTAACAAGTAAATATTATCCTCTGACGTGCCGTGTCGGTGTGCTCGGCTCATTTCCCCACAGACTCTCAACCTACAGCAACTCCTCATGGATACAGCTGTTACACACTGCTCACCGCATGCCTACACGGTACGTCATGCTCGACATCACAAATGCACTGAAAACTGACACACTCCCTCACTTTGTGTCCTGTCAAATTAGCACATTGTTTCCAACACTGCTGATTGGAGCTGCAGCCGATAAAAACCTGTGTCTGCTGTGGAGTCATTTGATGTGGGAGTGAATGCTGATTGTATCTATTCCCATCAGAGACAAAACCCGGATCTTAGTGGGTTCTTTGACCAGCGCAAAAGGAGCTAAAGACAAAATTCCAAACTAGTGCGACCAAGACTCCGACAAAGACTGAACTAGTTAAAGAAACCGCCGTCTGATGTCGAGGTTATATATTAGGTCTCAAACGGCTTCACATGCATGTGAGCAAGCTGCAGAACAAGCAGGACATGACAGGGAAGGAGAGGGGGAGAAGTACAGCCGGCCTCGCAGGGTCGTGCCTCAGCAAATGAGCGACCATAAACCTGTCTGGTAGAAATGTTGTGTTAGCACTCAGCTGATGGTTTTCCTTCCACAAAGAACCTGGAAACACTTGCCTCCTCACTGTTCCGCCACTAGAAAATGAGTATGAAATGTTCTCACAATATGGTACAACATGATATCCAATGAAAGCTGTGCGAGCTTAGTAGCTTTTTCATGTAACTCAACCTCAGGGACATCCGACACTCGTAAACTCATGAGACACGTCCTGTCTTATTCTTGCTTTCTGCTCACACCTACCAGCTCATTCCCTAGTGGGGGTTAAGCATCATTTAGCGGAAGAAGGGGGGGGGGGGGGGGGGGAGAGAGGGAGAGAGAGGGAGAGAGAGAGAGAGAGATGGGGTCTTTAGAGAGGGTCTTAGTGGGCAGGAAACAATGAATCACTCTGACATGATGGAGCAAAATCTTAAATCTCTGGTAGAACAGCTACATGTTTTTCCGCGGAAGCCTGACAAGATGATGGCTCCGGCGTCTCAGCTCGCCTGTCAGATGTTTTCTGTGTTAACGCCGGGGTTTCAGAGCGTACAGCAAACCAGTGCTGCTCTGCCTCCTCCCCGGCCTGATCCTTATTTTTCTCTGTGGCACCTTGTCTGTGTAGATAACCACAGCTGTTCTTGGGGAGGGCTACATGTGACACCAAAGGGGGAGAAGGAGGGAAATGTTCAGCTACAGCAGTCAGCTCGGTGTTGTGACCTTGGAGATTTCCATCTTGAAAGCGTCACATCCTGGCTGAACGGGTGGAAGTCAAAAGCACAACAGAGACTTGGGGGTCAGGCATTTTTCTTTCAATACCTAAGGACCTTTCACACTCAAACAGACACCAAATCCAGACTTTCTTCTGCTGCTGAAGAGAAGAAGAAGAGTTTCACTGAGAGGTGTTTTTGACTTCACTTTTAGGTTCATATTTTTTTCAAGTCTATTTTGAGAACAATACTCAGTCATGTTGTCAATGTAATATCATAAGGGATTTCTTCTTAGAGCAATTTCAACAGAAGTGTTTATTGATCTCCATTATATGAAATGTCTGTTAAAAATCCAGAATGGTTCTGGTGCACCGATGATGACAGAATTGAACGGTTGTTTAATTTTAATGACTAAAGTTTGTTTCTAAACCTTGGTTTATTATTATACATTTTTTAATACATTTTTTCTCCCATCTCTGATTGCAAAATGCAATAGGGAATCTCTCTGGGGACAGTATGGTTATGAGGAGCAATTATAGCTTCGGATCCAGCATTTAATTAGTATTTTATAACCTGTTCTTTACAGAAAAAACTTTCAGAGAGGAAAAAGCTGCAGGGACGTCTGAGATAATTCCTCAATATCCTAGATTCTTGGCAAGAGAGAAGCCAAAGCTGCAGATCTGCTTCACGAAGTGACTACAAACCAGGGACGTTCTGAGCTGAAGTGCATTTGTGCCATGATTCTGCAGAAAATCTGATGTTTCTCGAACTAATGAGGAGTGGCATATGACCTGTGGCCATGAATAAAAGGGCAGTCTGTTCTATTTTTAAACTGGGACTTTAACCAGGTGGCGTGGTAAAAGCCCACAGCACAATCCTGCGATTATTTTCTGTGCGTGTGAGCCAGATTCAACACAACCGCCACTAGCAGCAGCAGAATATAGTGTAATGTGATAATGTGATCAACTCACTCACACTATTTGATGCTTTGCTGTTCGTCAAGGAGTCTGAAGAAGACATGTTTATGATGATTTTATAAGAAGGAATGCGTAATTGGCTGCAGTGGGACACATAAACCTGCAAATGTATATCATAACATCATCAACTTCATGCCACCATCCTACTTTGCTTACTTTATATGTTGTTCTTATTAACTATTGTTGCAGATGGAGATTTTTTTTTTTTTACATTGTTATTTATTCTATGATATTGTGATTGTCTAGGCCTATATCTTAGGTTGTTGCTTTGGCCACACACAGTAATGTTGTGACAATAAAGCTTACTGAAATAAAAAATTTAAAAAATGTAGAGAAGGAAGCGAGATAGATAGAAAATTCAACTAATAAAAATATTAGGAAGGAATTCTACATCAAATGTGAAAAATATTACCCTGAATTTTTAAGTTTTCATAAGTTTGACACAAAGGGAGAAATGACCGTGACCATGAATACCTGTCATAACTGGGGACACCAGAGGGACACATACATTTGTAAATATGTTTTATAACATTATCAACTCCATGCCACCATCTCCATTTTATATGTTGCTATTGTTGTTGTTGTTTTTCTTTGACATTATTGTTTAAATATGATTCAGTGATTGTCTTCAGTATTGTATTTGTGCCAATAAAGCTGACTGAATTAAAGAAAATGAACTTAAGAGAGTGAGTGAGAGAGCGAGAGAGAAAGGTAGAGAAAGAGAGGGGGAGAGAGAAAGGTAAAGAAAGAGAGGGAGAGGGGGGAGAGAGGGGAGTTTACAACGTCAAAGTGAGGCTCTCCATGGCTTTAAATCAGTCGGGTCTCCATAGCAACTAGTAGACTAGGGACATCTGATAGTGATAGAAGAATAAATACAATTGATGGGTTCGTCTTTGAGGGACGCCATTGGCTTTGAACAGAGGGACACTAGTAACATGAAGTATGAGATTTAATAAACGAGATTTGATCTGAGAATGAATCACCACACATGTTGAATAAAACCTCCTATATAAGTTAGACGGTCTATGAGCAGGATACCTGGCTTGAGCTGGATGGAAAAGAGGAGATTGGCGGGACGTCCAGAACCTTCAGCTCATACATGTTCCCGTTGAGGATGACGGAGGGTCTGTACACATATCGGCTCCTGGTCGGCGTGTACACCTCCGAGAAATCGTTATAGATGAACTGGCGGATTATAGAAGTTTTGCCCACTCCGGGAGCGCCTATGACCGCGATACTCAGAGTCTCCACCATTCCTGGAGCGCGAGTTCAGCACCATGGACAGCGGCGCCAGATGTGACCGTCCAGAAAGCACAGCTGGCCGCCGCTGTTGTGCCGCAGCTCTGATGGAATTCAGTCCCGCCGCAGCCCCTTTAACCAGCCGCCTCCGAGTCACCTCAGCCGGGTTCAACTGTGCGCAAATGAAACCAAGTCAGTGGCTGAACAAATGATCCGGCCCTCGAGCACAGAGGATGAAACTTTATCTCCAGGTCTGGAAGGTGGGGAGAGAAGAAGAAGAATACGCCACGCAGCTTGGAGAGCGCGTCAAAAACAAAGCTGGATGCAGACGGGGGGGATTTGTTTTCTGCTGCCTCCGCAATCCAGCACACACACACGGAGAGACTCCGGGTTTTCAGGGGACATCCCCGGGCGACCTCGTCCCCGAAGAGGAAGCGTAAAAGTCCGTCCTTGTCGTCCCCACATGGATATAATCTCATCCAGGCTAGACTCTGACCTTGCCCGAATAACGCACGGGAGCCCTCGGTGTCTTCATTGATTGTCTCCTCTGCACCTCTCACCGCACATTTCCACCGATGCACCACCACGGCGCGCCTCCATCACAGGGAGGACGGGCGCGCAGCAAATAAGCTTTCCACGTGTTCCGAGGTGTGATACAAACCCAAAATCTCCTTTTGTCCTCCGATGGCAGAAAGATCAGTTTACATCTGCGTGATTCGGGAGAGAGGAGGAGATCCACGCAGCCCGCAGACGTGCGTTTCCACTGAAGGCATCTGGAGCCTATTAACGCGCACTGTGTGTCTGCTCTCTCTCTCTATCTCTCTCTCTCTCTCTCATCACTTGCAATATCCCTTGCTCATCCAATAGGATCGTCTGAAAGGCTGCGCGCTCTCCTAATGCGCCGCGAATAAATGGCAAAGGAAGAGGCCACACACACGCCACCATCATCATGCATCATCTCACGGAGACGCGGGCGCACATAAGACCGTAAGGCATCATAAGACAGGGTCCCCGGGCGGGTCAAGGGCGGCGCGCGCCATCAATCACACGGTGGATGGCAGCAGGTTCCACATGTGGCCACAGGTCAACCTCAGTGACAAAGCTGAGGACCATCACACTCACTCTACGGCCCCTGAGAAAAGTGGCGATGAGCTGATGACCTCTGGAGCTGCTCAGCAAGAAGAAAGTGTCTTATAAAAGGGTTTAGACTTAAATTGTTTGTGTATGTATTAATACTGTATATAAGCAATTAATAACAATCACAGTTGGGAGTCCAGACTGTGAACAGTTCTTTTAGCATCTGTCCTGGGGTCTCTCACCCTCAGGAGCCCCCCCCCCCCCCCAATGATTCAGTGTGAGGCAGCTACTTTCTGGTGGTTTAATCAAGTGCATTGATTTGGTAACTTGCACCATTGAAGCAGAAAGTAAACATTGAACAGGGGTGCACAGCCCAACAAAGGGTTTATCCAGACGGGATTTTTTCCCCCGCTATGTGTTTGGTGATAATTTGGATATAAATGTTGTTTCCCAGCTTCCATAAGCCGTCAGGTTTTCCCTTATGAATGTTAGTCTGATGTTAATAATTGTTGTTTTTTACAGTAATCCTGAAATTCTGCGGTTGTAAATGTTCAATTTGGCTTTAATCATTAATTTTTGACTGGATTCTCGGCAGCACTTCTCCAGGGAGGTGATCAAATAGAGGAGAGGTCATTTTGATGAGTCATTTGCTATCCATCAAGCATTAATAAATGTGTGATTGACTGTTTAAAAAGCAATTGGTTCCAATGTATAAACCTATTAATGATGGATGCCTTATTGAAACATGACCCCATCTAAATGTTGCTCGAGAACAAACATGAGAAGCCTCATAATGAAAATCTCTATGTGTCAAAGTAAGAAAAATGTATTTGATTTCTTCTGATGTCAAATCTGGTGAGAATTTATGAGCTAACTTGTCCGTTCCTTCATGCATTTGGGTTTCCTTGAAGTACTTGGCAGCATCATAATGTCTTGATCTAAAACTAATTGAGTCCTGAGTAACACTGGAGGCCATTAAAGACACTGAGGTCATTTTCTTAATAACTCTAATAAAAATGTGTCGTTTAACAACCTGGAGGGAATTTACAGTGCTTTACTATAGTGGGTCAGGTGTTACTGTAAATGTGTTTACTTTTAGGCCAATAAATAAACGTTAGTAATTATATAAGACCCTGAATGTTTTTTTACCCCCGTACATCCCCTCACTGCTGTCTTTTAATGTGGGCTCTCAAATGACTGGATCACACTGCAGGTTTTTTCTCACTGTTCTTTACTGAGCTTTGTAAATCCTGTTTTTCTCATCATGCACCAGCAACATCGAAACTTACAAGTCTAACAATCTAAAGCTCAACTCATTTTTATCCTCAGGGCAATTTAAGTTTTTTTAAACTCAACCTTATTTTCCTCCATCTGTTTTAATTGATTAATTTGCTTTAAATACATTGTTTTCTTTTTCTGTTGTAAATATCACTGCTTTTTGTCTTTTTTTGGTGTGTTGAAGTATTTTGTTTATTTTCTATACTCGGCCACATTGTAAATGGTCTTGACCTCAATGTATTCAAGTTAAAAGAAAGATTTAATGAATAAAACAGTTGCTCTTCGTATTATACAAATATTAAACTGTATTTATATACTTGAATGACTAAATAAAATATGTTTGGTGAAATATTTTTGGGATTCATGGCTTTTTTGTGACCTTGGTTATAATATTGTAAATCTATATTACAGTACAAAGCAACAATTACTTTCCTCTGAACAACAAGTGTTCCTCGGGGCATAGCCTTCACATTAGTGCAATGTAGTAGCGCCCCCTATTGGAATGCATTTATCACAGGATCAGTATTATAGATCATTCATTAGAAGACTAGTCTCTTGTCAGTAAGTCTGGATGTTTGATCATTGCCGACCTTTGTAATGCACCGTGGAACAGAGCCGAGGTGTTTGTGTTCCACGTTAAGGTCACGCAGCTGAAATCCTGGTTAAGCTTTGACGAGCAGGTGGGACTTTAAAAAGCTGCTCTGACTTAAAGATGCACTGGACTGTGGAGGAACCTCAGACTTCAGTCGAGGGTCACGGCTAAATGAGAGAGACGCTGCTGTGACGGCTGTTGGATCTATAACACGGAGCAGAGTGAACAATTAGAGAACACGTGAAAACCTAAGAGCTCATCAGTGGATAGAAAGTCTAGTGTGTGGACTCAAGGCCCACTGGGTAACAGGGACTTTGGGCATGTGGACTTTAGACAGCAAATAAAACTGAGATAAGGTTTTGAATCCAGTGACACTGAGACTTTGGAATCAGCAGAATGTGCCACCCGAAAAAATCTCTAAATACTAACGAAAAAACCTAAACATGTGAATTTATCAAGTCTTTTAATAGTTGTTTTTTCAAATGATGCACACAGAATGAACAAAATCATATCAATCAAAAAAAACCATCTGATTAAACACTTCACTTTTTTTTTAAAACAGCATTTCATATGAATCAGCCGTCACCACACACAAAGACACACACTCAGAACACACAGCCACCTCTGTTGTAATCTGCGTGAGGTGTTACCGTAGGTGCATACATCCCGCAGAGTCGATAAAAAGGGCTTGGGTGTAATGACTCGAGAAGGAATACAATAAATCTTTAGAGTCTGTGGGTACAACAGGGTTACTGGATGTTGTTCTAGCCTGGTTTCAGCTAAGCCAGTGTGCGCTACCTACATGTGCACTCACAAGTGTTACAAACCAGGACGTCATAAGTTCTCACCTGAGCCTTCATCTCAGGCTGCCATGGTGCTTGAAAAGCTGCGATGAGGATAAAGCGATAGCAAAGTGGCAGAGAGAGCTCGAGTGGCTGCCACTGATGCAGGCGAAAGCCGCAAATACAAAATCCTTTACGCCCAAGGCTCTCTCCCGGTTTGCCGCACTAACAAGACTATAAACACAACGAGAATACGGACACAAATCAAACCATGGAATGACTAAGTAAGAGAGCAGTGAGTGGACAACTGCTGCTTGTCTATAAACTGTGCAGATATTGATGTAAAAATAAAAAAAAATGGCCACACAGACAGCTTCCATGCACACAGCACATCAGTCGTTCTGCTTTCAGGGGACAGCAGAAAAGAAGGAATCTGATCCAAACACGGATACTAAAGAAAACTGTAAAATGACAAAGACGAGGATAGTGTAGTTTGTAAATATTTGGCCCTGACAGCCACCTTCCACGTCACACACGCAGAGGGATGAGGAGAGTTAAAGCTTTGTGTTATGCTGTGTTTAAATAGAAAGTACCCAAAAATAAATATGCCCACAGTGTTGATTCACCTGCTGATTGCAGATGCTAAAAATAGACTGCAGTTTGCAGAGAAGTGGGCCTAGATCATGATTGAAGAGCCTCATGCAGAGAAAACAGTCACGGGAATACAAGTGTCACAGCCGTCTGTCTGCAAATTAATTAAGGTTGGGTGGGGAAGAGTCTCAAATATGTTCCTTCACACAATTCATCACAACATAATGTTGTGTAATTTATGGTTTGAACAAAGTGAACCAGACATCTCTATAGAAAAAAAACAACATGGTTCAAAATGAGACAGTAGGTCATTAACCAGCTGAATGAAGCAAAGAGTGCAGTCTCCAGGCCCGACGTGGCAGGAGCTGGCTCCTGCACTGCGGCAATGGTAATATGGTCCGGGGGTCAGGTGAGGGCGAGCAGGAGGAGGTGACATGGAGTCTGCTGAGGGCGGCGGCCGGGTCAAACGTACTGGGGTTCTTCAGTTCTTCAGCGCGGCCTCGTAGGTCTGGAACACACACTGGGAAACTTCTGGAGCTCTGCACTTCAGAGAGACCTGGAGGAGGAGAAGAGGTTTAGAGGGACACGTACAGACAGAGCAGGTTTAAGAACGTACAGTACACACGTTACCACAGGCAACACACACAAACCATTAACAGCAAACAACACACAAGCTGATATATTGAATTTTAAATAGCCATATTACAAAAATCTATATGAACAAACCCCCACCAACATGTACAACAAACATGTTAACATGTCCCACTTGAATCTACCACTGTGTATGAAAGGTGCTTTACAAATAAAATTGCCTTGCCCCTTGTGCCTTTATACGATAAGAGAAACGTTTTGAGCAAAATAAGCAGTCAGCACCATTTTCCCCCTTATAGCAACACTAGGTAGATTTTATACCTTAAAATAACACCTTTAAAATCATGTTGATGGTACACAAACTCATGATAGGGAGAATGGCACATCGGTCATTGTTACAGCGCTGTTACATGCTGGAACATTAATGCCTGCTTTGTGGCATACATCAAACATCAACAATCAGAGGTGGAGCTCATCAGTCTCAGTGTGGGCATCATGGCAGAGCCACTGAAGAAACCAAAGAGGACATTGTTGGAGGGAATGAAAAAAATGGAAAAGAAAAAGTGACAGAGTAAGAAACCAATCATTAGTGACATATCAGGTTTTCACGTTTACTGCCAGACCTGAGAAAACGAATCAGTTGATATGATTGTTTGGCTTCTGAGGTTACCGGTTGCCAGTTTCTTCTCCGCCAGCTTGACAACAAATGCCCATGTGTAGAGCTGTGTACATGGGGAGGCTCAGACTGCAACTTGTATTTATGACAGTGAATTACGTATCCCAACTGTAGGAGGAGCCCAGTATATCTGAGAGCCAATGTTGCCTTGTGTCACTTCAGCACTGCTAAAAAAAAACTGAGCCAAACAGCCAGGGTTTGTGATGTCACAAACCTAAGGAATGAATCCTGTCAACTTATGGGTGGGGCTCCTCACCTGCAGGTGAGCTGTGTGTGTGTGTGTGTGTGTGTGTGTGTGTGTGTGTGTGTGTGTGTGTGTGTGTGTGTGTGGGGGGGGGTGGGGGTGGGGGGGGGGGGGGCACAAGGGCAGGCCTATGCATAGATTGCAGTCAGGAAATGAAGGAAGGACACAGTATTCACGAGAGACCTTATGAATACGTAATTCTGAGGAAAATAATAGTTTTAGGAGGTGTAATAAGCTCCTGAAGTGAGACTTTCATAATAGTATGAAGAAGTAATAACAGGCCTTTTTTTTTGTATTTATTCAAAACCTTACTGGGCTTTATGACTGAGAAAGACTGGCACAATGAAAAAGAGTAGCAGATTGCACCCTTTAATCTGCAAACCTCCACAAATGTAATGATTCTACATTTAACAGCTGCAAGATCTTCAGACATGAGTAACATCTGCAATATTGCATTAGATTGATGGTACAAATGAGATCACAGTGAGTAAATAAATCGGAATAACCTCCCTCGTTTCCAGGAGACAAAATTCATTATTTTTCCAGACATGAAGAAAGAATCTCTTCTTAATTGAGTCTTATCAGATAGAGACAGAAATACAGACACACAAATTCACTTGAGAAAATAGAGAAAGCCTCTTCGCTCTTTGATGTTAGTCCCAGCTGGAGCCGGTTTAGGATTTGATACAGAGTCTCAAACCGAGTTCTCCTCCATCACACTGCAGTGGTTATTTCCAAAAGGAAGGTAACACACGGCAGCTGGAGCTTTGGAATAACTGTATCATTGATGCTTAATGCTTAATCAGAATTAATATCATTTATATTAAGTCATATTTCAAAACGTTAGATAAAATAATTGCTGTATAACAGGCTGTGAATTCTGCTGCGAGAAATGGAAACCACTTGTCTGCAATTACAGACCATCCATGACTGGTTTTCACTGACAAGTACAGACAACGCAGCAAGATGCTAAATCCACAAATATGTGGCGTTTGTTAAAGTTGTGTAATTACCTGTCAAGTTTGATATAGCTCTACTTTCATTGAGTGATTTCTCTTTTATTTCCTCGACTTTCCAGCGAACATTTTGAGCATTTTCTGCCAATTATCAGACAGCAGAGAGTTGACAGGAGGAGAAAGAAGCTCCCTGGTCAGTGCCTTAACCCCAGTGTCCCCAGAGAAGCTTTAATTTCTTCCAGTTTTCATTTCAATTAACTTATTTGTGAATTTGTGTTTTCTTGGTTTTTGTCACTATTTTTCCTTTGCACTACCCCTTAAATTTGTATTTATTATAAATTTTAGTTTTTATTTTACAGGAAATTGAATTTAATATCAATATTTTGCAACATACATTAGAACTATAATTAGAGCTCCAACAATGTTTCTGTTGGCCAAAAAAACCCCAGCTGATTTCTTTTATCTGCGCCAATACGAAAACTTAGTTTACAGAATCAACAATTTAGAAAAGATGTGCATGTTATTTTCTTAATTTAAGATATATATATATATATATGGATCTAGACATTTTTTCCTTTTAGTCATAGCTATTTATAATAAAGTTTATGGTTAAACTAAAACATGAACCCTCAATTACATTTATTTGTCATAAGGGTTCGATAGCATCATCTTAGGAATCATTGCCAATTTTCAATATATATATACTGATATTATCCATATTGGTTATCCATATCAAAAGATCAATATCGGTCTGGCTCTTGACCAGCTGACCAGTTATTCAGCAGAAATGCAGTGAGTCATTGATGTGAATGTCCCACTGGCCTCAGTGAGGAACAAGTGAAGGTCAGGGATTGTGCTGTGGTGGATATCATGGAGCTGCAGTGAAATACAGCACTAACATCGCAGCTCCTTCAGTGTTTCCTCTCTACACTCGGGGCTCTTTACTAATGCAGACTGCTGATGGCAACATTTTAGGCAGCCACGCTCCTGTCAACAGGGGGTTAGATGTGAGGAAATGCAGATGCTACCGCCGGAAATGCGGATGCCTGAGCTGCACTGAGTGCAACCTGCTATCAAGAAAGCTAGAAACTAGAAAACAAGAAAAAGGGAGCTACATTAATGATGGAGGAGAGTCCCCTGAAGGTGTGTAGGAACATAGAGACTAAATCTTATCAGTCTTTGTTCCTTCATCCCATGACAATGAACTGCAAAGGTTATAAAAATGAGACATGTACGTGGGGGACATATCTCTCATCTTGCAAGAAATGAAGAAGCCTGACAACACTGCATGAGTCAGAGTCTGTGGAAATGTTCTTTTGTGATGCGCAACGCAACTTTGGAACAGGGTCGAGCAAATATAGATGCATCTTAATCATGAATATAAAATACTTAAACTCAACTGTGTTTACAAGGCAAAAGCTGTTGATCAATTCAAGAATGAGTCATGGTTAGGGCTTGCCCCTTTGTTAGATTCATTTTTGTTTGGCTCATCAACTTTATGTGTTAACAAGAGATAACATTTGACTTTTTATGAATAGAATGAACAAACAGTTAGTTTAAGATCTGACAAATTAAGTTAATTCATTAAAAACCCTGTAATAGTTTACAACAGGGCTTCTCAATAACATGCAACACTACCAACAAAGGTCTAACTGAGAAATTCACCAATCTATAAACTGTCTCATAGAAAATACAGTATGTTCCATATTTTCACCCCAAAATAGAACTTGTGAAGGAGTATGTGAGACATCTATGTTTGAATTCACTTTTACCAAAACCATCAGAATTAACAGCACAAGATATGGGAAGAGAAAACAAGGCAACACCACTGGTCACACAGTTGCCATGGGGACAGGAGATGGCAGATGAGCACTCCATGCTACATATCAAAAGGATAAGAGATCTCCCCATTTTCAGATAAAATTACTTTAACGTATAGATGAGTTAAGTGCAGGGAAATGAAACGTTTTAATAGAACAGAATTTTTACATGATACCAGCTAGAGGCAGACATAGGTCGCTTTACTTAACCACAAGAAAGTGTTTGTGACAACATGGAGAACACAAAAACGCATTCAGCAGCTAACAACATATCCCTCAGGAGTTTGTTGAGACCAAAACCAGAGCAACACAATGTTGACTGCTCGATAAAAACTCGGAGGGGATGATATATCATTTTGTGTTCACTAATTGTTAACAAAGCCTTTTCTCTGCATTGGATTAGCAATGTTAGGCCTAGTTACAAGTTTGCAGCTAAATGTCGCTTTACTGCACCACATTATCTGCATTCACAGGCGTCTGCCTCGCCCAATATTATTTGGATTTTCTACAGGCCCGGCATGCGTTTGTAGAAGGTTTTTTGTCTCGTCTGGATGGATATCATTTGTAATACGAAGGACATTTTTATTTTATTATTTTTAAGTGGAGGAGAAATATTTGGCCAAAAAATATCTGCAGTAGTGTAGACAAGGCAATAGTCGGACCAGGCTGACAGCAGTATGGAGTGTGTAATTGGGGCACTGCTATAATTCTCTAATATAAAGTAGTGAGGCATCAAGGGAGAGCTGAGGTCAATCAAGTTCGGGAAATATATACGAAAAATAGGCCAAGTCATGTTTACACCTTAAAACAGGTGCTGAAAAAAAATGCATCTCCACGTCATGGGAATGAATAATAATCTTTTTTTAATGTTTCGTCTTCTGAAGCGAATTAAAACCCCAGAAAGCGAGCGCTGGCAGGGCTTTACTTCTTCATGTCTAAAAATAGCTGCCAACAAAGGGCTACGGCAGCTTGGCTTTAATGTGCCAGGAGAGTGCAGGGACCACGCAGCAGCCAGCAGCTCACAGAGACGTCAGAATACACACCGGGCATGCAGCACACAGCTAACTTTAAAGTCGAGCTGTGTCTTCACTAAACAATTTATGACCCATCTGCAAAAAGTAGGGGAGCCTTCTCAGCCACATTGAGGAATCATTTGGACTTAAATATCAAAAGGGAGGAGCAAGTACAGTATCAGCTGATGGTGGCAGAGAACGACCTCCTGAATTAATGTTACATCACAAACAGACACACAAGGGAAATATATAACAAATCTAGAGCAAGGGATAAAACAAATGTACCAAACCTCCAGCAGAGTAAAATGGCACACAATAAATACTGTACCAATAATTTTTACTTAAAAAACAGTGCCAGGTCAGGCTAGGTGACTAAACTGATGAAGGTCAGTGAAACGATTTAAAATTCAGAAGATTTAATGAGCGAGGGCTGGGAGACTGACAAATTGCCTTGTCTAGACGAGAGAATACAAGAAGACAGTTAATAGCACCTTATGAATAAAAACATGATCTGAAGCAGTGTGTGAGTGATGAGCGGGAAGGAGAGACCCGCCAAGGTCACCGTTCTGGACTGGTCAGGCAGAAATTCCCCGCCAAACAATCCGTGACCGTGGCACCCTGACAAAGAGGAGTGACGGACGACAAAACCATGGAGACGCAAACAAATACATGTGCACGCACACACACACTTCAATCACTGCACAATCAACCAGCCTGGCCCCTCCAGCACACTCATCACTCAATACTTCACAGTAATCTCTGTCTCTGCTGGTTCAAATCAGTCACTGTGATGTCATGTATCTCCAGAACGACAGCGGCGTGTGTTGTAAAACTGCCTTCTCTTGTAACGCTAATATGATGCAGAGGTCTTAAAAAAGTAGGAAACACAAACAAGGTGTTCTGTCAAATTAAATATGGGGATATGTAATTAATTAGCCAGAAAAATGGAAATTTTAAAATATTAAAAAACATCTATTTTTATCATATAAAAGCATCATGTAACCAGACAGAAATCAGCCTGCTTATTACCTTTAAGACTTAGATTCATTTATCACCCCAGGACAGGTAAAATCAAGTTTCACAACTTCTAGTTTTTAATAATATTGTCAACACTAACAATGGTAACAGATCATATTCCCAGTGGTGTCCACAGGTCTTTGACCACTTTCCCTGAATCGGATCGATTAACACCAGAGTGCTGCTCAGGCAATAAATTTCCCTCCGAACCTTTCAGAGCCTGGAAAAAAAACGAACCGGCCGACCCGAACCCGACAGACATTCTGTTTTCATGTACAAACCAGCCCCCGAGGCTTTCAGGATAAACTGTTCTGAGTTTGTGTTACACTGACACACATTACTATTGATAAGTTTCCCTGATTGTGCATGTGCAGTGTAAAAACAGTCAAGTAACCTTGCCCAGCTTTTGTTTATTTTGGCAGCTAATAGTTAATACAGCAACTACAACAGTGACAGGACTGATGAATTCAGCTCATGCAGTACTCACCGTGTAGTTTGGGTTTCCTGCCTGCACCCTCAGCTCGGCCAGCACCCAGATGCCATTGCTGAGTTTCATGGACTGATACAGCATGTCCTGACCCTCCACTGTACGCTTGGCTATGGTGAAGATGTTACTGCCCTGCAGTTTGTTAGAGGCTGCGTCTGTTGAGAGGATAAAAAAAGTTATTCATTTTAATTGTAGAAAACTGAACCTATCCTGTCTTATCTGAATGAGCTGCTCATTTTTAGTATTCAGTTTCTGTGAATGTCTGTGAATTAACATTGTTATTATCCAGTATGAAGTGTCACTTACTGACTCCTGTCATGCTACCATTAAATGTACAATAAACCATGAAGGATTTATTTTTCAACTATCATCCCCTAAAATGTCCCTGCAGGCTGTCTGTGCACTTACAATACAGTCGCTAATTTGGAATGAACTTTTCTCCTCAGCGTCTGTCTTACTGCTGCGCTCCAGCAGGATGGGAAACGTTCGCTCTCTCTGTTCATGAAGAAATTTAATCTGTGGGGGTAAATCTCCATTAAGCTGTCATTAGGAATTCTTCTCCAGTTCAGCTGCACTCACGCTTGTGTAAAACTAGATTATCACACGTAAATAGGGACTACAGCTGATGAGTTCTCATCAAATGCAATTTGCATCCGTAACGAGGGCCTGAGTTTGCCCTCTCTGCTGCTCTGCTCGTCTGTCTTCACATCTAAAAGATGCTGTGGGAGATGGTGTGTTGTGCAGGATGTGTTCTTCAGCTCAATCACCCTCTGTTCTCTGTGGCGTTCTCACCTGAGTTGAGATGGCAGTCTTTGATCTGAAACTGGGACTCATTGTCATTAGGAATGTCTTTCCAGGTGGCGAGGAACACCTGTCGCTCTGTAGATGAACAGACAGTCATGAGATTAGTCCAAATACAGAGCACATGCTGAAATGTACACATTATGTACACAGTAAATTAATAGGATTTATGCTAAAGATAAATGTAAACTGTGGTGTATTCGTGTTTGTGAGTTTTTCTGATTCCACACTAGAACACAAGGTTTCCTGCTGTGGCTCTGGAGCATTAGTTTGCAGCTTTTGGCAGCAATCCTGCTGCTAGCCCCATTAGGAAGCTCTGCAGGGTGAACTGCCAACATGTTTTCACAGAATAAATCAAACAGCAACATGAAAAAAAAGGAGAAAAATAAACAGCCCAGAAATGGCATTGTGTACAAAAGAGCAAGTGTGCAGCCCCCCCACACACACACCCCCTACGTCAGACCTCTTCACAGGCTCAGATCAGACACAATGATGTACACTCATGGAAAGACTGACGTATGAGAGTGCCATTCACGTCAGACGAGTTTTCAGGCTTTTAAATGAAGAGATCTAGCCGAGACCCACTCACCCATCTTCCCGTCCTCTACAAACAGCATGTTGATGGGGTACTGGCAGCTGAAGTAGAATACGTCAATGTTGTTCTTAACAGCCACCTGCGAGAGTAAACATATCCAAGATGAGTAAGGAGGAGGAAAACGACAGCGGGAGAAACAAAAAGCAATTCACGGGTAATTACTTTTCAAGTGCCCTTCAAGGATGGGCACTGATGGTTTAGATTTGCTGTTCACTGAACGAGAGGGCTCCGGTCAATTGGGAATCTTACTCTCTAAAGCAGTTTTCAGATATGATATGACCTGTGTGTAAAATACGTAGAATTGGCTACGGAGTCTACCCAGGGTTTGCCTTTCACACGTGCACAACACAGTGGGAGGTTCTCTGCACAGACGCGTTAACAACAGCATCAAATCCTTGGCATTATTCAGGCGAGAGGTGGATCAGCAGGGTGCAGCAGACAGAGGCAGGAAGAGACAAATTAACTCCGCTGCGAATATCACGTGATTTTCTTGACATCACACGGTCACAACTGTCGACTCTTATCACCACACACTCTCTTGACACATTTGTCGGTGTCTTCTACTTGTAGGACACCACTTTTTCACTGGGAGATATCAGTTTTTTTCAGTTTTGCGTCCGTTGCACATGAAGCGTTATCAAGCAAGTTGCACTTGTTGCAAGTGGCAGGCAGTAATATTGATCAGGCTACTGAACAAAGAGGAGCTGAGAGAGGGACAGTGAGCTCAGCCAGAGAAGAAGTCAGACTTATAAATTATTAATTAGGGCATCTTATTCCTCGGTGCAATGCGGGACTACACAAACTATAATAGATAATCTATCTTTTTGTAAAGCATATATAAAATTATAAATTAAGAGGGAAAAAAATCCTAGTTTTCCACATTTTGATTGGCAACATTTTTTAAATTTAATTTCTATCACTTTTGATAATTGTCATTTTTAAGCAAGAAATTATTTGTTTCCAGTTTCCAATTGCCTGAGTATCCTATGATAGTAAATTAAACGTGTCGATTTTGGACTGCTCGTCAACTTAATTAAGCCAGTGTTTTCCAGAGTATTAATTCAATCTATGGCAGTAACACAGGATATGCATGTGCACATATTAGATGATACACTGATCAATCAAATCAAAATCAAAACTGCAACCACCAATCACTTGTTAGAAGAGCACTCACACTGACAATGTGGAATATTATGCTCCAACAAGACAAAAATAACATGGACCCTTTCAAAGTAGAGTAAAAAGGTACGCAGGGCTGCCGAGGCCAGGGGAAACAAAGGCGTCATGTGCTGCGAGACCACTAATGACCGCCCCCACCTCCATCATCCCTCGACACTCTTATCTTCTCTCTCCAGCTGCACAGAGCAGCCGACAACCATTCTGCCCAGTTAAAAGAACCACCCTGATCAAAAACAAGCCCGCCTCTGCCTCTCTTTATTTACAACTTATCAAAACCGCTCTGACGGCTGTTTCATGTTTTAATTCCGTTTTATTCACTGCCTGAAAATTCAGCAGTATTGGTGAATAGTGGGGAGGATGAGAAATTCAGTCATATTTTCAAGACAACACATGAGATGCAGTCAGGTCCAATAATATTGAAATATAGGAAACATTTTGGTTTTATTTATTATTTTAGTTTTAGTTCTGTAAATTGTTGATATGCAAAGACAAATTAAATGAGTTAAAACACTGTCAACTTGAATTAAGACTTACACAAATTAAGCAAAGTTAAGTTTTTAATTTAAGTATTAAAAACTTAACACAGCCACATCTCACAGCTAACTTATACTCTGAGAGCTGTCCTGGTTTTCAAGGCCCTGGGCTCAGTAGGAAGCCATGAAAGATATAACATATGAAGGGAAACAAACAGTGTGTTACCTGCAGGTTATTCAGAGGCTCCATCTTCATAACAGGGCCCACAGTACTGAGGGGAAGGGCAACTTCAATACTCTGGTTTGGGCCGAGAGGAGTGAGAATCTGGAGTGGACCAGCTGGAGCAAGACCAAAGCTGCAGAGAAACACACAGGGGGAAAAAGTGTCAAAAACTTTCTAAAAATATAAAAATCTCAGCTTCCATTGCATCCAGGTGGTTTTTACCTGTTTCTGTTGAACTGGATGGCAAAATCAGTCATGATACTCATTGCTTTGTTATTGAGGGTCATCTCCATTTGGATGACCCCGGCACGGCGGGCAAAAGTGCCTGTTATCTCCAGACCTTTGGCCTTCATGGCAGGAAGCCAAATCTGAAGAGGAATAGAATCAGTTTTTTAATTATGGATACATCATGGACACATATGGTTACATCATTCTGTCATATGTCTAATCCTAGCTTTTCAGAACTCACTGTTTTAGGTGCGCTGTTCACCCCCGTAGGAATACCAACTCCTCCACCGAGATCAAACAGGTCATCCAGACCACCGCTAACCGGGGCATTGAAAGAGGCAGGCATTGCAGCTGGAGCTGGAGTGCCAAAACCACCCCCCATCTGTGAGTAACAAAGCAACACGTTATCCTAACACGTTCAATTTCACAGTGAGTTGCCCAAAAAAACCTTTGTAGAAGAAATGACTTACAGCAGGACTTCCTCCAAGGTCTCCGCCAAGCTGGGTAGAAGGTTGAAGCAGAAAAAAAGTTATGTTGTTGCAACATTAAATCATCTTTGGGAAGGTTGGAAGTGGATGGAGGGCGGGAAGTGAGGGTCTAAAACGCTGTTCAGTGATTGATGACATCTATGGGGTTTATACTATTAATAACAAGGATGCACCATTACAGGAATGTTTCTCATTTTAGGTGTCTATTGTAATACAGTATTTTTTTTTCAAGTGCTATTCACTACATTCATCTCTTGTGATGTTGAAAAGGTTGGGGTACGGTGGAAAAAGAATGTATTTATATCCGCAACTGCTGAACTACTGTGTATGAAGGACAATTTCTTACAAATAAATAAATCACACATAAATGGAGCAGGAAACGTAAACTGTGTAATACAGTGCAAACAGGCACAGATAAACTGCTAGGGGGAGGACTACTCAGAGGACAAGGTGGTACACCAGGGGACAAGAAAGGGATCTAGGCTGATGCTGGCCTTTACTGGTCCAGTGTGGTCTCCTGGACCAACCTCAGTGGGGCTGTAATCTGGGGGCGATGGGGACTGATGTGGGAGCTGAGGTGACTGAGGAGTGTCCGTCCGCTGGGGAATGGGCGGCTGATTGAAAGACGAAAACACATCGCAGAGCCCAGAGATAAGAGACGGACTCCAGGATTTAACAGCATGCTTACTCTACATGTCACTGTAACAACTGACGTTAAATGATGAATGAACATGTCAGACTGATGCATGAGAACTATAGTAAAATAACAGTGGGTAAATTAATCCTCTAAAATGGTCTGACATGGTTTATAAATGTGGTGCCCTCTCCCTCCACGTAGTTACCGGCTCAGACTCATCGCCCATCTGCAGGTGCAGCGTTGAACAAAGAAAGGAAAACACACAGGGGTCAAGAGAGAAAAGAAAAGAAAAAGCACCAAGAGTAAAGAAAACACGAAAGAGACATATTACCGTCACCAGGTCCCACTGATAAAATCAAGTAGGATGTGTTGTAGCAGCTTTTCAGCACCGGGAAGTTTATCTCAAACTGTTAGTGTGTGGAACACCTACCAAGCTGTCCAATCCTCCTCCAAGTAGGTCCATAGCACCCATTTGCATGCCAGAGGAGGGGGGTGGTGGTCCTGTGGTAGGAGGCGTCAGGTCCAGATTAAGCAGATCTCCAAGGAGGTCTCCCTGGGATGGGATGACAGCAGGAGGTGCCTCAGAAACCCCGGCAGCAGAACCTGTGTCTGGGCTCTCACTCTCACCACTAGTAGAAATAAACAAAGACAGGAACAAATAGAGTGCCGTTAATTTTAATTATGTATTTAAATGGTGATGTCGTGCCTGATATCTGCTGACTGGGATTCAAACAAAATGTATGCCTTATGTGTTGTTAAACTGCTGTCATAGCTCCATCTAGTCAACTCAGTCTGAACAATGGAAGTAAATGTAATGAGCTGAAGGCACAAAGCAGCACGACATGACCCTGCTGGAAAGTGAGTTGCTCAGCAGATCTAAAGGGAAACAGCAGAGTCAAGAAGCTAGGTCAACTTAAGTAAGCACAGCCCTTTTCCTGCAGTGTTAAAAAAATAAAGAAAAGAGGATGACTCACGATCCAACACTGCCAGTGATCCTCTTGTGCTGAACGCCACGGCTGCCCTCCACGAAAGCACTCGGTGGCTTGTGGTAGACAGAGGCCAGAGTACCGATGTGGCAGATGAGCTCCTCCAGCAACGTGGGCTCGATCAGATCCGTCTCCTCTGAGATCAGGGGCTTCTCAGCCAGCACCACCTCCTTAGCGGCCACAGGGTCTGTGGAGAGCAGACGCCAGTAGATGTAGCCGCGGTCCCTGAGGTCTGGGTTATCAGAATCCTGCAGTAAGAGACGGAGCCATGAGGATGAGGGATTGTTATTTATGGAGCATATTTAATACATTCTTAATGTTAGACTCTTTTCTGTCTTGGCCTCGATATGAGAGACTGAACAGTGATTCAAAAGCCGAGCCTTGGGGTAGATCTTGAATTTGGATGATGTGTGAGACAACCTGAAACTATACATTTTTATAAAGGGTGTTTTCTTCCTGTTGTTGCTTTTTGCCTGCAGGAGCAAAATGTTTTTACATCTGTTGTAGCTAATGCTGTTGCACAAATATAATATATCTACACACATAAATTAAACACCACAGAAAAGCCTGTATGTGTGAAGCTTATGATGGGTGTTTTTTTCGATATCAATCTCTAAGAGAAACTCTGCCTCAACCCAAGTCATTTTTGAAGCCACAGTTGTCGGTGCCGTATCAGACTGCAGCATAATGAGGTGTTCCTCATGTTCCATCATCCTTGTATAATTAATGATGAAAAACAAACACTTCAACATCCTTTCCATGATGATATTTCTCGTTAAAGCTCTACAGGATATGAGACAACAAACAGGGATAATTCACAGCATTACACTTTTTACTCAATTATGTTGTTTTATGTTACTGATTAAAGCATGCACATGGTTGAGTAGTTCATATATCATTATGCAGTTTATTCTAATTTGTCTGCTGAACCTCACTTAAAAAATGTTAACTGTTAAAATGCTGGTTGGACCACCTAGAGAATCAAGCGTAGTCTTTAAACAATCACACATACAATTTACAGCGATGCTGCACATGTTTTGGAATCTTTAGTTTGGTAACTATTGACAGACTGAAACATACCAATATTATTGTGGCTGAAATATGAGATGGACTTTTTTTTTCTATCTAAAACAATTAAAATGCAGTCTTTGTACCTGCAGAGTAAGCCAAGACCACTGCAGTCATTACTGTGGTAAGTGCAGGGTTTGGTTTCATAAAACCATTACAATACTCCTGTGTCTCTAGAATGATAAAGTAATGAAAAAGTCTTTGGAATAGATACAAAAGTAAAAGCTAAGAAGTAAATTCAGAATCCATGTTGATGAGAGAGCATTACTCAGACCTCAGGAAGAGGACATGGATGGTGTGTTCAGATTAGGATAAAGCAAAGTGAGGGCTGTCACACATCTGTACACAGAGGTGATGACAGGAATGTGAAATGTATGCATCAAACTATGTGTAGACATATTTTTTCCCTCACCTGTGTGGCCAGACTTAGAACCTGCTGCACCAGCTCCTGGGTCTCAGTGGGCTTTTTCAAGAACAACTTGACGATTGCCGTCAGTAGCTGCAACTGCACCTAGAGGGTTGAGTGAACACATACAGAATGTTAAGACTAATCACATGCTCATTTTAAATACAGCTAGTGCAAATCAATTGTGGCTAAAAACAAGGGTTAAACTTATTTTAATTCTCAGGGTTTAGGTTTCCCATGGGTGCCACACCCTGCTAAAAACTAAAACCCCGGCACAAAGGGACCATTTGATGCAAATGCTTCTCCTTATACCCACAAACATCACTTAATATAAATCTGCTAAACCTCTTCAAAGCAATAACATGAATCTATTACTTAGGTTGAGCCTACACAAGCAGTTTGGTTTAAACCAATAAATGACTCAGGAAAGATGCTCTTCAGTGTAAAGGTTTGTGCTTCTGAGCCACATATCCTGTGGTGGCTGTGGCTCGGGAAGCAGAGCAGATTGCCAACCAATCGCAATGTCGGTGGTTTGATCCCCAGCTGCTCCGGTTGGCACTTGAAAATCTGCAAGATACTGAACCCAAACTGGTTGTACCCTCAGTGAGTGAGAATGTGCATAAATTAATGAATGGCAAGTAGCTTTAGGGGGCAATCAATTAGACTAGAAAAGCATCCATTAAGCATAGTCAAAAAAGATTTAATCATCTAGGATTTCATTTATCCTGGTTACCAAAAATTATGTCAGTTAAATTAAACCAGTTCTCTGTAGTACTCGGTGTTTCTGTGTGGCATGTCACTTCCATATTCAGAGCTTAGCAGCAGCCACCCGGTGGCTTTAATTATTTCCAGCTCCAGAAACCAAAGTGAGCTACTAACTGCCAGCACCGACTTCAAATAATTGGGGCCACCTCAATAAAAGGCACTTTTATGTTTTCGAAAGAACAACCTCCTTGCAATCTCCTCAACACACCTGAGTGCTTTCATCGTGGAATCCCTCCAAGAAGCTCTCAAGCAGCTCATCAGCATTGTCAATGCGCTCAGCGTACTCTCCCACGATCCAGATCATGGCGGCACGGGCCTCCGGCTCATCCAGGGAGTCCAGGTTTTCACACAGAGTGGCAATCACACTCTCATACCTGGAGAGAGACACATGTGACGATTTTGCAAATGTTATAGTAGAAAAAACATTACATAGTAAGTAAGTAATTGATTTAAGGCTACATGAATATATTTTTGACCACTAGAGACAGCAAAAGCATGAAGAGCAGCAGACAGAGAACAACATTAGCATCACTCTGTAGATCTGTTTTCTGGAAGCCTGACAAATCTAAATCCAATATTTACTGTCGTTTTACAACAGATCTGGTGCTTTGGGTCCTTTGCTTGTGAGATGCTCAACCAGCTGCTGTTTCTGAATAAAACGCTTGATAAGAGCCAGTTCCTTTGACATAATGCACTTCTTACACGACATGTCACAGAGGAAAGATTTAGTTGGAGTCTAATTACCAGAAAAGACAGAAGTTTGACTGGGCAGTGAATTGTGTAGCTTAAGGCCTAAGGCATGGTGCGGAGTAAGCTTTGCAAAGCCGCTGCCTTAGAGACTCATGACTGCGGGGTGATGGTGCACTGCTGTGTGGCAGAGGTGTCTGTCTGGCACATGAATCCACTCTGTTGGAGTCGCTCCAGTGTAATGTGCCTGACGTTTCACCAGGTGCAATCACGAAAAAAAGTTAAGTGGTGTCCACTGCAAATCCCACACTGTGCTAGTAAAGACATTTTCGTCTCTGAAAACTCTCCTGCAAGTCATTTAGGATAAAGGCCAATCTGAAAACACTTTGTCTGTATAATGAGCTTTGCCATTTTAAAGAATATAATCTGAGAAGGGCATATAATCTGAGAGGCGGTGAAGTGGAACAGTTTGGGCGACTGCTTGTGAATAAAACTATGCTTGGGTAAGTAAGTCTAAAATGTCAACATCAGACAGCTATGCAAAGCATTTAATAGGTCTTACAATGTCATACATCTAAAACTGTCTCTATGTGAATGGCCAGCCTATTAACAAAGTGCCACACTTTAATGAAGGTGCCCAATTCTATGGCATTTACATAATAAAGCACTCACATTATACATTTTTAGGACTGAAATCAGACAAAATACATCAGGTGCTGATAAATGTAATGTCAAGGAGGGAACCTACTTGTTGGGGTACTTGCGGAAGATGTCCTTGATGACCACGATGGCCTCCTGCACCACATAGTTGACCTTAGTCTGGATGAGGTCTAACAGGGTGCTGACACAACGCTCCGCTGATTGCTAATGAATGGAGGGAAAAAACAAGTTGTCATTATAGGTCTATATAACCAGAATAGACATATAATAATAATCTAGACATATGTAAAATCTAAAACACTCTAATGAACAAGATATAGCCGATTATTATGTACTTGTGTTATGACTAGAGGAACTGACAAAGTTGTCTGAATGTCATTTAACTGCAGTGTTTAACAGTCACTTAGGTCCAGGTTTTAAAAGCAAAAAAAAAGTAAACCTTAAAGTACACTGGGTTTTTTTCTAAGCATTTTTTGATAAATCTATTACAACGAAGTCATAAAATCATGATATACAACTGTAATTCATTGAGGCAGTATCAAAAAAGCCCTGACATGATGACAGAGCCACCTTTGGTTCATCATATAAACACTAACTAGAAACACTAACTGTTGCTTTAACGTTGACCTACATAGTTGCCACATGGATGTAAACAACAAACCATCTGATGACAGTATTACATCATGTGCACGCACCTCTACTTTGATGGCACAGCGGCCAATGGCTCTGACCGCTTTACGGACAAAGTCCACATCCACCTCGGTGGCGTACTCCTTCAGCTCAGCCAGAACCTACAGCGAAGCAGACATGTATCCATGTAACGCAGATTATCTTTTCAACATTATATTTTCTTTCTTAAAAAGCGCCATAAACAACAGTGTATTACAGCTGTGGATGTGTTACCTGAGCGATGTTGGCTTGAGATGCTAGACGAATCATGATGTCCAGCTTCTCCAGTTTCACATAGATTGGGTCATTGTACTTTACAAAGAAAACCTTCATCTCGTGCTTCAGGATCTCTGGGCTAAAAAGGGACATGAACATTTGTTATTATCTGTGGCAACTGACTTAGATAGTCATACAAAAGCAACTGAAATGTGCCATGCTACAGTAATGCAACTTTTCCTCAGGCTAGCAATAACCAGAGTTTTAGGAGTAGTGAGGACACCTTCTCCCCAGGTTATCTCCCCGCACTTACCGTCTCTGCACGATGAGATTGATGTTTCTTAGTGCCACATACTGCAACTCGGGCTCCGCAGAAAGGAGAGTGACCAGAGGAGGAGCCAGTTTCTTCAGCAGGGTGCCATAGTAGTCCAAGTCCTTGGGTAGCATCTCCATGAACTTCATTAAAACCTTTACTGCTGACAACACCACTGCCGAGTTGGCATGCGAGAGCCGTGGGGTCACACGTTCACAGATGCTAGTAGATGTTAATGATATGAGGAGGGAGATAGCAGAAAATTAAATGGAGTTTACTGGGAATAGGTTTTAAATGATATGCAGTGTTAATGAAGCCAGCGTTTGCTTTTACCTTTGGGACTCACGGTCATCACGAGGTGTGTAATTGGCCAGGCAGTCAAGGATGAATATCTGTCCCCACTCTGTGCACTCATTTAAAGCTGTCAGCAACTTGTTGATGGTCTGGGGGTTCAGGTCCAGTAGATTACTGTTGGGATGAGACTCTGCTATCTCCGACAGAGCCGCCACTGCGTTTGCTACAACCTTAAGATGAAGACAAGAGAACAGATAAATGCTGACAGGAAAAGTAAGAGCCAGCAGTTATAAATAAAGACACAAAAGAGACGTCACTGTACAAACTCCAGTCTGGCATCAGGTTGGAACATTTGTATGCCAGCACAGAGCAGAGTTTGTAGCCAGCTCGGTCCCCCTGAGTGAGAAATCTGGCGAGCTCAATGGCAAGTAAGCAGGATGCCTGAAGAAATCATACCATGGGGTTGGAGTCAGAGATGAGGTCTTTGAGGGTGTCCAGGAAACCTTGGTCCTCCACCAACTGGGCGTTGATATCATGGAGCTTCGCCACACACACAGCGGCTGTCTTCCTCACGTATGGGTCTTCGTCCTTCAGACATTTTCTCAGCGGCTCACAGAGGTACTCCGTGATCTTGTCCACGCGGATGCAGCCCATTGTGCGAACAGCGAGGGCTCGGATGAGAGGGTTGGGGTCTTCACAGTCCTGGAATACGTGGATCAGAGAGGTGATTATTCTTATTTCACAATCCTTAATTTATTTCTTCATCATCCGACAGATATTTTGATTTTCATTCTGCATTGATATTCCGTAAAAAATACAATGTTTAACCTAAACTGACACCTTGAGGTTTGGTTATTATATCATTGATGTCAGAGATTCAAGAAGAAATTTACAGCTGCACAAAAAAGCATGCATGAGTTGATTCTAATTAGTGAGGAGAAAATTTGTCCTTCAAATTATTCAATAAAAAGATATATATATATATATTCCTGATACATTTCAAGTAAAACTTACTATTCCTATTGAGTTCACATTTTGCACATGTTTTACAACATTGTACTAAATAAAACAATAACTACAAAAAGTTATTGCACATTTATGGCAGATTGAGCTTTACCTTCACAAACGTGTTTACAGCCATGATAGCCATGTCTGGCTGACTCTTGGCATAGTTCATCAGGTAGAGATAGACCAGCTTTTTCAGTTCAAGGTTGTCCGTCTGCATGCAGTTCACAACATCTGGGAAAAGAGCGCTGAGGGAAGGACAGGGTGGAAGGTGTTGAGTCATAGTACATAATTACACTGTGGATATTCCTGAAATTATTTCTCCTTTCTCACCTTACATCCTTGCCAACTGTCATGGACGCTATGACCTTCTTTACAGCCTCTTTCTTCTTCTCTTTCTTATCACTGTTCAGCTCTGCCTTGAGCTCAAAGATCTCTCCTGCATACACAAGAGGAAAGAGGAATCATTCATCATGTAGCCTGTTTGGCTTGGAAAGGAGTACTGTACAGTACAAATACTTCAAGACAGTTAATACTGGGAAAAAATATTACCTGGGATTTGTCAACATTTAATAGATTCTTTCTGACTTTGTACTGTCAGTAGAGATACTGAATAAAGTGTCATGTTATGATGTGAACTTCTCGTGAAAAATGACAGAGGATTTTCTGTTGTTTATTTATCAATGATTGTGTTTTATAATAAACTGAGCGAGATCATCTTCATTTGGTTTATTCCTGTGTTGCTATAGTGTTTCTGCATGAACTACACCATAAAGACCTACACTGTCAATTTTAAATCTAGCTACTTAGAGTTTCCCAGGCACCGTGAGCCGTTAATCACCCCCAATCTCCTACAAGATTTTAGCAACACTGAGCAAAGCCACAGGAAAGGCAGACACTGAAAGAAACATGCTCCTACACTTGAGTCTCAAGAAATCCTAAATAAACAGAGTGTAGACACCATCACTCATAAGTATCCGTGTGTGGGAACTTGCTTCAGGGATGTGTGAGGAAATCAAAAATACAGCAGTGGGGCCCAGCAGGACAGTTAAACCTCTGAGAAGTAGTGCTCCATATGTTTAATCTGATCTTAAATAACCAGAGCTGTTAAGTTAGAGGCAATAATGTTGGCATAAAGCAGGGTACTAACATTTTTCTTTGTATTTTTTTCCAAGCTGTAGTTGAGTCAATTCAACAACAGTGTTTATTAAAGGATACATATTGAACCATTCAGCTTGAGCTAAAAAAAGCATCTCCAATTTAATTGACTGGATGATTGTGATTGTGTAACACACTGTGGTGCTTCCATCACAAATTTATTTTTCTGAAACCACTGAACAGCTTTCAGTTAATTGGACACTATCAATGTGAATCTAAAAAAAAAAAAGTCCAGGTCCCTCTTTGCAGAGATAATAATTCAGCAGAATCCAGTTAAGCATGCCACAAAATACAGAAAGCACTGTTACGTTAAACATGTTAAAACCATTTATCGAACAAATTGACAAAGAGTAAGCTATCAGACCTTTCTTGGTGGTGGTGAAGTACTTGGAGTCCGTCATCTTGGATCCAAATTGTCGATTCTCCTGCAGCGTACAGAAAGAGAGAAAACGATGATTGTGTCTTTTTCTGAAGCTTGGGACAATCACAGGAGCAACAGGAAACACTAGAAGTGCAAGCATAGGGAAATTAAAGGAATTCCTGTCTTCTCCTGGACAAATGACACTCATCTATCAAAATACATAACAATGGATTCTGGTGAGAAAACGGACGCTCACATCTCCTCTTTCTGGGTCAGCAATATCTCTTTTACTGAGCAGTTTCCTGTTGATCCAGTGCCTCTCTTTAAACAAAGTTCTACAACAGTGACTGGTCTCCCTCTCCTCTTTAAGAATTGTGAAACTTTTTTACAGGAACACCTCATGTATTATCAGAATCTATACAATAATTTGGCAGTTTATTCAAGTACACAGGAGGTCAACGTAATACAAGAAAATCCTACCTTTGTGAGGTTTGTGGGTTATACTTATATTTTAAAAGTGTTTAGGAGTGGGTTTGATAATTACATTATACAGAAAGGTGTTTATGTTATATAACCAACCCTCATAGATAAAAATTAAGTTAAGAAAATAGTATAAACATCTATACATTCAACAACACCGCAATTTGCATCCTCCGTTAAGTTGGATTTCATGCCTCTTTTCTGCGAAAACCTGAATATTATAACCCTTTATGAAAGTAGGGTTTAGTGCTAGGATTGTTGTTTTAGTTTGTGTACCGAATAAACTGCTCACTGAGATCATATGAATGAGTATGATACTTTGGTAGGATAGTAGAAATACTGATGTAGTCCCTGGAATTTGTCTGTACTGAATGTAACAGATGGCTGATAATTGAATTCATTTAAATGACTTTCCATTCAATCATATGACACTGTACTGTTTGTCAGAGGGGATTTCCCTTGACCAATATCCACATCTCTATACAACATGAGCTGTGTTTTACTGATATTATTAATGAACATTGCCTTAAATAGTCCGGATGTTCGTTAACATTACAGCGTTTACAGTAATCAAATGGGATTTATTTATAAAGAAATAACTTGGAGGAATAATGATGCCAGCAGATCGTAATGTTAACTGATATTTTATATCAAATGTATGTGTGGCTGAGGCTTGTCAATGTTACATCACCAGTAGTAACACTGAAATTAAACGATAACATCTCAATAACTTAATCGTGTTAGTTTCAGTTACTGTTGAGCTTCAGGCAGCTGCAAACATCAGACAGGTTTTTAGACTCAAGTCAAAAAGACACAACTTTCAAAGCAGCAAGTATCGACACAGAAGACAAACACTGATTAGAGAGCTGAACAAAACTAAAAGTATTGATCTGCACTTTATGCAGTTTTCAAATGGGTTAAGACGTAGTAGTTAGAGACTGTTTGGAACCCAGTGAAAAGTAAAAACTTTATAACAAGAAAATAGCATTTTATTGTCCACATAGGACCTGGTCTAGACCATAAACCACTGTGCACTGGTCAGATCTGGATTACATTCTCTCAGACAAACCAGAGACTGTTTAAAACACTGTTTTCGATTTAAGAAACGTTTTACTCCATTTGTGACATTAAACAAAAACAAGACTCCAGCACTTTTTCACCTCTAGGCCACAAGATCTCGAGTCTAATTCAAACCCCTGTGCTTGGACTTCGTGTCCAACATCCTCCCACAACATTAAGAGAAGCAGGAAACTGTCAGTGTCTGATTCTCTTATCGTCAACTCAATCCATCCGAACATTATTCAACTATTCACTATTATCACCAGTGGATCAGCATTTAAGTCAAGTTACAGGTAACCGAATGGGAAGCTAACTTCAGCTTCCTTTAGCAACAATATAGCCGATTACAATGTGTTACGACAATTCGCGCTGCTGCCAGGCCAGCGTGAACATGATGTGCTCTCATATAGTTTATAAACCAACAATATGAGTGAGTCACAGCAGCTGACTGTAACTTAACACTGCTAACTTAGCCACAGGGTACAGCAACGTTAGCTGGTTAGCATCAGGCTACATCGACGTTAACGCTAGCATAGCTGGAGGTGCATTAAAATACGTGACGATAACGTAAGTTCAGGCCGTTTAGAGTCGATAGTGATATCGTTAACAGCGCTGCTCGATCGGTTACTCACGCAGAGCTGATTCGCCCATTCCTGCATGTTGGCAGTGGGGTGGTTTTATGAATGAAGCTGGTGCTAAATGCTAGCGCAGCGGTGCAGGCTGCCTGTCAGTGTCAGCTAGCGCCCCGGCCACTTCTCCAGCTAGCGCCGCTGAGGCATGACCTTCTGAGCAGCGGCTTAGGGAAGCCTCTGCCGGGCTAGTTAAGCTCTTAATCTGTCTGCCAAGTTTAAACCTTCCCCCGTGAATTAGCGTACCTTCTGCGGTTAAATTTAGACGCGCCACACCATGAATTTGCAGAGAAAATGTCCACAGACATCTTACCGTGACAGGCGAAGCAGGAGCTGTGATGGCCTTCGTCCCCTCCCACTTGATTTACTTCCGTCTTCTCCTCTAAATATCGTTTGCAAACAGACGGAGCAACGTCAGCTTTCATTCAGAGACCGAAGAGAGGGAAGTGGTTCAACCGCTCCATCAACTACATGCTGCTTTAAATACTGTCCACGAGACAAACATAAACACAACTTAACATAAACATTAACATTAACATTAACATAAACACAACATAACACAACATAACGCAAACATAACACAACATAACATCAACATCAACATCAACATCAACATATACATAAACACAACATAATACAAACATTAACATAACACAACATAACATAACATAAACACAAAATAAACATAAACACAACATAACATAAGCACAACTTAACATAAACATAACATAAACATAACACAAACATACACATGAACATAACACAACATAACATAACACATCATAACATAAAAACAACCTAACCTAACATAACATAACATAACATAACATAACATAACATAACATAAACATGAACATACTGTAAATAGACATTGCACTGTAGAGCTTGATCAATATCGATTTTTGGGGGGGATGATGTTGAATCTGATATAAGGGAGTAAAAAAGAGGTAATGTATATATATATATATATATAAATTATATTGGCAATGATTTTTTGGTAAGTTTTTGTATCTGCAAACAACAGGGATACCGATGTGTCTGTGACAGCCTCATATCAGCCAATGCGTGAATTGGTTGGGCTTTGGTTCAAAGCCACTGCAGAGCAAACCCTGAGAATCTAATGTAGACTTAAATGTGTTTCCATCATTTAGTCTATGCTTTGTTTTTCAGTTTATTGTGTTAAGAGTAGGTGTCTCTTCTTAGGACAGAAAAATCTACACAAAGAGATCAGCGTACTACACAAACTGGAGGATTACGCTCAGTATGTTACATCTTAAGTACAAAATGTTGGTAAATCACATTGTGCAGGAGGAATATTATTATTATTTATATTCAGACGATGCAGGACTTTCCCAAAATCCAACTCCAGTCTGCTTTCCACACTCCTGTGACCAAAGGCCCATACAAAAAATTGACGAGGGCTCAGTCATGAACTGCAGAGGAAAATATTTATTACAAGAACAACTTGACAGCGTTTTCAACTTCCAAAAACAGTGAAATCTTTCAGTATTGCTATAATCATACTGTACAAATTCAAAAAAATGTCAAGCAACCTGTACATTTAACTGAACGTTTTAGTGAAAGTAAGATTAGCAAACAAGAAACTATCTGATCGTGAACATTCAGATTTTGTTGACTGGGGATAGCGACTGAGAGAGTTTCATGAAAGTTGTGCAGAACAAAGAACAGACAATGTGAGGACAATCTTCCAATCACAGTTTTTGTAATCGGTTTACAAATGTAATGTCATGTTTGTATGAAGTCACAGTTTATATAATTGGTAGAATTGAAAACCAATTCATCAAAATGCAAATTTAGGTTTAGGCCCAAAATAAATTTTAACTTAGCGCAGAATACATGTAAATATCAGTTAATACAGAGGAAACAAGCTACATATTGGATCAATGCAGCTCCATCAATACTGATACATCATAAGTTATGTGTTGCAACAAGGAGCCAGTATTAAAGCAAATTTCTGCATCTCTGAATATTGCAAAAGAGCCAAAATAAAAATGTATAGTTTGTGTGTGGGATCAGTTTTGAAACGGCCGTTTTAAAGAATCGTGTCTGTTTACATTATACTGTTGAGAAAATTGAAAAACAAACCTGTCCCCCTCCTCATTTGGATCACCCTAAACACTTTGCCACTTACAGTACTCGGGACACAGATGTCACTTGAGCCCACTAACACTCGATTTCATAAATAAATAAATTAGACCAACATCACTCCCCTCTTCACTCTGTACATATTCTCAAACAGTATGTACAATTATAACTCATTCAGTGTCACTGCCCTGCAAAAAATGATTTTTTTCCACAAATGTTTTTTTATTTGCCGCCACATTTTCTAGGAGAAATATTTCACCTCTGAAAAAGTTTAGTTTTATGCCTGTGAATCACTTTCCAAACAGTTTTTAAAAGATGCAACATAAATAAAGATTAGTTTTAAAATTAACAAATGGCCACCGATTTCTCTTAAATTGAGGAAAACATGTGGGTTTTTGTGGTTGTGGCGTTTCTGCAGGGCATTGACACAGTTCCAACTTTTCCACTTACAAATATATTTTACAAACTCCAAACCTGATAAATACCAAATACAGAAGAGCTGGAGCTGAAGCCTCTCATACTGATGCCAACTGTGTGAGAGCCTAACAGGAGAACCTTGATATCCAGTTACAGTATCTATTATTCATGCACTGTTGCACTCATGCAGTCACTCAAGTCCAAATCATTCTTCATCCATCAAACTTCACCTTAACGTATCATTGTTACTGGTTCTAATCAGCATCAGTTCTCATTATTCTACAAGAAACTGTCTTTTTTTTTACTGAGTAAAATATGTCTTTCTTTAGCCACTAGATGTCCCCATACATTGTGTCATGTCTTTGAAATCCTTCTGCTAAGGTCATGTGGCTTCTCGAGTTTCAAAACAACCGGTAGGATTCAGAGGCAATAAATGATATATCTTTATAATGAATTATACACCTACATCAAGTATAATTTAGAATAAAAATTGGCAATATCCCTCATTTTTTTTCCCACATTCACACTCTCCAATTCCTATTATTATAAAGAGATAATGACGGCGCTGGCAAGTGTTACCAAATAGATCTTTGTGATGTGGAGCAAGAACATTCAAAACCTAACCTGCGAATAACATTTAAGGCAAAGGGGGAATTGTCAAGGCATTTCCAACACCCATATTGCATAGCTAAGGCAGCACAGAACTTAATACAGTGAATATGTACATTAAACTGTATATCCAATGCCTTTTTATATACACAAAACACCCACACCTCTCACCAACACCTTATTTACACATTCATTCTTCTTAGCGTTTCTATGCTCATTTCTATGTTAAGCATCGTTTTCCAGAGTACAGTTTGGTCGGAGGAAGAACTCTCAACATATCAGTTTCAGTGACAATGACACAAAGTGATATACCCCTCACTGCTGCTCAAATTAATTCTTACACTCAATCCACTTAAAAGCAGAACGTAAAACATTTTACTGCATTAAACAAAAATCTTAAAAACCTGTAACACATTTGAATTCATTTAGAGATCGGTAGTGCGTGTTGTGTTTATAAAGTCACGAGGAGGACGGGGGGTACCATTGTCTATGTGACCTACTGGCGAGTATATTGAGTCGTAAATGAAGACCACTAGCGTGTAAGGGACTGGAAATGTCTCAGTCGTCTTATCAGCAATCAAGGCAGGCGGAGATTCTATGGCAAACCACAAGAGGGAGCTAATGGATCTGACTAAAGGTTTAGTGTTTACACTGTGTTCGGTTGCAGCTTTGAATCTCTGGCACTTGACCATGCCCCACAGTGGGGCACATGGCAGCACATATGCTCGCTCTCTCTCTAATTCCGGGTACCAACCATGGGAATTTCTTTTCGGGTGTTTTGCTGAAAAAACACCTCCTGATTGGCAAAAGCATTCCAATGCACACATTAAAACAACAGTTAAAGTATTAAAGACCATTCCTTTGGTAATAAATAATTTGGCTTGAGTGCAAAAATAAAAAGCAATGTGAACCCCCCCTGCAGTTATTCAGGCGATAGACTAAATGTAAAAGGAGTGTTTGACATGCAATGAAAACAGTCTATAGCCCAGTCTTATTTTACACAGTAGTCAAAATCCTCCACGTCATACCCATCAGTTCATGTGCTACATCCAAGCTTCATTATCGAGGCTTCCTGACTGTCCAGGGAAGGAGCAATCTTTGTTACCCATGGCTGGGGATCGCGGCTGAGGATGGATCATGTCCGCAAAAGCGTGGTGCAGGCTCTTGCATGTAGCAGGATGACCAGTGGAACGGGAGGTCTGAGGGGACAGCGGTGGGGTGTGGCAGGGTGAGAGTGGGTTGTGAGCCTGCAGATCTCTGTAGCTGACCGGGGTGGGGATACGCGAGGGGCTGTTCTCCGGCCTGTTGTCAGTGCGAGGCCTGATTCTGGTTTTCAGTTTGTGCTTTGAGATAAGGGCCGCCCTGTCCGCCTTCCTCTGCCCTTTCTTAGCCTGCAGCACTTCTCCGTCCGTGTCCCCGTTGGCCAGCGGGGAAGTCGGTGGGGGGGAATCGGAGCGAGATTCGCTCAAACTAAAGCACATGGAGGAGCTTTCACTAGAGGAATCCTGGAAGGAGCAGTCTTCAGAAGGGGGAAGGTGCACGGGTGATGGACAAGCCTCTGGAGGTGGTAGGTCATCACTCCCTTCACCATTTTCAAGGTTATTAGAAAAGTTTGGCTGGTGATTCTCCAGAGGGACACCTCCCTCAGGCCCTGTGCCCCAGCCAAGCTGACCCTGCTGACCTGTCAGCCCCCCTGTAGGAGGACCACCTCCAGGGTCTCCATTCAAATTCCTACAGTGGAAAGCTGGTTGTGAGGGGGGCTGAATAATTAAACTGTCGGACTCTGGCAGGGATGATGAGAGTTCCCTCTCCTCCATGGAGCTAGAGATGGCCGGGAGCTTCCTGAGACCCCCTCCCCGCTCCCCCCAGTGTTCAGGCTCTCCCTGACAAAAGTTGTGTGGTCCTCTAAAGTTGTGTCCGTGAAGTAAATGTAAGGGGTCCTCTAGAGAGAAATGACTGGGATTTGTTCTCTTGGATTCCCTAAGGTCAGGCAGAGTTCCAATCTTTGACCCCACATTCACAGAGGAGGAGGAGGAGTTAGAGGAGGAATAGGCAGAGTCAGTCACATTAGGATCAGCGAGCGTTGGCACCAAATGTGTCACAGCTCCCTGCAGAGTCGCTCCTCCTGGAGCTTTACTCGACACTCCTCTAGCCTGCTGCGTGTTGGCCAGAAACTCGGCCTCAAAGCTGCGATACAGGTCCTGCTCCTTCTGGGGGTCGAGCACAGGAAGGATCTGGAAGCCAAAGCCTATTCCTTCCTCCTCAGGATCCTGCCGCTCCAGGCCTGAGCTGTTCTTGTAGTGGCCACGACCAACAGAGCGAGGGCCCTGTGACACCCGAGGGGAGCGAGCAGAATGATGGTGAGAGTTTCGCGGAGATGAGTGTGGTGAACGCCGACCTCCTGAGGTTACTGGCGGCAGTAGTCTGCCTTTCCCTGTGGAGGGTGAGCGAGGGGCAGGGGGTCTGGGGGTAGTTATAGTCTTCTTGTGGGGGCTGCTGTTGTTGCTCTGAATCCCTTTAATAGGTGAGTTTGAGCATGAGGACGATTGCCTCTTGGAGAACCCACCACCCACTCTAGGAGAGGAAGGGGGCATTTGTTTGGCCCGAAGTTCCTCTCGTCTGTCAGACGGTGGGGGCTGAGGGTCTCTGTAGCAGTGAGCGGGACTCGGGCTGGCATCACTGGCCCGAGTACGGCTCTGTACCTTACTCTGGCTTTGGGAGCGTGGAGCGTTGAGCCTTCTGGCGCCATCGTTTCCGAGGGAGCGTCCCCTCTCTGTGCGAGATGTCCGAGTTCCATCAGAGGATCCTTGTGGTGGGTTGGGTTTGAGTATTGGAGCGAGTGCAGCTCGTTCCCGAGATTGACTGCGTGCTCGGGGCAGTGAGGGACGGAGGGACGGGGTCTTATTTCCTGCTCCGGGCCTCTCGATCATGTGCTTCCCCTCTTTGCGATTGACAAGCAGGATGACCTCTTCACCAGAGCGCCGTGACGCACCACCAAGAGAGTACCGCCCCCCTCCCCCTCCTCCTCCACCTCCTCCTCCTCCCTTAGATGATGCTGTGGAGGAGTCACTGTCTCCAGACAGACGTCTTGTTACTGGCAACATTGTCTCCTTATTCCTACAATGTGGAAGAGACAAAACGTCATTAATATATTCATTTATATGAACATCTCATGGTCAGTTTTCTCATGGATAGAAAATGTACATTTATTGGAATCCTCTGTGTCATTGTCCATGTACAATGCTCTGCTGTTTAAACATTGGATTTGTAATGAAAATGAGCTATTTTAGATTCTGTTATTGATACTGTATTTATAGCATATATTCTCCCCTCTCTGTATTTCTATTCACCTTTACTAATAACCTATATTGAAGATTTTGTATGTTTTGTATTTCATATTTTTGTTATTTTTGGCTGTGGTTTTCATATGAGCCATTACTGGTTTTTACCACACCCCACATTTCATTTTTGCATTTCATTTATTTTGAATATTTTGTATTTATGTTGTGTGAAATAAACTAAACTAAACTAAACTATAAAATAATACCAGAACGAGCATACTGAGCTTATCCCAGTATGCCCTCTTTAGTCATATTACTACAACAGGGACAGGATGCTACCTCTGACTCAGCTCTGACAGATATATATATATAGTAAATATTCTCTTCCTTCGAACCATGAGATGACATGTAATGTGCAATGCTGAGTATTTCTGAGTATTTCCCAAGCAGCTACTGCGGCACTCAGACAGTGTTTGTGACCTGAGGCTCTGTGCTTCTTGGAACAGTGGACAGTGACAGCCAGGGGGATTACAGGAAAGTTAAGAACAAGTGGGAGCAGGATTAGAGGTCTTGAAGATTTTCTAACCCAACACACAGCCGCACTGCCCTTTCTCAACCAGACTGTCACTGTCACGCACCAGAGGGACCATCAGGTTTAACTGTATACTCAAGTTCCCTTACAGGGGGAAGAAAACCTAGATATCTTTTTATGAGGACAGATCGATCGATTGTGTACTGTTAAAAACATCAGGTGTGCTGAAATATATAATCTTATATGTAAAAGATAACTTGATGCAAATATTATATATTAAAACAGTATATCTACAATGCCAGATTCAGTAGAGCACACACCTCAACAGAGGCCAGAATGTCCCCTTAAATTCAATCAAGCCACACCGAATTTCACACATTCAGTCCGTTAAATATGTATAATTCTTTGTCATCAAGATCCATGAATTATTCTCTGGGAAAAATGTTGAAGATGTAAAGATTGCCTGATCTCACAATGGAAGGTGGAAAACAAAATTTCAAATAACAATAGAACATATTGACCAGTTTTACACAATGGTTCTGTTGTAACTTAAACTTTAAAGCGTAAGAAAACTGACTTGCTGTCTGGAATCCGTGTCTTCATCATGTCAGTCAAATTAGAACTAACAGCATCCTTCAGTCCTGTGTTTTGTTTTCATTTAATCGCAGGTTGTGACTTTAATTAGTGTTTTAATTAAACTGGACTTCTGAAGTTATCCTCAGAAATTAGATTTGCACATATTCAGACGAGGTAAGTCGCCTGCATGGAACCCACCTGTTGACCTACTTCCCCAGTTAGCTGTAAACAGTTGTCTGTGAGATTAGTCCTTATCTAGTCTGGCGCGCTTGTTAAGGGATGCCGCACCCACACAGGGTTAATTCAAATGAGCCGCTGCCTTGACGTCTGATCCGAGCCATCACTCAATAAAGAAATGAGCCACCCGTTGGCTGATGGCCAAAGTAAACCAACATTCTGCTCCTAATTATGCTCAACAATGGTGCTTTCACAATTTGGCATAGAGGGAAAAGTATGTGACCAACTAAACCTTTTCCAGGCTTCATGGAGAGTGGACGTAGTTTTGAATTGTCCTTTAAATCCCATAGAAACAGTTCCTGATAAAGATCTCAACATGCTTCCTCTCTGGCTCTGATTCATCCAGCCTGCTCACAACCTGATCACTGATTTACCACTTTAGAAGCACGTCAGAGAAAAAGGATGTTCAGACCATGTAAAGAAAGACTTGCCCTCACAGAATCCCAGCCACGATCAATAGTCAATTGTCTAATTAATTAAATGAAAGTAGAGAAGAGTGTGGAGAGCTGAGGAAACATGTTTGGTGTCTTTCTTGTAGCCACTAGGGGGTGCTGTAGGGTGACTGTGTGAGACGGATTTGACAGAGCAATGTCACCTGAGATTAGTTCAAATCTGCTCTGGTCTAATCTGTGGTTTCCTGGCATGTGTGTGTGTGTGTGTGTGTCCTGTCTGTCTGCTGCCTGGGCATGAAAGAGCAAGTGGCAAAAAACTAAGCTCGCCCTGCCAGTCTACTTGTGAGGGATTCATTTCATCCTCACACATCCGCACACCTGCGTAGGAACACACACTCGCCTGAGAGGATTAAAGTGTCGGGGTTCTGAACGGTCCCGTGGCGGCCGTGGAAGCAGATTCCGGGCTCCGCCAGAGTCAGGCTCAGTGTGGCCCAAAGTGTTCTGGGTTCGGCTCGGCCGTGTGGAGGAGGTGGCACAGGGAGCAGAGGGGGGCTCCGTGGGCCGCCTGTCTGGGGGCTTGTAAGGTGCAATGCCATCGTTTCGCCAGTGTGGTCCTGGGCTGGTGGAGCGAGAGGAGTGGGCACTGGAGGACTTGCTGTGGGTCCCCTGACCTTGGCCACTGGCTTTAGCCTGGTGGTAACGGTGGGCTGTGGAGACAGAGTGATAACAAGCGGTTAAGACCCAATGAGTCTGTTTAAGGTTCATAAATGCATCATAACTAACCACATCAATGCCATCAAGCATAGCAGCAGTCGAATAAATACACTTGCTGCTTCCTTTAGAGATGAAGCTTTACTTTTCAAACAAGTGTATAAGAGAACTGCCGATGATCCCACCATTTAGGGAGACCATTTATAGAACACATATTTCCATAAACACTGTGTGATCTTCAGCGTGGCCTATTGTGGCTTGAAATGTAACACCAATTATGATTTCAGCCTGTGTCAGCTGTCCAGAGTTCACCCAGACGTCACCGCCTCAGCAGCAGTTTGGATAAGGAGGGGCCGTCTCACCCAGCATAGTTATGAAGATGTGTCACTGCGCTGCTTATCAGAGGGACTGTAAAGATTGAGTGGTTCCGTTTATGAGCGGGGGAAAAAAAGGTTGTGTGAGTTGAAATGAGCTGCTACACTTATGTGTTCAGGTCGGGGTCGAGGAATTGTCACAGTGACCACACATCATTTCAATATCTTATATGTGCAAACCTGTTCACGCTGTCTATATTGTGCTTAAACTGTAGTATTGCAATTTTTTTAAATTTCCTTGCATTTATATCTGTTAACTTGTTTATCCATATGTTCTTACTGATGTTTCTATTTTACTGCCCCCCTCGCTGCTGTAATGTGGCAATTTTCCCTGTAATGCGACTAACTATGGAATTTCTTATCTTCTATTGGTTTAGGATTTAGTAATAAAGACTGATTGTTGCTATCATCTATCCATACATCCATTATCTATACTGCTTATCCTTAAAGGGCTGTGGGAAGAGTTGGAGCCAAGCCCAGCTGACGTGAGAGGCTGGGTACACCGTGGACAGGTGTCCAGCCCATCACAGGGCCAATATACAGAGACTAGCATTCACTCTCGGATTCACACTTACGGTTCAAGTCTCCAATTAACCTGACCCAAATCTGCATGACTCTGCACTGTGGGAGGCAGCCGGAGAAAACCCACACAGACAAAGGGAGAACATGCAAACTCCTCCCTGAAAGACCCCTGGCCCAATAAAATCATGTCACCAGCAAACATTGGGTAAAAAAACAGAGTTTATAATTGTATAAATCATAGCTACATGTCTATTCCTCGAGGACTGACTGAGAAACACACTTTAGTCTGGAGCTGCTCCTGGCCCCGAATCTAACACACAAGACCTGAATCTTTTATTAAGAGACACAACAACACACGTTGTTGTGTAAGGGCCTGACGAGGAATAGTAAGTGAACTCACCAAAAGCAGCACAGCGACACGGGTCATGCTTGTCCAAATAGTGCTCTAATGTGTCCCAGCCCCCTCCGACGCGCACCATCACATGAGTGCGCAGGACCTGAGGCAGAGAAAAGGGAAAACAAGGCTTCAATAGATAAACAAGAGGGTGACGTACGAATTCATGCACAAAAAAAATGTGGCTCCACACAACCACACATGTTGCACAAGTCAATAGATATTCAAATTCCAGCAGCGGGGCAGCCTGCCGAAGGCCGGCTATGGCCCTCAGTGTTACATAACATCTAGATGCACCCCTGCCTGTACCCCTTCCCCTTCTCCCTCCCCCATCCTACCCTTTCTCCCACATCACCCCCCAGCTGCTGCCATTATGAGGGCTGTCCATTGCCATGCCAACTCATTAAACAAGAGTACGGTAGCATAATAAAGAGCCAAAGTGCTGTGAAAGACTTTTTTTAGGCCTCTCTCTCTCTCATGCCTCTCAGCTGGCTTCCCTGTTTTCAGAGGGCAGCAGGGTGAATTAGCATGGTAACAACTCCCCCCCCCCCCCCCCCCCCCCCCCCCCCCCCCCCCCCCCCCCCGCTGTCCTCCCTGCTCCTCAGCTGAGATTTCAGTCATCGGTGAGAGGAGCAGAGAGGAGGGAGGGGGGGTAGCCACAACAGAGGGGGGTTGGTGGATATGTCACTTCTTCCTCTCCTCTGCTTTCTGAGGCACACACATCCACAAGATCACACCGAGGAACCTCGCTCCCTCCAGGCAGAAGCTGCCGTCACCGAGGCGGCACACTTGGCCTGACGTGACAGCCCCGTGGATGTATCCCCTGCCTCGGGTTGTGTAACAGGGTCTGTCGGCCACATGTTTTAAAGGTTGTTGCCGTGTCTCTGAAGGGCGTGCAAGGCAGAGCAATAATGGTACATCCGAGTGGGCTAGCACAGTTGTTTTCCACTAAATCACACGTGGCATTGCGACTCATCCCTCATCTGTTGAGGTCCCAGACTCGCCCCGTGTCTGACCTCCATCTTTCCTCTAAGAAGAATCCACTGTGAGTCTCTTCATTGACCTTTCTCCTCTATTACATCAAATTCTTAAAAACAGCTGATCTGCTTATCTCTACCAGACCTGAGAGTATAAACTGCTGATCCTCTCCACTGCTCTGGTGTTATGTCAGTGACAGGTTTGTGTTTTACTGTCTGTGTGAGGGTCATAAGGCAGCAGTGAGAAGCAGGGCTCATATTTGTAGCATCAAGAAGCAACAGGGGGAAGTGATTCGATCTACTGACTCTAATTGTGACTGCTAATTGTATCTGTTTTATCTGTAGTGTTTACCACGACTGAGGTGTTGCTGTGACATAAAAAGACTCACATCCCCCTATAATTCAATTTTGACAGTAGAGGAGCAGTAGGTTCCATAAAAACAGCCACTGGGAATCCAAATAGTCAAATGTCTTATTGCAGTGTGATAATTGCATGACTATAAAGATAATTATCAAGGGTCATAAAATGCTACTTGCACAGTGTGAATTTCCAGACAGTCAGCTCATATAATCCCTTGCAGTCATATAACAACAGACATTCTTTGTTAATGATTTTTAGCCCCTGTTTCATTGCAACACATTTATTATAACGCATTTCATATATTATGCATGATGCTGCGGCACATCTGTTGAGGCTGAACATGTTTTGGGACCATTTCTCCCTTTTGAATCTGTGGCTAAGCTTCCAGATTTCCAAAACCTCTGAAGGGGTATCACAGTCTTCACCAGTGTAATAGCGAGAGAGAGACCCAGTCCCTGTTTCTATGGCAACAGTGAACAGAGAGACTTCTTGTGATCATTGCGTGGGCGTGTTGAACAAATTTCTCCTTGAACCTTGCTGGTTCGAAAATTAAGCTCATGGTTCATTTCAGCTGTTGTGCCCCACGACTGAAGGCATCTCTCCCCTTTAGCAGAGATGCCTCCCTGGGGACAAAGACGCCTTATTAACTCCCTCCCTCTGTTCGCATGGCGCCTTCGACCATTTGCTTTCTCCACTTCATCCCCTCGATCAGCCTGAGCTCCTTGTAGCAGCTTTGGCAGCTGAATAGGGGTTTGTCGGCTTTCAAAAGCGGCTGCCCGCTTCCTGCCCTTTGGAGGAATAAAGGAAATGTGTTGGGTGCACTTGTAGCGGCTCAGGCATATGGATGGCCATCGTCATCCCCCAGTGAGGCATCAGGAGAGGGCGGAGACAGAATGAAGAGAGCTAATCTGACAAGTCAAATGCTCCCTGACACAGACACACGCACACACACATATACAAACACTGAGTCCTGCCCCAGACGGGCACATTCAAAACAGTCTGTGACAAACATGTTTGGCTGCTCCAACACACTCACTCCATTTTATGGCTGGCATGATATTTCTAAAGGGTGGAGGGAGGATTATGTATTTTTATAATATAATGAATGCTTATTTATTTATTTCCTTACTCTGGCAGGATGAATCTTTTAAGAGGGAACAATTAATGGCTTTTTTTGTGGGGGGGAGGCTCCTAAAGGACAACAATCCTGTCTCTGTCTCAGGACTTTATTTCTCCCATGGCAGTTACACTAAAGATCAATATTAATCTTTCATAAAGAAAGGTTTAGAGAAACACACTACATGTATCTCTTAATAGTGACTTATGTCTAACATAGTGATGGACTGTATTTCTTTAATTAGTCTGCATCTTAAAACAAAATAAGTTAAATGAGTCAAAAGAGTTGATCTACTTTACAAATCAGGTTTAATCTATTACTTTATTATAAATTATACATTTTCTTGGATTTGCCATAAATTTGGAAATTCCACTTTAAGTCTAATGGCGGCTAATGTGAAAATGATTGTTCTACTAATGGTTAGATACCGGCATCTTAAATTATTTATGCTTTTGGAGAAGACAGTCAAATAGTGCAAAAACTGGGTATGACTTCCCATTTTAAACTACAAAATGGAGAATGTTATTTTTTCTATGTCAAAGGGAAGTTTCCAAAAAAATTTATAAAATTCCCACTACAATAATTTTCAAACTGTCCCTTACCATTAGTCATACTAAATTCAGTTCATGTGACTTTAGCTTTTGGAATAAATGTGCAGTTCCCTATGAAAAAGAAGTAGAAAAATACACGTGTGCCGTATACTTTAGCATGTTGAACGTATCACGTCTCCCTGTCTGGGGAAGGTGGCGCTGCTCAAAGTGAAGAAATATTGACATTACTGGGCAGTCATGCAGCCCAGTCCTGTCCATGAAACTTGGACAGCCAGGCAAAGAGTCCATTAATCTGGCTGCGGTACATTTTCGGTAATTGAGACCAAATCGATCCCTGGTATCATCCAGCCTCCCCTCCCAGTCCTCTGAGGCCTTCTGTGGGTACGGTGGCGGCTCTCAACCTTAAACTGAGACAAGCAGTCTCGCCGAAACAGGCTAGAGGCAAGATAAGGGCCGAGTCAGGAAATGACCTAAAGCTCTATTTGTGTCTTAGTGGAAAAAAAGTCCAGTCCTGGGATCGAGCCATGAGAGAGAGAGAGAAATTATAATGTTGTTCCATACACTGTTGAGTTCTCTAGGTTGTGATGCAGCAGAGTGGTTCATCTGTTGATACCGTATATAACCTTGCCCCTGTTGAAACATATGATGCCATATGTCTGCACCATATGGTTCCATACAATTACAGGCTTCACGCTCTTTTATGCTATTGACCAAAGTAGCCTGTGTATATAGAGCTGAACAGTTATAACTGACTTAAAGGATCATTAAGGTTTGTATCAAAATAAAAAGTAAAGCATACACAGACATGTAACACAGTGACGGGTAATCAGCTTGATGTTTGTGGTGATGACAGCTCACCCTAATGAAGATCAGTGCACTGGAGTCTCCCACTTTGTACTTCCCCTCTGACACCTTGATCATGGGAAACTGAGCCGGACAGGAACATCGGCCCAGGATCTCTCTCACCTAAAGAGGACAAAACATTTCATCAGTCAGAGCTCACAAACATGACTCACACATCTGTAAGGAACCTAACAGCATTTCCTGTTCCTGAGGTCAGTGCCCCCATTTGAAAACATGAAATCATGTATAGACACAGAAAGCCCTATGGTCCTGAGCCCTATGTGTCAGCAACACAATGACTCGGTTGTATGGTTTGAGAAACGAGCAGTTAAATGGGATATATGAGGTCGATGCAGTGAGTGTGCGTCATCTTCCTGTCAACTCCTCTGCTCTCTCCAAGCACCTACCCAGTGCTGAAAGGCCCCACCCCACTCTCTGACCACATTAAAAGCCCTCATCTCATCCCTCCAGAACATTTTGGTAGTTTAGTTCACCACAAAGTGCCACAAAAGCACAAAAATACATATGTGCACGTGCTAATGAAACCCCTCCCTCTGCAGCTCCCTGCACTGTTACATGACGACGTTCATGCTGCATCACAAACATCACAAACTGAGGAGAGGGAGAGAGAGAGAGAGAGAGAGAGAGAGAGAGAGAGAGCTCATAAACCAGACCGGCGGTGCTGATGATGTCAGCAGGCCCCCGTGCTGCCAGCTGGGTTTTGAATCGAGGGCCCCGTGCCCTTGCTGTGGTCGCGGGTGCTTATTAGCCAACTGGAGTCAGACACAACTGCAGGGTGGAGCGAGACCCGCCTGTGCAGCGCAGGGCCCAGCTCATGCAGGACTGGACAACTTTCATGTTGTTCTTGGCGTCTCTCTCTCTCAGACAAAAGCGTGTGAGTACTTGTCGGGCCGGGGAGGGAGAGAAAGTCGAGCAGCACAGTGACGGAGGAAAAAAGAGGAGGATGAGAGCGGCTACCTGTGTGTGTGTGTGTGTGTGTGTGTGTGAAAGGGTGGCCATTACAAAGGGAGGGAGTGCATGTTATTACTGTAACAGCCATCACATGCCGTGTTAGAGAAGTATTTCAGGTTGTGAGCTCCCTCCCTTAGATGTAGAGCATCTTTCAGGCTGCCAATACAGCTAAAGGGATGTAGCTTGTTTGTAGTGTGTGTGTGTGTGTGTGTGTGTGTGTGTGTGTGTGTTTGGCCTACAACACCTACATTAAAGTGAGCTCAGAAGATTAGGGAGGCACCGTGTTATTTTCTTGAAATAGCACCCCTCTTCTCTGCCGTGTAAATTAAAGGGGCAGGAATCAGTGATAAGCCTCAGCAGCATCTCACCTGCCTCTCTGTTCTCCCCCTCACCTGCCTCACCCACCTCTTTCCCCCCCTCTCCTCTCTCAGCTGCTTTTTGTTGCCTTTCAGTTTTTTTTATTTTTAGCCGAGTGCACGAGCTGACCAGCCCTATATTTGTCTTTTCTTTGTTTTGCTTACATTTCTACATCTGCTTGCTCGCTCTGCCCTTCTCTCTCCGCTCTGTCAGTCCGTCTGTCGTTGTGTCAGTGGGTGGACTACAGCCCTGTTTGGAAAAACCCCAGCCTGTGACTTCATGGAAAGATTGCTATGGCAACAGACACACACACACACACACACACACACATAGCCGTACCCTTCCCTTTTTACCCGTGCAGTTTTCCTTCTTTTTTCATTCTTAGTATAGTGAAGCTATTCTCTCCGCACCAGAACACCAACTCCCCCCAAGAGCTGAGGTCATAAGTTTTCCTCCAGAGAGGAGGTGTAGCGCTCACACACCGTCTCTCACAAGAAAGACTGAGCGGGAGACATAGTCGAGCCATGAGGTGTTTTAATAAAAACTTAATCAATAGCAGACCTGACATTTGATCTATTTACTCTGTCGAACATCTCACATGAAATGTGTGCACTTCCCATGCCGTTACTGTGTCAACAATGGATACACACACTGAAACTAGAATACACACATGAACTCTCTCTCTCACACGCACACACATGCTTATACATACACACAGTGGTGGGATGTAAACAAAGTACATTCACTTTGTTACAGTACTTGAGTACATTTTCCATGTATCTGTACTTAATTGAGATTTATTTTTGGATACTTTTCACTTTTACTCCACAAAATATATCAGCTACTATCTGTACTTTCTTTACAATGCACTGCATTACATGTTCACATGGTTTTTACATATTTTTAAAAGTAACCAATGACGAGACCGGAATTGGTCCATTGATCCAATCGGAGCGGGCTGGTAACCTTAGAGCCCGCCTCCTTTAGAAGAGGCCACTGCTGAGACTCATTCATAAGAGAGTCTGCATTATTCTTACATTAAACAGAATGTGCAGTCAAGGCACAGTTGATGATGTCTTAGAGGATTGCATAAGGAAACATACTACACTCTTTTTACTCTTAATACGTCATAATGTGGCACTTTTACTTGAGTACATTTTTGTTAAGTAAAATGTTTAACTACGTCCTCCAGCGCTTGCATAGACACAGTGCAGAGAGAGATAGGCCGGGAGGAGCGAGACAAGGTCACGCAGGAAACATGCGGAAGTGGAGCCAGAACAGTGAGAAAAACTGCAGGATGAATTATAGATGCGTGCAGGTCACAAGAGAGACACTTTCAGACCGAGCTGCAGATGTTTGAGAAGGAAAAGAGGGAGAGAGAGAGAAAAGAACAGTGACTGAACAATCCACAGCGTGCCCCTATACTGGGAATGTGCTGCATCTGTCTTCAGAGTGGAATGCAGAGATGCTTGTGCAAGAGCAGCAAGAGAAACATTTTCATTATTAAGAGACCGCTGTGACGTTCCCCATGAAACTGAGAAGGTGGGTTTGTCTCCGTGCGGCTTAATGCACAAGAAAATACACAGAACATATTCCTTTAATGCCCCCCCCCTGCCCAGATCGCGTCATGTGCTCAGTGTAAGTCAACAATCTCTTCAGTCTTTTCCTTCCTGACCTACAAACATCTTAAAGGACTTTCGTGGAGGAGATAGGCTGAGACGGAGGGCTGCCCAAACCCTGGGGATGTACAGAGGAAATGGGAGGAGGAGAGAGATAAAGATGTTTAGGTCCACATTTTCTTTACTGTTAAGTGATGTGGACTCCCATGTCACACTGTACAAGACTGTGTACTGTAACAATGATATCATAAAACAGTGAATGTAAAACGTTCCCAGTTTTGTGAATTTCTTCTTAATCTATTGGCAATATGAGAATACACAACAAATAGTTCTGAGTTTCACTTCCTCATTCAGAAAGTGATTTTAACTTCATAAATGTACACACAACTATATAAATATCTGTCTGTTCTCCTTGTGACTCAACAAGCCGTGTACAACTAGTGCTCTCGTCAAACAGAGGTGTGCTGGCTCTAACAATAAAAAGCTGATGATTACAACATCTCACTCCGCAGGAATTTACACGAGGGTGGTTTCAGCACTTACTCCTGCGCATTTCTGTGAGAAAATTGGAAAGAGGAAGAGGTTTATGACGGGAAACAAAGTGCTTTCAAAGAAAAGAAAAATGCGAGGAATATCAGCACAATCAGCATAATCATTGGGACTTTAAAAATGTAACCCTGTTCTTTGATGACAGAGGATCTTCTGTCATTACTTGCAACTTCCCATGTTGAAACAACCTCACCATCAGATAAGCACAGAGGGATATGAAAACTAGGCCACAGGGGGCGACTACTTGGCGGGGTGGAGATTTTTTGAATCTTGGAGAGGTTACAGCTCCACCACCCACACGTAAACATTCCTAGATCCTGTGAACACACACTGAAAACAGCCACATATAAGACTCGATGCTCCTATAACCGCTGGTCTGACAGCCCGGATAAACATCTCCTCTGTGGACGACCATGCTACATCTCATAAACATGAAACTGCCTCCTTTGCACAAATGATCTCTTTAGACAACCTGAGGGGTGAAGGGAGGATATGAACGACTGAACGTACGATAATTATGTTTTCTAATTAGGTTGGACCTGCAGCCTGAGGGGAGGAGCTGGAGAGAAACTGAAGTATTTAGAGGCTGTTAGCAGCTCGACCAACAGGCCGGACGAGCTGAGACAAGATGGATAAACAGAGTATGATCAAGGTTGGGTTAGTCAGTTAATGCTGGTAACAGAAGAGAAACAGAATAATAACAATATACTTTGGAAATTAAGATAAATGAAGAATGCATTAAAGCTGTAGTTTGACATTTTGGCAACTACTTTTCTTGCAGAGTTTGATAAGAACGTTGAAATCTATCTGATAAATTAAACATAGTTAAGTTAAAACGAGTCTTATAGCTGAGGCCACATTAGGTTCTCAGCTACACATTGGTGCTAGTTATAGGTTTCTATCCTCATTTGTTACTGTACAGCGGCGGAAAAAGCTGACACCCCTCATGAAACCACATTAAAATCCATTAGATCCCGGTTGGTTTTTCATCTGCACAAAATAAAAATCGATATAATCGAGGTGGATTATATTATGATGGATTATGTTACCTTCATATTACCCATAAACTGAGCTCGGGCTGCATGTTTTCCCTTGTTTCCAGTCTTTATGCTAAGCTAAAATAAGCAGAGGCTGGCTCTCTAAATATTTACCAAACAGATATGGGTGTGGTGACGATCTTCTCGTCTAACTCTCTGCAAGATGTCGTCTTTCCAAAATGTTGAATTATTCATCCAAAATAACTGTTTGATCAGGGCGAAAAAAAGCAAATCATACTGGGCCAGACATCATCGGAGAGAACCATGCTCTAAAAAAATCAATGTCTGTCTTCTGGCCACATGACAAACAGCCCATCAGGGGCTGGGAGGATATCTATAATCTAATGGACATCAAGTGCTGTAAGGTGAATAATTCCATCATTCATCTCTTTCAGTCAGAGAGCAGTGTAATCAGTGGGTGCAGGGAGCTGGATATCACGCCGGCGTCTAACTCATTTGCCGCTTTGTTTTGATGAGGCTCCACAACACTCAGCACTCTCCTCCTGACATGCAAGGTTAGAGGAATGGATGTCCGTCTGAGGACTCTCTGTCATCCTGACAGTCTCTAGCTGAGACCAGCTCAGAGTCCGAGGCAGGCAGGAAACAGCCAGATCGCTCACACAGACAGTGGCCTGCTCAGATACACACCAACTTCACTGATAATCATGCAAAAGATAAGTAAATGGCACCAAAACACTGCAAATAAAGACATGAAGACGTGCAATGTGCAAAGCGTGGAGTCAGCTGTTTCCCCCCATGGAAAACAGTGACGCAAGATCTGCTCTCTGCTGTCACTGAGAAAATAACCTGTAAAACACGAAAGCCACACAATTGCTTGTGACATGTGACACAAGAGAGAGAAACAGTGAAGGATGCCACGCTCTCTCAGCAAAGCGTGTAAGTGTGACCCAATGCAGAGCTTGATGACCTACTTTTCCCCTCCACTCTCTCTACTGTAGCTCTGCCTCCCACAGCCACATTCATAGCAGTCAGGTTCAACAGAGTGTACAGTAAAGTCACTCTAGGCACACGATCTGTCCTCCACTCCCCTTTTCTATTCCATGAATGCATGTATTGGACCATAAGGTTAATGGCCGAGAGTGGCCACACACACATAATACACACATTCTTTGCTTTATCCCCTCTGCTCCGCTGGTGTTTCCATCCAAAGACGGAGACGTCAGCCTTTGGTTACCTCGCTGCCAACGGTGTCAGTCTATTCATTTCCTCTCCTCCACGCCAGCAACAAGACATATTGTTCTGCTCCTTGCTATCATCTCCAGTGGAGACAGGAGTGGGGGATGGTGGGGGGAAAACAGGACTCGCGCATTTATGAACTAAACAAGCACTGAATGTTGAGGCCGCGGGTGAGAAGAGACGTGAAGCAGTAAAAATGAGTGAGCAGGAAGAAGGAAAAGATGATGAACGAAGGGAGACGACAAAGGCTGTGAAGCTCTTCTGGTCTGTTGTTTATGAGCTCAAGTATTGTTCTCTATAGATGCCGATATGCATGGAGTAAACATGTGAACAATTAGAGTATGCATTAAGGGGTCAGTGGGTTGAGTTTTAATTATTATATATATATGTCAGTTTGCCCAAGGCCTAATTGCAAGACCTAGAAAATACACAAAAAGGTTTGTGTAGTTAGCTAACCATGCTCCTTTCCCTAAGGCTCAAAGCAGCATATAGGAAAATACTGCTTCAATCAAAGTCACTGATATAATCCCTCTCCAATGGAAATATTATAGAAAATCCCCTAATGCACAGGATAAATGTATATGTGGAGTATACAGTGATGTGGACCAGCTGCTGTCTGTGCCACTCATGAGGAGAACAGATTGCATGAATGGGGGGGGGGGGGGGGGGGGGGGGGACCTTTAGACTCACAACAAATCACCGACTCAAACTACGTTGAAGGAAATGAGATGCCGGCCACTTCCTTAACTCTGGAGCGGAAAGCCGTCCCACTGTGAGATGAGTAAGAACATACGCAGAGGCAGATCAGAGGGAGACAGGAGGTGAGTATTTACATGAGGGTGTGTTTCAACCAGGAAAGTAAACCTGACAGACAACGGCTTTAAGGCAGTGTAAGATTAAAACCTATTATATCCAGCGGGTAGTTGATATGACACATCACAGAGTTTAATGAGTCACTATAATGTTACATAAGTGGTCTGGGTGAGGGATTATCATCATGTTCATTATTGTGAAATTAACCCCAACAGGGTGATGCAGCCCCACGACGAGAAGCAGACGAACAACTGGTGATAATTGGTGATTATTGTGATTCTTAAAGAGTCACATATCCTGAGAGCGAGTTGCACTATGAGCGATCACTGTCTGTTAGTTTATACTCGTTAGAATAACGACACATAATCCTGTTATCATTACGCTTGTATTGTCTCAACAGGAAGATTAATGTGATCACCCAACCCAACAATGTCTAGAATAATGCAGAGTTGGTAAATGTACAAATCTCATTGAGATGTTTTGAACAGCAAAGGAATCAAGTGCCACACTCTTCACTCACTTTTCTCAGTGGAGCACTTGGGGGGATTAGCACCAGAATTAACACACTCATAAATATCAGTGGCCTTAACATGTCTGGTTGATTCCATCAAGATCCATGAATTATTCTCTGAGAAATCAAGGAAAATGAAAGAAAAAAAAAACCCTAACCCTATCTCGTGATATTAAATAAAGTGAAAGTAAATTCCTAGATCTGCCCACTGATCCTGATGCACACCAAAATTGAATGGGTGCTTTCTTGACCCATACTGTATCCTTCCGCCAAGTTTTGTGGTAATCTGTCCAAATTGTTTTAGCGTAATCCTACTAAATAACAGAAAAACTCGGACGAAAACATAACCTCCTTGGTCGAGGTAATAACACACCAGAATTTAACGTACTGTTCATATGTGTTTCTGAATATTTATACATGAATATGATCCTACAAAGTGTAGCTTGTCAGACTAAATTGTATTACTCCTACTAGTTGATACACTGCGCCATAAAACTATTTGGCGGTCACGCATACACTATATAATTCACATTTACGACGTGAGGTTTGATATATTGGATGTAATCACAATGTACTGGGTTCACGTCTAAAAAAATCCAAAGTACAAATGGAATCTCAACACTTGCAGCATTTCAGCTTGTGCAGGCATGTGAGACACACCTCAGTGGGAGGTGATGGCCTGATAAGTAATTGATGGCATTTGATCAATAATGGCAGTGGATATGAAAAGGCAAGCAGATCATGAATAAGTGAACAAATTATGTGGGTTTTTTTTTTTTAAAGCAGCTCCAAAACTAAGCCATCATGTCTCTAATCTCTTGCCTAATGCACCAGACAGAAATACACAGAAACATGTGCAGGTTTTCTGCAGGTTAAACTTGACACTGATGCTATAGGAGACAGAAGCCTGGTGATCTGCAGCAGGAGATGAGCGGGCAGCTGATTGAGCAGATATTGATCAAACTATTTAAAAAGAAAAAGGAATTCATTATGAGTATTTTTTCTGGTAAATACACACATCAGGCCAGGATTCAGTGGAATTATGTCTCAGACAGTCTCAGCCACAAAATGGGAACTGGACCACAGAGCTGGAGTCATTAGACAGGATGTCTTAGTACAAGTAGAAAAACTGCGAAACACTCATAATAATAATACTGCCCTATTTTACCACTGCAGCCATTCATCTTAGTGCCACTGTGGTGTCTAGTGTGAAGAGCCTCATGTTGCTGATAAACATGCAGCCATTTCCTAAGGTTTGACATGGAGGATGGAGACTTTTATTCACCAGACGCATGACGACTGGAAGTGCCACATCCTAAATCAGTCAAAGTCTGCCACCATGCAACAGCTGAGGGATCTATGTGTTAGCGTGAACGACAGAGAACATCACAGACATACGCTCTATGGCTCTCCTGTGATCTTTCCTGTCCTGAAACTCAGTCAGGTTGTATAATCCTCAGTCATATGAGTGAGTGTGTTGGACGCATGTCTGAGTACGGACAGCGCACATCCTCTGCCACATGCTCTCCTATTTCTGTCTGCGGAGGTCACACTTAGAAGCTCCTCGCTCCAGTGTGACTGTCAACTGTCTTCCACCCAACTCCCTCTCTGCTGTCCCTCACATCTTCAGTGTCAAAGACAGACATTGTTCTTCTCACCAGCATGAAAATATTAACTCCCCCCCCCCGCCTCCCGCTCACAACCCAAGCATGTGTTCTTCTGCTGGTCTGTCTATCTGTCTGTCTCCTCTTGTAAACTCATGTCCGGCGGGGCCTATAGCTGAGGTCAACCAGTTCAACAGGGCCAATGGCAAGAGTTGATGGTTTGAATTCCACAGGACAGGACACGTAAACGAGGCAAAATGCCAAAGGACATTTTTGGAAGTGCTTCAGAGGACAGCACACAATTATTTAATAATTCATTAATCCATCTCTTCTTGTTTGATGTTGTATTGATTATTCCTGGTGGACAAAGTCAACTAAGAGGCTGAAGATGACCATCAACAGAAAAACATGTCTCTTGCAACCTTGTGTAGAGGCAGAGCTGACCTTTGTTACTTAGAGCAAGCAGGTCATGTTCTTTTAGCACGATTATGCAAAAGCTTCTCAACTGATGTCCATGAAATTTTGAGGGGGTATGAGACATGACCCAAAGAAGAAGCCATCATTTTCCTTGATTTCTCAGAGGATAATTCATGGATCTTAAGTAGGCATGTTTAGGGACTGATATTTATGAGTGTGCACAATTTGGTGCAGATCCAAAATGATAAAACACTGGACCTAGTGAATGTGGTTTCATAGGGGGGCTGTATTGGTGGAGGTATAAACTCTGTTGTGTGCCTTTCTAGTTCAAGAATGCAGGTAAAATGTCACAGAGTTGACCTGTGACATTTCAGAGCTCCGAGAGAGAAACAAGAACTCAGGTGTCAAACACACACCGGCCCTGACAGGTGGGCAGGAATCTAACAGCACAGCTTAAAAACTGAGTTATGTGTATAGATGCATGTACACACCCACACCACAGGGAATCTATAATGTGCCTGTGTTCGTCATAGCATCGACATGATGTTTTCAGAGAGGGTGTTTGACTTTTGACACATGTCTGTGTTTTAGAGTATTTGAGTTTGATGTGCTTCTATCAGCTGATCCTGATACTGTTTACCCCACTGGTTCTGTGGAACCAAGGCCTGGGGGTGAGAAGCCTGTGGGAAAGTGGATTCATCCTGCAGGGACCTTGACATTCCAGTACATCTGTTGTATGAAAACTGAGCTGGAGGATCATAGCACTCGTCTAGGTTGACTTTCATGAATCATAATGTAGTTATGAAACATTTTGGGTAGCAGCTGGGGTCAGAGTATTAAATCACAGGCTAATACGTGGCTCTATTCAGACGGAACTCACCAGCTCATCCAAATTTCGCATGTCACATAACACTCTCTTCGGCTGCCAGACGAAGGGCTCTGGTTCGGGTTCAACTTCGTCCTCCTCCGCACTGTGGTGGCTGCTCTCCTTCCGACTGAAGCCCCTGGTGGGCGCGCTCTGCTCGGCCGGCTGCACCGCTTCGATCCGCAGGCTCTCCTGGTCCCGGATCTCCTCCTCGATCTCCTCCTCCAGCTGGATCAACATGGGGGCCAACATGCCAAACTTGGAGCCGCGGCGCGCCACCTCGAGGAGGCACAGGATGAAATTCTTCTCGTTGCACCTCTCCACCAGGTCGTTGGTCTCGAACATGAGCACGTCCTTGATCCAGAGCTCCTGCCGGCACCAGCTGATGAAGTTGGACACGTTATCCCGGGCCAGGAACGAGCCGGGCACGACGTTGCGCGACTGGAAGCCCACATCCTTGGACGGCACCTTCATGGACCGCGCAGCCTCCGGGCACTCCAGCTGGAAGTCCTGCGCGGCGCGGTTCACGTTGTTGGCGTGCCGGCACAGGGCACAGCCGCTCTCCAGCCCGTCCATGAAGGTGTCCGCGGTGACATCCAGGTCGTACAGGGTGTTGAGCCACTCAGCCAGGTCCTCCTTCATGGCGTACAGGTACTCCTCGCTGGATTTAAAGGGCCGGATGCTCTTGGAGGCGGAGGACTGGATGTTGCTCTGATCAGCCATATTGTCGGATTATGTATCGATAAAGTCTACTTGAGGATTCCGGATTGTCTCATTGCACGACTGCGCTCCAAAGCCTCGCCCGCGGGATGCAGCGAAATAACCGTGTTGACGCACCCATGCCGATGTGCATGTGTGGTTTCTTATCGCAGCTCCTTGAAGCCTGGCTTTGTGCTGCCACGAGCATTTCTGGATGCGGACTGGCCCACTGGCCCTGGCGCATGGATGCGTTTTCCGGATGTCTCTGCGCAGCCAGTTTCCTTTAGAGAGCGCATTGCCGGGAGCCGGAGTGGGAATGAAACGTGTGCGCTCCCGGACGGTGACACACGCCCATGCGTCGAGCGCGGCGAATCCACCCGGTGTCCGGTGGGTCGTCTCGCCCGCTATCAAAATCCACGTGTCACCACCATGTCTGCGCGTCTGCTGGCGGTCGGATCCTTCTCTTCCCTCAGCGGTGAAATCACGACCAGTGTGCAGCAGCAGCACCGACTCCACAGCTCATCCTCCCCTGCAAATAGGCTCAGCCCATGTTGCGCCGCCTCTCGCTGAATATGTTGACCCGCTGTAGCTTAGAGCAGCAGAGCGACTCGGTGGCACATCCCATTATGAGGGATCAACGCTCCGCACAGAGGAGGGGAACTTAACCCCATGTTCTCCAACTCAGCATATGCCATAATACTCCCCCCTAAACCTGACGTGTTGGTTATCAGGGAACAACATGAATACATAAAGTTCAAATACTCATCAATTAAAATAGACCCTATTCTTTTTTTAATTTGATATTACCTTAACCCCATGTTCTCCAACTCATCATATGCTCTTATACAACCAACGAAGCTGACATCATAACCCACATTTTATCACTGCAGCCCCCAAAATACCTAACGTTAAATTAAAATACTAAACTATTCAAAACCATCGTACAGAAATCAATGACAACATAACACTGTGTTCACTAAGCACATGCTCTTATTTCCATTGAACCTGATATGTTTGATACCATAACCCACTGTTATCACTGCAGGCCAACAAATAGTTAACAATAAATTCAAAAACTACACATATAGTATTGTTTTGAATTGTTATGTTAAACTTAACCCCACCTTCACCAACTCAGCACAGGCTCTCTTATACCTGCTGAACCTGATATGTTGGTTATCATTACCCACATTTACCACTGCAGACCCACAAATACTTTACATTGAATTCAAAAACGAAACATTTGAAACTCGGTTCTAAACTCCAACTGTACTCTAAATAATTAAACTAGAATATCACTCAGTAGAGCGCTTACCTCCGCCAAGGCTCAACAGTTTAATTTAAATTCACTAGATCCAGATTTCTCTCTGGATCTGCATCAAAGTTTCATGGATTCAACCTTGGGTCAAATATAATTAAGGTAACAAAAGTAAAAGTACTTATAATTCAGAAAGGTCTTTATCAGGTTGTCTTTTACGTTATTGGACTATAACTCTTTGCATTAATGTGTAATTGTATCTTGGAGGTGGAGAAATGATTAATTTAACACACTCCTTTTTAAAATATTGATCAAATGTTTCATGTAATCAATGCTGTCAAATAAGTGTAACACAGTAAGTAAATAAAAGTACACGATTTCGCAAATGTAGAAGTGAAATTGAAGTACTCCGCAAAGAAGAAAAAATACAATGTGTGTACCTCCAACAAGCATACATTTTTTGAAGTTTATTTCGATTGCTGAGACTTTTACATTTTTGTATTTTGAGTTCATAACGTTGTTGATTATATATTCATGCAGTTTTTTACACCCTGTTTTCACACCATTTTTTTATTTACTAGGACTTTGCTCACTGAGGACGTCTTTGTGTGGCCTCTTTATACCAAGTAGCCTCAAGTGATAAAAAGCATTTACAGCTGCATCTCAGTATCACGAGACAGCCACTGTGATCAGTGCAAGAATTTCCATTCCCACTCTATAATCTCACCAATGATTAAAGGATAAAATGAAGAGGGAACTGTGGTACGTTAGTTAAGCTTGAAAAGCTTTGTTTCTAAAACTTTTGCAACTTTGTGATTGATTTGTAAAAGACACTGAACAAATCAAGGATCTCAGACCTGGGAGACAGAGCCTGTAAACCCTGAGACAGCAAAAGATTAAGGATTCAAAGGGGAGATAGTGAGATAAACAAGAGATGGACAGGGTTACCCAGTCCACTCAAACAGTAGTCTGCAGCACAAGACAGTAACTAACTCATGATAAGAGAATCTAATGATAACAAAGAGAAATGTGTGTTTGTCACAGTGCACAGGTCTGTTGTTAGAGCGAGGGAGAAGCAGGATCTTTCTATAACAACTTGAATGTTGCATTAACGTGGGAAAAGTTGATTCCTCTTCTTATTCTATACATCTGAAAAACGATCAACGACCAGCATGAGAACATACGAGCAGCACAAAGTCACATAAATGATACAAGAGACTTGTCTTGATGCGAGACATATTGACTCCTCTGGAACAAACTTCAGTCAAATGTTGATGTTGAAACCTGATTTTCAGTTTTTTATGGTAAAACATCAGCAAAACTTGCCTGATGGCCTGAGGCACAGTCAGTGAGCTAAATTCCAAACAAGATGGAAGCCTTACAAGTCATATCTGAAGCACGTGATTAAAAACTAATGAATCCTATTGGCTATTTGAATACAAACTTAACCAAACCTAAGCTTTTTTAGGACTATATGATTATCTCTAGAGGTTTTAATTCTGAGAATAGTTTGAAAAGCACTGAAATACACATTCTCTTCAATTATATTGTATACCTGTAATTTCTATCTTGAAAAACTTCTGGTTGTGCCTTTAAATAAATCTTTCCACCTTCTCATTTCCCTCTTTCAACGATCCTCCGTTGGAGCGGCTCATGTACTCCCCTAATGTGCTATTGTTTGAATTAAAGCGAAGCCGGCTGCCAAGAGGGTGGTCTTGTTTTCATTTAAAAAGAGTCATGTGTCTGTTTAAGAGAGAAAGAAAGAGCATAAGAGAGAAAGAAAGAGCGAAAGAGAGGAAGGAAGGGAGGCAGCAGAGAGAGATAGAGAGAAAAAAAAGAAAAGGGGGCGAGAGGGAGAAGGTGGGGGCTGATGAGATCATTTTCTGGGCTGCGATGAATCAGCTTTTCTGTCGGTAAAGAGAGAGGGAGAGAATTCAGGGCTCTGTTAATCCACACAAGCAACTGGCCGCAGTGAATGAGAGGCACTTCAAGATCTCAGCTGTGGCAAAAGTAAGTTACAAATAAAAAACAAACCACACATGGGCATGAACCATGATGACTGTGTCTCATCGGTCTGAGGATTGTAAGGTGAGATGCTGATGTACATACACGAGCTGTTACAGAGCAACCTCTCTGTTTTTTAAATGTTCCCCCTGTGCTCTGACAGAGGTTGCCACAGGAAAGTCAAAGCTAACGTGTTCAACTGAAGCAACAAACAAGTGTCTCAACTCAGTCTTCATCAGGTCACAGCATTTTTGAACAGAATCCTAACGGCTAAACAGAGAATGCTGCAGAAGACGTTGCACAAAGGTCCAAAGGCACCAACCACACCAAGGCAATTTCCTGTATATGTAAATATACTTGGCAATAAAAAGAATTCTGATTCTGATTCTGAAAGACGTGATGTAAATGCTATAGGTAACCAAAAGAAAACATCCAAGAGCTGTAGGATGGTCTTAGTCACATGTTCGACAGATGTTTAAAAAAAATGCCATCTGTGATTAATAACAGCACTTAATGCAACTTGATTACCTTATAGGGCCATACGGCTCAATGTAAGAGGGGAATGAGAGCCATACCTGAATGAAAGTAAAATTCAAGATAAATCTTCAAGGCATTTGTGATAGCTGGGATTCCCACAAGGTCATTTTGTTGTTGTCGTCTCAGCTTATGACGAGTCTATTGGTTATAAATAAATCATGGAAGGCAGAAAATATCAGTGCCCATGTTATTTAAATCCAAACGGTAAAATCTAAAGATTCTTTAGAAACATTTGAAGTCCTGTATGTTACTGCTGTTTTGTTACGTCACTCACTTCAGTGTTTTGTATGAACAAGGTCAACAGTGTCACTGAGGCAAAGCTCCTGTGGAGTATCAATCTGATTCCTGAGCTGCAACCGCACAAGTTTCAGTCAAACCGGCACCACCTACTGGCAGGAAGAGCAACTGCAGCAGCTGTGCTCCACCTAAGTCAGTACCTACACACCAAGTATTCAACTGATCGAATCCTGTGAATGGGACAGAGGAGACTGCTTCCATCATCTCTTATAGTGAGATTCAAGGTATGTGACACATGGCAGCATGTAACTGTAATGACATTTACACACAACTGCTTTTTGCACAACTTCCAAAGAGACTGATTAAACAAACCCATTCAGGCATTTTCCTTTATGAATTTATTTTGTAAACTTGAGTATATTTAACATCACAAAGACGTCAAAATCGGTAAAATTTTATTTCCCAAATTTGCCATAATACAATTGTCACTTATGGGAAAGGGGAGGCAATTATGTAAATGAATGAAAAATATTGCAGTTTACAATACAAAGTGAAAACTAATATCCATTTTAAAAAAAGCAACAACAAAAAAAACATGCACAATACAAGATGCAGCATAAACATGGAATACTAAACTTAAAAAAAAATATATGGAAACAATTTGAAACTGCACAGGATGTTTGACAGCAGTTCTATAACCATTGGAATATGGAATCATAAATTAAAAATCTGCGCCTTAAAAATCAAATTCCACAAGAGGAACGGTCATGAAGTTGTCCTTCAGTAGGGTCGTTCTCTGCGCTCCGGGCGATGGTCCCTTTAACAAAGTAAAGACAAGTGGTCAATGACAGACCTGAGCAACTTGCATGACTGGTTTGAACTCGGTTTTGGTCAGACATTTTCATTCTGGCTCTCTTTTCCCAATTGCATCTAAAATTATAATTGTGGCCAGTCATCTTGGCATTACTAAATACTGACAATTATTGAGTAGTTTAAAGGAACATAAATCTACCTCATTTCCATCTTGCCACCTGGTGGGCCCATTCCTCTTCCACCTCTGCCACCCATTCGGTCCATGGGCGGTCCTCCACGCCCAGCCCCACGAAAGCCTCCCCTATCCATTCCACCGCGTCCTCTGAATCCACCACGGTCGCCTCCCCAGCCTCCACGGAAACCTCCAGGGCCACCTGGGCCCCCTGCTCCTGCTGGCCCACCGCGGTCCATACCTCTGCCTCCACGCATTCCCATTCCACCTCTGCCACGGTCTCCACCAGGGGGAAATGGAGGTCCACCGCCTAACCCTTCTGGTTTGGGAGCTTTGCACTGGTTACATTCCATTCTCCAGGCAAAGTTCTGGTTACTACAACCCCTGAAGACACAAAAAAATTACATTACAAACTTATCTTCGTAACAGGGGAGGAAAAAGGTTTAAAGTGGACTTTGAACCATGAAAGGAATACATACGGGTTTGGACACTCCCAGTCGCCAGCTCTTTGCTGCATGTTGCCTCCTGTGGGTCCACCTCTGCCCATTCCACGTGGACCACCTCGTACCCCGAACCCTCCACGGTCTCCTCCGCGGCCCATCATACCTAATCAGATGAGGAAATTACGTGATTTTCAAAATATTATTGCTGTATTGACACTTGCTACAAACTAGTAACTGAAAGTTGTTTCCAGCAGCGAGAATATCCCCCTAAATAATCCAAAACCCGAAAAACTACATGAAACAAAAGACAAGTACCTCCACGGCCCATCATGCCGTCTCGCATGGGCATGCCCCCTCTCATTCCACCCATCATGGGTTTCCTGCGTGCCATGGATACCTTGAGCCTTCTGCCTTGGAACTCCTTTCCTAAAATTAAGAATATGAAGATAAAAAAATAAACAACCATTCATAAATCATATTTTTGGTGCAATCACATTTATGTATACTCAATGTTTTTTTTAAAGTTTGATGTACAGTCATTCAAACATACCATCAAAGTGCTCCACTGCCGCTTTAGCACAGACCGGCTCCTCGTAGGACAGAGTGGCATCTCCCTTGGGCTTTCCCGAGTCCTTGTCTGTGTATATGTTAATGGCTGGCTGGCCGAGTCTGCGGTTCATCTAACACACAATGACAATTTGGTTTTAGTTTCCACATTATTTTGCTTCCATCAACATTCAGGGTGAATGTGTGTGAATAATCTTACCCTGATCGGACCGACGTGTTTGAAGAATTCGGCCATTTCCTCCAGGTTTGCCTTCTCAGACAACCCTGTGATGTAGATGGTGCTGTTCTCAGAGTCATCCTGCTCTTCAGGGCGTCCTACATCATATACAAAACAAAACAAAACACAATGCAACCGTTTCCTAATATCACTTCAAGAAATGTGTTTCAGTGTGTGAAACACTAACGTCAAGAGCAACAAGGGGTTAAGTGAGAGACAACTCACCCATTTCACGCTCGTCGCCGCTCATTGGTCCTGTAGTCCATCAATTCAGAGGGAGAGAAACAAATTGAAAGAAGTCAGTGTGTGCGCATCTTCAGTCAACACCTCAGTACTACAACAGATAATCCAGACACCTTCTTATAGACTCCGTCAGACGTATTGGGAAGTTGATCATGGCTCCTTATGGTACACCACAATTCCCAGTGATATATTGAATCGAAAAAGAGAACACCTCAGACCCTTTGGCAAATAATTGTGTGTCATTTGAAAAGCCTCTAAGACCAGTACGAAATCCTCAAAAAAGAAGAACAAAACTCAGGCTTGAGATTTGTCAAAAGCAGTAACGGACATGTTTGAGCGAAAATTTCTCATTAACCTGTCAAAAACTTGCTGTCAGACCATAAGCAGTGATTGAATTATACCAAGTACCCCAGAGAAAATGGTCACAGGCTTTGAAATAAAAAAAATTGCCCCAATATTTTCAGACGTGTTCATAAATTTTGAATACCACAATGTAAAAGACACATCAATACTTGAAGCATATTTGCTCAAAAAGTGTAAGGCTTTTAAAGGACTAACCAGTGTGATACTCGTTAACTTACCACCAGGCTTACTGAAGCCACCTCTGTCTCCAGCGCCGCTATGGGGGAATAAATGGAGATATGAAGGCGTTTTCCCCTTTTACAGCCACTTCCATGGCTCGAGCAAAGTGGCTTGATTGAGGGAGTAATCATAACATTCTAGCTAATCGAACAGCAGCTAAAACCCCCCCCAAAATCATAAATACACAGTTTAATTGAAGGTATATGTATTACGTATGTGCCATTCCTTTACAAGCTTAGTACAATCTAAGTGACAGTATATTAGTGGATACATCTGTGCAAAAAATATATATTAATGGCTAACATTGTTTTTTACTACCTTTGAAAATGTAACAAAACCCAAACATTTGTACAGAGAAATGATTTCAGATGCATTGATATTTGTAGTCGTGCCCAGACCCAAGCAAACACCCCAATAACATTAGCTCTGACAAATGTTATACCTCATTCAGAAATGTATACAAAAAAAAGGTAAAAATACAATGCATCTGAAATTTCACAACAATATCAGGTGATCACATTCACCAGGTAATTAAATAAAAAATTACAATTATACAATGTTCAAGAAAAAACACCAAAAATTATTTTTACTGCGTTTACCAAGGTTATGTTAAATAAAAGAAAAACAAACACTGGCAAACCAATGAATATCACCATCATGCTAATAAAAACCACCATCCTCAGTTCTTGAAAAAAGGCAGACCCCCGAATCTTTGTTTAAGCTCCCTCCTGTTGCTTAAGCGGGCGGCTCTGTACTCAGTACAGATACTTTTTAGAGAAAAGATGGTTTTAAATGGCTCTCAGTGTTACCTGTACGGTATAAATGTGACAAAGCATGTTAAAAAAGTGCTCAAAGAATGTGATCAAACATTTGTATTCCAAACCACAAAAAACAATTTTAAACATTTCAAAATGACATGTGCACCCCCCCTCCCCCCAGAAAAGAAATACACCTGTGCAAATCTAAAACTTTGCTAAAATGCTAAAGTATAAAAGCTTCTATGCTACAGCTGCATTTGTTTATTAATTCCTATTCATGCCATTTGTTTTTATGTATTCTGGTTTACAACTGCTTTAGTAAGTTAGTTAGTAACGAGTTACTTCGTTTGAGTACTGTATTGTATAAAATTTCCGGCAGTGACTAAAAACGGCCTACCTGTGTGTTCACTGTACCAAAAACCATAAGATACAAGTCATCTCTGCGCCACCAAGAAACCGTTGAACCAGAAAAGTCTAAAAGAACGTGAGGAACCGATGATTCAAGGACCCTTTGACCAAAATCTCAGCCAAGACTTAAAAAAACAACCTTTCCCAGTAACAAATCTTAAAAGATGTAAACTTATGTGGTCAAGTGCTTCTGTACACTTTGAGATGTCAAAGTTCCTTTTTCAACCATATAAAATGTTTTCATGTTTTAGTTTTACATAAGTCCTTACAAATATAAACCAAAGCAAATGCCCAATACATTCTGATCACCTTAATACGTCTGGACTGTTACGCAATAATTAAAATCCTGTTTATTGAGTTGAATGTTAGTCAATCTGATTTGGGGTTGGGTCAAACCTTTGTTTAAACAAACTATTAAAATGCACGATATATCAATTTGACTGGCATCTCAATAAGGGCACCCGAGTGTCAAGGACCATCTCAATTGAGTTCTAATTTCATTGTCATGAGGGATACACATCTACATAAAATACAAAAAAGGTGCTATACACCTGAAAACCAGTTTGGTAGCCAGTGTGAGATTAGATTGGGTCACACTACACCCAGTGTGGAGGTCCCTTCACCAATAAAACCGCTAAGATATTGTGACAGTAAACATATTCTCTGTCAAGTCACGTATTTTCCCATGTTGTTTGGCATCACTATAACCGTTTTTACCTTTGAATTTTGTCATGGAGGTGATACACCACAAAACACTGCCAGTACATGGTTGGCAAATATAGAAACGGAATGTGTTAGAAAGACAAATGTGATTTATATCAAATTTGCTTTCGATTTCTATTGACCTGAATGTTACATTTACAGTTTCCACTTGAGAATTTTAGCTTGGCTGAATGTTGAAACTTCGACCACAAAAACACATTTAACAGATTTCACAACTTCTTTTAGTACAATAGATGGTATAAATTGATGTCTTGATATCTTCTAAGACCAAGGTTGATGCAACAGGCACAAAATTCGTTGAGAAACTTAAAAACGGGCTAGTTCCTCATTATCTTTGCCTCTTTGTAGTTGATGTGCTGTAATAGCACATCCGATTCCACCATTTCCATGGTGCCATTATTCCTTGTTGTGCTTCTTCCTTGGGCCACTCAACCAAGAACAAATGCTTATTGCCTGTGACAGCCTCCCAAAAACCAGACAAAACAAGTGAAGGTGTCTGTAAGTAAAGAAAAACCTTTTCACGGGGAAATAATTTGACTCAAATATTGCACTTGAGTAAAGATGCAACAAAAACGCCCTGTATGAGGTCTAATAATAAATTATTTTGAATCCAAATGCTGTATGGTTTAGTTTTTCACAACAAACTAAAATTAAAGGACTTTAGCACCACAATAATTGAAAAAAGTCTGCAGAACTTCTGCAACACCTGGTTTCATTCTCCTTTAACCATTGGTTTGTGAATAACGCAACACGGTGAAAAACTGACCTGAGGGGGTATTGTTGAATGTTTGAACCTTCCTTAGTAAAAACCCATCATAATTTTGATTTAATAGGATACACTTCCCTTGTAAATACAGTTCTATCACATTTCCTGACCAACCATGGATCCTTCTCAGTAACCCAGAAACTATTTAAATTATGTTCTAGGAAATAAGCTATTCAATCTAAATGTTTATGCACAGGAATCTGATAAGATTTACAAAGAGAGACAGACCTTGATCTTACCTTCGGCCAAATGAGAGGCAGGGTTGAGAGAAACTGAACGACAACAGCTACAATTTCTGCCATCGACAGCATGTACTACATCTCTCAGTCCTTGGACATTATAGGAGAGACCCATCATTTACCAGCACTGACTGCTGGCAAATCATTATTACCTTTCCATTTTTAGAAGAATGAAGTATAATACATTGAATGTTTATTATTTTGATTATTCCAACTGTTTTCATTGGGAATTGTCTCAACCCTGCCCCAAATGGCCACAGCACCTGTAGAGTTAAAATACATTTGAGGTTAGGTGCTAAGGAAATACACTTACCCCATGCCACGACCCATGCCGCGCCCACGGTGCATCATTCCACCACGATCAAAGCCTTCCCTGCCGGGGCCCCTGCTCTCCCCTGAACCTGAGTACCTTGAAGACTCAGAGCCAGAGTAACCAGAACCACTACCCTGGCCATCCTGTCTGTAATTATCTAAAAAGAAGAGCACAAAAGCATTAAAACTAAGTCAATGGTTGTCTACAGTGAGATATTAATGTATGAATGCCCATTATAAAACCACAGTTCAGCCAGGTGTGAAAAGCAAGGCGTACTGTAATGGTTGGACTGGTTGTAACTCGGTGGTCCACCTTGTTGGCCATACTGATTGGCTGGAGGTTGTCCGTAGGAGCCAGCAGCCTGCGGGGGGTAAGCAGGAGGAGCCTGTGACTGCTGCTGGGTCTGCTGCTGGTACCCTGGCTGCTGGCTGTAGCTTGCCTGCTGGGCCTGGTAACCAGCCTGTTGCTGCCCATATCCTGCTGGCGCGGTGTAGCTACTTTGGCTGTAACTAGCCGGCTGGCCGTTAGCATTGTAACTGGTAGAGACAAAGCAAGACAGATCATATGTTTAAGAGCTATGGCCATACTTGTGGAATGTCTGTTGTAATTTAGTTCATAAATGGGGAGTTCATACCTCTGTGGTGTAGTGGGAGCGGCCTGCTGGCCATAACCTGGGTAAGCAGACTGGGCAGTATAGCCTGGCTGAGAACCATAAGATTGGGAAGCAGCTGGAGCAGCAGCAGCTGGAGTGCTATCATAACCACTTGCTCCATAACCCTGGGCGGACGATGAGTAGCTGTGAGTGGTAGACTGAGCAGCAGGATAGCCAGCTGTGGAAACCACAATTAGAAAAAGATTGTTAAGATTTCTGGGGTGTGACAAACCGATGAACCCAAAACCTGCTCACATCGCAGAGAATCATGATGGCGAAAGAGAATTTACTGTTCACATTTTCTAGTAGACAGGTTAGACCGGCTTGTTCAGATAAATATACAAATGCTGGTCAGTTAAGCAACCTCTTTTACATACAAAACTGTATGTATAGCAGCCACACAATAAAAACCCATTAGTAGCATATGACTTTGTTTTAATAACTTCTTGTATGCTTAATAGGCATCTATACTTGATTAAATAAATAAAGAACTCATGAATGGGCCTGCCACCTATTTGTCATGTCCAACACAATCCATACCATGTATTTCTAAGCAGAGCCACGTCTCTCTGCTTTAATAACTGACCTGAAGCTGGTTGGCCATAGGAGGATCCATACTGCTGTTGCTGCTGCTGAGGGTAGCCTCCAGCAGCAGGAGTTGTCTGGTGTAGCTGCCTGTCAGCCGCTGCAGGTTGGGCATATGATCCATAATTCTGCTGGCCATAGCTCTGCTGAAAAGATAATTAGAGTATGTTAGCTGACAGGTAGAATAAAGATCTTAAAGACAAAGACTGATACACAATACATTTCACATTTGTACACACTGTACAACTTGAACATTGTAGATGGTTGTGTAAACTTCTTTTATCCACCCCCTTAAATATGAGCACAGCGTCAATTTATATATACATACATATATACTTTTAAATTATTTTGTGTTTTAAACAAATATTATCACAATATTAACAAATTCGCTTGACACATAAAAGCCAGCTACAGTCAAACAACTACTTAGGCATGTAGAATCTCACCTGTGCAGACTGTCCATAAGTTTGTGAGGGCTGCGCAGCATAAGATGCATACCTGTAAAAACACAAACCACAGAGTTAACTCACCTGCAGTAGTTGTGGAGGAAGTACTTAGGAGTAAAAATACCACTACAACTCAAAGTGATGTACACAAAAACTCAGTGTCTGAGCTACTTTTAACTACTTCATATATAGTTAGCTAGTGGTTCCTTATCATATGGGATATAGGTCACTGTGAAAGGTCAACACACCGACTCGATGGTAGAACTTAGAGCAGTGCGATAAGGCTAAAAGCTTTATCGAGATTAAACTATACAGATCAGTCAATGCCAATTATTATCAATGTCATCCAGTTTTTTTCCTGTTAAACATTTTACAAATCTGAGGATGATCACATGTGTTATAGATCCTCACTGCCCATGTACAATAAACCTTTATTACTATTGATAAACTTGCCCAGCTCTAGCTTAGATTCATAAATCTGTTTTCAGTTTGACCTTCTGGTGAAATATTGGGTTAGTCACTAGAGGCCACCACCCAAAAATGTTAGGAACGAATATTGAAATCTTAACCTATGGAGCTCTTTTCCTAGTAAAATCTTACTCTGACAAGTAACTAGTATATAAAATGTATATTATGTAGTGGAGTGAAAAGGACAACATGCATCTTAATTGTACTTAAATCCGTGTAACGAGTGAACGTGGTGATCTTACCCCTGCTGGGCGCTGGTCTGGTTGTACGAGCTGTAATCTGGAACAACAGAGGACATGTTTGTTAGCTCACCACATTCAAACAAAGCGCTCTGAGCGCGCCACACACACACACACATACCGGTAGTGAGGTCGCCATTCAACCACAGCACCGCGACGCTCACCAAAACAACACTACGCTTCGAAACCGACTATAATGTGCGGTTAACAGATACATTTGCTCAAATCTGAAAATAATCCGCGTCTGTTTGCAGAAATAAACAGACAGAAAATAACCGCGACGACGCGAGGAGCTAGCACGACTAGGCCCCTGTGCCTGGCGCTAGCTAAGCCTCGCGATGTCCCATTTTACATCATCAAAAACCCGGATTACACACATTATGTCTTTAAATTAACCAAATCATTTCTTTAAAAATACATCGAAGCACATGATTTCTTTAAACTCCGTGTAAAATTGCACAATTGTTCCCTCACCTGGAGCCGACGCCATTTCAGTGTATCTGCGCAGGACGACTGGACAGAGCTGAGTGCCGGGAGGAGAGCGTCTCTTCACGAGCACCGCGAGATATCGCGAGAGTTGGGAAGCGATGTGGCGTCACAGGGGCAGGGAGCCGGAAGTGTTTCCAGTGGTGATGGAACTTCAACCATTACACAACTTCAGCCATTCATAATAATTGTTCTAAAAATTCTTATGATTATGTTCGTTATCATTATATTATTTTATTTAATTTGTGCATAATGTGCCTTGTTATTGGGTTTATTTGTCATGATTTCAACGCCTTGATATTTGTACGATTCAAGTTTTAAAAAAAAAACCGGCCAGGTTCATCACTTTTTTGGGTCCCCTTAAAACATAAGAAATTAAATCAATTTTTTTTTGCATATTTCTCGAATACAAAGAACCCCCAAATCCTGATCATGTATACCCAATTTTGAGTTTAAGTTGATCGTATTTTTAAATCCTTGGTACAGAGTTTGAATTTTGTTTTTTCTACAAGCACAAACTTTGAAGTGAAATTATTATATGGTAGTTATGCCATTATATGGTATATTACAATGTTAATTATTGGTAATTATTATAATTGCCCGACTATAATAAAAATAACTCAAATAAATCCTAGGCAAACTTTAATTTAAAGGGTGATCAGTGTAGATTCAGGGTGATGAAATTAAGTTCTTGTATCTATTAAATTATAAACATGACATCCTGTCTCCTTGCTCTCATCCTGCAGGTATCAGAGTTGTACGGCCACTCTACTATTATTATTATTATTGTTGTTGTTGCTGTTGTTGTTAACGAACAGATTTAACAACAAATGGTTACAGCACAAATAATAAAGTGTTGACCTACCTGCAGTGTGTCCAGTAGGTGGCAGTAATGCGCCTTTACGCTAAATTGCCAGCTGCTACACAAAGAAGAAACGTAACATAGTCAGGAAGTGAACGTGTGTAAACATTTCCACACTGGGAGGTTTCTTATTTATAACATTTAAAACATTTATTACTCTAGTTTCAAGGATTTTATCATCGCAGAACACAGTTGTTGAACTCGGAGACTCTTCTTAGGGGTTCAGTACCGTTGGCAGAGAAGATGTGACGAGACATAGAGGACTTTTCATCCAGTTGTAGTTTAATGAATATTACTGAAGAATACAGCTCTTCATCTATAGCTAGCCTTTCCATTTCTGTATGAGGACCAGTGAGAGGACAAACCCCAGCTGATCTTTAAACCATGTGGTCAGTGTGGTTCTGGTTTGGATCAGATCGTCCTGGTTTCTGTGTGGGAACCTGCTCATGGATAATCCTCATGCTGCTGCTGTATGCTGGGGGCATCCAGGGGAGTCTCAGCCCGGGTCCCAACGGAGACTTCCCGAGGCTCAGAGGTAAATGTCCTGGCTGGTTTTTAATCATAATGCAGACCTGATGTTTCAGTGTTGATGAAATCACGACACATTCTCTCTTTCTCCTCAGATGTGTTCCTGTACGCCCTGAGTCACGATGAGCTGCCCTCTCTGCTGGTCAGTGTGGCTCTCCTGCTGCTGTGTGGACCCAGTCAGGAGCGTCGATGGGGAACAGTCACCTTCCTCGCCCTCTCCATCCTGACCATGACCATATTACCTCTTCTCTACACCCTGGTCCTCTTCGTCGGTGGCGGAGAAGCGAGTAGGATCTGTGGTTACTCCGCCGTCCAGTTGACCCTGTTCACAGCTCAGTGTCGTCAGGTGAAGCAGAGGAGGGTGCTGAGGTTTTTTCCAGTCTGGTTTCTTCCCTGGATCATTCTGCTGGCTGGGTTACTGCTGCTGCCGTCAACACCTGCCCTGCTCCACTTCTGTGCAATATGCATCGGACATAACTGTATCCTTTCCTTTTCAGACAAAGTTAACCTCACTAAACCAAATATAATACCCTTTTCTTTCCCTTGATGGATGCCTAAACAATTAACAATTTACAACTTTATCATTGTTATTGGGAAACAGAAATAAATGTTTAGGGGACTGGTGTTTGAGTGTGTGCAATTTAGTGCAGATCCAAATAAAAGTCTGGATCTAGTGAATTTCAATGTAGTTTCATAAGGGGACTGTTGGGCCTTGGCAGAGGTATAGACTCTACTGAATGACATTCTAGTTGATATGTTGTAATTGATTAAATAACCCATATATAGGTGTCATTTGTTATTAAGGGTTTGAGCCAACGTGTGCACTTATTCACCAAATCTATGATTACTTAATACACCTCTCAGATCGTCAGCCCTTCATTGGGACGTTACAGGAGCTGGAGGAGGCCCAGGTCTTGGACTTCATTCCTGATTGGGCCTATGTTTCCACATCAGCGAGGTTCAGATTACCCACCTACACTTCCTCACCGAGGTGCGATTCATCTCATCCATAGCAAAGTCTCACTGAACATCAGCAGTTGCAGATTTTTAAGATTTCATCATCCTCTGTTATCACGGATCTAGATCCCCGTCTCGGATCCCACCTGTAGATCAGGCTGCTGCTGCTCCCCCCAGGAGGGACCCCGCCGCTCTGAACCACCACCCCTGGAGCCAGCCGTTGCCTCCCTGGATAATAGAGGAGTCTGCTGCACTGTCTGAAGCAGAGGTTCTGGAGGCGCAGATGCTGAGAGCAGGGATACTGGCCTCCTTACAGGATGCTCCTGATGACCCTGATGCTAAAGTGGAAGTTCCTAAATCATCCGTCTCCTCGTTGCGGTGAGTGAGAATTTAATATCCTCATGTATATCATGTTAAATGTTGTGTGAATTGGCAGGTTTATCTGTTTTTACACTTTAAACCGCTCACATAACATTGGAAATACATTTTTAATTTGTGGATTAATCCTCATTCACTAAAACACCAGTGTTTCCTCTCAGACTCCAGCAGCTGGAGAAGATGGGCTTCCCCACAGAGAAAGCTGTTGTTGCATTAGCAGCTTCAAAACAGCTAGATGGCGCCATCTCTTTGCTTATTGATGACAGAGTCGGGGAACAAGCCGTGATGGTTTCCAAGGGGAAGAGTCCTCTGCCTCCACAGAGCACCTAGACACCTCACACTCCCGGACTGAGTCTGTGACACTATTTGCACATATGCAGTGAACTTTACATAATAATGCTTGGGTTTTGCTGAGCTTCAACATTGTTTAATTTTCCCTGTGGGCCTCTTGTTGAACTGTTTTAATGATCGGATCTCCAGTGGGTCTGTTTTAGTGGAGTTGTTCTTCCTCCACAACTGTGAGTTTAATTTAGTGTGAATGCAAATGTGATGATTGGACAGAACTTCTGTATTTACACATAAAATGCACATTGGAGAGAGTGGATGTAATTTATCAACATTGTGATGGTGTGTGAAAAAAACATTGTTGAAACACAAATGAAGATGTGACCCAATTAAAAAAAAAACAACAATGAACATTATTTTATTACACCGATCATCTAGACAGGATTATCTTAACACAATAACACATTTGCATGAAAATAAAGTTCAAAAATATGAAATGGTTACACAACAGTATACAAAATAAACTACAAATGCTCATTATTTAAATAGTTTCACAATAAGTTTGATATAAGATGAAAAAACAATTATCAAGTCTTTTCATCAGGACAGTTTAAGCAGTTTACCAACACAGTAGTGGTAAAAACAGGTTCAAGTTCCAGTAACAGATTTGCTATTTTCTTGTGTGTGTTAAAAGAGGGTGAAATGGACAGTCAGAATGCAACATCATGATCGTTTCAATTGATATGCAGCCAAATTCAAATGCTAATATTTGTGCATTTGCAAAGATTAAATGCAAATATATTATTGTTTATTGATCCACTTCATCAGTGTGGACTTCAAGGGGGAAAAACACTCACACCAGAAAACCACAAATCACTGTCAGCAACATGTATCTCAGTTAGAGTAGAGATGACTTCATTTTTTAGTGCACTACATAACATTGAGTTAAACAATATGATAGAAGTATAACAAAAACTAATACTAGAAGAAGAGGTTTGTTTATGTAATTGTGTCCTGCAAACTGCACATGCTCAATACACTTAAATAATGGAATCTCGTCAGGTTGCAGTTACATAGAGAAAGCATTAGAAACTCAAATCCAGTCTCTTTGCTCACATCTGATTCCTCCTTCAAATTATTACTCTAAATGACCCTTATTGTCCAGAACTGTGTACTCGAGGAGCACATCAGATTTTCCTTTTCAAACATGATCTGAGGCTTCAGTTCTGTAGCCAAAGAAAATGAGACACCGAGAGGGGGCTGCTGGGTGTATTTTGTATAGATAAAGAGTGTAGTTATGGCAACAGGTGGGTGGGTGGGGGGTCAAGCTAGTTCTCCAGTTCCCGATAGAGGAGGAGTATTGTGGAGTATCAGTGGAGTTTCCCTGAGGTGTCCCCCCCCCATCCTAAATCTGACGGTATCAGATACGGTCTAAATCTGTTGAGTGCCGATGAGACCTATAGGAGGGGGAATTCAACCCAGCCCGTGATCCTCAGGGTGAGCGGGGGGGTGGGGGCTACTTCCCTCGAACCTTGGTGTCGGAGGACAGAGGAGAAGCGAGTCGATATGGAAGCGCACCTGCTCGTTTATCTCTGTAGAAACTAGGGGAGGCTGTGCCAAACGGTCCATCCCCAGACCCTAGATCAGGCTCTGTTGAAGAAAGACAGCAGTTGGAACGGGGCCTCCCTGTCTATCAGTGTGTGTGTGTGTGTGTGTGTGAACATGTGCACTGTGTCGTCCTGAGTCAAGTCTGCTCTAAAGTATCTACAGTGCGTCATGAGTGGGTGCTTTGAGATGCCAAGATCGTTGACTGCTTGATATTTCTTTCTTGATAAATGGCAATTAATTGATCATCAAAATTCTGAATTATTTTCTACAGTTTGATTTCATTGACTAATCACTACAGCAGTACTGCTTCGACTAACATACTTTACATCTATTGGTACATGTAAACCTACAAAACATGATTACGCAAGATTTATCTTGATCTTAACATTAAAGCCTGTAAAACTTGGTTTAAAATCTTAAAAACATTCACGACGATATAACAAAGTTAAAAACAATCTTAGGTTTAATTAATTTAAGGAGTTGAGTTTATTTAGTGTTGATCCTCTTCAGCAGGTCTGTTTGTGTTTTGTTTGATCACATTGAATGGATGGTGTTGGTCATGTAAGCAACCAAACAACACTGAAAAACGAAAATGATTTGTCAACTTGAAAAACTGTTAGTAACACACAAAATAATTAATTAATTTGATCAACCTAAAATTAACAAGTTATATTAACACAGTAAATAAACCTTTGTTGTTTTTTAAGGCGGTTCTTATCAGTGGAGTCAACTATCATCTGATTTTAGCTAAAAATCTTGCCATGGCCTAATTTACTGCTTGGAAGCAAGTTTGTGATATCATCTTTTCCCAGCGGAGCCTCCTCCACTGTAAACTAGTGAGAAGAGCAAAGAAAAATGCAAAAATACAGAAATAGCTCATGTGAAATCACCAAAGATGTTCCGACTTTGGCAGGAAGCCTGTTCATGTTCGGGACCTTTGGAGTCATATCTGTGCTGCCATGACATTGAAGGATCATCACAACCAAAACAATTCAGACATAAAACATATTTCTAAAAATTCATCTATTTTTCAGCAACCAGATCAGCATTCAACAATCAGAAATGTTGCGCTTCTAACGCTCGATCAACATTCTTTAAATCTTGTCAAAAATAAAGTCAGTGAGGGCCGGCAGAGCTGTGGGTGGGGATGTGTCAGCGTTACCTGGCCAGATGATAGCCTCCAGCAGTGTCACCCTGCGAGCCAGAAGCTCAAGGTCTGCCTGCAAGTCGTGGAACATCTGCAAGCTAACGTCCTATCAGAGAGCAGTGACAGGGGGGACTGTGTGAGGGGGTGGAAACACCAGCCCGAGTCCTGGGGCTGCTCGTGACTGTTGCCACTCCCTGTCCCAGTGCAGTGAGGTGCGGTGGGAGTTTGAGCACCACCACCCCACAGCCCCCTCACATTTGACCCCTGCTTAAAGCTGACCCCGCCTCAGGCCTCCTACTCACCATGAATACCGATCATAGTCTCGAGGATTAAAACCCTCTCGGCTAAGATCTTCAGCGCCTCTCTGATCTGATGTATTCCGTCCCCCTGTGAAGATAGATACAGCCGTCAAGGTAAAGAGCACAAGCCGAAGAACTGCTCGCCAAGATGCAAGGCATTTGCCTCAATACAGTTCAGCAGTTAGAAGGTTAAAACAGTCCACACATCTGCCCAGCTCTTCAGACACAATCTGCTCCCTGGATTTCTCTGTATCTCCCTCATTCTCTGGCCATGCTGCTGTATGAAGTCACTCTCTGTCATGCTGGGCTGGGCAGCGTCAGCATGCACATTACACACCAGCCTCACTTTGGTGACATAACACAGGTGTATTACACTCTCCCAGGATTTAGACTCCATCATGCCATCTACATTCCTTTATGTCTGGTATTGCAGTTAAGCCAGGCAAGTATTTTTCAGTTCATTCTTAAGGCTGTGGTCACAAATGCTAACCAGTCTTTATCTGACAGAAGGAGCAGCATAGATTCACATTGAATTCTGTTTGATGTTAAAGGATAAGGCATTGGCTTCAGGAGTCACACCTTCAAAAGCAACACAAGTAGTAGAACAAGAGAAGTAAAGCAGACGACGGAATTGGAAAATATTAACTTTACAAAACAAAGCATGCAGAGAAAAAGCTATTGGTGCCCAGGTGAGTGATTCCACTAGGAAATGCTCTGATTAGTAAGACAAGGACATAAAGAGAAAAGGCAAAGTTTCACTGACTCACAGCTACATTTTTATTTTAATGCTGCAGGGATGACAATGGCCTAAAATTACATCAAGAATTATTTTTTGACATCAGCAGATGTTGATAATTATCACAATAAATGTCAGATTAAGTTTAAAGGCAGATTTTTGCTCCTGAGCGAAGGTTGTGGTTTTAAACTCTTCATTATGAGCCGAGGATGACAAACACTATAAATCTGAGGTAGATCACTGCTTTACACCTCTTCACTGTGCTTGCACAATGCATATTGAACTTTTGTTCTATTGCTGTTGATGAAAATTACATTGATATTGTTTTATTACCCAGCCCTTTGACAAAGTCAGGGCAGGTATGGTTTGCCTGTATTAGGCCTTGTAGCTCTGTATAAAAGGTATGAACATGGTTTTGGATACCTGCCAGATTAATGACATTCCAGATTAATGACATTCCAGATTAATGACATTCTCATAGGGAGTTAGGAGAAACTTTTCCTTTTTTCCTTTTTAACAGAACAATGTTATTATACGAATTACATTCACATTGTAGTTGACTTTCACATCCAGAGAATAAATGAAATGGTGCAGCACAGAAAGATAAAGTCATGCAAGGTTGCATTGTGGGATTAAAGAGGATAGCTGTATCCACTCACATCAGAGCACAACACCTCTAAGCCCAAACTGGACCCACCACTGACACATATGGAGTGATTTGGCATATACATTTGTGGATCATAGAAACTTTGTGGATCTTACAAAATCAATCAAACTGATTAGATGTAAGACAGAATAGCTGAGGTTAATTTAGACGTTTAGGGTTATAGTTTATTTTTCATTTGACTATATTCCACATTCTTTCACTCCGTCAGAGTTGGTGCATGGTGTTGTTGCACGATTGTTTTTTTGTATTTTTGTATATTTCTATGTATATGCCAAGGTCAGATGCTGAAAAGGTGACTGTGAAAGGTAGCCATGGGGACAGCAGCTTGCAGAGGGAGTCAGACAGCTTTAGGGTCAAGAGGACAGTGTCGTGACAGGGGACAGCAGTCCAGAGCACACCCCAAGGACCAACAAAAACAAGAACACATTAACAGCACAACATTTCACACGTAAAACCACACGGATCAACACAAATCACATATAATCAAACAAAAATCACCAGTGAATAACAGACACTATACGACTATCAACAGGTCGGAAAGTATGGACTGGAGAGAAACTATCCTGCGATGAATGTCATGGTTAGATTCATTAATAGATTCATTGCATCGCAGAGTGAACACATGATTACATAAATAAAAATATCTTACATTTAGATTGCTCTTGTTAAATGCGAAAGAGATAAAAGGAAAGTAAGGGTTAGAAAGACACAGAGAAAACATTAAAAACACAGCAGAGGAATCTTAAAACCTTTTGTTTAACTAAGGGGTAGTTACCCAGTCACCATCATGTGAACTATCACCAACTACTTTCTTACCGGCAAGCCCTTCTCTCCTGGCTCTCCTTTAGGACCTGGTGTTCCCTGTGAAGAGATTTTAACATAATTAAAAAAAAAAAGTTTCAAGTTTACTGTGACTTCAAACCATTAATAATTGCAGTGCAGCAGTTTACACCAACAGAACGAGCTCTGATTCTGTGGTGTCTCTGTGTGGCGCTGCTGGGTAGTGTAGTTTACAGAAGTATAACCAGCTGTGACATGTGTTGATGTTTCACCCGTTTACTCAGGCAATAATCTTAACAGGGTGGAGGTATCTTACCGACTCGCCTCTGAAGCCCCTCTCTCCTGGGTAACCTAAAGGACCCTGAAAAACCAGAGGCATGTCTCAGAGATTTGTTTAAGGATGTGGAGTGAAATGCAGAAAACCTACTACATGTTATCAAGCTCTGAGTGCACTCACTCTCTCCCCACGCTCTCCTTTTGGCCCCACGGGGCCCTGTGTTCCAGCAGCTCCAGATTTACCCTGCATCGAGTCAGGTTAGAAATTCAAAATGACAAGGACAGATTTGTAATAATTCTGGCAGTGTTAGAGTCAGTATGTGACTTCAGTGCACAACTGTAATGTGAGGGAGCTTACATTCTGTCCTGATGGACCAGGAGGTCCTACTGGGCCTTTGGGACCTGAGGGACCTGCAGAATAGACAGAAATATACGTAGTAGCACAAAGTACCTTTACCCACTGAGAGGAGGTGCTGCTACTTTTAACAGTTTTTTTTTTTTGCCAGGTTACAGGTTACAACTTTATGGCTTTCAACTTTGAGCTTTGATTTGTGTTTGTTGCCCTGGTTTAAAATCAAACTGAACCTAAAACCCTCTGACAGAGTAAAATGAGACTTTAAGTCCAAATAGCGCTTAAAACATTGAACGAAAAGTGATGCAAAACAGTATTCACTAGATAAAACTGGACTATCAACACTGACTCACGTCCTGTGTGCAGTTATAGGTAAACACAATAAAGAGTCAGATAAATAAACACTCACCGACAGGACCGGGGGGGCCCTGAGGTCCTGGAACGGGCGACCCTTGTGAGTCATGAAACGTGTTGGTGTAGAAGAGGTCTTTTCTGCGAGCTGGGGGGGAAACAAAATGTGTTATTTTTATGGGATGTAGAAGCAACAGTTAAGGAAAGTATTTGCAAACAGGATCTAAACTGACGACTGTAATTTTGTGATAATAAAATTGGATCTAGAATAGTAATCAGTCTTTACACAGCATGGGGCTGCTTCATTGACAGGAAATGTAGATTCACTATCCATAAAAATGTTCAATTACTGCACGAGGTATTGTTATGTTATGTTATTGTCCTTCAGGGAATCACTGGGACTTAAACCTCCGTGTGCCACAACAATCAAATGGGTCCATTTTGGTTAGGTCCATGTTGCCGTTTGGAGAGACACATTTCTCCAGCAGGAAGGCTTGATTTGTATGTGGCCTGAGAGAACGTGGTGTCTGAGACGTGAACCTTTTGTGGCAAAATGCATTGTTCTCTATGAACTACTGTTTCACTTTCGTGTTTGTTGCTGTGTGCTCACTGCTGCCTGAAGCAACTGGTGAACTTGCCTTGTTGACGTAAAAGATCCTCTCAGGTTCCTAATTCACAAATTAGATTTACCACTAGAGTGCAGTGTTTTCCATCAAATACTCAAATTCATCCCACAAGTTCAACAGAGGAGGAAACTCTAATACTACTTTTTACTAAAGAGTAAAATCTAAATCACTATTACAAGTAGATCAAACTTTTCCCCCAAAAAGTTGTGAATCATTGCATTAAAACACTTGCATTACATATCCACCATGTAACAATACTGACCAGGCATACCTGACTACCTGACTAGAGAGAAAACACAAGAGGAAGAGGGTGGTGAGCGTGCGAGCCGTAGAGGAAGTGTGCGGTCATTGGGTCATTTTATACTGACAGGATACGCAGATCCAATCACAGCGTAACGCTTCAGGAGACACAGGGAGGAGGAGCCAGTAACATCCTCCAGCTGCCAGATCGCAGCACACCGCCAACAGATCAGGACCAGAGGTGACATCCAAACCTCTGTGTCTGTGTCTATTTCTACACGCTCTCTTCATTTCCTGGCCACGTGCGTGACATGAAAACGTGTGGAGGCACTAAAATCATACTTTTTACACAACTGCACAGTCTCTTCACAGCTTCAAGTCCTGGCTGCTGCTGCTGCTGGTTACGAGGAGCCTCTCCTGATCTGCAGAGGAGAATTCCATCCCCCTGATGCAGATGTAAAAGCCAAATAATCCTGTGTTTTCCAAAGGAAGCTCGGCACAGGACCCCCCCAACCCCCCAACCCAGCCTCTAGTGCTCCCTGGTGTTACTTTGATGTGAAAGAAATGGCCCACTATCTTCATGTCTACGCGCCCACAGCACCTCTCCACACAGGAACCCGGGGCTTACAAACCTGCGCACCACATACTTTGTTTCACCACTGAATCCACCTATAAAACCCCAGCGATGTGTTGACCTTGTACGAGCCGGTGCAGGCCCCCATCTCTCTCTCACCCCCCCAAGCTGTCTGAGCGGCCTACATCTGGAAGTTGTTGAGTGACATCAGTGGTGGACAGGTTCTCATCCCAGCATGTGAAGTCTGTGTCAATCTCTAAACGTCTCTGCCTCCCTTTAATGCTCTTCGACTCTGTTCTAGTTGGCCGATAAACAATACGGAGCAAGTAGCAGTTAAAGGATTACCGTCATCCTGTCTGTTTCTCGTTTATCTTGTTTACCATTAGTCCTAAACCCTGTGAGAGCTCTCACGCAGCACGAGAGACCAAAATGCTGAGGCTGCAGGCATATAAATATCAGTGGTGTCAAGCTAGAAGTCAGTAAAAAACCTACGTCACGCTGCCTCAGAACAAAGGCTTTGATTGAATTTGTGTACAAGTACTCATGCTGGGTTCATGGAAAGCTGTTTTTGTTTGAACATGAGATCACATTGTCTGGTTTTAGCCATGAGGGAAACTTTTCCGTACATGCATGAGGTGGTGAAGTGATTGTCTGACATGGGTGTACTCTCCATCCGAGATTGTGACCTTTGGGACACGTCCAGGTCCATAAAACTAATTGTCAGAATTCACAAGCTGTACAAAAGCGTCCTTCCAGGGGAAAAAAACTAAACATACAGCCAAATATAAAGATCAAAAGCTGCTTACAGGTCTTGAGGAATACTACTGTTTATATGAAAACACGTAAATATTCACAGTGTTGGATGGGGGTGAGGACAACAAGATCTGCAGATGTGGATTTAGAGAGAAGTGAGTTTACAAGACCTCTAAGTGTGAATGTAAGTGTGGATGGTTGTTTGTCTCTGTTTGGCCCTGCAATACGCTGACGACCTGTCCAGGTTGCACCTCGCCACTCGCACGATGTGGTTTGGATAAACGGACAGATGGATGGATGGAAAGCTCAAAACACCTGGATCTCTGATTACACTGGTTGCATTATAGGTTGTATGGACTACTTTCAAGACAAATGCAAAGAGTGCTTTTAACTATTTGGTGTGGAGTGTGTGTCTGTATAAGTCTGTTGGTGGTCCAGGGTCTTACCGTTGTCTGGCTCTGGGATGTGGGCACTGGCTGGTGCTGGAGGCCCCGGAGGCCCAGGCGGCCCTGGTAGACCCCTGTCTCCTGGGAATCCTGATGGACCACGGGGACCTGAGGGAACGGATGACAGACACATCACTGCAGTGACAGACACACAATGACTACATCTTCTGGAGAGGAAAAGCAAAATGTCAGAATAATAATAAATGACCGTGGGAGATGTGAGGATGTGGAGGATAAACTATGACGAAGAGCAGAGAGGAAACAGATTTAAAAAAGTGCTGATTGATACATTATTATAGTGTGTGGTAGGAGTGAGTGTCTTTGTATGTGCATGTGCACATGTGGAGTAAAATCAGCAGCTGGACCGAGGAGGAGAAGTGAACTGGCCAACTCCTCTCTGTAATTAACAGGAGGAGGGTCTTTAATGGCTTGGTGCTGGGAACTTACTCAGGGACACGGGAAAACTCAAATAAACACCATTACGCTCTGCAAAGTGTTACTGGCACCGTTTCATGGTAAATTAAATACTCCCTGCATACACGCTGCTAGCTTTAGTACGTGTGTGAACCAGTAACAGTCTGCGGCTGGTCCGTGTGGGCCGATCACTGAAAGTGCCTCTCCTCCTCCGGCAGACAGGGTTTTTTTGGAGGTGGGAAAAAAAGCATCACCACGACTGCACCTGACCTCATTGTGTGGGTGCTGCCCCCTGACCACCACCCCCCCCCCTCGCCCTCCGACAGACCAACACTCACCAACTTTCTGTTTATACACGGATGCAACTGACAATGGCGGTCTGCTAATTATTACTCAGCAAGGTAATGTTATTACAGCTCTGATTTGACACCTCCGTGGGCCGTTTTCACTTAGCCTCGATAAACACTGCAGCGTGACCAGCTGTGTTTTGGCTGCGCTGGAGAGATTGTAAGCGGCAATCTGCAGCAGAGCGGCTCAAATGGCCTGTAAAAGTGGCCTTTTAGAGTATATGTGACATATTTGAGAAAACAGTTTTGTGTTTTTTTTCCCGGCAGAGTAATGGTTCCCTAGAGCAGCCGGGGGGATACCCCGTCAAAATATGAATCACAGTTTGTAATTCAACTCTGCTGTAACTTATCAGGACTTATCATAATGTACAGTGTCACTTCTCCTAACATCACAAGTTATTTCCCCCCCCCCCCCCTTCAATCTTTCCCATGACCCCAGGCTAAAACCACATTTGTCTACATTTTGCTCTGACGTTGGACACGTTCCAATTCTGTGTTTATCTTTGTCTTTAAAATTAAATTAAAAAAAATCTGCACAATAAGGAAAACACAGCTTTGGATGCGAGACGTAGCTCTGGCTTTGGGTACTTATGAAGTAATGGAGATAGAAAAAACAATAACACCACAGGCATATGGAAATCATAAGAACCTGGGATTTGTGTATATATAACTCATGTTCATTTCAGATTGAAGTCACATGGCGTGGGTTTGCAGTTAAACTCTTTTGCTAAATCTCGTCTTTACCCAGCAGCAGGCACCGAGCAGGGGTCATATGTTGGCCTGAAAGGAGAGGCACTCCCTTCATGATCCTGAGCAGAGGAATAACAGCCGATAGCGAGAGCAGATGTTGTGACAAACTTATACCGCCATTTACTTTATTATCATTCAAGTCACAGCTGCGTGTGGATTTACTTTATTACCCAACAGGTCATTTATTATTAGTACATCGAGGGGTGAGCTCTAAATACATATACATGCGTCTGTTTCTGTTCTGGTTGGTGGCCATGAGCGGCAGTGAGCACATGTTGGGGAGTTTAAAAGCCAACCAGCACAATGGCCACATTCCAGTAAGTTACCAGCGCCGATATTTGCCGCAGGAGGGTCTGTGGGTTGTGCTTTTCAGAAAAAGACAAACACTCTGCAGCAGGACGGCTCAGGCTTTTGTGAGAGATCTCTCAGGTTTTTTCCACAAGTGTTTGGTCAATATTGTCCCATTGAAATGTCTTGTTCTACAGACAATCAGCTAAGTGGATTGGCAAGTATCCAACTGTCCTGCAGTGACACACACACATTTTTATGGACAAACTATGCCAACATCCAGACTCAGCTGTTGGCCACCAGTCGTCTGTCTGGATTTTACTTTCCATCCACTCTTACCTGCTGCTCCGTGGGATCCCTTTGATCCAGGGGCTCCAGATGGGCCCCTTGCCCCGGCCTCCCCCCGAGGCCCACTGGGACCTGGCAGCCCCCGAGACCCTAACTTCCCTAAGAGGAGGAAACAGTCATGAGTAATCACGGAGCCTTAACTGGTTTACATCTTAAATGGTTTTACATCGACTGAAAGGCAACTACGATTACAACTTACCATCTCTGCCAGGAAACCCATCTCTCCCCTTTTCACCCTGAGGACCTGGAATGAAAGCAGAGATGACTTAATTGAGAGATATAGCTCCGTGAACAACATCTGGACTCAAACCACTTGGAGGAGAGGGAAAGTAAAATCCACTGAGGGATGAGCTGCAACTCTCTGAATCCAAGTAATAGAGCGTATTGTGTTTATACTTCATTAAGTCTAATTTAAAGCTCTGTTCCAAATTGATAAATTAACTTTGACTCAGCCAATAAATTCCTGAAAATGAAAATGTTTGTTTAGTGATTTCAGTTGAATCAGGCCTTAGTTGGACCTTTAATAAAAAGTTAATCAGAGAGCTCCGGCTACAGTGATGTGAGGAAGCCTCTCTTTGTTAAAGTGGAACACCAGCAGTACACATTGAATTCTGTTTGTAGGACCTGGGAAATACCACGACACAACTTTGTTGAAAAGAAGGAACGTGGCGTTAGAAAGAAATGATCTTCGCATGCTTCTTACCGAGGCTCAAGGCTACATTAGCCTCTACAGGCATAGCATAGCCGAATCTCCAACTTAACTGACGACAGTCAAGTTGCATTTTGGGTATTATTCCAAAATGCAACTTGACTGTATTTGTAAGTTAACAGAGTGATTCAAATCCAAAGGGTGTGATTCCCTGGGGACCATGAATACACTCTTGTGTGCACAGCTGCACTTTGGCCTGAAGGTGGCACTAGTGGAATAATCATATAGTGGCAAAAATGGAAAAACGTTTATCCTCAGGGGAGAGTGAATGCATCAGTAAATTTTATTTTTCTTATTTACACGTGTAACTTTTGGCAGAACTCAGTCATGATTAATGGTAAACAGAACTTAAAGCCACTTTGTAAGATTACACACATCAGGTTTTGTTTCCTTCTAGTGGTCGAACAAAAAGACACGTTATCAGACAGAAATGAGTGCCACCTATCTCTGTGATGAATAGGCTAATTCTGAAAATTAGTAGTATAACATGCACTAGTTTTTACCCTCCATCATTTTGTGTTTTATGTGTTCAAATCATGAATGTGAGTGTCCACATAAATTCCACTGCGGAGCATCCATGGTATGTACTCTTCTTTCTGCTAACAATCCAATACATCACATTTTACAGATACAAATTGATCACACCTGTTTTCACCAGGATTGTCTCATTTGTCCACATCTGAAAACTTCAGCCAAAAACTTTGGAGTAATTTTGCACGGAGTGAAAGATTGTACAAAGATAATATTAGAACAAGAATCCTTCTCATAGTGGCTACGTTTTGGTGGGACAGGTACTTTTGAATGCGTCTGACAACGCAGCAGCGTTGATTAACCTTTTAGCTGCAGAGAGTTCATCAACTTCTCTGCTGCTCAGCTTGACGTCAGGGAAGGAAAGGACGCTCATGCTCTAAAGCGTTCACTTTTCACACAGCCACAGAGAGCTCACGGAGAGCAAAGTGCTAAAGGAAACGAAATGTGGGTGCAGAGGAAGAAAGTAGAGCAGAAGTGAGCAGGTGGAGGGGAAACGGAGTTGCTGCTCGCAGAGGGAAGCTGCGAGAAGGGATTTCTAACTTAATTATCAAAACCTTGGACTCCCTCAATGGAAGCATACAGTATTTTTACTTATTCATACAAGACAGCAAAATGTATCTACCTGCAGGTCCCTGCTCACCAGGAGCCCCCTGAGCGGGCACAACCCCAATTAGGGATGAGGCCTCTGGTGCAGTTTCTCCTTTACCCTGAGGGTGGCGATGCGATATGGAGGATGGGGCAGTGAGTAATTGGACCTGGTACAAGGAGAAACAAGGGTGGCCACATAAAAATACAATCGTGTTAAATGCAGGACTGTGGTGTTTGTCAGTGGTTAAGAAACTGTGGCTGACGTCAGACATCAACTGTTACCTTCGCTTCCACTGAGTTCAGCCTGTCACTCAGAGCTGTGATTCTGCTGCAGTTCAGACAGCCTAAGAAAAACAGAAAGTTTCTTGATTCACCTTCAGGATTCAGACACATAAACGTGATCGTTTATAAAATTGTTTATAGAATCAAAGTACAGTAGTATCATGTCCACAGTTCTTACTAGAGGTTGGTTCTGCTGTGCGTACAGGCGGCCGGCGTAGCGTCGATGGTTTCCTCACAGCCTCCTGAGCCACAAGCTGGTTCCCTGCATCTGTAACAGAAGATAAAGTGAAAAAATTGTTATTTCTGTACTTAGAATTTTAACTTATATATATATATATATATATAACTTATATAATTTAGGAAATGTCATTTTCTGTTATTAATTAATTAAATTTAACATTGTAGGGGTTCGGAATATGTGTCAGACAAAACAGGAACTTTGAAGACATCAACCTTGGTTCTAAAAATTATAATGTTTCACTCTGATGTTTTATAGACAGAAATAAGTAATGGAAGTACTGAGGTGAAGCAAATTAAATCTATCATCTAAAATACCCCAGGAAGACTCTGGATATTAGTTTGAAGTGACATGAACAGAAAGAAAGAGACAAGAAAAAAATAATGCTTCTGATCAAACTTTTTAACAGTCATTGACCATTGAAAGGCTGCAGGTGTATTATTACTGTTAATGTCATCACTACAGAGGCTGTGGGTTGTACGAAGAATTTTCACAAGAAATCTCTCTGTCTGTCAATGGGTTGTCGTCCTCCAGGATAGCTTCTTATTATCAGGCAGAAAGAGCTGATAAAAGGTTAACGGCGAATAGAGAAGACAGAAATGGAGATCAACAGTTGCACATTTTGTCTCGCGCACACGTCCAAGAGAGAAAACACTGCGCACGCTGCGTCTTTGCCAAGTTGCCTTCCTTTCACCTTGTTTCTTTATGGAGTATAAAATCGCAAGGCCTGGGAGAGAGGGCGTGTAAAAGACAAACAATAGTTTCCTTGTGTGGAGAGAATGGGCAGCCTCGGCTCACATTCTGTCTTGCCTTCACTTTATGAAGTGTGGGAGTTTGTGTCTCTGGACTGTGGATGTTTTGAATGGGCAGACTTTGGTGGAAATGCGAGACTGACTCCTTTGTCTGGCCCGGTCTGGCTCTGCTCGGCCCAGGTGCTCCTGGTACAAACGAGGGGCCGGGTTCAGCACCTCATTAGCCACCAGGACGCACGCCTTTCCATACAGTGGCCAGCGGCCACGGCCAACGCCAAGTGCTGCACTAAAAAGAAGCCGTGAAACAGCACCTGCAGCACAGAGGCCGGAGCAGGAGAGAGGTGTTCTTCTTAAACAGCCTCATTTGTTGTAACATCACATGTCACGATCCGCCTCTACTCACTGGAAAGGAAAAGAGCTTACTGTCACCAAGGAAAATAAACGATTGGGAATTTAAGACAGGAGAGCATAGCGGGTCGAGTGATTACCCAGGGAGCAGGGAGAGCGAGAGAGGGCAGAGGAGGAGAATGAAAAGTGCAAAGAACACATGGTTATGGGTAAATTGAGACCGCTCCAATAATTCCTCCTCCTCAACCTCTGTGCTCATGATTTCACTGTTTTGGGTTGAGGGCATTTCTCAGAGGATTAAAAGTGTAGATGGAATCAAACCATGTAAGACCTGACAGGGAAATGTTATGGCATGAGCTGGAGGTTGTAGAAAACTCTGATAACAACATAAACCTGGCACGAGGACGAGGAGAACACACACTTTGAACCTGCTCGTCTGTACCGCTCTACTGTCCACTCTGGGAGGACGGCAGAGACAAAGAGAGAGAAGTGCATGTGTGCGTGTGCATGTAGTATGTGCACACGCTGGAGTTCGATGGCTGCATTCAATTACTAAAAGGGGCTCTGGATAGGAAATCTAGCTCTCGCCACTCCCGGCCCGACGGCACCTCTTCTCCCTCAAGAGAAAAGAACGTCTAAGTGCCAAGATCCCCTCACCCACACATGAGCTATTGTACGAAGCTTTAAGCCAGCGCTGGCGCAAGGACAACTGTCTCCCACACACACCTCATACACACTCCCTCTGTCTGACTTCCAACAACAAATTTCAAATCCTGCAGGGCCCCGCTGATATTCTGCTTTCTCCAGTGACAGTGTCTGTTAATTACAAGGCCTATGGTGTGTGTGTGTGTGTGTGTGTGTGTGTGTGTGTGTGTGTGTGTGTGTGTGTGTGTGTGTGTGGGTGTGGATCCAGGCCGTGCTGAGGTAAAGACTGAGGATGACTTTGATGCCTCAAGTGTGATGCATTGGTCCCGCGTCCAACAACAACATCATCACAGCTAACGAACGCCCCCCTGATGGACACGGTTCACTGTGTCCCACTCTTTGTTCTCAGTGGGCTAATTGCCCCAGTGGGGGAGTGAGGAGGGTGAGGAAGGTGAGTGTCAAAGCAATGTGTGAATGTATTTGACCTGCTGGCCCCGTGTTGCACTGGGCCCTAATCAGTGACTGAGTCAGAGCTCTTCATTAGAGAAATCTCCCCACAGAGACTACAGCCAGCCAGAGGCCGTCCTGACATCAGCTCTGTCTCTCGTTCCATTTTTCTCTGTCTCTCTCTCTCTCTCACACACACACACACACACACACACACACACACACACACACACACACACACACACACACACACACACACACACACACACACACACACACGTACGAAGTTTAATTATCTGTATATAAACACTCTTTGACCAATATTTGCCCCTGCTGGTGCCAAAATCTCACGGAAATACGAGGAAGATATGGGCGAAGGTCACGAGAGTATCTTTTTCTGATCTTTGTGTGTTTGGGGGCCGGAGCATGAAGGATTGTTTTTGCTCGAGCACGTGATGATCTGCTCCATATATTGTATGTAAAGGTGTTTTGTAGCAGGAGGACTTGGGGGTTAGGACTCTAAAAAGGATTTACATTTTGCAGAAAATCTATTTTAGACTGAATTTATCATATTAAAGTTTATTACAGAGCTCTGAAGCCTTCCAAACATCTTTGTAAGCATGTAGCTGGTGGCTTTGGTTAAACACCAATGAAACTGCTTCCTGAAATCTGGGCAATAGCTGTGCCAACCCAGACAGGACTTTCTCTCTGACCACTAGCCTGTAAAACAAAAATAGATAAAATAAATATAAAAACTTCTGAGACACCACAATTCAGTCAACAGCAGATTGAATGTGAGCCAACATCAGAGTTTTATTTTTTACCAAGAGTGAACTGTGCAGAAGTGGGACACCCTTAACAACTGAACTGACTGCTCTCGACGGAATGCCGCATTTTCATTTTGGATTCCACAAAAGATTACGAAACTGCTACTATCGATAAATTATGTTATTATAGTAGCGGCTTTATTCCAAAGCTGTTATTATTGGCCTTAAACCCCACTTGGAGCAGTGCTGGTACCATCAGAGTTAGAGCCAAGCTCACAATGACCAGGACTGCAGCTGCACCGCTCACTCTACATAAGGTATATGTGCTCCAGTAGGGTTTTGCCTGTGCATTTGTGATAAATACACACTCGCACTGGTTGTATTATAAATGGGCCAAGGTCATTCCATCAGTGATTCTCTCCTAGTGAAAATAAACCTCATGCCAAAAGCCCAGTTACCTCTGCCAACCAGAGGCCTCTAAACACACAGCTCACACTCAGCGGCCTGATCCACCAAGCTCATCACCTATTGTTGTTTATTTATTCTCTACTTCTGCAGAATGATCCAGCAGCGTGCAGACTGGCCGGACTAAGAGAGCTTTGTGAATGTACCAGTGAGAGTTTTGTTGTCCTGTCATATTGTCTGCAGCAGAGTGGATGGATATGTGAAGACAGGGCCGAGGCAGACATTTGCTACACGTCCTCTAAAAGCTCACCCGGACAGTTTTCTAGAGTGTAACTATGTTATGTTTGAAGTTCTTGTGGGGAAGTACAGTGCAAGGCCTGGCATAAGCTGCACGCAAAACACACACACACACACACACACACACACACACACACACACACACACACACACACACACACACACACACACACACACACACACACACAGCAGAGTGCGAGGTCCTGATCCATCTCTGTCTGGTCAATGAGCTGAGCTCAGCACTGCAGCATCATTAGTGACCAGGTGCTGACAGCCAACCAGGGGAGGTGTTTGTCTCCGTCTGCGCTGCCTCGGACAGACTGAAGACTGCTGCCTTTAGATGAACACACACACACACACACACACACACACACACACACACACACACACACACACACACACACACACACACACACACACACACACACACACACACACACACACACACACACTCCTCAAAATAAACCAAGCCAAGCAGAACAAGGTGGCTACTCGGAACATGTGTTTGCTGAGCTAATCATTTCTTGTGTCTACTTTTGATTCAGAGGGAGACATATTGAGGTGATGTGAACCTGGTCTGGTTTCATTCTGCTCTTCTCCCTCTCACGCTCTCTTTCTCTCTCTTTCCTCTTCTTAAACTTAGTTTCCAGAAAAGAACTGCATTGAACCCAGTTATTGTGCAGAGCTGCAAAAGTACAGATGTCAAGAAAGACAGTGAGGTGCAGTGAGGTGTGAAGATTTACAATTTGGGGGAAATAAAGTGCTGGTATCAGAGCTGAGGTATTTCAATTGGTATCAGGGCTGAAAGGGGGCAGATCTGTGCATCCCTGTCTTCGACACAAAAAACGTTCCCCTGATCTACTAAAATCAATCATAACAAAGCAGGATCATTAGCAGTTTCCACTTCCCATGCAGCTGATGGGTCTCAGTCTGGTCAGTGCCCTGCCCAGTTCAAACCTGCATCTGAACCCCAGTGTTTATTGTGCTTTCCCAGGGTTGCAGGTTTCCTTTATTAGGTGACTGACTTAAAGCGTGGGACACACTTCATCATTTCCTTCCTTTGGAAATTCCACTCTGCCTCCCTGCCTCTCAGCCTGGAGAGCGGGGCAGCCCACACATTGCACAGGTTCAACTGTAATTACAGGTGAGCGGGAAGTGCGGCGTCGCTGTAGCAATTGGTCAGATAATTGATCCCAGAGGAAAAGCGATACCGAATCCTCCCCTTCATACTGTGTTTAAGTTGAAAACAAGTGCACTGAGGCAGCCGGTCTACATCTGCTCTGGTTTATAAGTCTTGCTGAGGTGTCGGAAAGACCTGCTGCAAATGAAACCACGCTGCAGCCTCCGGGACCCTGAGGTGAGAGCACGAAGGGTCAGAGAGGTTCTCGCTTAATGCACACACATCTCACCTCATCAATCAGAGCAGACACTTGAGCCAAGGCAGCGTAGGGCAGAGCGCACACTCGCTACAACAACACCCTGACCACACTCTCCACAGAGCGAGACCTCCATCGGTGATGACCAAGGTGACAGTAATGAATCACATTTAGTCTGGTTACTGCACCGGAGGAGATGATTTATATACTTGTACTTTCTGGAATAGTTTTTAAGTCAGTGATTTGACTTCTTGTAAGCTTACGTGAAGTTAGGGCAGAAAATGTTATCATGAGAAAAGTTAATTTTAGCCGATATGAAGTTGAAATGTTGTGTTATATTGCTATTAAATAAACTTGTAATGCAACAATTATTACCTCTGCAGGGGAGGTAATGTTTTAATCTATGTTTGTTTGTTTGATATATAGCAGGGTTACGCAAAACCTGCCTAACGGATTTCAGTTTTGTGGAATTCATTACATTTTGGTGTGGATCTGGATCAGGGGGCCGAGCCAGGATTTATTTTTCTTTAACATTGCAACACAGGATTTCTCAGAGAAGAATTAATGGATCTTGATGTAACTAAATGTTTAGGGGACTGATATTTTTGAGTGTGTGCAATTTGGTATAATCTTCGTGCACAGACACTATTCACACGCACACACAGATAAACGCTTCAGAGGCTAGTCCAGTGTCATGAGCAGTGCTGCATCACTAATCTTCTTCAGTTTGGCTCTGGCTCTGCAGATTCTCACACAGTCCTTTCAGCTCCTCCAGCCCGTCCAGATGCGCTCACGCACACAGCCTCTAATCTTCCACAGGAAGGAGGAGGGTCTCCCACCTCTCAGTCCCAGACAGGGCTGTCTTTACCTCACCGTCCCTCTCACTCACTCTTCCTATCTCTCACTCTCTGTTTTTCCAGCACATGCCTGTAGTGATGCTGAGGGGAGTGACAGGGTCTGCACCTCAGTCAGGCTGCCCCCCCCCCACAGCAGGAGGTGGTGTGTAATTACAGAGCAGCGCCGGGCTGAATGGTCGGACCTGTGGGGTGACTGCGGTCTGCTGACAGAGGTGTTTGTCTGGCCTAAACACATGTGCTCTCCCATTGGCATTCTGGGATGGGAGACTGGCCTCACTGGGTACAGACATCTGTGTGGTAGACCTCTGTGCACAGGATGCAGCACTCACCTTCCATAACCTCCCTCCTGTCAGGCTTCCTGCCTATTGTCTTTTCCAGAAGGTTTTATGAGAGACCCACAACTATCAACCCCACAGAGGCCGGGTCCAGACTGACGAGAATACCTGGGAGGCACTCATATATAATAATGACAGGAAAATTGACCTCTGCTTCACAATCACTCAGCACCTTCGCTGCTAATTACTGAGCAGAGCAGGTCTGCTTCTACTGTTTGTTATCCGTGGAGCATAGTGGAGCCAGTGGGACTGATGGACATCTACGCTCTCTGTCCACAACAGCGAGGGGGGCAGTTTGTGATGGAAGAGAGAGCCACAGAACAGAAAGAGAATGTGGTGTTTACTCAACCTTGAGAGAAGAAGAAAAACAAGTATTTTAAGTAAATTAAAAAATGTAATGTCTCCAACATGGTGATTGTCCCAGGATCATCCAAGAAACCCTCCAAGTATATGGAAAATAATTTTCTCTTTGCCATGTAAGCAAACAATGCTGCGGTCTGCGTAAAGTGGCTAAAATTAGCAGCGGGCACATCTGTCGAATTGCAGCGCTCTGATTTGAGATAGTATGTGGTCGGTACTGGCTGCACTGCAAATCCAGCCAGCAGTCTTTAAACATTTCCACCACTTGAAAGCAGCAGATGTCTAATAAAATAGCGGCAGAGGCTGACGATCCTGCTCACACCCTTCACTTTTATTAAGAGAGACACAATAACACGGAGGCCCGATGAGACACGGCTCCTCCCTGATGACCCCGGTCGACCCGAATAAAAGCTGCTTTGTAAACTTTTCCTTGGCGACGCTCTCCCTTCCAATGCACTCGGCTGGCAGCCGATCCTGTGATGTGCAAACGTCGTCCCTGTCTCTCGGTCCCTGTCTCGACTGGTGCCGCCAAGGAAACGAGTAAAAACAGGACGGTGGAGCTGCAGTCCAGGACTGACTGGATGAAACCCCACTCTCCTCGGTCACTGCTTTAGTGCGGCAGGGAGGGTCCCATCTTGTCTTTGACCTCTGCATATAAAACACTCCCCACACACCGCAGGAATTGAACCCCACCGCTCTCAGCCAACACGCTGCCACAAGTGGCTAACAAACAATAGTTCTAAAAACAACCAGCAGCAGAATTAGATCTCCATGCGCACACATACGACAACATACTAACTGAAAGTTATTGCTGCTGACTACACAAGTTTTAAATATCGCACGCTGAGCTGTTTTACAGTTTGCACTTTATAAGCGTTTGGGACTAAAACTGGCAGATTCTCCGGACTTTACGTGCAGTTTGCCTTTCACACATGCACAACGCAGCGGAAGGTTTCTTTGCACAGACGTGTTCACAACAGCAACAAATCTGCCGCATTATTCAGGCGAGAGGTGGAGCAGCTGGGTGCAGCAGACAGAGGCAGGAAGTAACGTATTTATTCTGCTGCAGAGATCACGTGATCGTGCATTAGAAGCTTCATCAACCCCAATATCTAAGGCCATATCCCTTTGTGGAGGTTAGCTTCATTCCCCCACCTTGGGCGGCTGTGGCTCAGGAAGTAGAGTGGGTCGTGCACAAACCAGAAGGTCGGTGGTTTGATCCCCTGCGCCGCCAGTCCACATGCTGAAGTGACTTTGGACAAGACACTGAAACTCACATTACCTCTGATGGCTCCATTTAATGCATTAACTCCATCCTTCTCCTGATGAGACTGCAGACAAGCAGACCTCTAATATCTCCAACTCATGCTGTATTACTGGGATTATTAGATTTCAAATTGCAATTCTTTACTTATTAGTATAAAGTTCCCACATTCTGCCTAAGAATGAATAAGACGACAGTTATTACGTTTTAAAGTGGAAGATGAGATGTTACAAAAAGAAAGCTGTTGGGAGGATCAGACATATCCAAACAATAGGTTGCAGAGACTAAACAATAAAAAAAGATGTTGAACCGGCCAACTGTAATAGGAACAGCAGTGGAGAGGTAGAGTTAACACACTGCTGCTCTGTGCAAAAACATTGCAGCTGAATTCCTGGTCAGCGGGCCCTGGACTCTGACCCTGTTCCAACCATACAGAGGCTGTCGAGCGCTCCAGCTCTGCCCAAAGCTGCAGCCAAGCAGAGCTGCAGGCCAATCCACAAATCTTCAGCGAAACATCCTGCCCCATGTTCTCACTACACACACTCAGTGCTTGGTGAGTAAATGCTTTGCCCTCAGTGTTTGAAGGACAAGGTTATTGGTCCGACCGCTCACTTATGACGTCTGAGAGGCCCGTTGACACACCAGCCTAATGTCATTTCCCTACTGTGTGAGCACACGTGACACTTCTTGAGAGGGTTTAAATCACATATGTTTTTCCATAACCACCGATGTAAACAATAAAAACAACCAAGTCCCCTCTAACAACCGTGCAGCAGGATCCATAACAACCAAACAAAAAAAGCTCCAGTCCAACACAATGACTGTGTGATAGTGACTGCACTCGTTCGCCCAGAGCCAAGACTTGATTGCCAGACTGCAGCCATTCCAGCTCCCCTTAGGACAATATTTTTGCTCCAATATCAAACCATAAACCTGCCTCACTCTCCCCAGCTATAAATGAACTGAGAACAGCAGACATGTGTGGTAATAAGGAGGCCAAATCTTTCTTCACCATTGTTTCAATTTTCCTCATGATTCAGTTTCTCTCGCAGAGCGTTGTCCATTTCCTCCATCATAACAAATCATTTGACTTGTCACTATCCTCCGGGACCTCTCATATAACACCCTAATCTCCATTGCGCCTTCATAAGCTTGGATCATTTTACCTCAGAGTATTTGTCCCTGCTCAGAGGGTTGTCAGGGAGAAAAACGCTGGATAGCGAAACAGCGGAAACCAAGTGTTTCAGCACACACTGTTAAATGAGACCGGGTCAGAGAATTCTGTGAGGAGACATTTTTTATCCGTAACCTCTTCTCATCACATATTCCCCTTGTCATTGTAAATATGCTCGACTGCCAATATAAACGGTCTGTGGAAGAATGAGAAAAAATTCACAGTTTGAGTGTCAATGTTTCATGAGCCATTTATTGTCTTTTTAAAGTGTTGATGTAGAAGGAATTGTGTTGATCTCAATTTATAGAAACTCAAAGGTGAACGTATAAGATTTCCGGTTTATAGGTAAAGTGAAACTTCTCTGCTAAGGCTCAGCAGTTCCCTGAATTGACACAGACACAAATAGATCAGTCCCCTAAATATGTCTGTGACATGTGTGAAAATGTCCCAAAAATCCCCCATCTCGACATGTTACAATCAGGCCCTTTGTCCTAATCCAAGCCCAAATATAATTTATTCTTTCTTGGCCCAAGTCCCATCCTTCCCAGATGAGTGAAATTATGGAAACGGAATTTTAAATCCTCAGTCTGCTTATGTTTCTTGTTTATAAAATTGACAAAGAATTGACGCCCTCAAGTACAGATCGTCCCAAAATTTGCAATGTCATAACCATTTGAACCCAAAACTGTGGAATTGATCCATGGTAACGAGGCCCTGCTGATACAAATACAGTTCCAATCGTGAGTCAGTCTTGGTTGCCACCAAAAAACATCAAAACATCAAACTTGCTGAAAAAATGAGCACTCGGTCTTACACCAGTAGGATACGAAAAATGTGTTTATTTTATGTTTAGTTTGGTCCATGTCCCTTCCACTAACATGGAGGAGGTGGGATCCATGATCTATACTGTAGCCAGCCACCAGCAGCCGATTGAGACACTTTGGCTTCACTTTGGGGAGCTGTCATGTCGTCCACCTTTACAAAAAGTCTTTACATGCTCACCGACTCTCAGATTTCCCCCCCCACCATCCTGAACAGCCTTGAACAGCGCTCAGATGACATATTGTACAAACTGGTTTGTTTTAAACATATGGAGGCCTTCAGAGTTCATAAGCTCTTGCAGTATATCCCTGCAGACACACTGCACCGTATCTTACTTACACTCAGTCCCCATGATAGGTTCCCTGACAGCAGATATGTTCATGCATGAAAGAGAAGCAGACATGGAAGTCTGGCTGATAAAGGTGCAGCCGGCTGTGTCTGTGTGTCCGTCATGCTGCTTGTTTGAAGAAGTTCTTTGTTGTGGACCTGGCTGTCTCATACAGTCTCTGAGCGTGGACGCGGAGGTGACTCGACAGCAGGGTTTCTAAGCCCCTGAATTAGACGTCTCATGTTCTCTCCTTCAATTAAAAACTTTGCTCTGAGTGCAGAACACAAGAAACTGCAGGATGGAGCAGTTACTAAGAATAGTCAAGGTAACAGATATCACATGCACACCCCCCCCCCCCCGATCATATGGAATGGACCTACTGATGCTCTATCACGTACAGCACCGTCACATATGGGTAAGCTCTCACAGCAGTGGCAGCGGGCCAGGTTAAACATCACTCCCTCCACACTCCAGGTTCAGTGTGAGATTGATGAGTCTGCCGCACACTGCTGCCTCATTGTCTTCACCATCAGCGTAGTGCCAAACCTGAGCATCACTCCGAGCATCATTACACATTTCTGTGCAACTGTGCACCTGTTAAAACACACACGTACAGGACAGGGACTGACCACGGTGCTGTGCATTTGAGACATGAGTATGAATAACATTGTCGTCCACCTGATACGACTGCATCCCGCCTCTCTGCGTGTTGACAGACGGGGCCTCCGCGCTCCGTATTTCTTGCAGACACACACGATCCCATTAAACTTTAACAAAAGGCAGAACGCTGGTGCTTTCTGTTCTGAGCTTCCTCCTGCAAGGACGAATAGAGTTTTCAGAGATTCTGTTCAGAGGAGTGTCGGTTTGATCAAACCAGATGGTGACTTGCTGCTGTTGATTTCTGGGTTAGAGATGTTTATAAAACTGCTTCAAGTTCCAGAATGACAAATTAAGAGACACTTGTTTGATTACTGGGGGAATAGGGAACATGAACTAGAAACAAATTCCGTAATGTTCTCATTGCTCCTTGTAAATATTTGGCTATTTTTTCATCATCTGTTACAGAGCTGCACTATAATTCAATGACATTGTACTATACCAGCTTTCAGTGGACGCTCATGACGTTTATCATTTATTATTCGTGCAAAGTCGCTGGTATTTTTGGAATTTTTGGAAAAAAATCTTATTAAGAGGATACAAACAGTTCTTTTGTCACCAAACCCCAGTTTAAAGGCAGGTTTACTTTAATATGTATTTTAGAGCAAAGTATCAAAGAGCTGATTGCAAATGCTGCTAATTAGCATTTAGCCTGATATGACCTAAATTTCTGGCAGCGTTAGCAAAGTCCTCTAGAGGTTTTGAGATTGTTTTGTCCACATTGTTTGCATGCGCGCACGCAGAATTTGCATACATGCACATACGCACGCACACACCACAAACCCACACGTATGTATATAAACTCCCACAGTGAGTGGAGTAAATGTCTGTGTGAAGCTGAGCTCCTTTCAGTCTAATCCCTGGGTGAATGGTGTGCTGTGTGCCAGGCATTCCTGTGTGTCTTTCTGAGGCTTTCTGGGGATTAGACCCCACTTACTTCCAGGGGCCGCAGGGCAGGATCAAAGCTGATTGGGCTTTTTGGGTTCGTGGGTGATAGCATGTGGAACAGCAAGCCTTGACTCAGGTGGAGTCGCAGGGAGGCATCGGGGAACACAACACCTCGGGTGAGACGCGAGACGCTGACACAGGTCACACACACCTGGTAGGGTCAAACCTGTACTAATCCAGCGCAGGGCTAACCCGCACTGTGCTGATTGATGGCTGGCCTGCAGGAGGTGAGGCTTTAACTCCAGCATTAATGCAGATATGCCGCACCCCGGCTCACCGAGGTTACAAAAACACAAAATGCAAATCACACAATGAAGCACATATTAACTATGGGTTTCCCCTGTCATGCCTATACAGTTTACACAGTATAAGGAACCTTTCATGAGGAAGACATCAATGAAACATGCATGTGCAGCAATCTGGACTTCATTTTTCTCATCACGTGCTCGGCACTGAAGGCTTTACACCGGCTAAACTTACATCCAGCTAAACAGAGGACAGTCAAAACAAACATGACGACTGATCTGCAGTGACCTCCACAGACGCACACAGCGTCTGACCTTTACCCTGGAAGGAGAAACAGGAGGTATTCTATAATCCAGAGGAAGTGCAGAGAGACTTCCATCGTGACACTACAATGTGTAAAGTATTTGAATTACCAAAATAGCTCAGAGCAAGACAAATACACAGAGATTGTAAAAGAGCTCTGAGCTCTGCTCCTCTGTCAGAGATACAGCGGCAGGATTAACATGGCGAGATCCTCTGGGTGCACGAAGAATAAACAGAGCAGATCCTCAAATATACACAGATATTAATGAGAAATGTGTGTGTCTGTGCGTGTGCAGGATTCAGGGAGAAAACTCACACCAACACACAGATCAGGCGCTGAATGACACTAAAAATAGCTCGTAGGAATTCCAAAGGCTAATCTGCGTGCAGCAAAGCTATCTTCAGCATCTCAATCCTGATCACAAACACTGACTTACACCATGTTTTGGAAACTTCCTAGGAAATAAACAAAAATGACCTTCAGAGGATTTGAGCACCCGGCAGATAAACATAATCATGACAGGAATGGTCTGGAAAACAAAACAAAAAATAATAGATAGTGCGGGCACGCCACTTAAGCTGCAGTGCGTTATCTTGATGTCATATTCCCGCTCTTTGTTCTGTCAGTACAGATGGAAGGTTGTTACCCATGAAGGACCTTTGTGCATGTCATGGGTGTCTTTTTTGCATCTACGTTTTCTATCTCAGCCCTGTCTGGAGCAACGGCAGCCCCCACACCTACACACCCAAACCCAGTGACGACACCTCGGGTCTGGGCAGCGTTACTCCAACATGTGGTTCTGTCTCACGTCTGCTTCCTCTGACAGACAGAAATGAAGTGGGCCCCCCTACACATGGGGGCTTTGTTTGTGTTTTGCACCATTGGAGATAATCACACATGCTCTGTGTGCTCCACAAAGGGATGATAAACTAAAGAGGGGCATCCAGAGCAGAGGAGCAGACGATCAAATCACAGACAGTGTGGAGAGTGGGTGTTTTTCTACAACTCAGTCTCCAAATCGGGGTCCTGGAGTGTTTGGTACAAGAGCAAAAGACAAGACAGGAAAAGAAAAGAGAAGAAAAGAGAAGAAAAGAAAGTTGTCTGGAACAACTTCACCGATACTTCCAAAGTAGACATTATGGCTTGCGGTGTTCATTGTGGTCATCATACATCATACACACTACAAAGAACATTGACATCGGGTGCCATGAAAGAAAGAATTTAAAAAAGTTAAATAAATATAAAAGAACATACCAAGCAAAGGGCATTCACACATGGTTGCGTAAGAATGAGAAGTATATGACAGAGGCCGTTCCCCAAAAATACATGAATGAAAAGCATAAGAGGGGTGATAGATACCCTGCTGGTGGGCTGTATATACCCTATTCATAATGACATCATCTAGATGTCATTCATACATACGATTAAAAATGATGGGTTGATGTAAATAAACTGTAGATTTAGCCTCTAATCTTATTTGTTGCAAAAGATGCATCATTTTCTGACTTGATTGTTCTTAACAATTTTTTTCCCCGATCTATATAAGCTTTCAGTAGTGTCTCTAGTTCTATAAGATGCAGAGATACCTCAAAAACTGAATTTTTGAACGATGCAATGACGTCATTTTCTGACTGTGACGTCTTAATGACATCATATGATGGGGAATAATGCTTTGATCAATATAATGTAACTCTGTTAATTGCTGGGGGAAAATATAAATCACATTGACACATTTTTTTTCTAAATACAAAGACTGCTGATAAAATTTCAATATAATCCTAATAGTTTGAATGTATTTTGTATCATTAAAATGTTTTTATATTTTTTTCAAACCAGCATCAACATACCTTCATACCGCGATTAACAAAAAAAATTGTACTTTTAATTCTATATGATACAAGTTCAGCAGCACTGATTGATGTAAAAGTTGTTTGTGTTTTACCTGAAGTTATTGTAAGTTTCATCTGCAGAGTGAATGCTCTGTGTTGAAGAGCAGATGTGGGATTTCTCTTGTTTTTTGGCCACAACACTGGATGATTCAGTTGAGGGAAGCTTTCTGTTATTCTGTGTCCAGCTCATGTCTCTGCCAAGGCAGAGATGCCGATGGAGTGCTCCAGTGTTAATATGACATCCATTCACCATCGCTCTCTGGCTGAATATCGTGATGGGGACACAGAAAACTCTCCCACAGTGCAATTTACTGCCCTGTGCTACAGATCACTCAGAGAGGAAGATGAGCAAACTGCTGGCACACATGAAAAAGGAATAAAGATGAGAACAGGAGATGAAAAGGGGAAACACAGGGAGATAGAAGCAAACACTTCTATTCACAGCATTTTTTAACTCCCTCATCCTCTACCCCTGCTGCAAGTCACAAGCGAATGAGGGTCTTATCTCTGAAAGGTACTTGAACACAACACGCCCGCAGATGGAGCTGACTGTGTGAATACACTCACACGAGGATGAAAGCACACACATGCAGGGGAGTGGAAGCAGATTACAGGATCAGAGGAGTTGGGAAACACATCAAAACGTAGCAGAACCGTCAATGCCTTTACAGCACGGAGAAACAACAGGCCAAACGAGAAGCTAACAATGCAGAGCCATCAATCATGTCGCTCCTGTCGGCCAATAAAACAGACCGTGTGATCACAGTTTGGGGTCGACAGGGGTCGGCCGACCCTGCGGGGCTCCAGCAGGGGCTGACGTGGTGGATGTGGCCCTAATCTCAGCGCCGCATTACAAAGGAACACAGGCTCGCCTTCAAACTCCTCCCCGCTGGCATTCAGAAAGTTTCTCAATAACGGCCTTGCCTGCACTCCCTCACTCCCACACTGTAAGAAAGTGCTGATCGACCAAAGGGAAAACTTCAAGAAGTCCACAGTAGACACTTCAGTAAGAGCAATGTTTTCTTAGGCCGAACCTCTAAAAGACTGAGGCTGTAAATAATTACTTTTCATGGTTGGCTGAGCAAAGAATTGTTTTGTCAATAAAATGAAAAGAGCAAAGAAAGTTCCATCTGAAGTTTACAGAGCACAAGTGTCACTGTCTTAGTCTTAGAAATAACACAGATATTCACACACGCAAGGTAAAGCACCTGGATTTAGCTTAATGATTCATCCAAGAAAAACAACACGTTTTTGAATTTGATTGATTTGGAGGACATTTACAGTATCGTTCACATGTTGTGACCCATTTAAAAAGTCTGAAGAAGGAATAAAATGATGTTTAGATGTTGACACTACAGCATCACTAAATTAATTAAACGTATTAAAATTAATTAATTAAAACGTATTTCTGAATTATGATTTATGTGTGATTTCATTATTTGGCCTTTTAATCTCCTACTGTAGCACCACAGTAATAATCATCATATCAATGTATTTTTTTTTCTATTTCAGTAACTATATAAACATTACACCAGTATTACAGTGATTTAGGGATGAGTGGTCATGTGTCGACCAGCAGAGAAGCTGAAGATAAAGTTTTGTTATCGCATTTCAGAAAGTGTCTCACAAGAGAGAAGAGAGAAAGACTTATCCTGTTCGGGGTCTCGTATGCTGTTTCTGCTCTAAATCATGTGCAGGTGAGACCCCCCATGGTCAGTGTGGTGTCTTCTATCTGAGCGGCCCCGGTCACAGCGGCCGTGGCAGCGGGCCGAGCCCCGGACATTAACACCCCTCCGTCAGAGTGAGTGCAGCGCTCTGACACATACACACCCAGATAAAACATCTGGCCTGTCTCAACTAAACACATCCCCCATGTGTATGTGTGCAGTGTCTGTATCTGTTGAGAGTTTACATGCATGTGTGTGTGTGTGTGTGTGTGTGTGTGTGTGTGTGTGTGTGTGTGTGTGTGTGTGTGTGTGTGTGTGTGTGTGTGTGTGTGTAGTCCAAACGTGATGCGTGTATCTTCTCTGTCCTCCCCTCGTCATCGCTGATGTCTGGCAGTGTGAGTTGTGCTTCGGAGCAGACGTGGAGGTCTTGGCTGAGATTGACCTGATCTCTCCAGACATTTAATGCTGTAGTAAAAACTGGATGGATGTGTCCCACTGTCTGACTCGGAGCCCAAACACGTCTAAAGCACAGTATATCAACCTGCTTGGTATGGAGAAAGAGAGAGAGAAGGAGTGTGCTCCCTCTTTATCTCCTCCTCTCATAGTAGCAGAAAACAGACAGAGGTTAAAAGTACAGAGCAGCAGCTTCTTGAGGACTTCAAGATGCAGCGGTCGACCAAAACCATCGACGGCACCTCTGAAGAGCCCCTTATCCTCTCATCCACCCTCTCTGCATTGTGTTTTAATTGATTCATAAAGTCACTACTGAGACATCAAGTTTTACCACCGACACATGAAACACGGAGGATAATTGTGCTGACTTAGGAGACTGTTTTCTGTTTCATCTGCCGAATGTTTAACTACTTATGAGAGCTGTAAATATCACAAGTGACAATTTAGAGCGATTCAGCCTTTAAAACTCATTATACACCCATCTACATAAAACTATACACCAGACCGCTATAAAAATAAAAGTATTTAAATTTAAAGCTCGATGAAAGCTTCAGAATTACACATGACGTCATTCGGCAGTGAGATGTAAAGACTCTGTAAAGACAAGCGGAAAATTTATTTGATGCTGTTTTAGCACTTAAGTCGCTATTTCTGTGAAGTTACGAGGGTGAAAACCCGGAGAGAGCTACTAGTTATCATAAACCAATCATCACCCACTCACTCACACTGCACAGCCAGAAAAAAACCAAGCAACAACTCCGGGAAGTTCTTCATCTTGGAATATGGAAGATAAGGTATTCACTCTATGACCTGAACCTGGACCTCCAAGCCGAGCATTCCTTGGCCTATCAGTGCGTCTCTCTTCCCACGCCCTGTGCAGAGTGAACTGTACCACATTACACCTCTTTCAACATCCACAAAGAAATTCAAAAGAAATTTTATGATTTTATGAGTAAATATGTCACAGTCTGTAGATGGTTGATGACAAGATAAGTTTGACATATGCACATTTGCATTTGTGTAATGTGTAGTTAACTTTGTATGTCCCGTAGACTGGATACAAAGATGGACGACATAAGAGTTCCCCTAATGTAAAGCTATAGTGTCTCAATCACCCTCTAGTGGCTGGCTGCAGTATAGGTTATAAACGCTGACTCCTCCATGTTAGTGGATGGGACATAGACAATATAAAAAGTCAAAGTTCAGATTGTTCCCATCCTTTAGGTAGTTCTTATGTATTAACTGTTTTAAGCAGTTTGGTTTTAACTAGATATTTGCTGCTTTAAAAACTGGCTGAAACGTCATGATTGACAGCTGAGACTGGATCACGATTGGTATCAGCAGGACTACCTTCTGTATAGTGGGAGGAAGTGGAGATGCAACGTCCATCTTTATATACAGTCTATGGTGTGGACTAATGTGTGTAATTTGTGTGTTTGTTTCACTAAATGTTTTTTTCTGGTACATGAATATTTCCTCCATGTGTTTTCTCTTGTAGACTGCTATTTGTTTTTTTTAAAATTCAATAAAACTGAATGAAAAACCATCTCTATTCAGTGAGTAGAGTTAAATTGCTGTTGATCAATGCTCCGCCCGTGCCCGGGCTCTCAGATGGATCCTTCAGGCTCTTCCAGAGAGGAGGCCCCGGCTGACGGCTGCTGACAGAAAACTGCCTCGTACTTGACTGAAAACCTCCTGAAAAGTTCCAGCAAACTCAGCTGCACTTCTGGAACAAAAAGCGAACTGGCGGCGGCTCGGGCTAAGGTTTCTGCACTGTCAGGTGCAGCCAGGGGAAAGGAATTCCAGCTTGGCCAGAGGAGCTGCTCTGATGGATGAATGATCCTGAGCAGTGTTTGTAATTCATCTCCCAGCGTGCCCTCTCCTGTCCCGATGAGGATCAGGGAGTGTGTGAGGCCCCACACATCACAATCACACATCTACAGTGAAAGTCTTGGTGTGAGGCTGAGACTCCAGAGGTCATCATGAGCGGACCTGGCAGGTCGGTGTGTCTCTGGCAGGTCAGTTTTCAGTCCAATAGTGTAGATGAAGAGACACCAGGGGGACAGATGACAGTTACACCACAAAACTACAGAAAAAAGAGCGAAACACAAATTGCTCTCAATTATCCTCTTTTGATTTACTGATACTCGGGCACTAAAAGGAACACATTGTGCTGCCTTAGCATGACCAGCTCGCAACATGCAGCTCTGAAGTGTCCCTGAAATTTAAGACCGACGCCGAACAAGTGTGTCAGGAAATTTCCTATGATAGCCTTGATACAGTGCTGCCACTTAAGGAACAATACTTGCCATTCTTCTGCAGCAAAGCACAAACCCTGCGCCCCTCAATTCTCTGCCCTTTCACCCCTTTGGCGTCCCTATGGCTACCCACCCAAACCCAGGGGGTAGCGGTGCGCGGACCGTGAGAGCGCCAGGCAGAGCATACAAAACCGTAGCAGCCTCAAATCTAATTTTATTTCAAAAATTCAGTTACATTGTGAGAAGATAAATTACTTCAAAAAGAACATTGTGGTTATGGCTCACGGAGAAAGTATGAACGATGCTCATCATGATTATTGCTTCAATCTGTTCTTTGTCCTTTTCACAGTAACATGAACAGACCTTTCCAGTTAAGAAAACCCCTCCATTTCTCCCGCTCTCTATTTCCCTTGTAATATATTTCCTCGCTCTGGCTTAAAACAACAGTACCATCTCATTTCTTTGCAACTGTCAGCTTATGACAACAGGAGAGGAAGAGAAACTACTCCTCTTCTCATTCTCGCTCTTGTTGTCTTTCCTGCCGGCAGCACTTGGGGGAAACGTGTCCCACTGGAGCCGTGCCACAGTTTCACTAGTGCAGCCGTTCTCGTTTTACACGCTCATCTCTCCCTCCAGCTATGAGCGAGCCACATAGATTATCCCTGCCTCCGAGCCAGGCCAGAGGGATGAAAGGGGGCGAGAGCCGAGCTCGGACTTTCAGGACAAACTGTAATTCTCCACTTTGTCTCGGGGACGAGAATCCATCTGCTCGCAGATTTAGTATCTCTGCTTTAAAGGGGCTCTGTTTACTCGAGTAGCTAGGTTTACACAGGCAAAGTGAAGAGTTCATATAAAATGCATTAACTGAGAATAATCCTTTTGGTCTTTTGTAAATAGTAATGATGTAATGATGGGGGGATGTCCAGAGAGGGTAACCATTCTGAAAGAGGCTCAGAGAGGCCAATTTGTGTGCAGGCAGTGATTTGGATACTCAGGATAACCACAGGAGTAGGACTGTGGTTTCTGACATATCAGTATCAGTATTTACCTAATCTCAGACAGATACTGATGTAAGTACTGTTCTTTCATTCATGAGAAAAACTACAAACCTATACTTTCCTCCTCTGTTTTTTTTTAGCTCTATAATGTGTGAAACATGTCATTTATCTAAAATAGCAGTTGTGTGTTGTTTGTAGTACACTACCTGCCTGGTATAGAGCATTTTACAATTTCCTAAAACCAAAGCTCATATCTTCAAAGAGCTGTTTTGTCCCATCAATAGACTGAAAGCAATCGAGAAGCTTTGGCTTCACTTAAACTGTCATGTCGTCCATCTTCATACACAGTCTACGACTGCAGCCCCTTGTGACCCTCAAAAAACAAGCTGTATAGACAAAGGAATGGAACGATTACATGGGGGGGAAATAGAGCAAAATAATATAAATCCACACTAACAGAGTACACTGAAGTACACGATAGCAACAGAACTTTAAAAGTTTGGAGTTTGGATTGTGGAATCATGGCTTATAGCCCCAGTGTCTCCACAGAGCTGAGCAGACATGGCCTCATGGGGCCACGTGCCGGCCCCATAAGGTGAGACAGAGCTTTAGGAAGACAACGTGGAGGGCAGCCAACAGAAATAAACGCTCCATGACATCATCCTCTGTCCTTCGACCTGCAGTCAATGACGGCAGCAGATAGAGCTCTGACTCTGGCACAGTAGTGAGTTACTGCCCTGTCAGTCTGTCTGTCATAAAGGCACACATGTAACTGATACACAGTATGAGCGGACACAGAGACAGTGAGCAGGCGTCTTTGTCCTTCATCAAGTCTACTAATTACAGCGACTCAGCAAATTCAGCTCACTGGTTCTGTCGAATCATGTCTGGTGCAGAAATATAAACTTTATTGTCTGTCTGTACAAACTTGATATATGTGTCTGTGCTTTGTGGCGGCAGGTGTTTTTGGTGTGTGAGCGTGCGTGTTTGTTTGCTGCCAGGCTCCGGCTGTGAGCTCGGCATGAATGAGTGAGAGCCATAAACACCTGAGGAAACAGGAACACACAGACACTCTCTCTGGACTGTATTTATGGTCCTGATTGAGACGGGGGGGGGAGAAGAGTCGTCATGCACAGCTCAGCTCTGGTTGTGGCGAGGCTCCAACCACAACACCGGGGCTGTTAAAGCCCCCCCCCGGACAAGTCCCAGGGGGCACTGGAGCGGACGGAATGCAGGCCTGGGTTTAGAGGTTCAGGGGTACGTCCTGTTGTTAATGAGCCCACCTCGCTGGGCCTCTCTGGCTCTGAGCCCCCGACACTGCCTCACCAGCCACACCAGCGCTGCCACAACCACACTGGACCTGGGCCGCTGATGCATGCTACACTTCCTGCTCCCACTCCGACTCTGTGCCCCTCAGATGATCTCAATGAGCTGTGCGTCTCCAGCAAACAAGAAGAGTGTGAAGGAAAGTGCCTCGCCACGCTGAGATGGTCTGTAGAGCGCTGCAGGTGAGTGGATGAGACGTCACCCCAGACGATGCAGGGATAAAGGTGTTTTCTAAATGATGCTCGTCTTACACGCTCGACTAGTGCAAAGTAAACATCTGCACACACACACAGTCTTTCTGTGAAACACAGCCCTGGTCTCCATGCCCTTGTCTCCTGCTTTGTTTTGCTGACTTCCTGGTTACTTAATTTTGTTATTCTTTTGAATCCATTAAAAAATTAAATCAAGCTTTCTACCAGATCAGATGAATAACAACTGGATGACTTTTTCCATGACTAGGTCAAAAAGTAATTACGGAAAAGCTGATGTTGCCGCTCAAAGCTTTCTATAAACTCTTGTGTGACTTATTTTACAACTTTTTAATCATATGCTTCACTATTAGCTTACATGCCATTCAGGAATCCGTTTTTGGACCACAGACTGTATCTAAAAATGGACGATGCATCTCCACTTCCTCCCACTAATGAAGCTAAAATATCCTGGATACAAACGCTGCCATCGTGCACATTTGGAGCCAGAGTCTGTGCAGCAGTGATCGGGTGATGGAGCCTCGGTTGTGAGGTCTCTTCCATACACACGCTCGACCAATTGTGAGAGAGTCTCAGCGTCAATCATGAGGTTTTCACCCCATTTTAGCTGGGGCTCAATGCAGTCTAGGCTCTAGGTCCTGGGCCTAACTGAAGGAAGAAGTATGAACCACTCAAACTCAATTCTGGTTACCTGCCGTTTGGATTTGAATGTACGACTTTGACTTGAAGTTTGATAACTATGGAGTCTTGTAATCTCTGCTCGTCTGTGACACTAAGATCTCTTCAGCTTAAGGTGCCAGCTGTGTATGGCTTCGGCTTTACATATCATTTCATCTCCAGAGGCCAGCTCCATTATCCTCCTCTGTTTTCCTCTTCCAGCCAGTCAAGTGAGGTCATTTCTCTTTGGTCAAGGTGATCAGCTCCTTGAGGGAAATGCCTGCTCCTCTGTCAGGTTTGAGCTCTTAAAGCCGACCAGGCATGTCTCTAATTAGACCGAGTGCCGGTCCCGTTCATCCAAACCTCCTCTCCACTCTCGTCTTCAGTCCAGAACTAATCACAACCATCAGCACCACTCCCCTCATGCCCGCCGAGCACGGTATCAACTACATGAGCAAATGGAAATATATGCAAAGACCAGCTCAAAGTGGAGCTCAAGAGTCAGACAGGGGCAACGACTTTTAAATCCTGCACCTTATCCAAAAGTGCAGCCTTTAATGGCGGGGAAACTGAGACTGAAGGATGTTTGGGAGGTCTGTGATATGTGAGGCCGTAAATGATGTCACCACAACACACCACAGTAAGATCTCTGTGATGTGGTGGTCTGTTTGTGGTTTGGTGTACATGGGAGTGGAGGAGGGTCGATGCTCCAAGCTCCATGAAATCCCCACCCACGGAGCCACAACACTGGAGCGCCTTTTATGTGGTGTTGTATATGTTTATGAACTCATAACAGAGACAAATGAGCAGCTCGATCATCAGGACTACTGGGAGGGTGCAGAAACCATGGACTGATACAGTGTGACAGAAGAACTTCTGACCTAAAAGCAACAGTTTTCATTGTGTGTTGATGCGTTTGTGGTTCTGAATGTGGATAGAACTGGGAATGAGTTGGCGTCAAGAAGGAGACATGAGGGGTTTTACAGGGGACTCTCATGACTGGAGTTTTTTTTTTGGAGAAGAAGGCGCCAGCCCCCCGCAGGATAAGCGATAGAGATAATGGATGGATGGATTTCTGAAGAGTTTAACTTCTTCTTATCCAAATGAGGGAAAATCAGTCAGCAACAACTGATAATCACTTCATTATTAACATGTGACGGGTTCAACTTCTCCTGTTTGATAATTTGCAGTTTCTCTTTGTTTCAAATGAAACTAAATGGAACATCTTTGGGTTTTGGATATTTGGTTGCAGAAAACAAGACACGTTAATCCATCACCATTGCATTGACATAACGATTCATCAAATAGTCTTCCGAACACATTTTTCACTTGTGGCCTGGTTTAGGAAGACAGCTTGGACAATGTAGGCCGTGTCCCACTGCCATTGTAAGATGTTGTGTCTCAGCTGGTGTTACAGTATTCTTTGTTGTGTTGCTTGTTGTAGCTTAGAGGCTGAAAGTGGAGACAAGCCTTTATGCTTTAATGTGTTTTACGTCCATGATGATGTTACATGTGCTCCAACACTACTGTCTTTGAAAACTAAACTAAAAACATACATTTTTAGCTGTGCTTGTCTGGTTGACCGGTCTAAATGATTTTCATTTTTTTATCGTTAATTTCTTTTATTATTAAAATGTATATTATTATTAATTCCCGATCTATTTTTTGATTGTATTTTATCTTTCATTACAACTAATTTTAATAGTTTTGTATTTTTAACACTATTTTTTGTCTTACTATTTGTTCCACATGGTTTTGTGGCTGCTGCTTCTGTGGTAGCTCACAATCTGTGCAGCACATTGCGCGTCCACCTGGAATGAAATGTGCCATATAAAGATGTGCTTGCGTACATTGTCTTTTAAACCATCAATAAAATTAAAAAATCAATCAGTTCATCAATACAATAGTTCTCAAGTTAAAACTAATGAAAATAATCTGTAGTTGCATCTCTATGTATTAGGATGAGGCTGAGTTGCTAAAGAAAAACACACTGTACAGTTGTATGAAGCTAAATAAAGATTAAGTAAGAATAAGAATAAAAGTGTGCAGGTGAGTGGATTTCTGATAGATTATTGAGATGGAGACTTGCATTAGATGAGGCCCTCAGGCAGCAACTGGGTCCATTGAACTCATCACAGCAGTATGGAACCTACAGGATCCAGAGCGCACCAGCTCCATCAATGCTGCCATTGTCTCTGCACTGACGTCACAACACCAAATATGCTTCATTACCTTCTACCTTGAGACAGTGGCGCTGTGTTGTACCGCACAGTGCCTCCCTCCTGCCACTCTATACCTGCGAGCTGAGAGATGGTGATACGCTGAAGGGCAGGGAGCAGACAGGTTAAAGCAGCTTCAGTCGCTGAGTGGATCAGAGATGAGAGAGAGGAGATAGCGCCCACACCTCTGCTCGTGAGGAGGATTTAAAAAAGGTCAGGATTTTAACGGCTCGTCTTTATCTCTCTACATGATAAAAGCGCTGTTACCAGTTCACTTGGCCTTATCTTGTCTTTCTTCCCTCTGCTCATGATTGCGTGACCTGTTGGGCTGTGAAGAGCCTGTCTGTTTGTGGGTCACGCAGTCAGCGCAGCAGTCCACTTAGTCCAGCACTGGGTGAAGGGAAAGGCCTCAGCTTTATTGGGGACAGAAGAACACTCCAGCTGCCAGGGCTCGGGTGTGTGTGTGTCTATTTTCAGGCTTTAAAGTTGTTGTTGCACTGCGCAGCTGGCACACTTCATTTCTCTCAGACTGCAGGAAAAATTGTTTTCAATGCTCTCCCCGGGGGAAGTTTGGGGAAATGATAAATAAATCAGTAAGCAGAAGAGGCATTTCCAGTCCAGGAGCCAGAAACATAAAATTTAACTCAGATTCAAGGTTAAGCATGTATGAAACTTGAAAAAAAGAGAAAGAAAAAGGTTCAGCGAAAGAATATGCATCTGTGTTTCTTGACGTCCACGTCCATTTATTTCAGATTTAACAGACGAAACACCAGAAGGTACAGGTCGAGAAATGGAGCGTAAAGCATTAAACCAAATGTGGCTCCTTATGTATAGGCTCAATAGCACAGAAATAAAAAGGAACTTATGATAAATAAAATTTACAATCGTATAAATAGGTACGTATGACTGAACTTGGCTGTGCTGGAGAAACATGAACTATAAAGACGCAGGGAGTTATAATTATAATCCTTGTGACCCCATCATTTTTATTCCACAGTCTGAAAGGCTTCTGCTGCTCAGTGTGCCCTGTATGTGGTTTGAATGGAACATTTCAAAATAATGTCATAATAATATTATCATAATTATTAGTATATATTCCAATTTAAATACCTGACCCCTCTACGAAGTATAATTTGGGGATTTTTCATAATCCTGATGCACATACCAGCACATGCTTACATAAGAGCAAGACAGTACGAAGGAGAGGCAGACAGGAGGAGAAGAAGAAGAAGAAGAAAGCTCTCCTCCATTGTTTGGTTTAGATAATTTTAGGTTGGCTACAGTCGGTATTTTCAGTGGTGTTGTTTGTTAATTAATGACTATTATGACAGTTCCCCTGAGAGGAACAGCGTGGGCTGCAAAGGCCTGGGCGCTCCCATGTCTAATCTCATCTGGGGCCCTCTGCCCAGTTCGCCTTAACTTCATCTGCTTCCAATTTGGGCTCAGCATTTGTGCATGAATATCAGCTGCTGTGGCCTTTTCTGCACGCTGGCTGCAGCTCGCCACCCTGCAGCCCGCCATCCTGCATGTATGCATGCATTTTCTGTGTCTTTGCAGCTCTCGTCTCGTGAATGCATAAAAGCAGCGGGTGTGTGGATGCCGCTACATCAAATCCATTTTTTGTGAATGAGCTGGAGCAAGAGAGACTCGCATTTTTTACATCTGCCAATGCAAACACAGGGGAAACCAGAAATGCTGCTGAAAGAAAAGAGGTGGGCTGAATGTAAAGGTGACTGTGATGTGTGTGGCTCCGTCTAAGAGGAGTGGGAGTGGAGGTCACCTGCTCCAGTTCAGCCCCATCCTCTCTGACCTCAGGCTGGGGTCCCTCCACTCACAGCTAAAGCTGTGCCGCCATTAAAGCAGCTAATCACAGTGAACAGCTGCATCCTTCACTATACAAATTCTCAACACCTCTCTCTCCCACCCACACGTTCATTCTGGCAGTCAGACAGACACATGCACCGACGTCCGTGCACTCCCACTCTTCCTTCGCTAATGGCAAGCTGCAGCCGACTGATGTTTAAAGCGTGGGGTTTAGCGTGTAGGCCTGTGATAAGCTGCGCTGAGCTGTGAAAACACAGATTACATTTCTGCGGCTTATTACAGACAGCGCGCCTCTGCCTCCCAGCCATACCGTAATTGCAGCCCAAAAACCGCAGCCTCCGCTTGGCTGCGAGATATGGCTTGATGGGACCCCCCGCGGCAGAGTTTTGACAGCCGTGCTAATTCAAGTCTACGTCCCCCCCCCACATGTTTTGCTGCACGGCGGCCCCCCTCCTGTGATAAGCCCCAGCCGTATTTTCTTTTAAGTGCCTTCCTCCGTAAATAAAATCAGGGCCGTGATGTCAACTGTCAACTAGTGTCATCTTCATACGTTTAAGACGCCGTCAAAATTAGAAGATAGAGGGCGAGGGTCCAAAATGCAAATGAATGTTATAGATTTCCAAGACTGCTGAGTGTGCAATCACATTTCACTGCGGTACTATATGTGGATGCTGATGCAGCCTGTATGAGACAGCTCTAATGTAATAATCTTATATTTAAATGTTACATTCGATATTCTCATGTCAAAGAATTACCTCCAAATGATATATAATTTTGATATCTGTGTTTAATGTAACGTAAGTTGGGATATCCCATCTGAAAACAAGCATTTACTTACTTGGAAATGCCAAAGCCAACCAAGCATACATTAAATCCCTGTTTCTGGCAGCCAATGAAAGTGCCTACATCTGCAAATACTTAGCCCTTTTTTTTTTCTCAGGCTCAATCAGAGATAAAGCCCATTGTGTTCCAGGTCCAGAAGTAAGACAATATCTCCCAAACCTCATAGAAAACAATTAGGACTCAGTAATTACACCATTGGCCTGGAATTCCAGCCAAAAAGAGAGCGAATGTGAAAGGTGCCTGTCTGATGCAGTGTTATCTTACTCCGCTTGGACTCTGATGGAGAACGTTTGTTTATCAGCCTGGGTGTGATGTCATGTTTTGCTTTTGAAGCCTTAAGTTTGAACAAGAGAGGCCAAAAAAATCCTCACAGGAGTGCGACTGGATGACAGAACGGCCTGATCTCTTCCCATAAAGTTCTCTCATTTATATCTGCTGCTTTGTGTCTGGAAACGCATGATTCCAAAATTTAAACAGAGACACGTTATCTTAGGTTTAGACTGGACCTGTTGATTTACAGATGTTGACCTGTCGGCTGGCAGGCGGAGGGGTGAGGACAGAGGGACAAAAGAGAAAACAACTCTCTCTTCTCCATTTAAAATGTAAGCGCACCAATAAACATGCTCTGGGTTTATAACGCACTTCCTTTCCCTCCCTTGCACCTTAACGCAGCCTCAGCCCCAGAGTCCTGCTGGAAATGGATGTTATTGAGATCTGCTGTAAAGCACAGCGGCCTTGGGAGTCAGACATGGCCAGGGGCTTTGGAGGTGGCCTGGTGAGAGAACCGTGGAAGTTAAAGTGGAGCCGCATAAGTAAATGAACGGATCATACACATTTTCCACAGTCTGAGCAGAGGAAAAAGGAAATGGTGAGAGCAAAGGTATATGACCAACACCGGAAGTCTTAAAGGGCATATGTATCTGGCTCTGGCTTTTATGAGATTTATGAGATTAAAAGCAATACTTTATTAATGTCAGATCTAGACAGTAGATTTCAAACAGTGCAGGAGGATGAGAGACGCTTTTATATAACAGAGATGCTTCATTTACCATGCCTTTGTAATAAAGCCATACTCAAGGTCAAACAAGTGCTTAGAGCCGTCTGAGAATCTGCAAAGAAATGTGTAGAGATTTGCAGATGGAGCCACACACAGGTATTAAGACCCTGGATTTAAAACTTGCACCCACTGAACCGTGAACGCAGCTTTAACTTCACTTTGCAACACTACAGCAGCAGATTTATGCACAATCGTGTTTCCAACTTTGCCCGTGTGGCAAGATTTTACTTCTCCTTAAAGCGCCGAATGAGGCCGACAGCAGCGGGATATCAGGTTCTGAGCTGGCAAGAGGTTCCGCTCACACGGCAGCCGCAGAACAAAGCGCCGGTGGCCCTGGATAGCATCCATGGTGCCGGAGAGTAAAGGCCCCCGTGAATGGGACCTGTCACTTCCACTCAGCGCCGTCTGTGATCTGAGCCACCCGTAACGACGCTCAGATAAGTGGCTAATCCAAGCATCCCTGTCGGCCTGTCAGCCCCCCAATGCCATGACAACCGGAGGGGAATCTCCTCCAGCAACAACTTAATTGGATAATTTCCTCCCATGTTTGACTGTGTGTTCCTCTGTCTTTGTTAAGCAAAGTCTGGTTTGTGCTTGACTGTGAATGAGTTTCTTGACTTTGAGCGAGAGGAAGGACTAAGACAACCACCATATTCATGCAGTCCTGATGTGTGTCATGTGAAAACAAGCCGGAGAATTGGAGCCATTTCTCCAGTTGAGGCCACAGTGAAGCACACGACAGACGGCTGAGAGTTGTTCTCTGCTCACCGAGGAGGGAGAGCATTAAAGAGAAGAACGGCCTCTGCTTTCAGCACCACAGAAAGTTGACCACTCGTAACTACTGTAAACATTTATTGTCCTTTGTGTCGCAAAGCCCGGTGATTTATGTTACACCCAGTCAAGTCCTGGGTCCCGGCATAAACAGACGCTCCACCCTTCTCCCCAGACTGCTGAGACCCGGGGGCCAGTGCCAGGGGAAGTCATTACACACTGTGTGTGTGTGTGTGTGTGTGTGTGTGTGTGTGTGTGTGTGTGTGTGTGTGTGCGTGTGTGGTGGGCAGCTACTGTAGTTGAAAAATGAAAACAACAGTCGGTACAAGCAAGGGATGAGAGCCGGGTTGCAGCTGGACCATAAAACTCCAAACCAACCACACAAAAGAATCAACCCTCGCACTGACTCTTAGAAGGAACACATTAAAACTGATTAATAAAGTGAAGGGAAGCTGACTCACCCCGAAGACGCTGAGGGATCTTGTTTCTTAACTTCATTTTAAAGACAGAGGCAGCCTTATGTAAACCTAATGGGAATCACTCCTGTTTGTAAGTATTACTTGTACACGTGTATTGGAAGGCACAGCGGCAGGCTATAAGACGGCAACGCAAAAGAGAGCGATGCAGATGGTGGTAAATGAATAAACTGAAAGATGTAAAGAGTGATAAAATGAGGTAATGGAAAGACAGGAAGTGGAGGGAGGACAGAAGACTGAACAATTTTGAGGTAACTTCTTCCTCTGAACAATTTCTTGGTCATAGATTACAATGTTAGCCCCCTGTGAGAGTCCAACGTGTCTGTAAATCCATGAAAACCCTGCTTCTCTCCTGACTTACCTTCTTCACAGGCAGCGCCGCTGAATCCTGGACAGCATTTCCACTCCAGAGAGGTCACTGTGCGGTACACAACTTTGTAGGAAGGTCTGACAACGGTCCTGTAGCTGCAAAAATAGACACAAACTCTCAGGTTAGCTGTCGGATGATGATGCGAATGATTTTTCGGACTCACTCGCCCTTATATTCGGTCTTAACAATATGACTGTGGCATGAACTGGAGTCACTTCAGCTGCTTTCAGACATGCACTGAATTCCGGATAACCTCCTGATATTATCCGCAGAGGTGCTGTAGGTGAGAACGCGACTGTCCGACGCCGAGGGATCCTCCTTAGTTTTTCCTGCCAGCCCCCAAGTGAAAACGTTGGATATTGTCTGAGTGAGTCCATGTGAGAATGCAGCAGAAGATTATTGGGAGGATTCATAGAGAGCGGAGGATTCAACGTGAGCAAGTGGGACTGTAAAAGAATACAAATAGCTTAGTAGAAAAAAGAGATGTAATACAAGACAAATATGTCAACTTGTAAAGACTTTTACAAATTGACATATTCGTCTTGTATTACAGCTCGTGTATTACAACAAAGATTTTGGGAATAAAGGCTGACGATGTTGTAAACTAAATTTCTAGAGCTGAATTTATAAGTAATGTTCTGCCTCAATGCTCTGGAGATTTCCTGATAGTGTGAACACGTCAGAAGTGTTATTCTCTATTATTTCCAGAGTTCATGTCTGAAAACGGCGATACAGTGAAGCTAAGAGAACACACTTCAAGTCACAGAACAAATTATTTTTTTTCTAGAACATTGGTTTGGTTATTAATGTCCTCTTTGGTTAAAGTTTTTTACAGGTGCAAAATATAAAACCCCAAAGGTCATACTCGCACATAATGTTTTAGGTGTTTTAAAGTTGTTTCCCCTCGTTTGAGTGTTCACATCTCAGTGGTATGTATGCATTAGTGGTACATTCCGTTGGCCTCCTCACCTCCCTCCTGTACATCCCTGTGGCCAGCGGCATGTCTGGTAGACTCGCTGGAGAATTGTCCCGTTCTGCACCTGGCACGTCACTGTCTTGGTGACCGTATGAGGACACCAGTTCCTGACGGGAGAAATAAAGGGAGAGGAAGTCAGTAATCCGGAGTTGAGAATAAAACAACAGCAGCAGCGTCAATTTGTTATTCTTAGACACAGAGGGAATAAAAGCCAATTTTCAAAGTAAATAATTCAAGGAAGAGCCGTGTATATTTTATAAACACCTTCAGACAAGTGCACTCACACTACAGCACTCTCATAAAAGTAAATTATCCATGCAGTCACAGTCAATGCTCTGTTGTCTCCTTGTGGGATCTGATTCTTCTCTCCTGTTTCCCCACCCTTTTGTTTTGAAACTTCTTTATGGTGTTTACACAGTTTTTTATCAGCCGCGAGATTTGCAGGAGTGCATTGTGGGCAGTATTTACATTGCAGCATCTCCTCGGTCAATACACATCCGTTTGCACTTGGCTCTCAGGGGAGGTAAAGTCTCGCTGGAGGGAGCACAGAGGAAGACGAGGTCTCGTAGGGGGATTAAAGCTTTTTATCACCGGTTAATGTTGGGTCATGAGTCCACTCGCTTTCCACAGAGGACCTGCGAGACATTATGAGGATTCACTGAGGCTGTTAAGAGCCTGACCTGCTTATGTAAAGGTCAGAGATCTGATAGTGAGGATATAAACACTTAGAGCAGGCAGAGTCATGTGTGCTCACCTATGGCCACAAACTCTAGAAGAAGAATTTGATATATTCTCCTCCTTTTTCCACATTTGTGAAACCATGAGGCTAAAAGCACCACAAATGAGTAAGGGAGGAGATGACCAAAGTTTAGCACCAGAGGCAGGTTTCATCTCATCCCTCTGAACGGCTTTAATACATGGAAAACAAAATATACCCTTATTAGTATTAATTTGTATGGATATGTTGGAGGAGAAACAAGGAGAACCATTACTATAGGCTGTGTTTACACAATCAATAAGATGTATGGAAAGGGGGCTCTAAGTCGAAACTACAAAGGAGGCTTGTTGTGGCTTGTAGCACAAAACTGCACTTTGTGTGTTCCAATGCCAATGTGTGTGCAAGAGAGGGAGGGCTGTTTGTCAATATGTGAGACCGTGTGTGTGTGTGTGTGTGTGTGTGTGTGTGTGTGTGTGTGTGTGTGTGTGTGTGTGAGCAGTTTACAATAAAGGAAAGTGCCAAAGGCGGAGGATGCGGAGCAGCCCAGAACCACCTCACATTAACAATCTGCACATGTTGCAGTGGCCGCACACACACAAACCTGAAGCTCTGAGAAATGTCTGTGTATGACTGCACTTACTGGTACTTTTTGACAAAGGTCTCTGTCCCAGATAAGATACAGATAAAGAAATAAAGACCACTTGATTCTATCAGTGGCTTCAGAACTCCCTTCTTTGTTCTGCACCTTCGCCCTGAGTCCTGGGTTATTTTGGCCATTTTTTAAATTCTATCAATTTTGCTTTGTATTTCACAATGTAAAATGTTTAGCGTGCCAATTTATTTCAGCACAACATTGCCTACATTTTTCACTTTAACAAAATACATCAACATATTCAACAAAAAACACAAGACACATCACGTGATTTGATCACGCTGGCGTACAGCATGTATGAAATGTGTCTCGGACCGTGATCGGGACAAAAGGACCAAGGTTTGGTCCGTTCAAAAGAGGGGGTCTTGGTCGGAATCAAACTGAATCATTACTAGTTTGTTTGCAGTGAAAACACTTTTTAGGATGGTTCAGACGTTTCACTTGAAGTTGACGAAAGCTTGTTACCCATTAAAGAATAAAAGGAGAAAAATAATGACAAGAAAAATAAGAATTAGTTGCTGTAGAACATCTGGAGAAGAGGATATGAACTATTGCATTGTAATTTGGTTAAATGGGCCAACTTGAAAAACACTCTCTGAAACTGAGAGAGTGAGAGGATCAATGTCAAGTGAAGGGAGACGCAGCACACGAACATGATGATGACAGGACGTAGGTGTGTCATGCTAAGAGTTCACGAAATTGCAATGTGAAACCAAAACTGAGTGAACATGATGTAACAATAACATGAACCTTGGTTCAGTCATTGGTTCTTTCAGGTGTGAAAACAGCCTGAGACAATATATCCCACTAACAAGTCAAAGGAACTCTGCAGACACAGTTTGAATTACTCAAATATTTGTCTAGAAAAGTGAGCGGGCAATTCATCTGCCACACATGCTATCTAAATATATATATATATGTATATTTATTCATCAGCCATAAGGCAACAAACACAGATTTATATGATCTGGTTTCTGTCCCTTGTCCAGAAAGACCTGCTCTGATTGGTGTAAGGTTTCAAACACCGAAGGAGCTGTGGTCAGGTGGAGCTGGACACTGGGTACCAACGCCTCCCCACCACCCAGCAGACTAACATCGGAGGTTCCCAGGCTGAGAGGACGTTTCACCTGGGAACAGCTAAGACAGTCACCAGGGGGTACGAGGAGGGAAGTGAATTGAGTTTTATGGTCTCCCCCTCTCTCTTTGCATTGTACTTATGCAATTACCAAAGAGGAAATGCCAACCACCGCCGCTGCCGCTACTGCTGCAGTGAATAAAAGAACAAAAGCAGCTGGCATTACAGACTTCACCGTTTCCCAGATGGCTTTGCAACCAATACCTGCATTACCTACATAACTTGCTAAAGCTGAGTCAAAATAATTACAAGGCAGCTAAAACAATACTTTCTTTCACTGCAAAGGGGACGGAGATGATGATGTATTCCTGGTATTACCTGCGGGCACAGGTCACACCATTATCACCTCTGGGATGTAAAAGACTGAATATTAAATATCCGTCTTATTACAGAGCCCTGAAGCAACAATCCCACTCATATTGTTCCTGAGAACTGCTACACAATGGACTATTGAGTATTGAAATGATAATAAAGCAACGCAGGTGCATGGTGCGCCCAGTCTTTAACTGTCAAATGTTTCCTAGTCAACACCTTCTTCTTACTGCAGGCGCCCCTGTGTTATGAAGTGTGAAACCCAGCGGCACCGTGCTGTTTCACTGGCAAAGGCACCAACGCGGGCCCTCGGTGAGTATCAGGTCTCTAAGCACACATGGCACACACTGAATTGCCGGACCCAAGCTAAATAAATCTTCAACCATCTCTCAGAGTCACACATATCCACAGCCAACAGTTAAGACAGAAATCCACGATTTTAAAGGGACGGAAAAATCACAGCTTTGGCCCATCTGTTCCTCAACGCCACGGACGCCAAGACAGTAAAAACGCTGGAGAGCAACAAAAAAACTTTGCTGAAGAGTAAATGATTGCAAATGCTGACAGAGAGCTTGTGAACTTGTCAAAAGGGTTATGTGGTGTATTCTGGTTACTGAGCATGCCCTCATCGTGCCCTGCTTTCTGTGCAGTCATTCATGATCACACTACTGAGTTGGTGCACTTTCAGCAGCAGACTGTGTGGGGAGGAAGGAGCTGGGAGTTGAGCCGTGTGAACTCACAAGAGGGCTGACGAGGGTAAAAAAAAAAAAAAATGAAAATCTCAGTAACTCCCTTTCCTTCCACCCATCCATTCATGTTCTGTGGGAGGAGGGACCTACAGTCAGAGAAATGTTTGAAATGCAGGATGGATATGAATCTAGAGGAATTTCTGTAGATCTCTGTCTGTTGGAAAAATACTTGGGGGGAACAAAGGACAAAAGAGATGTGGCACACGACCAGAGGAGAGGAGAGGAGAGGAGAGGAGAGGAGGGGTAGGAGGAGAGGAGAGGAGAGGAGAGGAGAGGAGAGGAGAGGAGAGGAGAGGAGAGGTCATTTTATCATAAAGGTCAGATAAGGGAGCTTCCCATGGGAAAAGGGAAGAGAAAAGAAAGACAATTATGAAGCAGTGTTGGTCCCGCGGGGGAAAGAAGAGGCGTAAGATAAATGTGCTGCAACAACAAAAGACAAAGCGGGAAAAAAGACAGAGAGTAGAGTCCCTGTGAAATTAATGACGAGAGGGGGATACGACATTCCTGGAGTCCTAATCTGCAGCTTTTAGGGAGAGCAGAAAGAACCAGAGGAGCCTATGAGAGAGCAGCGTGAAATGAAGTGTGACAGAAAATGAATAATCTATCTGACAAGAGTTATGTTCGGTTTGCATTTGAAGAATTATGAAGTAAGACAATAGAGAAGATTAGTGCTGGTGGGATACGGAGCTGCGTGTTCAACGCTGTGCTGTGTTTTCCTTCAGCGGAGGACACTGAAGACCATGAAAGCACCTCGGTGAGGCCTTGAAGGTCAGGGCTAAGTGACTCTTCACAGCAGCCGCACAGGAGCAGGACAAAAACTCTCATTTGTCTTTGTCTGTTTTGAGCTTTCAGGCCTGGACACCTGTGAGCTTTAAGTGCGTCACTGTGTGTAACGGGTACGTGCATCTTTAAGTGTCTGAGGCAGTAAACACCTGCTCTGCTCATCATGAATGAGATTCTGCAAAACGTGTCACTCGCAGAGTGTGAGTGAGACACTGGTGCAGGACTGAAACTGACGGTTCATTTCTCGATTCATCCTTTATTTAATGAAATTTGAGAAAAGAAAATCCTAAAATATCCATCACAATTTCCCAAAACCAAAGGTGACGTTTTCAAATGTCTTGTTTCATCCAGCCAACAGTCTTAAACCTGAGTGAAACCTTTTACAATTAGAATGTCACTCAGTCAAGCGCATACCTCCTTCAAGGCCCAACTAATTTCCCACACTCACAGATATCAGTTCCCTAAATGTGCTCTGGGAAACCTGTAAAATGTCGAAAAACATCTTTAAACTTTAAAGAAAGTGATAAAAGAATTCCTGGATCCCTGACCCCTGACCCAGATCTGTGCCAAAATTGATTAGGTTCTTCCCTGATTCGGACCACATCCTTGGATGTGGTACGAATCGTTGTTTTTGTGTAATCCTGCTGATAAACAAACAAACAAATCAATTTAATTAACAGTTTGGTGTATAAAACATCAGAAAATAAACAAAGAAAAGAGTGCAAGGTGTTGTCTTACAAGGTCTTATTCCCTCAGTCAATGTTTTCACCGCTGTCCATTTGTTTGTTTGTTTGTTTGTCAGCATAATTACTCAAAAACTAAGACTTGCAGGAAACTTGGTGGAAGATCCTTTTAAATTTTGTTTAAAAAAAATTATTGTAATCTCTTTCTTCAACATTGTGAGAGCATTGTAGGCATTTGTTTCCGAGATTTGTATTGATTTCTCAGAGAACAATTCATTGAATCTTAATCAAAACAAATCAGGCATGTTTAGGAGACTTAGAGAGAAGGTATATTAGCTCTACTGAGTGCCATTCTAGTTTTGTCCTGCCACTCAGTCAAAAATCAAACCTATGTTACCATCATGTAAAATCATATTTGAAATTTGTTTCGCTTTAACAGCGACTCAAATTAATCTATCAATGAAATAGTTGCAGATTATTTTTGGTTTCTAATCAATTAATCGTTGCAGCTCCTCACTGGTGTATGGTCTCGCTGTGTACGAATAATCCCAATGCTGGAAATCAGCCATCTCGAATCATGTATCTGTACAACTGGGAGCTCATATCCTGCATGAACAAGTTACCTGAACAAACATAAAGTGAAGTTGCCTAAGCAGTCAAATCCAAAGCCAGTTTTAAGCAACTCAGGACCCAGCCGAGTGGAATTGTCCGTCTTCATTCCCATGCTTAGAGAAAATGTGGATATGGTTAAGATGGGTGAGGAATGAGGGCGGCCACAGGGCTCAGACTGCCTGTCAGACCATGACAAGTCCTCTGAGGGAGGATAAAGAAGTGGGCGAGACAAAAAGTAAAGAAGCAGCTCCCTCAGTAACCCCTCAGCGTACTGAGCTCATATAGTCATTAAGAACACCAAGGGTGAACGAACACTTTATCAGCTCCTCCACAGAGCGAGCGCTACAGTCCAGAAATTACTCAGGAGCTGTTAATCCCCTTTGATTTGGGTAATCACTGTGTGAAGACAGGCAGGTATGGGAGGATGTTCACAGTGATGTTTTTTTGTGACAGAATCCTTTCCCCCAGTTTGCTAAAATGAATATTTATTTCCTTTCAAGTGCCTGAGCCACAATGACAAGTTAAGTCTCTGTCATTGAATGTCAAGTTGTTAATGCCGATGAGAGCCTTCTGTTGTCTGAAGTCCCTCGGCCACCGGCTTTGTTGACACACCATAAACTGATGCTCTCACAGATCGGGCCACACAGCAGGTGGATCGAGACTTCCAGCTCCTCTGGTGTCACCTCAAACCCGCTGACCTCTCCGCCTCCGGACACGGCGGTTGACTCACAACCAACAGCAGCTTCTTCTCTGTCCCATCCCTGCCATTCCTCCTCTGCCGCACACAAACAGCGGCGAGCCGACTGTAAACTCACATCCCCTTCCCCAAACAAGCCCAGATGCAGCGGAGTCCCAGCTGCCTGTGTTTAGTAAACACGTTCCACAAACCTCTGGCCGTGAGTGACAGGGGGAGCTGAGTGGTTGAGGTGATGTGAGCCGGTGGAGCGAGGCTGCGGGGAGCTCTGAAAGCCACCTGGACACACCCAGGAGAGAGGGGCCTCCTCAGAGGGGTAGGGGGTCTCATGCAGGCTCCAGGACCAGGCTTAGCCCACACACACACACACACACACACACACACACACACTCACTCACGGCCTGACAGCATAAATATTTGCACGAAGGTAAACCTCCTCTCATCACTAAGCACTGGCTGGTCTCCGAGCTAAACACTGGCCCTGTGCAGGAGGGAAGCAGAGCTGGGTGATGCTCTCGTCTGTGTTTAGTCTCACGATTGTCTCCTTCAACATACGTTTTTTTCATGAGTCTGTCTGAACCCCCTTTCATTCAGTGACCTTTCCTGTGCACTATAGTAGAGGCGCATGAAAAACTCATTGACAAATTCAGGATGCACCCTGGGATCCACACAGGTTCTCAGAGGAGCAGCAGATGTTGATGCTGCTGCTGCTGCTGCTGCTGCTGGGTTAAGAGACAGAGGCAGAGGTGCTCTTGGGAGCCTCACAGAGAAACGTGGGTGAGCTGGGACGACAATGGGAGTCAGCAGAGCTATGTGTACTGCCAGCACAGGAAAAAGGAAACCAAGTGTCGGGAAGACAATAGGAGCTGCTAGATGGATGGAGATGGGAGTAACTCTGCAGAGTCATGCATTAAAGGGCTGCTGGGGTCAAACACACACTGTTAGAACAGATAAAAGCAAAACATGATGCCCTACTACTTACTTCAGGATACTCTCTGATCCAAACTCGATACACTTATATTTCATTTATTCATTTCATTTCTTTATTTCTTTATTTTCATTAATTGTTATTAATTAAGGATGATGGGACTGTGATGGGATGTGGAGATTCAGTGAAGTTATTTTTCTATCTCTCCTTTGGAAGAGTAACTTCTGTAAAGGATGATATTCTAAGAAATAAAGAGCATAAAAACATAAAGAAGCAATAAAGACGGTTTGTGTGCATGTAACAGGACACGAGTCAGGATTAACATACAAAGCAGTGTGTAGGTATATGGCAGTACGATGACTGGATGCTTTCTTTACCTTTTCTGGTAGACGGAGGTGTGGGAGGCTGCTGAGTAGGTCTTGTAAAGTCCCGTCTTCCAGGTCCCGTCCACGGCCGCGCTGAGCCAGAGCAGCAGCACCGTGCACAGCAAACTTTTCCTGCAAAGCGCGGACACGCTCTCCCGTTGGCGCGGTCCCATTCCCGTGGCATCCACGGCCAAACGGCCAGAAGAAAAAAAGTTTTTTCTATGACGAGCCCAACTTCCCCCGGTGAGAAAACAGACCGGTGAACGGATCCAGCTCTCGGGGGGAATCTGTCAAACAGCACCGGGTCGGCAGGAGAAGACACGCATCCTATTCACCACAGAGGCAAACGCGCAGTTAAGTTGAAACACGATTTCTGGCACTAGTTCGTGCGTAAAAATTAGCTTTGGTTAAATCCTGAGTGCGCCAGAGGAAAATGCCACCCCTGAAACCCCCGCCTCCCGTTCGCCTAACACAGATCTGCAGTTTGTAAAGCTTGCGCACAGTGAGTGTGTGAGTGTGCGTGTGCGTCCTCCTCTCCCTGCTCTGCCTGCCTCCGTCTCTGTGAGCGCGTAACGAGCCGAGCCTCTGCAGCAGCGGGCATGACACCACTTTTATAGTCTCCTCGGGTCCTTTGAAAAGCGCAGCCTGCTGGGTCTTCTCTCCTTTTTTCCACCCTCCCCAGTTTCTACCTCTCGCTGAGGACAATGCGCGCTTAAGGCGACGGCACGTTACGCACGGCATTTGTTCTAAACGAATTATGAGCTGCAGCTTCTCAGAGGTTCTTATGAAATCCCTGGAACTGAGCCCGAGATGAGGAACTGCTTTTTAACATGAGAGGATATAAAACAAATCTATCCATCTATCTACCCATCCATCCTTCTATCCACCCATTCATCCATCCATCCATCATCCATCTCTAAGTGTCAGGTTACAGTGACCTCTCTCTACCTGTGCATTGGGGACATGTAGGTTTGCATTCATTAACCACAGAGCTGCTCCTGCTCCAAACTAAATATCTGGCCCTGCAGCTGAGAACTCAGGCCCAACATGTTGATCTGTGGTTTGGGGATGACTACAGCTCTCAGGGCCCACGAGCTGAGCTGCAGGTTTCACCAGCTGTGATGCTGTGGACTGCAGAGAGAACTGGTTGGCTGGTGAGGTTCTCAGCTGGTGAGAGATGTTAACATTCAGACTGGCACAAAATCGCCACCTCACTTGGTGAATGGGGGGGGGTTAGCAAATGTATGACTGAGTGAGCCCACCTGCTCTCAATCACAATAAAAGGAAACTAGGATTTGGGGGGTGGGTGTGGAAAAAGATGTGCCAGAGTTTTTTGTTTCAGGGCACCCTTGGCATTTTATGAGGCCGTTCGGTGCAGAGCAGGAACTGGAGCAGTGTAGGGTTCATGTAAATCCCACAAGCAGCTGAAAATAATTTGACCTCTGGAGGAGGGAGACGGGGTTGGTTCCATTGAGAGGATTTCTTTCTCCCCTCATGTCTCTCCTTTCTCTCCTACTTCCATGAGTCCCTTCCCTTTTATAGTTCAGACAAAAAGAGCAGCATTGCCTATTGTCTGTGTAGTTTAGTGATCTGTTCACTCATATAAAGTGGTAGTGACTTAAGCAACACACCACTTTCCCTCTTTTCAGCAGGGGAACATAAGTCACCCCCTGCTGTGTTTGGTTGTAAACATGCTGCAATCCTCACTCTTTATGATTGTCATGCTACTACTCTACCACTGGGCTCTTTTGGCCTGCACAATACTGTAATGAGAAGCATGATGATGATCTCAAATGAGGGCAGCGACCTTTAAGAAAGAGACTTGAGTAAATTTAACATATTTTCATGTTGCTGGTTGTTTAGTCAAACCTGCAGATCCCTGTTTACAGCTGCACGACTCAGGCTACATGATATATGTTGTCGACGTTATGCCACACCAGTTCTCCAGAGGCTGTCTGATTAGTTTTTTAGAATAAACATCACCTGCTTTAACATGCTGACCTCAGCAGCCTCTGTTACTCAGTGCTGCACTAGATCTGCTACCTATTCTGCAGAGAAGACTTGAAAAAGCTACTTGGGCAAAGTGGAAAACTTTAGCAACCTTTGCTCGTGTTGTATTTTCCACTGTAGGCAGAAGCTTATGTTTCCCATACAACCTCAGCTGAAATGTTCAGCCTCGGCTGTCCTTTCAAACAATGGACAGAATTATGAAAGATTTTCTGTAGAAAGAGAAAAATCAAATGTGATTGAACAGAGTTGAAAACATTTATTCTTAACCAAACAATAGAAGACGTTTAGACCTGAAAAATCCAGACTCACTGTAGAAAACTGACACTTAGCCCATTAACGCCAAAGACAAATCCCTAGAGCTACTGCCCAGAGTGGGAAGCTAAGTACTGTTGTATGCTGCCATCTAGTGAGGAGATAATGAAAGGTTTGAAAAAGGCAATAACTCGAAATATTTCGTTTTCAAATAACCGTATGAATTAATACAAAAAATCAACTGTTGGAAGCTCAGTGAGGCTGTGTCCTGCCTTTAGTCTGCATTGAGGTATAAACAGACACCCTGGAGCACCCATCGGGAGATGTCAATGGTGGTGAACAGGTCCGCCTCAAAAACCAACCCCACACCCATCGCATTCCTCCGCAAGGACGTGGTGTACACTGGTGTTCGTAGTGTATCCTGTGGTGAAGAAACATACAAAAAATAATCACAACTTTTCGAGAAATTATCAAAAAAGTTTAGAATGGATCGAGAAGTTCCTGTGGTCCACACCTGTAACCTGAGTTGGCGTGCCTCTATGGGTATGACTTTGAGAATGGGCAGTTCAGCAACCAGAACCTTTGGTTTACTCCTCACCAGGCAGCCCTTCTCCATGTCCCAGTCTGCTCCCTCCAGATACAGGCCGGACACAAAACAGCCTGCAGGGAAAAAGGGGATCGGTCTTAACTCAATTCTAATCACGCTGCAAAAGGATAAAAGTAATTTCATTACCTTGTCCAGATCTGTCACTGACTTCTTCCTCGCTGCGGTACTGAGTCACTTGTGTGTACAGGGTGGAAAGATCCAGAGGCCAACCATTTGTCCTGCATGAAGCTTGGACCATGGCAGTCAGGTAGGACTCTGGGATATGAAGTCCTGATAGCCACATTACCTTGGGCTCTCCCTCATCCACCTGATGGACACAAAGACACAATTTGACTTAAATAACTATTCTCAACTTGTTCCTTAAATATTCAGTTTTTATCACTTCAAATGAGGTTATGATTTCATTAGTTGATTTTTTTTGTAGTAGGATTATGCAAAAACAACTGGATGGTTTACCACAAAAATTGGTGAAAGGATGCGGTATTGGTCAGGAAAGAACCCACTGAAATTTGGTGCAGATCAAGGATTTGTTTTTTCACCTTTTTTGACAGTTTTACTGTTTTCCCCAGAAATAATTCATAGATCTTCTTGTAAAAAATCAGGTGATTGATATCTATGAGTCTGTGCAATTTGGTGCATCTTGATTGAATTTAAGGGGACTGTTGGGCCATGGTGGAGTAAGGTGCTCGACTGAGTGCCATTCGAGTTCCACACAGAAAGCTACATGTAAGAGATTATCTGTAATAGGGAGTGTCGGATCCTCACCCAGTGGCTGTACTGTTCATAACGCCTCTTGAAGTGGCTCATCCAGTTGCCAAGTGACTTGAGTGTATCAGGTGCCAACTTCTTCCACATGGCAGGAATGTGTCCATTAAAAAGGGACTGAGCGACTTCCTCCAACTCACTGCTCATACCCACCTCGCCAGCCAAAGCCTGTGGGACAGAAGCGAATTAGAGCAAATACTAACCTGTGTGAAGCACAATGATTCAACACCTGTCTGTTTGTGTTCTACACATCTTGTCTCACCCTCTGCAGCTCAGCCAGGGACCGCTGCATGCGGACCACCAGTTTGTTGAAGCGTTCTAGTTCCTGAAGCAGCACCACTGACGTCGGGGAAATGTCCGTGCCAATCTTTTTACGAATCACGTCCATGTCGAATAATTGTGGAAGCTTACTCTGAATGTCCTGGGCCACCTGGCTGATGTATTGATCCCGACTGATGCCTCCACCAGATTCACCTGAGGCATACGAGAGTGAGTAAAGACAGTAAGAGAGACAGCAAACAGCCTTTAACAGTATGGAACAACTTCTTCTGAAAAATAATTGATGTTATGACAAGGGACTCAGAGTTGGATGTTGAGTTGAGAAAAAAATCTTCTCCTTGAATCAATTAAGAGACGAGAGAGATGACAGATGCCAAATCATACAATACCCGTCTGAGGCTGCAGGTATATTAGGTGGGTCCACATGTCTTTAGCTGCTTGTGTGTAGTATCCTATCTCTGCATTAGAATGAAGGCCCAACACCTCTGGCGTATTTGCCAATGGCAGCGTCTCAATCTCATCTGTAACACAACAGTGTAATCTGTGAGTGGTGGCACAATATTCACTTCACCTTAAAGTAAGGGAATGAAATAAAGTGAAAATAACAACTGACCAACATATATTGTCTTGGGTCCGTTTGGAGGGATCTTGTAATCCACATCTTTGTTTTCAAAGAAGTGGAAGCGGCGGAAGGTGTAGAAGAGGAAATCTCCAAGGTACTCATCCATGTACACGCTCAGGATCCTGCGGTCAAAGCTATCTATGGCTCGTCCACCATACATGACCTATAAAAGATTACACACGCATATTGAACTTACAGCATCAGCTAGCAGGATGATACAGATACAATCTATTAAAACAAAAGTCATTTAGACTAACCTCCCCAATGAGGTATTTAAGACTTCCCCAGGGAATGTTGCTGTCTCCCTGGTTGTGAGACTTGGTCAGGTAGGTATTCAGGATCTCCATACACACCTGTTGAGCAAAGTTACAATGTTAATAGAATGATATCACTTAAGCAGAAACAAACAAAAAAGTAATATTAACAAATCAATTTTTTCCAGCACATTGTAAATTAATCTGTGGCACTTACAAAGAAATCAGAATCGTTGAATTCGTAGGAGACGTTCCAGCCAATCTTCCCGTACTTGCGTCTCTCTTGCACCACAGCATGGAAGAAGGCCAGCACATACAACAAGCTACGGAAGGCAGGGTGTGGGCATTCGGTCAAGGTCTCATGGGAGATTTTGGAGTACGTGGCTCTCAAGTTGAGCTTGAGTCCATTGGGAGGCTCCGTCACCACCTACATGCATCATTAAATTACATGTAAACACAGTGATTCCTCTTTGAAATCTGTCTCTTTAATTATAGTATTTTCTGGATTAGATGTACCATGAGAACAGCATTTTGAACAAATTATGTGATCTCATATACAGCTTTAAAACTCTTTATACAAAAATATCTATATTGACAACTAATATGTTCCTAGTGACGTTTCCTTTAAAAAAATATTATTTACGTGTCTATTTGTTCAAATAAAACAGGTTAAAGGAGAGTATCGCTATTGCTGTATAGAAAATCAGTGTCTTTCCCATTACATAGAGTAAAACTATTTAAATTCAGCGCCTATATGTGAAAATCCTGGGGCCAACTATTAGATCCCTAGAAGTTAACTCCACCGTCTTCAAACACTCTGAAGAAAACACTACTGAAGGCAAAGGGACACTTTAGTTTTACCTTTAGTGACTTTTGCAGTATGCCAATGGGGAAATCCTGAATGGGGTTGGTGGTGATCCACAAACGGAAGTTGGGATTGGGCTTGGTGATCCTCTCTAGGGACTTCTCTAGATCCTTCAGCCATTTCACCAGCAGGTGGCAATTCTGTAGCATCAGCCACTGACCACGGGAGGCTGCATTCTCCAGCAGCTGCAGTGCAACCTTTGTTAGAGGAACAGAAGACGATTACCCTCAACATCTTTACTTTCTATACTTTCTTATTGGGACTACTCCATATACATATTTAATTTGGCCACTGTTTCATAGCAGTGATATGTAAAAGAGTGATTCAGTACCTTCTCTTGGCCTTGGCCCATAGCAAGGAACTTGAACTTGCTGCCTCCAAAGCCTGACCTGTCAGCTAGTTTCATGAGGTCACCGGCTGGGTCAGAGCCAGGACTCAGGGTGAAGATAATGGGGGAGGAAGGTGTACTCTGTTCATAGATTGCATCAAAGTTGATCACAGGCGGCTGAACATACCTGAGCAGAAACACAAGATAACATGTGGAAACTCTTGATAAGTCTTTCTGTTAAAATAATCACATGTTCTGTTAACTTCATAAAATAATTGTGCCTGGTCAGCCGCAACCACAGTGATGTAATTGTGGTGTATAAACATACAATGTATATACGTATATAGACACATATATACTGTGTGTGTGTTTATACAGAGAGAGAGAGAAACAGACTCACTTCTTGCCCATAGTGACAGTGACATAGTCGGTCACAGCCCTGTAGACTCTGTCAACACGGAAGCAGCGCAGCAACAGCAGCTTCTGAAAGGCTGACAGGTTCTCCTGATATTTCATAGGGAACGGAGCCTGTTCTGGTCCATCCAAGTCATACCACTGAGGTGGGGGAAAAAAGAACGAGTTTTAAACACGTAACCAATTAATCAAAACACCCGCAGTAAGACCTGTGTCACTATGTTCACTTACAGACTTCCAGTCAGCAGATTTTTTCTCCACGTCATCAGGCAGAGAACCAAACTGTTCAGGAAAGAGCTCTGCGAGTTTCACGATGTCTTCCCAGCCCTGGTCTTGGAGCCAGTCACAGGGCTTTTTGCAGTTGCTCTTTTCCAGGGATAGATTACCTTTACACAGGAGGTGGAAAAACGTCAAAACATTGTCTTTGAACATTGGGTGCATACACATTTTTGTGCATCTGAGTTCAACTTCTCTGGATATCTCACCCTTGATGAAGAACTCCAGCTCTTCCTGCAGTGCTCTCCCTTCTGCCTGTTCGATCTTGATGGTCATGTTGAAGGAAAATAGCAGCTTGTGTCTCTCGAACAGACCTAAGGATATGCGGTCAGTTCAGGTTATAAAATAATAACAAACCGTATGCTTTATCAATTGTTTCTGTAATTTTGTATCATTTCCAATTACTTTACCTGTGCAGCCATAGTTATAAACACTGTATGTCAGAGTGTTTATGATGTTCTTCAGTCTTCGGGGCAGGACAGAGTCTGGCAGAGATTTGCGAAGTGAAAAGTCAAACAGTTCCAGGTAGGAGGCCAGAGAGTACTGGTACATGCTGTTCACCAGAGCCATTTCTGTCAGCACAAAGAACAGGATAGCACCACGCTTGGCAGCTGGTCGGTAGCCGTCTCTGAGTTTATCAACGTCCACAGATGTCTTCACAGCCAACTTGAGTTTCTCAAATACCTGATAATCACAACATCAAATAAAGAAATTAAATAAGATGAATGAACTCAGTGAATTTGCTGTTCTTCATTCCATTGTTTGCTGCAGCCGAACTGACCTCACTGGCTTTTGACTTTGTTTTCTCCAGTGTGGAAACCAGCTCAGTGTTATCCAGTATGTTGCCTGTACACAAGGCCAGCTCTCTGAGCAGGGAGTCCCCAAGGTTCTTCAGCAGCTTCTTATTGTTGCTCGTTTCCTGGATCAAACTCTCACGCTGCTCCTCCAGCTCCTTCTTCTCAAAGCCCATGATAACACTCAGCAGCTGGTCCTCCAGACCCTTCAGGGTCACTACATGAAACACAGACAGAACAAGGGACTTTCATACCTGCTGTTCACATCTTACAGACAAAAACTATGGTTACAATGCCAAAGGATCTTACCAGTATAGTTAATGACCATAGCTTTTCCAAACACTGATGGGTTATATTTGGGGTTTGCCAGTTTGGTGTTGAGATAAAGTTTAAAGTTGGGATCATAGTCCACCTCCTTGTCACCCAGCATGATGACCTGTCTGCCCTCTGCTCCTTTGACATTCTTCTCCAGGACATTGTCAATCACAGGGTCAATGTACTCGTCCACATCTTGGAAAAGGAATGGGAAACCATATTTGACGGCCATCTCTAGCTGCTTCAGGAAGTCTGGATCATTAAAAGATGAGATCTGGGGAAAATATGATCACAGTGTCAGGACCACATGCTGGGATTCTTTCCAAAATGCTGACTCTGGGGCTGTCAGCTGTGGAAACCTGTCTAAAGCAGTCCCTCAGGGACTTGTCAGTAGTAATAAGACAAAACTTCTATTTGCAGTAAATCTTTTGTACCTTGAGTTTGTTGTTTTCTTCTTTCTTCTTGATCCAGGAGAGGGCTTGCTGTTGAGGATCAATACACATGGGAAATCGGCTCCCTCTGGTTGTGAGGATCCCATTCTGCACTGACAGCTCATCTGGAGGCAAGCCCTCAGATCCCCATCTGCAGTAGCATAAAGGGTTTATATGAAACCTATACACTTAAACCCACAGCACCGGTAGTTGGAGTCAAGTATAGTTAAAATAAAGACAAATACACCCCAAAACAATTCAAGTTTCAAGTTGCAAAACCTGAGCACACAATCTAATTGTCACCTGCTGATTTCTACTTCATCAGTAAGAAGGCTTTCCACTTTGAAAGGCTGGCTCAAGGGGATGCCTCTCTCTTCCACATCCTTAACCCATACTTGGTAAACCATCTCATTCCTGAAGTCCCAGCTGAAGGCCCCTTCATAGCTCAGGAAAGCAGCAGAGATCAGACAGTCGCCAAGGAGACGCACGCGCCTCTGCTTCAACTCCTCCAAATCTTGTGTCCACCTGAGTGGGGATAGTAGAGAAGAGTGGGTTGTAAAGAGAGATAGGTAGAGATACAAAGATATAGTGAGAGGGACATTTGAAAGAACCAGATAAGCAACTCTTAGCAGGCTAAGTTAGTCTCATAGAGGCAAGTGATGTAACTTCCTTTGTTGCCTCTTTTACAGTCTCACCGTTCATTCTCAGAGCTCAGGCCGGTGATGAGTTTGTCAGCTGATATCAGCCTCCTCTCCATGACTTCAGCCTCCTCCTGAAGCAGCTGTTTCTCCTCAATAGCAGCTTGATACTTATCTCCCAGAGCCTGCAACTCTTTCTGGATATTGCTGAGCTCACTCTGAATGCTTTCCAGCTCCTTCTTACTCTGAAAGAAGTTCTTCTCTAGAAGTGCCACCTAGAAAAGTAATGGAAGAACCACTGTTTACAGATTACTGTGTTCCTCCTTATGGAGCATGATGGAATACCCGTTTCAAACTTCGCATTACCTTCTCTCTCTTAGGTTTTATCTCCCTGGCAACCTCACAGAAACCCATGATGGCCTCAACAAACTTGAGCATTCCTGAGCCAGCTCTACTGATAGCCTGCATCTCCTCAAGGGTCGTATGGAGGTTCTTCAGGAAGCCTGGTCAAACAAAATGACAAAGATGTCGCAAAAAGTCACGAGTATTTGTTATTATTTGCATTTGTTTTTAGGGTAGTTTTCCATTGATCATGAAACTGACTTACCTTTAACAGTCCTAACCTGACCGTTACTGATGGAATCACAGTCCATCTCCATCAGTGAACGCAGGAAGTTAGCCTCTGACATCATCCCCTTAGCTGCTTGCCAACTGATCTCCTTGTGGCCACGCAGCACCAAGATGCACTCACAAACCATCTGCACCTGTTTGGGAGGCTTGGCAAAAGATCTGCACGAGGAACCAGTGAGAAGGGCAGACAAAAAGAGATATAAATAGATGGTGTACATTTCTTGTCAGATATGTTTTGCAAAATTGATTAGTCTGCAATTAAAGATCCTAGAATAATAATCAACTCCCTGTACAGCATATTTTGGGTTATCATCTATCTTCTTCACAAAGTTTTAGTATGAGTTACAGAGGTCATTGTCTTTCTATTCATTTATGATTATTGGTAGCTTTTTCCTCTGTAGAATGAAACCAAGGAGGGGAGTTTACCTGATCTCTGTGACATCAGATTTTTCGAGGTCCTGAAGGGCGTTGCGGGCCGCCGCTAACGCTGGCAGAGCTTCAGCAAGGGAACTTTCAGCTTCTTTCTTCTCAACAGCGATCACTTTGTTCTGCTCTTCAATCTCTTCGGCTTTGTCTTCTGCCAACTTCTTTTTCTCCTCAGCTAAAAGGAGAAGTTATTGATAAGTGGTTTGTACCAGCTGTTTCTACTTTTGGTAGCTTACAATGCACTGTTGTTCTGTTCAAACCACGAGATAAGAGATGCAGTCAGTCACTGACCTACAGTGGTGTTAGTGACGATCTCATTCAGCAGGGTTTCACAAGCTATTGACTTCTCAGCAAGGACAACCTTCTGCACTGCTAGCTTGACATTCAGCTCAGCTAGCTGCTCACTGGCCTCTTTTAGTTTATCCAGACCTCCCTCTAAGTGCTTGCACTGACCTAAAATGGAGAGAAAAAGTTAACAAAATAAAAGTCTCTCAAATGATCACAAACATGCACATGAGGAACAAATTGTTTGACGTATTCCATCCTCTCACCCAGGATATACTGGTCGTTTTCCTCCAAGAGTTTAGAGTAGGTGTTAATGAAGTCCAGGTAGTTCTTTGGAGTAACGTAGTTACTACGCCTGAGTTTCTGCAGGAACAGCTTGCTGTAGTCACCCACAGAAGAATGGACCATGCATACATGATCTATCACGTCTGCAGAGTGCGCCTGAGGAATCATGGGACTCTCACCTGTAGAAAGAAAAAAAAAGTGTCTGAAAAGACTGAAAATAAATATATCCACAACAAATGCATTTTTAAAAAGATGTGAGTATTATTACACACCAAGGAAAGACTGAGCAACTGCAAGTAATGCCTGTGGAGGCCATGGCAGGAACCAGTCTATCACAGTGTTGTTCATCAGTCCTGAGAAAGAAAGGTAAATATAGTTGGCGAAATAAAATCAGAAATTATATTACAATTAAGAGATTACTGACAATATATTTCACCTGGGAAGTTCCTGCAGCGTGTCCTCAGGGTGTCTCCCACTGGGGACATGCCTAAAACAATGTGCAGGTTGTTGGCACTCTTGTTGACAAAGTACTGCCACAAACTTTCTTTCGAAGGACCTGTTCCCATCTTAAGAGCCTCGTCGCGAAGCTGGTTGACAATTGAATCCTTCTCATCATCAGGGAACAATGCTGGAACGATGCCTGTTAGGACAGAGAATGTACTACAGATGAAGCTTTTAAGAAAGACTAATGTACTGTGAGCCAGGACATAAGAGCGACAACCAACCTGAAGTCAGCATGTTGTTGATGAGTTCCAAGAAGCCCTCCTCAGCAACATGGGAATCAGTAAAGAGGAACACTATCTTCTTATTTTCAATGCCGAGCTTCAAGTACAGTGTTTTCAGGTCTTCACGGAGGTTTGACTCACTGTATCCTCTGCTTAATATTATCTCAAATACCTGGGGAAAGCAAATTTCTATTATGGTCTGCTTCAGATTACTTTACAGATATAGTTTAATGCTGCTTAACCCTTCAAACCCAAATCTTCCCATTGAGTTTCTCTTTTAGCTGCATTAAATAGACGACTGTTGTTTCCACACTTTCTCAAGCTTCACTGAAGCTATCACAGTACTAAGATAAATATTCTGAACTGAGATGTGACATTCTTATGGCAGTGAATGGAAATACTAGACTTTTTATGTCTTGTGTACATTTCTCCTATTGTGTGGTGTAAAACGATTGGTGGGTAGGTGTTGATAAATATGTTTTTTTGCTGTGTAACTCTCCATCATTAGGAATCATTCAGCCTTTACCACACCCATCATAGATTTTTTCTACCTCACATCCAGCAGTGAAAGCAGCAAGCTTGGTGAGGGACTGCTTGCCAGAGCCCCCCACGCCGACAAGCAGTGCATGGCCTAAATCGACACGAATAATGCGGTGCACCCGGGTCAGATGTTCCAGAGCGTCATCAAACAGTACTAGATTCATCCTCGACTTGTTCTCATTGTATTGCTCTAAAATTTCCTGCAGAGACAGAGAAAAAAAACAGAGTGGTCTTTCAGTACATCAATCCATCCATCAATTATACCAGTCAGCCCTCAAAGGGCTGGAGCCAATCTCCGCTTACAGAGACCCAATGCCTGGGTTTCTTGCCGTGGAGATAACTCGCAAAAAATGTTTTTGCAACCATTTTGATGACCTTGTCCTTGACCTTTGATCGATCAGCTCCATCCATGTGTTGTTGAGTTTTTTTTTACACACGAAGAAAGGAGTGAAAATAATTTGTTTGTGTTTGTGTGAATTGTCTGCTCTCAGGGTAAATATGGGAGTAAATGACAAATAACTGTCAAAATGTACTGTTGTAGTATGCTATTACAACTTGGCAATACCTGAAACAGGGCTTTTGAAGCATCATAGTCATGAATATCCTCATAGACTCTTGGTTCAGTCTCACTGAGGGCTGTCTTGTAGTCTCCAAAAAGAATTGGGTCCTTGATTACGACCTCAAAATCGGACATAAAATGCTCCTCAACCAGCTTCTTTATGTGGCCTTGTACCTGATAGCAAAAACACACATTTGATACATTAAATGAAACACTACACTATTTTTATACAGTAGAATTTAAACCAGGAGGAACAGTTACACGCGTTATACTCAGTAATTATGATATATTATCAATTATTACCAAGGCTTTGTCAGTCTCATCAATGAGTCTGTCATGGAAGATTCTCAGGCACTCGTTCCTCCAGACTCGCACAAACTGAGTGACAGTCAAAAACCTGTAAAGCACAGACATTTTGAAACACAGCCCTTTTAGTGCAAAGTGGTAATCTATTAAGTGTTAAGTGAGTGAATGTTCTTGATCAGACCTGTCTGGTTTGGTGAGCGTTAGTCCATTGTAGACCCGTGACAGGTCCCTCAGGTTGAAGATGTAGTGGAACTTGGACGGAGTGGGAGGCAAATTTTTGATGATGCTGTTGTAAAGTTCCAGTGTGCAGAACGTGACTTTATCACACACCTTCTGTATGGCCTCCTCAAACGGCTAAAATATTAAATCAAGTTTATTCAATTTGAGTGATTATGTTTTTATGACTGAGATTCAGATTTTGTATGTTCATGTGGAAAAGAGAGACTTACTCTGGTGTGGCCTTTGATAATAGAAGCGTATATAAGGTTGAGTGACTCCACTGCAGGGAAGGGGATGCTGAAGACACTGAAGAGCGAGATGAAGCGAGGATCCACCTCGTTCCTCCCACCTCCTGCTTTTCCCATGGAAGCAACAAAGCCGAGGTCTTTCAGGAGTTTGTAGTTCAGCTCCTTCCCTCGGTCATACATGCCTCCTCGATCCAATAACAGCTTCAGAAGTGCGATTGGCTGCTGTGTGTTATAACTATCCACCTGGATGAGCATATAGAGTATTAGAATAATGTTGATCATGAGAGTGCTGTCATTCTGCAAAGCACAGGAGTTAAAGACTTGGTTGAATGCTTAAAGCAGGAACCTTTGGCATATTCATGTCATCCATAAAGATCAGCAGTCTCTTTCCCATAGGAGGCCCGTAGATCTCTTTGGTCCTTTTCTCCACACTGGCCTCTAGGTTCCTCTGCACGTCCATTGAAGTCGTTCTGGATGAGAAGTTGATGATCAGAGTAATCTAGAAACAGAAAGGAAGATAAGAGTTTAACCTCAAATATGATGACATTGGATGAAAAGTTGGACAGCAAACGTACCTTTTTGTCTGAACTGAGGTTCTTGAGGAAGTTATGAATGGTGGCAGTCTTAGAAGTGCCAGACTCGCCAACCAGAAGCACTGGCCTTTTTATTTTCACCATCTGTTCCAGGATCCAGCTGGCCCTCGTGGTGTCGACAGTTGGCACTAAAGCAAAGGTGGAGAGGGAGGAAATCAAAGTGGAGGAATTTAAATCAATATGCACGTACGCTGGAAGCTTGATTTGTCCTCAGAATTTATCTTTACCTAGTATATCAGAAAATTTCATTTCAGGGTTGTGAATGTATTTGGTGACCAGGGAACTCCAGGGAACCCACTTCTCCTGTGTGCCATCAAAATGGAAATCATACAGAGTCTGCAGGTATCCTGTATGGATGGAGACATTTTCTTATTAATAATAGGACACAATAGAACCCAAATGCAGAGTAAATCTGTCATAAAGTTTTACTTTCATCATATTGATTGATTGAACCTAAAACCATAAATCAATCATGTCCATTGACTTTCAACAGTGACATTTATGACAGGCAAGGATATTTGTATAATCTCATATTATATGTACTCAACTCTTAACCCTGTTTTCTCGTATAAAATAAGACATGTAACCCACAATCAAACGGTTCCTAAAAGGGTATATTTAAATTCATAATCTTGATGATGCCTGCTAACTTCATAATCATCTACACAAAAATCCTTTCTTCTTACCTGGGATCTCACCAGGTCCAGCCAGGGTTTTCTCGTCGTGTACGACAGTTAAGCAGGAAATTGTCTTGATTAACTCATCAAACTTGATCCTGCCACTCTCCAGCAATGTGGCCCCGAGTGAGCAGTACAGAGCTTCCAGGAAGTAACACTCCAGGACTTCACCACTGCTGTTTTCACCCTCAAGCAGTGCATCCAGTGTCAAGCACAGCTGAGTCACCTGGACATACCACCAACACAGGCACAATCAATATAAGTAGTCTGAAGATGTGAATATACTGATCTTCATTCAATTATTTATGTATAATTACAACACAGGTACTGGAGTGAGATAGAAGGAGATTAACCCACCATGTTTAGATCTGTCTGTGGGACAATAGTCTTCAGTTTCTGACCTTGTTTCCCATCAACAATACCATCCACAATCATTTCAATACAGCCGTGCACATATTTCTCAAACAGTTTGTTTAAAACTTTGTGTTCCTAGAAAAGAAAAAAGGACAGTGTGAGATTTTATCAAATTTCAAACAAGTAAAATTATTACATAGTGCTAATTTGTTCCCAAACCTTTTCAGGTCTGTTGTTCAGCCATCTCTGCCAGTATGGGGTGTATCGCAGGTTTTTAGGGTCAACATAAACCATTCCACAGCGGGAAACAGTAGCAGGGGAAGCGTATTGCAAATCTCCCACCTGTAATGGTAGAGTTTTCTTATAATTTAAACATTGACATTTGGGAGAGGTACTCTGCTGACAGCAGTCTTGAATTTTAGACAAACCTCGAAGAGCAGAGCACAGTGATTCTGTAAACGGATCCGTTCTCCATTGGCCAGCGTGAGGAGCTTGTTGTCATCCATCACTGAGTTCATATTCTCGACCCACAGAGCATCCACATCACCGTCAAACAGGATGTACCTGTGAGTCAAAGGTTATGTCAGTTTGTTATGTTGAAGGACTTATCTCTTCCCTCAATTTATGCATGAAAAAAATAATATCAGATCATTATGAATAAGTGCATTTCTTAATCAGCAGTTTTTTACCTTCGCTCTTCTTTGTCAGTGGGTTTGTTGATGTCACGAAAGATGTTGGATAAGATCCCATCTGTCCAGTCTCGAGTTTCAGGATCCAGAATACCGTAAAGTTCAATGACACTCATGGCTTTAGGGTTCAGTGGATACATCTTTGTTTGTAATCCCAGTCTAGTGATGAGATATAATAAAGGTTAAAACATGATATTTTCCACATGAAATATCAGGAAGGTGGCACAAATGTAGATGATGTAAATTGACACTGACTTGGTCTGAGCTTGACATAATGTGCTGATGACAACTGATTTTCCTCCACCCGTTGGTCCCACAATCATAGTAGTGTGTCTCGTCATCATTGTCTCATAGATCTGCACCACTTTATCCACCTGAAAGCATAAAGAATAGGGCATGACGACATCTAATAACTCATAGGCTGGAACCAAATATGTGTTACTGAAATGTAGAAGTCTAACTTGTGTATCTGAAAGAATTAAATATAAAACTCAGATCAGACACCTGGTTAGGCATTATGACGTATTTGCTTTCATGCAGAATGTGTTCCACAGCGTCGTTCAAGCTGGGATAGCAAACACGAGGGCAATCCAGCTGAGGGAACAGGTCTGAGATCAGCCCGAGAAAAAGAGGCACGTCCTCAAACACAAACTTTGGAAGGTTCATGTCCCGGAGAGCACGCATCAACACCACATCCTGCAGAGTGGACATGGAATCTTCGTCATAAAATATCATAAAAAAATATTGCAGTCGGTAATCTAAACAAATGTCCAGCATTCTCCCAACATCAGTCAAACATCATTCTATACCTGTAGAATTACAAATAATTCCCTGTTTTCATTATGAATTTAAATCCAAAGTAGAAGTTTTCTTTTCACTCTATGAAAATGAAATATAAAATTGTCTTTGGTCTCTACCTCATTGATTTCTGGCGAGTCTCTCTTCAGCTCTCCTGCCATCACTAGGACAGACTTCAGAGCTCGAAGACCAAAGTCATAATGAGACTGCTTGGAAAGCTGTTCACGAGCCAACTTATACAGTACTGTCATCTTCTTTGCCAGCACCTGAATCGAAAAAAGTGAAGAGATAAAATCCTTGTAAGAAATGTGCATGTGTAGGTAAACAGTTAACCATTATAGTGTAGAGTTAAAGATTTATCTATGTTTACTGTAGATGAAAAAATGTTGATTTATGCTTCAAAGTATCAAAGAATCTTTCCAGAAATTCATTATATATTATCCTTGTAAATCCAATTTACCCAAGAACACATATATAAATATTTTACATTATATTAACATTGCTTACATTGGAGGAATACTTTGTACATAACTCAGGATGAGAGTATCACATAAATAGTAAGAATTTGTTTTTTGTGTGTGTCCATCACCTTGGCCATTAGGAAGCCCTCAGAGAAGAGCATGATCTCACAGATCAGCTGCAGGTCAGGCACAATGACCACCACAGGCCTGAAGAGGGCTTTCACTGATTCTGGCAGCTCTGTGCGTCCTGCATAACCCGGGTTCATGGTGATGAAAATCCCCATGCGGCCATCCAGGCTGATCTCCTGCCCTTCAAACTGATGTGCAGAGGAAGAATGTGAGAAGAAGGTGGTGAAATTAATCCCTCTAATCTCTTATATGTTTAAACTTATAGGAAAAATGTAATAATGCATTACTGGCTCTGTGTAGCTACAACAGCCTTACATGAAATATTTTAAGGTGAAGAATGAGAGCATTGCGGATGGTCTGGATTTGGGAGGAGATGACTGACAACACAGAGGCATCGATACGATTGAACTCATCGAAGCAGCCCCACGCTCCACACTGGGCAAGGCCAGACAAGATCTTACCCACAGCCTGCATGCAAAGACAGAGATGAAGGAAAACATTTAAAGAGTCACAAATTATAATATATGTGTGGGTTTGTTTATATTTAAACAGTATTTTTCCAGACCTCACTGAGAAGTGCATAAGAACACATGTCTGCTCATTATAGATACCCACTATTAATCAGGGAGTGTGGTTGCATTTTAACATGAGACATAAATAGGAGAGTATGTTTTATAATTTAAGATATTGGCTCATCATTTTGTATAAAGCTATGTCTTAAAGGTAAATTAGAATGTAAACAATTTGTTGTCCTTTGTCACAGAACAGGTTAAATGTACTTATTAGATATCATTAGATAAGTGGTGGCTTCTTACCATGTAGTCCATGCCCTCACCACAGTTTGTTACCACACAGAGCAGACCTAGAGCCTTGGCCAGATCTTTGGTGGACTCTGTCTTCCCTGTACCAGCTGGTCCAGCAGGAGCTCCACCCAGGTACATGGAGAGAGCCTGCATCACAAACACACACAGACATCCTGGCGTCAAACACCAGCTGACAGAACAATTTACATATGTCTGCTTGTTCATTATATATTATTTGTTTTGTTGGTACAAACATGCAGAAGTTCTCAGACCTGGGTGAGGGTGAGGTAGATCCTGTCTGTCAGCGGGGTTATAACCAATCGACCATTCAGTCCCATGTATTCGTACCCGTAGGAGAAAGAAGCACTGCACTGACGCACAAACAGGTCGTCTTGTTCCTGCACCCAGTAGAATCTTAGCTGGCTTTCCCACTCAAACTCTTTTGCATCCATTATACTGTAAAGAATTTTTTTTATTAATACATTATTTATATTGTCATATACAATAAATAAAGTAAAAAGTGGGAAAGGTTTACCTGTTAAGAACAAAGCTGTCCACAATGTCTCTTGCATGTACGTTGATGATGAGCACAGAGTTGAACTTCCGTCTGTCATTTTTATTCATAGGTTGTGTGATGCGTGTTACGAGCTCGTCAATCTGCTGGTGCATTTTCTTTGCATAGTTCTTCAGTGCACACTTCTCTCCTTTCTTGACATTTTTAAAGACGTCCTCTACCTCCCAGGTCCACCACACTTGATTGACAGCCAGCACCACCATGCCCTGGTACAGCAGCATCCAATCCACCCTGAGAAACACGGGAATGACAGATTCACTGAAGGTCATTCGCACACAGAACTTATCACAGCACAACAATGTAAATAGAATGGTAAATGGACTTTAACTAATACACATTAATACACTACTTCTATGCTTTCTAAGTATACAGCTCTTCTCTATTATTCATACATCCCATTCACACACTGCAGGCCATTGTCAGGGGAAATTGGGATTTCAGAGTTTTAGCCAAGGACACCTGGACATGCAGACTGGAAGAGGCAGGGATCTAACCTGAAACCCTCTGATTAGGGGATAACCAAATCTCACCCACCCTTCTGAGCCACAGTCTCCTATACACACACCTGCTCGTGTCTACACAGTAGTAGAAGATTGCTTCTTTTGTAATCAGTCTATTGGTCCTCCTCATCTCCAGTAGTACTCCTGTCATCCATTCCTCCACTCTGCCCTCCACTGGGACAGGTTTCCTCAGCTCCATCACCTCCCCCTCAGCAGACACCAGGGCTCCAGCCACTGTCTCACCGTGGCTGTCCACGTCAAACCGCAGGGATGCTATGTTGTCATACATCTTGTGGACCAAAGAAAAGAAAAATTGAGGAAGGCCTTTCACACACATGGAAAGCATTATTCTACTTCCTACTTTGAAAAAAAGAATAGGTTAAGTGTCTTGAGGATAATACCTTGATAATGTGCTCCTGGACACAGGCATGGTCACTACTCCCCAGAATGCTGAGCAGTTCATCATCAGAGATGAAGAAGAAGCGAGGAAACACGTTCCGCTTGGAGTCCAGGTAGTCACTGAGACTCTTCTGGCACCTCTCCAGACCTTCACTCAGGGCCTGCAGGTCTGTTAGCCGGTTGGGAACCAGGCAACACCGTTTAATGTTTGGGCTCTTCACCGTGTCACTCATTATCTAGACAAGAAATGAAGAAAATCATATTATTTTGAGATGGTTAGTAACAGACTACTGTGCTTTCATCAGGCTAATATTCTGACAACACTCACTTCTTTAAACTTTTTGTCAATGTTGTCAAATTTCTTGGCTTCTTCGGGTAACTGCGAGCAAATATCTCCTCCAATGAATATGCTCTCCAGGTACATCCATTTCCGTTGTACCAGCAACAATACCTGTGAAAGAAATATTGTTTGAGTCGGAATTTTATGTATTAGCTAAAGAGTGAAGACAGATTTGGTCGCTCTCACTGACCTCTATGGTCTCACTAATGAGGGACAGGTCTTTTTCCCATTGTTGTATGGTGCCAAGGAAGTGTCCAACAAATCGGCTGCCTGCCATGCTCTGTAAGTTCATGGCATCGTTTTCCACACTCAGTAGGATCTCGTCGACTGCACCCAGAATAGACCCACGTTCCTCAGTCCCTTTGAAATAGGGCAGAACACTGAACTTCATGCTTTCCCAGGTCTCCACCACCTCCTTCACTCCCTGGAAGCACACACACAACAGATGGAGAATAAGTCTTAATGATTTTACTGATAAACTGATAACAACTGATCCCTGACTCCTGACTGTTAGAAGTCATTCACCAAGACAAATGATTACCTTCTCAATACTGAGCTCTTTCACAGCAGAGGTGACAATGTCACCTATCACATTTACATGTTTATGCAACTCCATAGCAAACATGTTCTCCAAAGTGAAAGTGCCAGGGTTCATCTCAAAGCTAGTGCCGGTCCTTTCCATCAGTTCCTTCCAGTGTCTGTGGTCCGAAATATAAAAACACATTTGTTTATATCCTGTGAAAATATATCATCAATATTTCAAATGGCAGTTTGTTTTCTGAAGACCGACCTGTCTCTGATGGCCTCATTCTTCAAATCCAGCAGAAGAGGCAGAGACTCTCTGAACTCCTTCATGTGTCCTTCGAGGAAAGAGGCCACAGATAACGCCCTCACATCTTTGGGCAGCTGCATCAGGTTTTTGATGAAACCCTCAATGCCCTCCTGGAGCAGCTGGATGTTTAAATCCACCCACAAGGTCTGAGACCACTCTGTCTTTGCATCCTGGAAGATTTCAGGACAAACATTTTACACATGTTGACCAGAATTGTGAGCCAATACGAAACTTGAATTTCTAAAAGCCAACACATCCCACCTTCTGAGCTTTATACACATCATATATTTGTCTCAAGCCTTTCATATCCTTCTGCATGGTGATAACCTCTGGGTATACAGTGATTGGTAGGTCCAACAGCTTCTCAGCATTAGTTAGCTCCTGGCGTCCTCCCAATATCTTGGCAAGCTCTGCCTCATATATTACCATAACGCTCAATCCTGCAAGGACAAAAGGAGAGACTGGGGTAAATACCCTGCACTTCAGATAAATCTGGGGAATCACACAAACAAACAATTTATATAGTTTTTTCTTGATATAAACTATAACTGCAATCTTTAAGTACCTTTGTCCAAATCAACTCCCACAGCTTGAGGACCATGCATATTGAAGCTCTCAGTAAAGACGGACAAGTCCTGTGTAAACTCTTCCATCTTCTCCTTTGTAGTCTTTGGAGAAAAATAGGAAGTTAACCATACATGCAAATCTCTATTAATTTAAATTTTCTATTCAAGTAGAATGTGTCTTACCTGAGTAAATGATTTCTTGACATCTGCCAAACTTCGATCCACTTGTCTGGATTCTTTAAAAAGGTCACTCCACATCTGGTCAATACCGACTTCCAGCTCAAGTTCATCGTCTCCAACCTATGCACAGAATATAGCGTATGAGACGTTCAGCAAGGGAAACCACTTGTGTTTTTAGGGGATAATAATTTAACATACAGTACCTCCACTTTGTACATTGCCAGTGTTCTGTATCTTTCCTTGATATCCCTGAATCTCAGCTCGACCTCCAGAGACATGTCCCTGATGCCTGAGATTGTAGCAAGGACAGACTTCAGGTCTTCAAAGGTTTCAGGACTTTGTTTCAGCTTCGCAGAGAGTTGCTTTTGTAGAAAATAACAATAAAGATTGCTGACATCAAAATCAAAGAATATTTACATCTAAAACACATGCATAGACTGTGAAGGGCAATTCAGTACCATGAGTTCATCTCTCAAGTTGAAGAGATCCTCTTTGGCAGTATTGTTGAGCTGGCTTCCAAGTGAACTGATCCTGGACTCAACAGTCTTCTGCACAGTGTGAACCAGAGGCTCCAGGTTTAGATGGATGACGTGCTCAGTCTTAAAAAGTGGTTCCAACATAACCTCCTGACTGATATGAGAAAGGAACTGCAGCTTGTCATCATACATGACAAAGGAGGGTTTTCTTGCTGCAAATGTTTCATTGACCATGATTTTCTTCTTTTCCCAAAGAGGCCGATAGCGATTCCAGTGGCTCAGGTACTGATCCATAGAGAGGAGCAGCTGCTGGACATTCTGGGAGACTGTCATGGCACTTTCATTTATCTGAGGATGCTGACACACATCGCTGTAGAAGCTAAAAGTCAGCAGTTCATCTTCACCTTCCACACGTTGCGGAGGACACTCAATGCAGGTCCCGCGCATCCAACGCACAAATTGCTGAAAGACAAAATTTGGCCAGAATTAAGTTTAGCTGTCAGTATTAAAGCATCACAAATTATTTTTTTATCAAAACGTGACACACTAGAGAATCATGATGATCACACCTTGGTGCTCTCTACACAGTCTCTGATGCTTTGCATGATCATCGTGTGGATTATTTTGCTTTGGGGCTGCAACACGATCTTTGAGGCATACAGGATGGCATCAATTTGGAACAGGGTGGTACTTCCCATCAGTGCAATGTTGAAGGCCTGAATGCTCCTGAATGTGAAGGTTATCAAGAGGGATGTTACAGGGGATGAGAGATAATGTACTGCAATTCAAAGGAGCATTGATAAAAACTGCTCACTAAATAATGACTTCAAAAACATTGACTATTTGTATTTACCTCATCATCATCTTTACAAGGGAGTCGAACACTTTGTCTTTCCAGTGCGTGTAATAATCTGCCATACTTGTGGCTTTGCCACTGCTGCTTTGCATGATCAAGTGTTCTGTTTTAGTGATGAGGGGTCCAATGGCAGCATACTTCCTACTCAGCAAATGCACAGTTTTTACTCGCTCTTGCTCAATACGTTCACAGAACTCCTTGATGCCTTGGAAAAAAACAACATGCATTATGTCAATGAAAATAAGTTTGAATTATTTTAATCAAAAGATAATATTCAGTTTTTTTTACCTGGCAAATTGTTAGATTTATCTGGGACTGGACATTTTAGCAGGTTAGTCATCACCATAGACTGCAGCTTGGAATCAATGTCTCTCTCATTGTTCTGAATCTGACTGACAACAGACTCAAATTTAGTGACAGCCTGGAGAGCTTGTTTGATGAATTCAGGAACACCTAAAAGCAAATAACACAGTTCATCTGAATTATTCATTTCATCTGACCACAAGTGTGCATAAATAAGCATTAAAGGGATTAAACATTTCAGGCTCTGTATGAAACGTACCCAAGGAACTCCACTTGAGTCTTTTGCACCCAAAATCCATCACTTGTTTGACCTCTCTGATCTGTTGAGCCAGCATGGTGAACTGTGCCTCACTCAGGCTGTCCATCACAGAGTGGTAGCAGTTGACAATTTTTTTCAGATCATCAACATACCTAGGTACAAGGATGAAAAAGGCAATTGATTGTTTTTGTTGTTTGGAAATAAATTCTGCTCTCAGCTACAGAGAGTTTGTCTTTCTTTTACCAGGATTACACAAACAAGTACTGAGCTTATTTCTTAAGTTTGGTGGAAGGGTGGGTATGGGCAAAGGAAGAACCCAGTAACTTCTGGAGTACACACACACACTTTTTGAGAGATTTTTTCAACATTTTTGTGAATTTCTCCTGATGAAAAAAAGGAAGACTATTATCAACGAGTGCTAGCAATTGTGTTGCTTTATTTAAGTGGTGTTGGGACCTGGTATTTGTTTGGCCTACATGTGCCGTCAAAAGCCTGAAGCCGCATGTCCCTTTGTCCTGGAGAAAACCAGACCCTCCAGGACTCAGTCTCCCAGGGGCCATCAACTTCACACAGAGGTGTGAAAACCCCCCAGGGACACAGGTTTCAACTCCTATTGGTCACTTTGGGCCCCATGACCTGTGAGGTCACCAGGCCAATATAAGGCCTGTTCCCCCTTTCTTCTCTCTCTTTCTACAATCCTTCCGAGGGGAGAAGGCTGTCCAGCCTCTTTCCATCCACCTCTTCAAGAGGAGCACACTGCTCTTTCCCTGCAACTTCATGGAGGAGAGTTGCAGCTTCCAGCTCATCTCACCAAGGAAACCTCCTCGCAATCCAAGCTCTACCAACCTCCTAGCAGCGACGCGATGTCCTGCAGGAGAACTTCAACCAGCAACTGAGCTGCACAGCTCAACAGACCCACAAAGGCAGGAGCCACACCACCAGCAAGACGATTTCACCGAACTGCGAACTGCACAGCAACCTCTTTTCCCTTTCCAAGGACGGGTAACACAACTGGGCTTAATAATTATACTAGGCTAAGCAAGACTGTTTATGCGATTCTGTGGGATGTTTATAATATATAATATAATATTTGTGTTGTGATATTTTGGTTATAAGTGATTCGAAAGTAATGTTAGTTTGTTATGCTCTTCACAGTCTTTTGTTGCATCCACTCTACACTCTTTCTCTAACTTGGAATCAACATACACAGACACACGCATGTCTCTTCACCTAATTATCTCTACATGTCGTAAACATTCCAATAGGTGGGGAAGGGTGTTATCTCTTTGGCCAGCCGCCATTTTGGAAGCACGCTGACTCACACAGACACACACACACATGCATACTCACATACCTATCTTTGTTTAGTAAGTACACTGTTAGTAATTTGTGTTTTTATACTTTATTATATTCATAATAAATGTTTTCCTTTCACAAATGTTATTTCATTAATGTTGCATAAGTGAATTTTGCCAACCTCTACACTGTCAAGAACTCCATATCCTTCAATTTAGCTAACTATCTATATGGTAATTTTGGTTATAGTTATTAATTTAATTGTTAATCAGAGTTCCAAATTTGTAGTTAGTACTTTTATGAGACTTAACCAATAAATTGGCTATCTTTTCCCTTCCTTTGAAGGGTGGTGCCCCGAGGTAACTTTAATCAATTAAAGTTATTATTTAATATTAATAATAAAATATTTATATTTTATATTTTATTTTGATAACCAAATTTATTGAATGCCGAAAGGCACACCATTTTATGGTATCATGTTTAATGCATTATTGCACAACAGGGGACTGTAAGGTATGCACTACATTGAGTGCCATTCAAGTTACCTGAAGAATGTGTGCCACTGTAGAGTGACATTTTGAGCTAGATTAGGTAAAGAGAAGCCCATTAACTCCAGGTGTTTTGTCTCAGAAATGATTTCCCTGAGCTCTGGAGCAAAGTTCACACGGTATTGCACATCCCTCTGTAATCTTCCTTCCTTTGGGGGGACATCCTTAGAGACAGCCTGAGAATGAGAAAAATCAAAGCAAACGGTGAGAATTAGAAACGAGGAGTGTGAGACGTTAGTGTATATGTATTTTACAAAATACAGAGCATGAGTCAAAAGTGATGAGAGAGATAAATACCAATTCGGCTGGGATTTGGTTTGGAGAGGTAATCATGACCAACAGGGCTTTTTTCATTAGCAATGGCAATCTGTGTTCCGTCTCTGCCAGCCAGTGCTCATACTTCTTCAGCTCATAGTCCCTGAACTGCATTGCCATTTCCACATACTTGTCCTTGGCCTGAGCAGAATGCAGCAAAAGTCAAAGATGGGTTTCAATAATATTTTGGTGTTTGTCACCTTGCAACAGTCAAGTAACTCACCACTTTGCTCTGCTTACTCTCCCGCGTCTCTGGCACCTCCAGGAAGGTAAGGATGGTGTGTTTGATGCGGTACAAAAGAGATCGGACCCAGCTGATGGCTCCTGCCACAGGAGGCTCATCCATATTTAGCGGTGGTTTATCCTTGTTTGCCTTAAAGATTTCATGTATGTTGTCCACCTACAACAAAGACAAAAAGACTTAGGCACTCTGCATGTGGCAGACATTGATTAATCTCTTCGAAATTATACCAATAGTATATTTTTAGTTGCACTGTAACTTCCAGGTTTTATTTTCATTAATAAACTGAACCTGGATCTATCACAGGTATATAAGACACATGCCATAGTTAATAACAAAATTTTGTTTGTTGCAATGCAGTGTAACGTTGCAGGTAATTAAGGTTTGAATCATTCTTTGGTTTTGTCACTTTACACAACACCTGCATGGACTAACTGTTCCTCCTTTCTAATGATCTGATATTATCACATGTTATCACATGCAAGTTATTCAATCACAACTTCATGGCAAAATACCTCTTTGCAATACTGAGCCAGTATGTCATTGAACTTTCTCATCAAATGTTTACTGATGACCTCTCTGGAGCGGATGTGCTTGAATTTCAGGAGCATGTCAAAGCCGGCAGCTGAAGAGCGAAGTGTCTTAAAAGACTGATCAATAAAGTTGATGGCCTCTCCCTCGATAGCCTGTGCAGACATATGCAAAAAGTAAATCAGCTTGATAACTAAGGGACAGCATACAGAAAATTATGCAATGTTATTGGTGCAAAATGACAAGTGCATTGATCCTGCTGTGTTTAATTACACCTTTGACTCAGAACATTTTCATGGCTTCTGCATAGTAGATGCTAAACTCACATGAGCTGTAGTGTCGAAGTCTTTCATGATCGTTTTCCAGCTGCTCTTCTTACACATGTTGAAAGGATTAAAATTGACCCCCTCAATGGGCAAAACTAGACCATCCACTCCGCATACCAGTTCATCGATTCGTTTGTAGTCACCGGTCACATTTTTCAGCTCTGGACCAAAGATGTTATAGAACTCCTCCAAAACCTGCACCAAACAAATCCAGGAGAACCATCAAAACTAAGGCGCTTTTTACACATTCAGCCGTTCAGTTACTGAGTGAGGGGTAAGTATTTATAAAGTTTATGTTCACTCACCTGCAAAACATTGTTCAGATCCTGGCAGATGGAAGCCATGTAATCAGTCCTCTCAAACAGTCTCTTGCGGTCAAACTCCCAGCGTGGATCTCTTGCAGATTCTTCAATTTCAGCGCGCACCTCAAAGTAGGTCGACTTCCATCGGTCCAGAACCTGTTTAGCATCACGCATCTTGGATTTGGCTACTTCCCTCTTATCTCTGTCCAGGGCACAGCACATTGTTATACTCCAACTAATAAACAAACTATTTGAATAAAGGATTCTCCCTGAAATCTCAATGATATTGAAATTATGAAATATTGTATTGTAAAATGTATCTAAGATTCCATGTAAATTTAGTCGTATCCGTACATACCTGAACAACGTGTTGACATCAATTACTTGAGACACAAGTTCGCACAGCTGCCAGGCAATACGCTCCATCAGAGGGACCATACGTTCATTTGTGTTATAGTGGGAAGAGATTATCCACACAATTTTCAGGCTGTCCATCAGATGAGGGATTGTCTCTAGGATCAAAGCAAAATTTGCTCCAAAGGCCAGATTCTACAAAAGACAATGGTAAAATAAGATAAAATGTTAAGGTGAGGATAGAAGATTTTTGTCATCAATATTTTTTTATTTCAAAACATTCTAGGCAATTGTGTTTAATGTAACTACCATTAATGATAGTACACTGTCAATGTAAAAAAAAAATTTAATAGTATATTTCTAAAATGTGCAGCTCACCATGAAGTGTCTTTCCAGCGTGCTGAGGAAACGTAAATTATCGTCTGACTCCACACGGTATTTATTAAGATCAGCAACTGTTCCTTCCAGGGTCTGAACGATGCCTGCATCTGCTTTGGTTATCACCTCCAAGATTTTCTCTACCATCGGCTGTTTGAGCTGCTTGAACAGAGCACTCAGGATGGAGGCACGCTCCTGCCAAAAAGTTATCTCAGCCATAGGGCCCGGTGCCTGGAGGAAAAAGGAAAGACATTGATTATTCAGACTCAGGTTCCAGATAAAAGACAAACCCAAATACACAGAATAAAATTCATATAGAGGCATAAAAAACTGATTTCACATTGGTATATATTTTCCTTGACCTAATAATTTAATTTTGAGCTGACAGGGATTTAATCCTGTAGGTATTATATTAAACATTTCAGCAGCAACTACACGTGTAAATTCTGGTCTTGACCTCAGGTTTCTTAACTTCGATACCACCAAACCCGCCTGAGTTGAAAATCAGAATACAAGAGGAGTCTCAAACCTGTGGCTTTTTGTCTTGCTGCTCCTCAATAACAATGGTAATCTGAGTGTGCCAGTTCAGTACACACTGCTCCAACTTCTCCACCATCTCTGGATTAGAAAGAAGCACATCCACCTCTGGCTGTAGGTCAAGCTCCGGAATGTCCAGTGTGACCTCATCTGTGACAAACATGGTGATCTTTAGATGTAATTATTAGTGAATGGTATGAAAAAAGTTTTGAAACTGAGCAGGTGTAGTATGGCTGTAGTATATCTAAGGCATCCTAGAATATGTTCCACAGGATCAAGCTGGAGTTGTGGGTGTGTCTTGGACTCCAGCTCTCCTAAATAAAAAGGATCCTTTGATCACATGAAGAAGGCTCACTTGCTGACATAGAAGATGTAACATAGAAGAGGTTATGTCATCAAAGGAGACATATCAAGTTGCAACTTGATCATGTGGAACATAGTCTAGGTCAGTGGTGCTCAACCTTTTTTCAGTGATGTACCCCCTGTGAAATATTTTTTCAGCCAAGTACGCCTTAACCAGCGCAAAGTATTTTTAGTTGAAAAAAAGATGTAATACACAGCGCTGTGCCATCAGTGTCTGATTTATTAAACACTTATATTTTATTGAATATTTATTAAATAACATTTTTTAAAGGATTTATGAATGGATGCTAATGTAAAATATATATTTTTAAATCTCACGTACCCCCTGGAGTACCTTCACGTACCCCCAGGGGTACTAGTACCCCCATTTGAGAACCACTGGTCTAGGTCATCAGCATCTGAGATTTCAGACTCGGTATCAATTTCCTCCTTATCTTCCTCATCCTGTTCTTCATGCAGCATCTCTATGACCAAACTTGACTCCAGTCCCACAATATAAGATTTGTCAATGACCTACATGTGTTGACTTTTCTTTGGACTACTATTAATGTCCATGGGTTTAATTTATTCTAAAAGATACATCAACTCCAAGGCCCTTTCAATTCAAATTCAACTCAAAACAACCATATTTGTCCCCGGAGGACTAAGACACATCTCACTCTGAAATGATATGTCAATTTAAAATTTCAGAGTTAAGCTTGCCAAGTACATTTTCCTGTATGAGTCATGTATGTAATCTGACAAGATAGAACCTTTTGAGAATACTGCAACACACTTCCGAAATCATGGCTCAACAACTGGAAGTCATATCAACAGATGTACAACAGTGCAAACACAGCGTCGTATAAGATATGAAATGGCAGTTTGATTCTCCCTTCTTAAAACTGCCATGTAATAAATTTTCCACTTAATTTCAATTTGTCATGCTAAATTAATTACATTAAGTTAAATACGTGATATACTGTGCACAAGGACATTTCAATATGTTCTCTCATTGCATCAAAATGTGCTTTTATTCATACGGATTTTTCAAGATCCCAATTTTTAATTGTGCTGTAGCAAAGGAAAGAAAAACCTTTAAAAAATATACTTTGACATGAACTGTCAGACAATCACATTGTGCGAAAGGGAAGGTGGCTTATTGATTTGGAACAAAACCTGGTTTATGCATAAGTTTATAAATTCACTTTGTGCTCAGTCTGTGGTTGACAGGTTTGAAGGAGGGACAAACTACCTGTGTGTTGTAATGCAAACCTCAATACTCACGGGCATGCTTTCCCACTCCCTGTGTTCTGTTTACTGTTTTATTTTGTAGGCTTTTGTGTGTTTTCTTTCTTCACTTCCTTTCTTTGTGATTGTCTGCACCAGTCCTCATGTGTTCCACCTGTGTTCAATTGCCCCTGCCTTCCCTGTGTGTATATAAATCTCTGTGCTTCCCTTTGTCCTTGTCGTTTCGTTGTTGTAATCTCCTGTGCTTGTCGTAATGCCTGTCGTAAATGCCTTGTCTCCTGTGCTCCCGTCCTCTGCATCTTCTCATAAGCTTCCAGTGTTTTCCCCTGTGTGCTTTTTGTTTTTTCAGTTTTTACTTTTTGAGATTCTCTCTGTTTATTGTTTTTGCCTGTTAAAGACATTTATCATTAAAAGGACACTTTTTGTTTAAAACTCTACTTCTGGGTCCACCTGTTTAACCAAACCTGACAATAGGAGGCTGTGTTTGAGATGTGTTGGGACATGGTTTTTGTGAGACCAAAGTTCGGCCTATATGTGCAGTCAAAAGCCTGAAGCCGCATGTCCCTTTGTCTGGAGAAAACCAGACCCTCCGGAACTCAATCTCCCAGGGGGCATCAACATCACACAGAGGTGTGAAAAACCCCCAGGGACACAAGTATCAACTCCTATTGGTCACTCTGGGCCTCATGACCTGTGAGGTCACCGGGCCAATATAAGGCCTGTTCCCCCTATCTTCTTTCTCTTTCTACAATCCCTCCAATCCCTGTCCAGCCTCTTTCCCTGCATCGCCGAGGGAAGAAGCCTGGCTTCTCCAGCTCACATCTTCTCTTTCCATCCAACTCTTCGAGAGGAGCACAAAGGTGCAGCTTCCAGCTCATCTCACCAAGGATACCTCCTCGCAACCCAAGCTCTACCAACCTCCTAGCAGCGACGCGATGTCCTGCAGGAAAACTTCAACCAGCAACTGAGCTGCCCAGCTCAACAGAACCACAAAGGCAGGAGCCACAAACCAGCAAGACGACTTCACAAAACTGCGAACTGCACAGCAACTCTTTTTCCCCTTTCCACGGACGGGTAACACAACTGGGCTTAATAATTATACTAGGCTAAGCAAAGACTGTTTATTCGATTCTGTGTGATGTTTATAAGTTTGATTTTATGTTGCTGTGATATTGTGGTTACAAGTTATTTTGAAAGTTAATGTTAGTTATGCTCTTCAGTCCTTCCTTGCATGCATCTAGTAACTTTCTCTAATTTGGCACACACACAGACACACGCATAACTCTTCACCTAATTATCTCTACATGTCGTAAACATTCCAATAGGGGGGGAAGGGTGTTATCTTCAAAGTGGCCAGCCGCCATTTTGGAAGCACACAGACACACAGACACACACACGTATACTCATATACACATCTTTGTTTAGTAATTACACCGTTAGTAATTTGTGTTTTTATACTTTATTATATTCATAATAAATGTTTTCCTTTCACAAATGTTTTTTCATTAATGTTGCATAAGTGAATTTTGCCAACCTCTACACTGTCAAGAACTCCATATCCTTCAACTTAGCTAACTATCTATATGGTAATTTTGGTTATAGTTATTAATTTAATTGTTAATCAGAGTTCCAAATTTGTAGTTAGTACTTTTATGAGACTTAATCAATAAATTGGCTATCTTTTCCCTTCCTTTGAAGGGTGGTGCCCCGAGGTAACTTTAATCAATTATTAAATATTAATAATCAAATATTAATATTTTATATTTTATTTTGATAACCAAATTTATTGAATGCCGAAAGGCACACCATTTTATGGTATCACGTTTAATGCATTATTGCACAACAGACACATCCCAGACAATACTCTATAGTGTGGTTGGCCTGATGCAGGAACTCATCTGTAAGGCCAAATTTCACAACAAAAGTAAAACTCAGCATGACTGACAGAAACCAGTGGAAGAAGAACAACATTGGTTGCTTTTAATTAAATGGTTATAATGCAGTTTTTTGCTGTGCTGACCTCTTCTGTCTTGTGCTCTACACTTGTGGAGAGATTACGGTGACTGCTGCCCTCTTGTGAAGCCAATAAAGGAAGATGGGTTTGCCCAGGAGTAGGACAGGCACTGAGAGAACAGCAATGACCACTCGAAATACCTGCAGGCCAGCCTGAGGAAGAAGCAGCAAAAAACACTGCATTAGTCAGTGTGAGTAAGTGTATTTCACTTGACATTTGATTAAATATGTTCAGCAAGAACAAGGACATAAATTACTCTGATGCAGGAGTGGAGCTTTCCATTGGATTCTCACCTGTCCTGGGTAGAGGGGCGACACTGTGTCACCCTGCATGAGGAACATATTAATGAAGTGGATGAGGATGCTCGGGGCCTCTCTGGAGTCCTTTGCAGAGAATACCAGCCACTTGTAGAAAATCATGAACACCAGATAGCCAAACAGACACAGCAAGAACAGCAGCTCAGGCAGAAATACCAAGTACAGGTTGTGCTTTTTCCTAAAGTGCCTGTTTTTGTTGACAAAAAGAAGGCAGGTTATTAAAAACTAACATCTAAAGAAAAAGATAAAGAAATAAGAAACAAACTGGTACTTACAAGTGATTGTAAGTGCTGAGAATGATCCCAAAGCTCATGTGTATGACGCCCACTATCACTGACATCTTCATCTTGTAGGAGTTCAGAAATGTTAGACGGTTGGAGGCCAAGTTCCAGATCTTTGCAACAGAAACATGACAATCTATTATACAATGAGTAGTTTTGAAACGAAAAAACGAACGTTGAGTATAAATAAAACAATCAATGAAACCTAACCTAATAACCTTATTTAATCTTATAAAGAATAGCTATGTAACTGTGGTATTATTGTTCCTGAGGTAATCTAATGTTATTTTTATCAAGAGGATCCAATCTTTTCTATTCCAGGAACTCAACCTAGTTTATTTTTAATCACACAATGTGTGTTCCTGGAACATTACCACTAATCAAACAAATAAATATAAGTGACGAGTTCGACAAACTGATCCAATTTACTCTTTTGGTACAGAACCTATGTCTGCACGATATTAGGAAAACTGAAACACTGAATGTTGTGATGACGATATGATATAAATGAACAAATGCTTAAGTGTTACAAAGAGAGAGATAACAGTTTAACATTTATTATCTAGGGCAGTAAGGCTTTATCTGATTGGCCAATATTTTTGACATGCAGAGCGTGAATGCATGGGCAGGGAACACCATTTATCGCAGTTAAAGCAGTCTTTTGCGATACACATGTTGATATCGCGATGACAGTACATTTTCGATACATTGTGCAGCCCTTTATGCTAGGGCACCCTTGGCATTTTATGAGGCCGTTTGGTGCAGATCATGAAACTGGAGCAGTGTAGGTATTGGTGAGGACTTATTTAAGGACTTATGTTAGAAACGTATACTGTTTAGCCGATTCTGCTTCCCGCTTCTCTCTCTTTAAGTTCCTGAGCAACAGCACAGTACAAACCTATGCCTAAGAAAGGATGGGCGGAATGTGCGTGGTGTGCGTGTGATTCTACAAGAAGAAATGATAAGATTTATTTAAGTGGTTAAACAGTGCCACTATATAACCAAAAGAGCACACTGTACACATGCAGGCTAAACCTACACAAATACGTATATACACACACACATGTACATTACACACATATAGATATGCACAATATACAATATACATATATACCATGTATAAAAATTTTGATGGAAACCACCTTAACCTGTAATTTTAGCCCAGTGAAACTACTTAACCCACTGCAATTAGTTATATAAACAGAAAACAGTAAAAAAAAAAGGCACCCAGATATACATGACGCACACAGACAATTAAGTGCGCTCGAGCTGACCGTGTAGCACCTAGCAGCGCATACTAACTAATTAAGAACTTGAACCAATTTAAATAACTAATAACACAAAGTGCGCAACTCACAGGTATCAGGGACTCACGCGCACAACCGACAGCAGTCTCTCTCCTCCCCGTGTCTCCGTTCCTCCCCCTCACGCGTCGCTCCACGTTTCTCCTGCGTCACTCACTAGCTGCTCGCGCTCCACCCGCGAATCAGCGTTCCCGCTGCAGGTGTGCAGCGCGCGCTCCCGTCGACGCTCTGCGCGCACCTTCGCTGTCCGCTGCTGATGGACAGCTTATGTACAGGAGGAGGGTTCATGTTCATCATTTGACCTCTGGAGGAGGGAGACGGGGTTGGTTCCATTGAGAGGATTTCTTTCTCCCCTCATGTCTCTCCTTTCTCTCCTACTTCCATGAGTCCCTTCCCTTTTATAGTTCAAACAAAAAGAGCAGCATTGCCTATTGTCTGTGTAGTTTAGTGATCTGTTCACTCATATAAAGTGGTAGTGACTTAAGCAACACACCATTCTTTCCCTCTTTTCAGCAGGGGAACATAAGTCATGTTGTAAACATGCTGCAATCCTCACTCTTTATGATTGTCATACTAATGAGGGCAGCGACCTTTAAGAAATAGACTTTCTGTTTTCCTGATGATATTTTTGTTTCACAAGTTTAGTCAAACCTGCAGATCCCTGTTTACAGCTGCACGACTCAGGCTACATGATGTATGTTGTCGACGTTACGCCAGTTTGCTTTAACATGCTGACCTCAGCAGCCTCTGTTACTCAGTGCTGCACTAGATCTGCTACCTATTCTGCAGAGAAGACTTGAAAAAGCTACTTGGGCAAAGTGGAAAACTTTAGCAGCCTTTGCTCATGTTGTATTTTCCACTGTAGGCAGAAGCTTATGTTTCCCATACAATCTCAGCTGAAATGTTCAGCCTCAGCTGTCCTTTCAAACAATGGACAGAATTATGAAAGATTTTCTTTAAGAAAGAGAAAAATCAAATTGAACAGAGTTGAAAACATTTATTCTTAGCCAAACAGAAGCAGACGTTTCGACCTAAAATCCCGACCCACTGTAGAAAACTGGCACTTAGCCCATTAACGCCAAAGAGAAATCCCTAGAGCAGGGGTCTTCAATGTTTTTCAGGCCAAGGACCCCCAAACTGATGGAGAGATGGAGCAGGGACCCCCTACTATATATATATTGTATAAAATAGTGTTTTATATTAAACTGGGCCTAGTGCCATGTATAAACATAGCTACCCTGTTATTGTGCATTCAATACTAAGCTATTCAAATAATACACAGGTTCATATATTCATGTTTTTATTATTGTGTTTCGCTGAATGTGTGCATTGCTGACTGAAAGATAAAGTCTTCTGCCTCCATTTATCCGTTCGCTACAATATGTTGGATTCATGTTAATGTGTATTTAAAGACATTTTTATTTGTGGAAAAAAAATTGTTTGAAAAAAAAATAAAAAAATAAAAAAATTTAAAAAAATTGTCTAATCAACCAAAAATTCCGCGACCCCCCTGCAGTACCTCCGCAGACCCCCTAGGGGTTGCGGACCCCCTGTTGAAGACCTCTGCCCTAGAGCTACTGCCCAGAGTGGGAAGCTAAGTACTGTTGTATGCTGCCATCTAGTGAGGAGATAATGAAAGGTTTGAAAAAGGCAATAACTCGAAATATTTAGTTTTCAAATAACCTTATGAATTAATAAAAAAAACACATGTTCAGCTCAGTGAGGCTGTGTCCTGCCTTTAGTCTGCATTGAGGTATAAACAGACACCCTGAAGCACCCAGTGGGAGATGTCAATGGTGGTGAACAGGTCCGCCTCAAAAACCAACCCCACACCCATCGCATTCCTCCGCAAGGACGTGGTGTACACTGGTGTTCGTAGCGTATCCTGTGGTGAAGAAACATACAAAAAAATAATCACAACTTTTGGAGAAAAGATCAAAATAGTGAACTTAAGTTTAGAATGGAAGGAAGAAATTCCTGTAGTCCACACCTGTAACCTGAGTTGGCGTGCCTCTATGGGTATGACTTTGAGAATGGGCAGTTCAGCAACCAGAACCTTTGGTTTACTCCTCACCAGGCAGCCCTTCTCCATGTCCCAGTCTGCTCCCTCCAGATACAGGCCGGACACAAAACAGCCTGCAGGGAAAAAGGGGATCGGTCTTAACTCAATTCTAATCACGCTGCAAAAGGATAAAAGTAATTTCATTACCTTGTCCAGATCTGTCACTGACTTCTTCTTCGCTGCGGTGCTGAGTCACTTGTGTGTACAGGGTGGAAAGATCCAGAGGCCAACCATTTGTCCTGCATGAAGCTTGGACCATGGCAGTCAGGTAGGACTCTGGGATATGAAGTCCTGATAGCCACATTACCTTGGGCTCTCCCTCATCCACCTGATGGACACAAAGACACAATTTGACTTAAATAACTATTCTCAACTTGTTCCTTAAATATTCAGTTTTTACCACTTCAAATGAGGTTATGATTTCATTAGTTGTTTTTTTTGGTAGTAGGATTATGCACAAACAACTGGATGGTTTACCACAAAAATTGGTGGAAGGATGCGGTATTGGTCAGGAAAGAACCCACTGAAATTTGGTGCAGATCAAGGATTTGTTTTTTCACCTTTTTTGACAGTTTTTTACTGTTTTCCCCAGAAATAATTCATAGATCTTCTTGTAAAAAATCTGGTGATTGATATCTATGAGTCTGTGCAATTTGGTGCAGCTTGATTGAATTTAAGGGGACTGTTGGGCCATGGTGGAGTAAGGTGCTCGACTGAGTGCCATTCGAGTTCCACACAGAAAGCTACATGTAAGAGATTATCTGTAATAGGGAGTGTCGGATCCTCACCCAGTGGCTGTACTGTTCATAACGCCTCTTGAAGTGGCTCATCCAGTTGCCAAGTGACTTGAGTGTATCAGGTGCCAACTTCTTCCACATTGCAGGAATGTGTCCATTAAAAAGGGACTGAGCGACTTCATCCAACTCACTGCTCATACCCACCTCGCCAGCCAAAGCCTGTGGAACAGAAGCGAATTAGAGCAAATACTAACCTGTGTGAAGCACAATGATTCAACACCTGTCTGTTTGTGTTCTACAAATCTTGTCTCACCCTCTGCAGCTCAGCCAGGGAGCGCTGCATGCGGACCACCAGTTTGTTGAAGCGTTCTAGTTCCTGAAGCAGCACCACTGACGTCGGGGAAATGTCCGTGCCAATCTTTTTACGAATCACGTCCATGTCGAATAATTGTGGAAGCTTACTCTGAATGTCCTGGGCCACCTGGCTGATGTATTGATCCCGACTGATGCCTCCACCAGATTCACCTGAGGCATACGAGAGTGAGTAAAGACAGTAAGAGAGACAGCAAACAGCCTTTAACAGTATGGAACAACTTCTTCTGAAAAATAATTGATGTTATGACAAGGGACTCAGAGTTGGATGTTGAGTTGAGAAAAAAATCTTCTCCTTGAATCAATTAAGAGACGAGAGAGATGACAGATGCCAAATCATACAATACCCGTCTGAGGCTGCAGGTATATTAGGTGGGTCCACATGTCTTTAGCTGCTTGTGTGTAGTATCCTATCTCTGCATTAGAATGAAGGCCCAACACCTCTGGCGTATTTGCCAATGGCAGCGTCTCAATCTCATCTGTAACACAACAGTGTAATCTGTGAGTGGTGGCACAATATTCACTTCACCTTAAAGTAAGGGAATGAAATAAAGTGAAAATAACAACTGACCAACATATATTGTCTTGGGTCCGTTTGGAGGGATCTTGTAATCCACATCTTTGTTTTCAAAGAAGTGGAAGCGGCGGAAGGTGTAGAAGAGGAAATCTCCAAGGTACTCATCCATGTACACGCTCAGGATCCTGCGGTCAAAGCTATCTATGGCTCGTCCACCATACATGACCTATAAAAGATTACACACGCATATTGAACTTACAGCATCAGCTAGCAGGATGATACAGATACAATCTATTAAAACAAAAGTCATTTAGACTAACCTCCCCAATGAGGTATTTAAGACTTCCCCAGGGAATGTTGCTGTCTCCCTGGTTGTGAGACTTGGTCAGGTAGGTATTCAGGATCTCCATACACACCTGTTGAGCAAAGTTACATTGTTAATAGAATGATATCACTTAAGCAGAAACAAAAAAGAAATCTATTCTTTCCAACACACTGTAAATGAATCTGTGGCACTTACAAAGAAATCAGAATCGTTGAATTCGTAGGAGACGTTCCAGCCAATCTTGCCGTACTTGCGTCTCTCTTGCACCACAGCATGGAAGAAGGCCAGCACATACAACAAGCTACGGAAGGCAGGGTGTGGGCATTCGGTCAAGGTCTCATGGGGGATTTTGGAGTACGTGGCTCTCATGTTGAGCTTGAGTCCATTGGGAGGCTCCGTTACCACCTACATGCATCATTAAATTACATGTAAACACAGTGATTCCTCTTTGAAATCTGTCTCTTTAATTATTTTCTGGATTAGATGTACCATGAAAACAGCAGTTTGAACAAATTATGTGATCTCATATACAGCTTTAAAACTCTTTACACAAGAAATATCTATATTGACAACTAATATGTTCCTAGTGACGTTTCGTTTTTTAAAATATTATTTACGTGTCTATTTGTTCAAATAAAACAGGTTAAAGGAGAGTATCACCTTGCTGTATAGAAAATCAGTGTCTTTCCCATTACATAGAGTAAAACTATTTAAATTCAGCGCCTATATGTGAAAATCCTGGGGCCAACTACTAGATCCCTAGAAGTTAACTCCACCGTCTACAAACACTCTGAAGAAAACACTACTGAAGGCAAAGGGACACTTTAGTTTTACCTTTAGTGACTTTTGCAGTATGCCAATGGGGAAATCCTGAATGGGGTTGGTGGTGATCCACAAGCGGAAATTGGGATTGGGCTTGGTGATCCTCTCTAGGGACTTCTCTAGATCCTTCAGCCATTTCACCAGCAGGTGGCAATTCTGTAGCATCAACCACTGACCACGGGAGGCTGCATTCTCCAGCAGCTGCAGTGCAACCTTTGTTAGAGGAACAGAAGACGATTACCCTCAACATCTTTACTTTCTATACTTTCTTATTGGGACTACTCCATATACATATTTAATTTGGCCACAGTTTCATAGCAGTGATATGTAAAAGAGTGATTCAGTACCTTCTCTTGGCCTTGGCCCATAGCAAGGAACTTGAACTTGCTGCCTCCAAAGCCTGACCTGTCAGCTAGTTTCATGAGGTCACCGGCTGGGTCAGAGCCAGGACTCAGGGTGAAGATAATGGGGGAGGAAGGTGTACTCTGTTCATAGATTGCATCAAAGTTGATCACAGGCGGCTGAACATACCTGAGCAGAAACACAAGATAACATGTGGAAACTCTTGATAAGTCTTTCTGTTAAAATAATCACATGTTCTGTTAACTTCATAAAATAATTGTGCCTGGTCAGCTGCAACCACAGTGATGTAATTGTGGTGTATAAACATACAATGTATATACGTATATAGACACATATATACTGTGTGTGTGTTTATACAGAGAGAGAGAGAAACAGACTCACTTCTTGCCCATAGTGACAGTGACATAGTCGGTCACAGCCCTGTAGACTCTGTCAACACGGAAGCAGCGCAGCAACAGCAGCTTCTGAAAGGCTGACAGGTTCTCCTGATATTTCATAGGGAACGGAGCCTGTTCTGGTCCATCCAAGTCATACCACTGAGGTGGGGGAAAAAAGAACGAGTTTTAAACACGTAACCAATTAATCAAAACACCCGCAGTGAGACCTGTGTCACTATGTTCACTTACAGACTTCCAGTCAGCAGATTTTTTCTCCACGTCATCAGGCAGAGAACCAAACTGTTCAGGAAAGAGCTCTGCGAGTTTCACGATGTCTTCCCAGCCCTGGTCTTGGAGCCAGTCACAGGGCTTTTTGCAGTTGCTCTTTTCCAGGGATAGATTACCTTTACACGGGAGGTGGAAAAACGTCAAAACATTGTCTTTGAACATTGGGTGCATACACATTTTTGTGCATCTGAGTTCAACTTCTCTGGATATCTCACCCTTGATGAAGAACTCCAGCTCTTCCTGCAGTGCTCTCCCTTCTGCCTGTTCGATCTTGATGGTCATGTTGAAGGAAAATAGCAGCTTGTGTCTCTCGAACAGACCTAAGGATGTGCGGTCAGTTCAGGTTATAAAATAATAACAAAAAGTGTGCTTTATCAATTGTTTCTGTAATTTTGTATCATTTCTAATTCCTTTACCTGTGCAGCCATAGTTATAAACACTGTATGTCAGAGTGTTTATGATGTTCTTCAATCTCTGGGGCAGGACAGAGTCTGGCAGAGCTTTGCGCAATGAAAAGTCAAACAGTTCCAGGTAGGAGGCCAGAGAGTACTGGTACATGCTGTTCACCAGAGCCATTTCTGTCAGCACAAAGAACAGGATAGCACCACGCTTGGCAGCTGGTCGGTAGCCGTCTCTGAGTTTATCAACGTCCACAGATGTCTTCACAGCCAACTTGAGTTTCTCAAATACCTGATAATCACAACATCAAATAAAGAAATTAAATAAGATGAATGAACTCAGTGAATTGCTGTTCTTTATTCCATTGTTTGCTGCGGCCGAACTGACCTCACTGGCTTTTGACTTTGTTTTCTCCAGTGTGGAAACCAGCTCAGTGTTATCCAGTATGTTGCCTGTACACGAGGCCAGCTCTCTGAGCAGGGAGTCCCCAAGGTTCTTCAGCAGCTTCTTATTGTTGCTCGTTTCCTGGATCAAACTCTCACGCTGCTCCTCCAGCTCCTTCTTCTCAAAGCCCATGATAACACTCAGCAGCTGGTCCTCCAGACCCTTCAGGGTCACTACATGAAACACAGACAGAACAAGGGACTTTCATACCTGCTGTTCACATCTTACAGACAAAAACTATGGTTACTATGCCAAAGGATCTTACCAGTATAGTTAATGACCATAGCTTTTCCAAACACTGATGGGTTATATTTGGGGTTTGCCAGTTTGGTGTTGAGATAAAGTTTAAAGTTGGGATCATAGTCCACCTCCTTGTCACCCAGCATGATGACCTGTCTGCCCTCTGCTCCTTTGACATTCTTCTCCAGGACATTGTCAATCACAGGGTCAATGTACTCGTCCACATCTTGGAAAAGGAATGGGAAACCATATTTGACGGCCATCTCTAGCTGCTTCAGGAAGTCTGGATCATTAAAAGATGAGATCTGGGGAAAATATGATCACAGTGTCAGGACCACATGCTGGGATTCTTTCCAAAATGCTGACTCTGGGGCTGTCAGCTGTGGAAACCTGTCTAAAGCAGTCCCTCTGGGACTTGTCAGTAGTAATAAGACAAAACTTGTATTTGCAGTAAATCTTTTGTACCTTGAGTTTGTTGTTTTCTTCTTTCTTCTTGATCCAGGAGAGGGCTTGCTGTTGAGGATCAATACACATGGGAAATCGGCTCCCTCTGGTTGTGAGGATCCCATTCTGCACTGACAGCTCATCTGGAGGCAAGCCCTCAGATCCCCATCTGCAGTAGCATAAAGGGTTTATATGAAACATATACACTTAAACCCACAGCACCCGTAGTTGGAGTCAAGTATAGTTAAAATAAAGACAAATACACCACAAAACAATTCAAGTTTCAAGTTGCAAAACGTATAATGAGCACACAATCTAATTGTCACCTGCTGATTTCTACTTCATCAGTAAGAAGGCTTTCCACTTTGAAAGGCTGGCTCAAGGGGATGCCTCTCTCTTCCACATCCTTAACCCATACTTGGTAAACCATCTCATTCCTGAAGTCCCAGCTGAAGGCCCCTTCATAGCTCAGGAAAGCAGCAGAGATCAGACAGTCGCCAAGGAGACGCACGCGCCTCTGCTTCAACTCCTCCAAATCTTGTGTCCACCTGAGTGGGGATAGTAGAGAAGAGTGGGTTGTAAAGAGAGATAGGTAGAGACACAAAGATATAGTGAGAGGGACATTTGAAAGAACCAGATAAGCAACTCTTAGCAGGCTAAGTTAGTCTCATAGAGGCAAGTGATGTAACTTCCTTTGTTGCCTCTTTTACAGTCTCACCGTTTATTCTCAGAGCTCAGGCCAGTGATGAGTTTGTCAGCTGATATCAGCCTCCTCTCCATGACTTCAGCCTCCTCCTGAAGCAGCTGTTTCTCCTCAATAGCAGCTTGATACTTATCTCCCAGAGCCTGCAACTCTTTCTGGATATTGCTGAGCTCACTCTGAATGCTTTCCAGCTCCTTCTTACTCTGAAAGAAGTTCTTCTCTAGAAGTGCCACCTAGAAAAGTAATGGAAGAACCACTGTTTACAGATTACTGTGTTCCTCCTTATGGAGCATAATGGAATACCCGTTTCAAACTTCGCATTACCTTCTCTCTCTTAGGTTTTATCTCCCTGGCAACCTCACAGAAACCCATGATGGCCTCAACAAACTTGAGCATTCCTGAGCCAGCTCTACTGATAGCCTGCATCTCCTCAAAGCTCGTATGGAGGTTCTTCAGGAAGCCTGGTCAAACAAAATGACAAAGATGGCGCAAAAAGTCACGAGTATTTGTTATTATTTGCATTTGTTTTTAGGGTAGTTTTCCATTGATCATGAAACTGACTTACCTTTAACAGTCCTGACCTGACCGTTACTTATGGAATCACAGTCCATCTCCATCAGTGAACGCAGGAAGTTAGCCTCTGACATCATCCCCTTAGCTGCTTGCCAACTGATCTCCTTGTGGCCACGCAGCACCAAGATGCACTCACAAACCATCTGCACCTGTTTGGGAGGCTTGGCAAAAGATCTGCACGAGGAACCAGTGAGAAGGGCAGACAAAAAGAGATATAAATAGATGGTGTACATTTCTTGTCAGATATGTTTTGCAAAATTGATTAGTCTGCAATTAAAGATCCTAGAATAATAATCAACTCCCTGTACAGCATATTTTGGGTTATCATCTATCTTCTTCACAAAGTTTTAGTATGAGTTACAGAGGTCATTGTCTTTCTATTCATTTGTGATTATTGGTAGCTTTTTCCTCTGTAGAATGAAACCAAGGAGGGGAGTTTACCTGATCTCTGTGACATCAGATTTTTCGAGGTCCTGAAGGGCGTTGCGGGCCGCCGCTAACGCTGGCAGAGCTTCAGCAAGGGAACTTTCAGCTTCTTTCTTCTCAACAGCGATCACTTTGTTCTGCTCTTCAATCTCTTCGGCTTTGTCTTCTGCCAACTTCTTTTTCTCCTCAGCTAAAAGGAGAAGTTATTGATAAGTGGTTTGTACCAGCTGTTTCTACTTTTGGTAGCTTACAATGCACTGTTGTTCTGTTCAAACCACGAGATAAGAGATGCAGTCAGTCACTGACCTACAGTGGTGTTAGTGACGATCTCATTCAGCAGGGTTTCACAAGCTATTGACTTCTCAGCAAGGACAACCTTCTGCACTGCTAGCTTGACATTCAGCTCAGCTAGCTGCTCACTGGCCTCTTTTAGTTTATCCAGACCTCCCTCTAAGTGCTTGCACTGACCTAAAATGGAGAGAAAAAGTTAACAAAATAAAAGTCTCTCAAATGATCACAAACATGCACATGAGGAACAAATTGTTTGACGTATTCCATCCTCTCACCCAGGATATACTGGTCGTTTTCCTCCAAGAGTTTAGAGTAGGTGTTAATGAAGTCCAGGTAGTTCTTTGGAGTAACGTAGTTACTACGCCTGAGTTTCTGCAGGAACAGCTTGCTGTAGTCACCCACAGAAGAATGGACCATGCATACATGATCTATCACGTCTGCAGAGTGCGCCTGAGGAATCATGGGACTCTCACCTGTAGAAAGAAAAAAGAAATGGTTAAAAAACATGTCTTAAAAGACTGCAAACAAATCAACAACAAACGCATTTTTAAAAAGATGTGAGTATTATTACACACCAAGGAAAGACTGAGCAACTGCAAGTAATGCCTGTGGAGGCCATGGCAGGAACCAGTCTATCACAGTGTTGTTCATCAGTCCTGAGAAAGAAAGGTAAACATAGTTGGCAAAATTAAATCAGAAATTATATTACAATTCAAAGATTACTGACAATATATTTCACCTGGGAAGTTCCTGCAGCGTGTCCTCAGGGTGTCTCCCACTGGGGACATGCCTAAAACAATGTGCAGGTTGTTGGCACTCTTGTTGACAAAGTACTGCCACAAACTTTCTTTCGAAGGACCTGATCCCATCTTAAGAGCCTCGTCGCGAAGCTGGTTGACAATTGAATCCTTCTCATCATCAGGGAACAATGCTGGAACGATGCCTGTTTGGACAGAGAATGTACTACAGATGAAGCTTTTAAGAAAGACTAATGTACTGTGAGCCAGGACATAAGAACGACAACCAACCTGAAGTCAGCATGTTGTTGATGAGTTCCAAGAAGACCTCCTCAGCAACATGGGAATCAGTAAAGAGGAACACTATCTTCTTATTTTCAATGCCGAGCTTCAAGTACAGTGTTTTCAGGTCTTCACGGAGGTTTGACTCACTGTATCCTCTGCTTAATATTATCTCAAATACCTGGGGAAAGCAAATTTCTATTATGGTCTGCTTCAGATTACTTCACAGATATAGTTTAATGCTGCTTAACCCTTCAAACCCAAATCTTCCCATTGAGTTTCTCTTTTAGCTGCATTAAATAGACGACTGTTGTTTCCACACTTTCTCAAGCTTCACTGAAGCTATCACAGTACTAAGATAAATATTCGGAACAAAGATGTGACATTCTTATGGCAGTGAATGGAAATACTAGACTTTTTATGTCTTGTGTACATTTATCCCATTGCATGGTGTAAAACATTTGGTGGGTAGGTGTTGATCAATATGTTTTTTTGCTTTTCTATAACTTTGTAACTCTCCATCATTAGGAATCATTCAGCCTTTACCACACCCATCATAGATTTTTTCTACCTCACATCCAGCAGTGAAAGCAGCAAGCTTGGTGAGGGACTGCTTGCCAGAGCCCCCCACGCCGACAAGCAGTGCATGGCCTCTAGGGACACGGATAATGCGGTGCACCCGGGTCAGATGTTCCAGAGCGTCATCAAACAGTACTAGATTCATCCTCGACTTGTTCTCATTGTATTCCTCTAAAATTTCCTGCAGAGACAGAGAATAAAAAACAGAGTGGTCTTTCAGTACATCAATCCATCCATCAATTATACCAGTCAGCCCTCAAAGGGCTGGAGCCAATCTCAGCTTACAGAGACCCAATGCCTCGGTTTCTTGCCCTATTGTTTTTGCAACCATATTTTTGATGACCTTGTCCTTGACCTTTGATCGATCAGCTCCATCCATGTGTTGTTGAGTTATTTTGTAAACACACAGAAAGTAGTAAAACAATACCTTGTTTGTGTGAATATGCCTGCTCTCAGGGTAAATATGGGAGTAAATGACAAATAACTGTCAAAATGTACTGTTGTAGTATACTATTACAACTTGGCAATACCTGAAACAGGGCTTTTGAAGCATCATAGTCATGAATATCCTCATAGACTCTTGGTTCAGTCTCACTGAGGGCTGTCTTGTAGTCTCCAAAAAGAATTGGGTCCTTGATTACGACCTCAAAATCGGACTTAAAATGCTCCTCAACCAGCTTCTTTATGTGGCCTTGTACCTGATAGCAAAAACACACATTTGATACATTTAATGAAACACTACACTATTTTTATACAGTAGAATTTAAACCAGGAGGAACAGTTACACGCGTTATACTCAGTAATTATGATATATTATCAATTATTACCAAGGCTTTGTCAGTCTCATCAATGAGTCTGTCATGGAAGATTCTCAGGCACTCGTTCCTCCAGACTCGCACAAACTGAGTGACAGTCAAAAACCTGTAAAGCACAGACATTTTGAAACACAGCCCTTTTAGTGCAAAGTGGTAATCTATTAAGTGTTAAGTGAGTGAATGTTCTTGATCAGACCTGTCTGGTTTGGTGAGCGTTAGTCCATTGTAGACCCGTGACAGGTCCCTCAGGTTGAAGATGTAGTGGAACTTGGACGGAGTGGGAGGCAAATCTTTGATGATGCTGTTGTAAAGTTCCAGTGTGCAGAACGTGACTTTATCACACACCTTCTGTATGGCCTCCTCAAACGGCTAAAATATCAAATCAAGTTTATTAAATTTGAGTGATTATGTTTTTACGACTGAGATTCAGATTTTGTATTGATCCATGTGGGAAAGAGAGACTTACTCTGGTGTGGCCTTTGATAATAGAAGCGTATATAAGGTTGAGTGACTCCACTGCAGGGAAGGGGATGCTGAAGACACTGAAGAGCGAGATGAAGCGAGGATCCACCTCGTTCCTCCCACCTCCTGCTTTTCCCATGGAAGCAACAAAGCCGAGGTCTTTCAGGAGTTTGTAGTTCAGCTCCTTCCCTCGGTCATACATGCCTCCTCGATCCAATAACAGCTTCAGAAGTGCAATTGGCTGCTGTGTGTTATAACTATCCACCTGGATGAGCATATAGAGTATTAGAATAATGTTGATCATGAGAGTGCTGTCATTCTGCAAAGCACAGGAGTTAAAGACTTGGTTGAATGCTTAAAGCAGGAACCTTTGGCATATTCATGTCATCCATAAAGATTAGCAGTCTCTTTCCCATAGGAGGCCCGTAGATCTCTTTGGTCCTTTTCTCCACACTGGCCTCTAGGTTCCTCTGCACGTCCATTGAAGTCGTTCTGGATGAGAAGTTGATGATCAGAGTAATCTAGAAACAGAAAGGAAGATAAGAGTTTAACCTCAAATATGATGACATTGGATGAAAAGTTGGACAGCAAACGTACCTTTTTGTCTGAATTGAGGTTCTTGAGGAAGTTATGAATGGTGGCAGTCTTAGAAGTGCCAGACTCGCCAACCAGAAGCACTGGCCTTTTTATTTTCACCATCTGTTCCAGGATCCAGCTGGCCCTCGTGGTGTCGACAGTTGGCACTAAAGCAAAGGTGGAGAGGGAGGAAATCAAAGTGGAGGAATTTAAATCAATACGCACGTACGCTGGAAGCTTGATTTGTCCTCAGAATTTATCTTTACCTAGTATATCAGCAAATTTCATTTCAGGGTTGTGAATGTATTTGGTGACCAGGGAACTCCAGGGAACCCACTTCTCCTGTGTGCCATCAAAATGGAAATCATACAGAGTCTGCAGGTATCCTGTATGGATGGAGACATTTTCTTATTAATAATAGGACACAATAGAACCCAAATGCAGAGTAAATCTGTCATAAAGTTTTACTTTCATCATATTGATTGATTGAACCTAAAACCATAAATCAATCATGTCCATTGACTTTCAAAAGTGACATTTATGACAGGCAAGGATATTTGTATAATCTCATATTATATGTACTCAACTCTTAACCCTGTTTTCTCGTATAAAATAAGACATGTAACCCACAATCAAACGGTTCCTAAAAGGGTATATTTAAATTCATAATCTTGATGATGCCTGCTAACTTCATAATCATCTACACAAAAATCCTTTCTTCTTACCTGGGATCTCACCAGGTCCAGCCAGGGTTTTCTCGTCGTGTACGACAGTTAAGCAGGAAATTGTCTTGATTAACTCATCAAACTTGATCCTGCCACTCTCCAGCAATGTGGCCCCGAGTGAGCAGTACAGAGCTTCCAGGAAGTAACACTCCAGGACTTCACCACTGCTGCTTTCACCCTCAAGCAGTGCATCCAGTGTCAAGCACAGCTGAGTCACCTGGACATACCACCAACACAGGCACAATCAATATAAGTAGTCTGAAGATGTGAATATACTGATCTTCATTCAATTATTTATGTATAATTACAACACAGGTACTGGAGTGAGATAGAAGGAGATTAACCCACCATGTTTAGATCTGTCTGTGGGACAATAGTCTTCAGTTTCTGGCCTTGTTTCCCATCAACAATACCATCCACAATCATTTCAATACAGCCGTGCACATATTTCTCAAACAGTTTGTTTAAAACTTTGTGTTCCTAGAAAAGAAAAAAGGACAGTGTGAGATTTTATCAAATTTCAAACAAGTAAAATTATTACATAGTGCTAATTTGTTCCCAAACCTTTTCAGGTCTGTTGTTCAGCCATCTCTGCCAGTATGGGGTGTATCGCAGGTTTTTAGGGTCAACATAAACCATTCCACAGCGGGAAACAGTAGCAGGGGAAGCGTATTGCAAATCTCCCACCTGTAATGGTAGAGTTTTCTTATAATTTAAACATTGACATTTGGGAGAGGTACTCTGCTGATAGCAGTCTTGAATTTTAGACAAACCTCGAATAGCAGAGCACAGTGATTCTGTAAACGGATCCGTTCTCCATTGGCCAGCGTGAGGAGCTTGTTGTCATCCATCACTGAGTTCATATTCTCGACCCACAGAGCATCCACATCACCGTCAAACAGGATGTACCTGTGAGTCAAAGGTTATGTCAGTTTGTTATGTCGCAGGAATGATATCTTTCCTCAATTTATGCATGAAAAAATAATATCAGATCATTATGAATAAGTGCATTTCTTAATCAGCAGTTTTTTACCTTCGCTCTTCTTTGTCAGTGGGTTTGTTGATGTCACGAAAGATGTTGGATAAGATCCCATCTGTCCAGTCTCGAGTGTCAGGATCCAGAATACCGTAAAGTTCAATGACACTCATGGCTTTAGGGTTCAGTGGATACATCTTTGTTTGTAATCCCAGTCTAGCGATGAGATATAATAAAGGTTAAAACATGATATTTTCCACATGAAATATCAGGAAGGTGGCACAAATGTAGGTGATGTAAATTGACACTGACTTGGTCTGAGCTTGACATAATGTGCTGATGACAACTGATTTCCCTCCACCCGTTGGTCCCACAATCATAGTAGTGTGTCTGGTCATCATTGTCTCATAGATCTGCACCACTTTATCCACCTGAAAGCATAAAGAATAGGGCATGACGACATCTAATAACTCATAGGCTGGAACTAAATATGTGTTACTGAAATGTAGAAGTCTAACTTGTGTATCTGAAAGAATTAAATATAAAACTCAGATCAGACACCTGGTTAGGCATTATGACGTATTTGCTTTCATGCAGAATGTGTTCCACAGCGTCGTTCAAGCTGGGATAGCAAACACGAGGGCAATCCAGCTGAGGGAACAGGTCTGAGATCAGCCCGAGAAAAAGAGGCACGTCCTCAAACACAAACTTTGGAAGGTTCATGTCCCGGAGAGCACGCATCAACACCACATCCTGCAGAGTGGACATGGAATCTTCGTCATAAAATATCATCAAAACATATTGCAGTCGGTAATCTTAACAAATGTCCAGTATTCTCCCAACATCAGTCAAACATCATTCTATACCTGTAGAATTACAAATAATTCCCTGTTTTCATTATGAATTTAAATCCAAAGTAGAAGTTTTCTTTTCACTCTATGAAAATGAAATATAAAATTGTCTTTGGTCTCTACCTCATTGATTTCTGGCGAGTCTCTCTTCAGCTCTCCTGCCATCACTAGGACAGACTTCAGAGCTCGAAGACCAAAGTCATAATGAGACTGCTTGGAAAGCTGTTCACGAGCCAACTTATACAGTACTGTCATCTTCTTTGCCAGCACCTGAATCGAAAAAAGTGAAGAGATAAAATCCTTGTAAGAAATGTGCATGTGTAGGTAAACAGTTAACCATTATAGTGTAGAGTTAAAGATTTATCTATGTTTACTGTAGATGAAAAAATGTTGATTTATCAAAGTATCAAAGAATCTTCCCAGAAATTCATTATATATTATCCTTGTATATCCAATTTACCCAAGAACACATATATAATAAATATTTTATATTATATTAACATTGCTTACATTGGAGGAATACTTTGTACATAACTCAGGATGAGAGTATCACATAAATAGTAAGAATTTCATTTGTGTTTTTTGTGTGTGTCCATCACCTTGGCCATTAGGAAGCCCTCAGAGAAGAGCATGATCTCACAGATCAGCTGCAGGTCAGGCACAATGACCACCACAGGCCTGAAGAGGGCTTTCACTGATTCTGGCAGCTCTGTGCGTCCTGCATAACCCGGGTTCATGGTGATGAAAATCCCCATGCGGCCATCCAGGCTGATCTCCTGCCCTTCAAACTGATGTGCAGAGGGAGAATGTGAGAAGAAGGTGGTGAAATTAATCCCTCTAATCTCTTATATGTTTAAACTTATAGGAAAAATGTAATAATGCATTACTGGCTCTGTGTAGCTACAACAGCCTTACATGAAATCTTTTAAGGTGAAGAATGAGAGCATTGCGGATGGTCTGGATTTGGGAGGAGATGACTGACAACACAGAGGCATCGATACGATTGAACTCATCGAAGCAGCCCCACGCTCCACACTGGGCAAGGCCAGACAAGATCTTACCCACAGCCTGCATGCAAAGACAGAGATGAAGGAAACAAATAAAAGAGTGAGAAATTAAAATATATGTGTGGGTTTTCTTCATGTGATTTGTTTTTTTTTTACAGTATTTTTCCAGCCCACACTGAGAAGTTCATAAGAACACATGTCTGCTCATTATAGATACCCACTATTAATCAGGGAGTGTGGTTGCATTTTGAACATGAGACATAAATAGGAGAGTATGTTTTATAATTTAAGATATTGGCTCATCTTTTGGTATAAAGCTATTTCTTTAAGTTAAATTGGAATGTAAACAATTTGTTGTCCTTTGTCACAGAACAGGTTAAATGTACTTATTAGATATCATTAGATAAGTGGTGGCTTCTTACCATGTAGTCCATGCCCTCACCACAGTTTGTTACCACACAGAGCAGACCTAGAGCCTTGGCCAGATCTTTGGTGGACTCTGTCTTCCCTGTACCAGCTGGTCCAGCAGGAGCTCCACCCAGGTACATGGAGAGAGCCTGCATCACAAACACACACAGACATCCTGGCGTCAAACACCAGCTGACAGAACAATTTACATATGTCTGCTTGTTCATTATATATTATTTGTTTTGTTGGTACAAACATGCAGAAGTTCTCAGACCTGGGTGAGGGTGAGGTAGATCCTGTCTGTCAGCGGGGTTATAACCAATCGACCATTCAGTCCCATGTATTCGTACCCGTAGGAGAAAGAAGCACTGCACTGACGCACAAACAGGTCGTCTTGTTCCTGCACCCAGTAGAATCTTAGCTGGCTTTCCCACTCAAACTCTCTTGCATCCATTATACTGTGAAGACATTTTTTTTTATTAACACATTATATATTTTTTCATAAACAATTAATAAAGTTAAAACTGGGAAAGGTTTACCTGTTAAGAACAAAGCTGTCCACAATGTCTCTTGCATGTACGTTGATGATGAGCACAGAGTTGAACTTCCGTCTGTCATTTTTATTCATAGGTTGTGTGATGCGTGTTACGAGCTCGTCAATCTGCTGGTGCATTTTCTTTGCATAGTTCTTCAGTGCACACTTCTCTCCTTTCTTGACATTTTTAAAGACGTCCTCTACCTCCCAGGTCCACCACACTTGATTGACAGCCAGCACCACCATGCCCTGGTACAGCAGCATCCAATCCACCCTGAGAAACACGGGAATGACAGATTCACTGAAGCTCATTCGCACACACAGAACTTATCACAGCACCAACATTTAAATAGAATGGTAAATGGACTTTAACTAATACACATTAATACAGTACTTCTATGCTTTCTAAGTATACAGCTCTTCTCTATTATTCATATATCCCATTCACACACTGCAGACCATTGTCAGGGGAAATTGGGATTTCAGAGTTTTAGCCAAGGACACCTGGACATGCAGACTGGAAGAGGCAGGGATCAAACCGACAACCCTCCGATTAGGGGATAACCCACTGTTATGGGTCCTGCAAGTTTCTGAGCCTTATAATATATATTAAAGAAAGTCATTGTTTTTACTATGTTGACCTGTGATGTGACAGGAAGTTGAAGGTTAAAGAGGAAGTTGAAGAGTAAGCAAGAAGTAGGAAGTCCACTTGTTGAGCCATGCATCCCAGCCATGCTGAAGCCCCCAGCCCTGTATGCTAATGCTGAGCACAGCCTGTAAGTTGTCTAAGTAACATATGACTTTTAGAACATCATTTGGTGCATAAAAACACTACATTTAAGCATACTTAGTTGTTAGCATAATGGCGCTAGCATTTGCGCGCTCGCTCGGTAGTGTAAGCATTAGCATGTATGCTTGTTAGCATGTCTTGTGTGTTAGCCTGGTGCTCTAGCTTAGCGGGTTAGCTTATTTTGCGACATGGGGAATGAACAGTTAATTTGCTTTATGGGGAATGGGATAATTTGTACCCTACTGATGGTGGTTTGTATTTTATCTTGCCGTTTTCAATCTGTCTAATGAGTGTCAAATGCGAACAAAGTTCAGAGAAGGAGAACTACTTCAACGTGTTATTAATTGGACGCAGTGAGGGCAGAATACCCACTTTACCTCCTGAGCCACAGTCTCCTATACACACACCTGCTCGTGTCTACACAGTAGTAGAAGATTGCTTCTTTTGTAATCAGTCTATTGGTCCTCCTCATCTCCAGTAGTACTCCTGTCATCCATTCCTCCACTCTGCCCTCCACTGGGACAGGTTTCCTCAGCTCCATCACCTCCCCCTCAGCAGACACCAGGGCTCCAGCCACTGTCTCACCGTGGCTGTCCACGTCAAACCGCAGGGATGCTATGTTGTCATACATCTTGTGGACCAAAGAAAAGAAAAATTGAGGAAGGCCTTTCACACACATGGAAAGCATTATTCTACTTCCTACTTTGAAAAAAAGAAAAGGTTAAGTGTCTTGAGGATAATACCTTGATAATGTGCTCCTGGACACAGGCATGGTCACTACTCCCCAGAATGCTGAGCAGTTCATCATCAGAGATGAAGAAGAAGCGAGGAAACACGTTCCGCTTGGAGTCCAGGTAGTCACTGAGACTCTTCTGGCACCTCTCCAGACCTTCACTCAGGGCCTGCAGGTCTGTTAGCCGGTTGGGAACCAGGCAACACCGTTTAATGTTTGGGCTCTTCACCGTGTCACTCATTATCTAGACAAGAAATGAAGAAAATCATATTATTTTGAGATGGTTAGTAACAGACTACTGTGCTTTCATCAGGCTAATATTCTGACAACACTCACTTCTTTAAACTTTTTGTCAATGTTCTCAAATTTCTTGGCTTCTTCGGGTAACTGCGAGCGAATATCTCCTCCAATGAATATGCTCTCCAGGTACATCCATTTCCGTTGTACCAGCAACAATACCTGTGCAAGAAATATTGTTTGAGTCGGAATTTTATGTATTAGCTAAAGAGTGAAGACAGATTTGGTCGCTCTCACTGACCTCTATGGTCTCACTAATGAGGGACAGGTCTTTTTCCCATTGTTGTATGGTGCCAAGGAAGTGTCCAACAAATCGGCTGCCTGCCATGCTCTGTAAGTTCATGGCATCGTTTTCCAAGCTCAGCAGGATCTCGTCGACTGCACCCAGAATAGACCCACGTTCCTCAGTCCCTTTGAAATAGGGCAGAACACTGAACTTCATGCTTTCCCAGGTCTCCACCACCTCCTTCACTCCCTGGAAGCACACACACAACAGATGGAGAATAAGTCTTAATGATTTTACTGATAAACTGATAACAACTGATCCCTGACTCCTGACTGTTAGAAGTCATTCACCAAGACAAATGATTACCTTCTCAATACTGAGCTCTTTCACAGCAGAGGTGGCAATGTCACCTATTACATTTACATGTTTATGCAACTCCATAGTAAACATGTTCTCCAAAGTGAAAGTGCCAGGGTTCATCTCAAAGCTAGTGCCGGTCCTTTCCATCAGTTCCTTCCAGTGTCTGTGGTCCGAAATATAAAAACACATTTGTTTATATCCTGTGAAAATATATCATCAATATTTCAAATGGCAGTTTGTTTTCTGAAGACCGACCTGTCTCTGATGGCCTCATTCTTCAAATCCAGCAGAAGAGGCAGAGACTCTCTGAACTCCTTCATGTGTCCTTCGAGGAAAGAGGCCACAGATAACGCCCTCACATCTTTGGGCAGCTGCATCAGGTTTTTGATGAAACCCTCAATGCCCTCCTGGAGCAGCTGGATGTTTAAATCCACCCACAAGGTCTGAGACCACTCTGTCTTTGCATCCTGGAAGATTTCAGGACAAACATTTTACACATGTTGACCAGAATTGTGAGCCAATACGAAACTTGAATTTCTAAAAGCCAACACATCCCACCTTCTGAGCTTTATACACATCATATATTTGTCTCAAGCCTTTCATCTCCTTCTGCATGGTGATAATCTCTGGGTATACAGTGATTGGTAGGTCCAACAGCTTCTCAGCATTAGTTAGCTCCTGGCGTCCTCCCAATATCTTCGCAAGCTCTGCCTCATATATTACCATAACGCTCAATCCTGCAAGGACAAAAGGAGAGAGACTGGGGTAAATACCCTGCACTTCAGATAAATCTGGGGAATCACACAAACAAACAATTTATATAGTTTTTTCTTGATATAAACTACAACTGCAATCTTTAAGTACCTTTGTCCAAATCAACTCCCACAGCTTGAGGACCATGCATATTGAAGCTCTCAGCAAAGATAGACAAGTCCTGTGTAAACTCTTCCATCTTCTCCTTTGTAGTCTTTGGAGAAAAATAGGAAGTTAACCATACATGCAAATCTCTATTAATTTAAATTTTCTATTCAAGTAGAATGTGTCTTACCTGAGTAAATGATTTCTTGACATCTGCCAAACTTCGATCCACTTGTCTGGATTCTTTAAAAAGGTCACTCCACATCTGGTCAATACCGACCTCCAGCTCAAGTTCATCGTCTCCAACCTATGCACAGAATATAGCGTATGAGACGTTCAGCAATGGAAACCACTTGTGTTTGTAGGGGATAATAATTTAACATACAGTACCTCCACTTTGTACATTGCCAGTGTTCTGTATCTTTCCTTGATATCCCTGAATCTCAGCTCGACCTCCAGAGACATGTCCCTGATGCCTGAGATTGTAGCAAGGACAGACTTCAGGTCTTCAAAGGTTTCAGGACTTTGTTTCAGCTTCGCAGAGAGTTGCTTTTGTAGAAAATAACAATAAAGATTGCTGACATCAAAATCAAAGAATATTTACATTAAAAACACATTCATAAACTGTGAAGGGCAATTCAGTACCATGAGTTCATCTCTCAAGTTGAAGAGATCCTCTTTGGCAGTATTGTTGAGCTGGCTCCCAAGTGAACTGATCCTGGACTCAACAGTCTTCTGCACAGTTTGAACCAGAGGCTCCAGGTTTAGATGGATGACGTGGTCAGTCTTAAAAAGTGGTTCCAACATAACCTCCTGACTGATATAAGAAAGGAACTGCAGCTTGTCATCATACATGACAAAGGAGGGTTTTCTTGCTGCAAATGTTTCATTGACCATGATTTTCTTCTTTTCCCAAAGAGGCCGATAGCGTTTCCAGTGGCTCAGGTAGCGATCCATAGAGAGGAGCAGCTGCTGGACATTCTGGGAGACTGTCATGGCACTTTCATTTATCTGAGGATGCTGACACACATCGCTGTAGAAGCTAAATGTCAGCAGTTCATCTTCACGTTCCACACGTTGCGGAGGACACTCAATGCAGGTCCCGCGCATCCAACGCAGAAATTGCTGAAAGACCAAATTTGGCCAGAATTAAGTTTAGCTGTCAGTATTAAAGCATCACAAATACATTTTTTATCAAAACGTGACACACTAGAGAATCATGATGATCACACCTTGGTGCTCTCTACACAGTCTCTGATGCTTTGCATGATCAGCCAGTAGATCTCATTGCTTTGGGGCTGCAACACGATCTTTGGGGCAGACAGGATGGCATCAATTTGGAACAGGGTGGTACTTCCCATCAGTGCAATGTTGAAGGCCTGAATGCTCCTGAATGTGAAGGTTATCAAGAGGGATGTTACAGGGGATGAGAGATAATGTACTGCAATTCAAAGGAGCGTTGATAAAAACTGCTCACTAAATAGATGACATTGACTATTTGTATTTACCTCATCACCATCTTTACAAGGGAGTCGAACACTTTGCCTTCCCAGTGCGTGTAATAATCTGCCATACTTGTGGCTTTGCCACTGCTGCTTTGCATGATCAAGTGTTCTGTTTTAGTGATGAGGGGTCCAATGTCAGCATACTTCCTACCCAGCAAATGCACAGTTTTTACCCGCTCTTGCTCAATATGTTCACAGAACTCCTTGATGCCTTGGAAAAAAACAAACATGCATTATGTCAATGAAAATAAGTTTGAATGATTCTAATCAAAAGATAATATTCAGGTTTTTTTTACCTGGCAAATTGTTAGATTTATCTGGGACTGGACATTTTAGCAGGTTAGTCATCACCATAGACTGCAGCTTGGAATCAATGTCTCTCTCATTGTTCTGAATCTGACTGACAACAGACTCAAATTTAGTGACAGCCTGGAGAGCTTGTTTGATGAATTCAGGAACACCTAAAAGCAAATAACACAGATGATCTGAATTATTCATTTCATCTGACCACAAGTGTGCATAAATAAGCGTTAAAGGGATTAAACATTTCAGGCTCTGTATGAAACGTACCCAAGGAACTCCACTTGAGTCTTTTGCACCCAAAATCCATCACTTGTTTGACCTCTCTGATCTGTTGAGCCAGCATGGTGAACTGTGCATCACTCAGGCTGTCCATCACAGAGTGGTAGCAGTTGACAAGTTTGTTCAGATCATCAACATACCTAGGTACAAGGATGAAAAAGGCAAGGGATTGTTTTTGTTGTTTTGAATTAAAATTCTGCTCTCAGCTACAGAGAGTTTGTCTTTCTTTTACCAGGATTACACAAAAAAGTACTGAGCTTATTTTTTAAGTTTGGTGGAAGGGTGGGTATGGGCAAAGGAAGAACCCAGTAACTCTGGAGCAGATTTGACTTTTTATGAGAGATTTTTTTCAACCTTTTTGCAAATTTCTCCTGATGAAAAAAAGGAGAACTAATATCAACGAGTGCTAGCAATTGTGTTGCTTTATTTAAGGGGACTGTAAGGTATGCACTACATTGAGTGCCATTCTAGTTACCTGAATAATTTGTGCCACTGTAGAGTGACATTTAGAGCTAGATTAGGTAAAGAGAAGCCCATTAACTCCATGTGTTTTGTCTCGGAAATGATTTCCCTGATCTCTGGAGCAAAGTTCACACGGTATTGCACATCCCTCTGTAATCTTCCTTCCTTTGGGGGGACATCCTTAGAGACAGCCTGAGAATGAGAAAAATCAAAGCCAACGGTGAGAATTAGAAACGAGGAGTGTGAGATGTTAGTGTATATGTATTTTTCAAAATACAGAGCATGAGTCAAAAGTGATGAGAGAGATAAATACCAATTCGGCTGGGATTTGGTTTGGAGAGGTAATCATGACCAACAGGGCTTTTTTCATTAGCAATGGCAATCTGTGTTCCGTCTCTGCCAGCCAGTGCTCATACTTCTTCAGCTCATAGTCCCTGAACTGCATTGCCATTTCCACATACTTGTCCTTGGCCTGAGCAGAATGCAGCAAAAGTCAAAGAAAGGGTTTCAATAATATTTTGGTGTTTGTCACCTTGCAACAGTCAAGTAACTCACCACTTTGCTCTGCTTACTCTCCCGCGTCTCTGGCACCTCCAGGAAGGTAAGGATGGTGTGTTTGATGCGGTACAAAAGAGATCGGACCCAGCTGATGGCTCCTGCCACAGGAGGCTCATCCATATTTAGCGGTGGTTTATCCTTGTTTGCCTTAAAGATTTCATGTATGTTGTCCACCTACAACAAAGACAAAAAGACTTAGGCACTCTGCATGTGGCAGACATTGATTAATCTCTTCGAAATTATACCAATAGTATATTTTTAGTTGCACTGTAACTTCCAGGTTTTATTTTCATTAATAAACTGAACCTGGATCTATCACAGGTATATAAGACACATGCCATAGTTAATAACAAAATTTTGTTTGTTGCAATGCAGTGTAACGTTGCAGGTAATTAAGGTTTGAATCATTATTTGGTTTTGTCACTTTACACAACACCTGCATGGACTAACTGTTCCTCCTTTCTAATGATCTGATATTATCACAAGTTATCACATGCAAGTTATTCAATCGCAACTTCACGGCAAAATACCTCTTTGCAATACTGAGCCAGTATGTCATTGAACTTGCTCATCAAATGTTTACTGATGACCTCTCTGGAGCGGATGTGCTTGAATTTCAGGAGCATGTCAAAGCCGGCAGCTGAAGAGCGAAGTGTCTTAAAAGACTGATCAATGAAGTTGATGGCCTCTCCCTCGATAGCCTGTGCAGACATATGCAAAAAGTAAATCAGCTTGATAACTAAGGGACAGCATACAGAAAATTATGCAATGTTATTGGTGCAAAATGACAAGTGCATTGATCCTGCTGTGTTTAATTACACTTTTGATTCAGAACATTTTCATGGCTTCTGCATAGTAGATGCTAAACTCACATGAGCTGTAGTGTCGAAGTCTTTCATGATCATTTTCCAGCTGCTCTTCTTACACATGTTGAAAGGATTAAAATTGACCCCCTCAATGGGCAAAACTAGACCATCCACTCTGCACAGCACCTCATCGATGCGTTTGTAGTCGCCGGTCACACTTTTCAGCTCTGGACCAAAGATGTTATAGAACTCCTCCAAAACCTGCACCAAACAAATCCAGGAGAACCATCAAAACTGAGGCGCTTTTTACACATTCAGCCGTTCAGTTACTGAGTGAGGGGTAAGTATTTATAAAGTTTATGTTCACTCACCTGCAAAACATTGTTCAGATCCTGGCAGATGGAAGCCATGTAATCAGTCCTCTCAAACAGTCTCTTGCGGTCAAACTCCCAGCGTGGATCTCTTCCAGATTCTTCAATTTCAGCGCGCACCTCAAAGTAGGTCGACTTCCATCGGTCCAGAACCTGTTTAGCATCACGCACCTTGGATTTGGCCACTTCCCTCTTATCTCTGTCCAGGGCACAGCACATTGTTGAGTTATACTCCGATGAAATATAGTTTATGTCAAATTTATATACCTGTACATACCTGAATAACATGTTGACATCAATCACTTGAGACACACGTTCGCACAGCTGCCAGGCAATACGCTCCATCAGAGGGACCATACGTTCATTTGTGTTATAGTGAGAAGAGATTATCCACACAATTTGCAGGCTGTCCATCAGATGAGGGATTGTCTCCAGGATCACAGCAAAATTCACTCCAGAGGCCAGATTCTACAAAAGACAATGGTAAAATAAAATAAAAAGTTAAAGTGAGGATAGAAGAACCATTCTGTCATCAATATTTTCATTTCCAAAAAGTGTGTTTCATGTGACTGCCAATAAAAAAAAATGTAATAGTATATTTCTAAAATGTGCAGCTCACCATGAAGTGTCTTTCCAGCGTGCTGAGGAAACGTAAATTATCGTCTGACTCCACACGGTATTTATTAAGATCAGCAACTGTTCCTTCCAGGGTCTGAACGATGCCTGCATCTGCTTTGGTTATCACCTCCAGGATTTTCTGTACCATCGGCTGTTTGAGCTGCTTGAACAGAGCACTCAGGATGGAGGCACGCTCCTGCCAAAAAGTTATCTCAGCCATAGGGCCCGGTGCCTGGAGGAAAAAGGACAGACATTGATTATTCAGACTCAGGTTCCAGATAAAAGACAAACCCAAATACACAGAATAAAATTCATATAGAGGCACAAAATCAAACAGATTTTACATTGGTATATGGATATTACCATTTATGCTTTTCGTGATCTAATAATTTCATTTGGAGCTGACAGGGATTTAATACTGTAGGTATTAAATTAAACATTTCAGCAGCAACTATACACAATACAAGGAGTCTCAAACCTGTGGCTTTTTGTCTTGCTGCTCCTCAATAACAATGGTAATCTGAGTGTGCCAGTTCATTACACACTGCTCCAACTTCTCCACCATCTCTGGATTAGAAAGAAGCACATCCACCTCTGGCCGTAGGTCAAGCTCCGGCATGTCCAGTGTGACCTCATCTGTTACAAACATGGTGATCTTTAGATGTAATTATTATTAAATGGTATGAAAATAGTTTTCAAACTGAGCAGGTGTAATATATCTAAGGCTTCCTTAATATTCTGCAGATGTGAATAACCTTTTAACTTTTGTTGTGTTTTCTTGATGACGATTTTCTGATAAATTAAATAAAACAAACCTAGAATCTGAAGGTGTTGGAGAGTTGTGTTGATTAGTCCCAAAAACTTGTGTGTCCTGTTGAGCAACTCGTCCCTGATCATGACTTGCTCACTTGACTTTGCTAAATTCTCCTCTTCTCCCTCTCCACTGCCCTCCTTGTGAGAAGAAACAGCCTCACTGTGATAACCGGCACCAGTTACCTCCATCCGTTTCACAGTAAGCAAAGGTATGTACATCTGAGAAGAAACAGACACACAGTTATCATCCTGTACTAATTATACAAAAAACAGTGAGACTTTTGGGAAATATGTGGATTTTCTGTTGGATTTGGAATCTAGTGGTTGTGTTTGGCTGTTGAGGAATTTTACATTTTCAAGTTTGTTCCGCAGTACAAGAAGGGGGTGTCCTCTGTGCATGCCGATGTCAAACAGCCTGGGCATCAGGATATTGGCTTCAGTCATGTCCAGTGGTTCAACAATGGTCTCTAAAACACAAATAAGAATCTCTTGGTTCAGACTTTTTTAAAAATGGAATAGACTTCAACATGCTCTGTTGGATTCATTCTCACCCTTTGTGTTCCTGATGAAGTAGAAGACACTGGATTTCAAAAATCTCTCCAAGTAATTGTTGACTGCTACATGAAGCTCAATGTGATAAACCACTTGAGCCTCAGTCCTCTGAAAACTCAAAAACAGACACAAGTTAAAACTTTGTTTTTATCTCTTTTCTCCTCGTTTTTATTACAATTAAAATGAATTACATGTTCACACAAAACTTTATTACATTTAATTGAAAGTTTAATCTCACATGGCTGGGACTCTTTTCATCTGTCTCCTCTGCGCCTGTGGTTATCTCTGTGCCACTTTGAATCCCGGTGTCATTGCCACCATCTGAAGGGTCGGTGTCTTTCCTCCTCTCTGAGGTAATAAATGTTTCACTTATTTTTTAGTATTTAAAATACAGTACAAAAACCTTCTTTCTGCATTCAATATTTTACAACATAGGACAAGATGGTGAATATCTCGCGTACGTTTGAAGGTCTTCTGCACAATTTAAGTTACCAACAACCAGTAGATGTTAGCAGGTGTTAGCAGCCACCAGCAGATGTTAGGGACATAACTTCAGTTGAGCACCTTAGCGTCATCAAGTGTGTTGGCCTTGTAGTCAACGATGCAGGCTGAACTTGAGGGAACGCTGAGGCTAAAGGTAAATCTGACTGGCTACTGGCTTGTATGGCAGCACAACAAAATGTATTTAATTTGCTGCAATGTATTATTATTATTTTATTTATAAATTGCTTTATCTAGTAGGCTACATAGATATAATTTGTATTAGATAATGCTGGGGCAGTGTTTGAAAATCTTGTTCCGTGTGCCCCCTTGGTAACACCTGACCCTCCAACAGCCTCTGCACGGCCCTGCACCAGTGAAGGCTAATAACACTGGAGCTAAGTTACCTGCTGGAATTTGAACTTCCACTTCCTCCTCTCGAATAGTTTTGAAAAACAGGAGACATGAGGGCGAGTCTTCCTCGGAGAGCACGTTCAAGTAGCGGATGATGTTCTGCTCCTCCTCTCCGTCTCCTCGGCTCAGCAGCTCGTCGAAACACTCGGGACACTTGTACAAGTTGAAGCCGGCGGACACTCGCTGTCGGATCCACTCCACTCGTAAATCGTCGTGGACCATTTTTCTCTCTCTCAACAGCCAGACGTGAACATTTAGAGATTCACACACCCCCCCCCCCTGACACCTGTCTGGCTCACAGGTCGTCCACAAACTTTACCAACATCAACTACTAACTACAAACCATCACTGCGACGCTGTTGTAGTTTAGCGGATACACGTTGCCTTGGTGACCATCAAACCTCCACCTGGAGTTTGCTTCCCAGAGAGGAGACTGGAAGGCATCTGCCTGCCTGAGGTGCCTGACCAGTCTTTTTAACTGAACACAGCTTTAGTGGCGTTTTTGTTTTTTATGTTTATTATTTATTACTTGCTTTTTCTGACTCTTGCTGCTGTAATATTGCAAATTTTCCCATTGCGGGACAAATAAAAGGATTATCTTATCTTATTTACAAATGTCTGTATTTATTTATATGCCTTGTAAGGTGACCTTGAGTGCTGTGAAAGGTGCCTATACATAAAATGTATTATTATTATTATTATTATCAAATGCAAGCTGTGTCAATATCTCAATCTTTTTTCACTGGCATGTCTCTGTAGCTGCATTTTGACCATGAAGACAGTCACACCATTAATGGAATAATGGAAAAACTTAATCTGATTATCATTCACAATCAAAATAAGTTAGCACAAAAAAATATTCAATTAATACATAATGAAAACAGTTTATATAATTTGCAATTTAAAACAAATCATATTAGAATTAGGCAATATTAATAACAATATGAATTATTACAATGGGCATCTCCCCAGAAATGGAATTTGTGGGTTTGTAGACACAAGATTTAAGTGAGTTAATTTGGTCATATTTAAGATGTAAAATGCTGCAGCATGAAGTGGTTAAAATGTCTTGTGTGAACAAGTAACTGCAGTTATGGTCTCAACACGAAACAATTCAAACAAACAGATTTTATTATTGACATGATGATGAAAATAGGATTTTCTCAAAACAACTGGATCATGGAGTGCTTGGAAAATTTTGACTGAATTAGAGGAAATAATCACAAAATGCCTTCAACCCACCCACAACACCTCAGCGTTAATTAAGGCAAACATCTCTTGGCCCAATAATTGAGACACCATATTTTATCCATTTTAGAACGTGCTACTAAAGGTCATGACCTTCAAACACGTGACAGCACTTTACTAAAGCAAACTTTGTTGCCATTGAAAAAGTGCAGGTCAACAATTAAACAATGATAACATTTAGTCTCCCTCGCTTAGGAAAAATCCCAATACCAGTTCTATATAATACTTACAAATTCACAAAATTAGAAAATACCAGTCTGTTATTGGTATATCATTCAATCTTCTAATAACCAATCACCGTGTTGATTATGTATAGAAGATCCTTCAAAGTAGGGGCTTCTAACAAGCAGAGCTGAGTCAAATAATCAATGATTTTAGTTTTTCATGCATGGAATGTTAAAATATACAGGAAGTGGACGCGTAGGCAACACTGTGAATGCATAAAAGTAAAAATCTCTTGACATTAATAATCATCTTTAATTCTGATGCAACATTTTAAAATAAATTAAAAAAGACACATTCTGCAAAAGTATATACACCTCAGCACTTTTCAATACTAAAAAGTCAAAAATACTTTGCAGTGTTTTGGTACCACAAAGTAGGAATACGAGAGGAATCTGAAGAATGATACAGTCATTTGGTTGTACTTAGATAAGGCAATCAGTGCACCTAAGAGTTGAATAAGAACTATGTGTCTGTTAGGAGGCTCTCTGCCTAGTGTAACGAAACCAGATCAGCAAAAAACTAGATTGAAAATACTAGAATTAAGATACAAAATCATGCTGAAATTAATTATCAAAAATAACAAGATGTAAAAGAAATTGAAGAACCCAGAAATAAATAAAGACAAGATATTCTTTTATCTTGGTTAATCAGCAAATCCCATGAGAGGACCAAAAGAGTATCCTGACAAGTGTTGTCTGAGTACCCAAACCTCGGGGCCAACCATTTACCCATTACTGTTATCTTAACTAAGTTATCTCATACTAAAATCACATGTTTTTGATCATTAATTCTACGTTTGGGGGATGTGTTTCTCCATACAACTGATGTGAACAACTGTTGATGAAAAACCAATACTACCTCAAAAGAAAACTGATGGTTTTCAAAATACCAATTGCATTATATATTTGACACTCGCGCTTCAACAGTGACGCATACTGATCCAGGACCAAAGTGCCCCCGTTATATACATTTGTAATAGGAAAACTGTATTTTCTCAACAGTACATTCTGCACAGGCTGTCTGTTTTTAAACAGTTTGGGAAATCCACAGTTTGTGAGGCTCAACACAAGATGTCTTTACTAACTAATTAAAGAAGAACAGAAAAGTCTAAATCACTTCATGACATCGCTGGAACATGTCTGTATGAGCACAGAACCTGGTTTGCTTGTTTTGGTTCTGTTTACCAAATCCACAGTATTACAAGGTAGTCCTTTCACAGTAAGCCCTCATGCTCAAAGCTGGAGGGCAGCAGAGAGAAGGTGAAGGGGCAAAACTTGACTCCAGTCCCACCGTAGAACTTATTCTGAAACTCCACCCTGAGGAAGAAAAACAGATGCTATCAAAATAAATAAATAAAACAAAAACACTCAGGTAATTTAAATGACACATGTGGGCAACTTTAGGAGTTAGGGTTATTCTTACCAGTGCAGCCGGAGCGCATGAAGGAACGCAGACAGACTCTCCATTATCAGGAGGATGGACACAGTGAGAACGGCGAACAGGCCGAACACAGGCACCAGGAATAAAACTCCAATACGGGTGTCCGTTCGAAGTCCTACTCGCATCACCATGGCCCACAGCACATCTGACAGCTCTGTGAAAGCAGCATCCATTTAGAGAATTGCAAAAGAGACAACAGGTGTATGATAACTACTATTATTCATGATATATATAATATAAGATCTACATGTGTTGGCTGTCCATTGGACTCCTCTTAATGTTTTTAAATTCACTTTGTGCTCAGTGAGTGGTTGACAGGTTTGAAGGAGGGACAAACTACCCGTGTGTTGTAATGCAAACCCCAATACTCACGGGCATGTGCCAGGCTCAGAGCCCAGAGTCTTAGATAGGAGGCTGTGTTTGAGATGCATCCCAGGCAATACTCTATAGTGTGGATGGCCTGATGCAGGAACTCATCTGCAAAGTCAAACTATCACAACAAAAGTAAAACTCAGCATGACTGACAGAAACCAGTGAAAGAAGAACAACATTGGTTGCTTTTAATTAAATGGTTATAATGGTTTTTTGCTGTGCTGACCTCTTCTTTCTTGTGCTCTGCACTTGTGGAGAGATCACTGTTACTGCTGCCCTCCTCCATGTCATGATCCCTCATCAGGTATAGCTCCTCCTCACTGTTACGCCGCACACGCTCGTATCCCTGAGCACACACAGGCACAAACTAATCAGATGTGCATATTTCCAGTCAAAGAACAAATATTTGGAGACGGTTTTTTTTTCCACTCATTCATAGACATGCATTTCAAACCCTCACCCTGTACATTCCTAGTCGGTGGCTTCCCTTGTGAAGCCAATAAAGGTAGATGGGTTTGCCCAGGAGTAGGACAGGCACTGAGAGAACAGCAATGACCACTAGAAATATCTGCAGGCCAGTCTGAGGAAGAAGCAGCAAAAAGTCAGTGTGAGTAAGTGTATTTCACTTGACATTTCATTAAATATGTTCAGCAAGAACAAGGACATAATTTACTCTGATGCAGGAGTGGAGCTTTCCATTGGATTCTCACCTGTCCTGGGTAGAGGGGTGACACTGTGTCACCCTGCATGAGGAACATATTAATGAAGTGGATGAGGATGCTCGGGGCCTCTCTGGAGTTCTTTGCAGAGAATACCAGCCACTTGTAGAAAATCATGAACACCAGATAGCCAAACAGACACAGCAGGAACAGCAGCTCAGGCAGAAATACCAAGTACAGGTTGTGCTTTTTCCTAAAGTGCCTGTTTTTGTTGACAAAAAGAAGGCAGGTTATTAAAAACTAACATCTAAAGAAAAAGATAAAGAAATAAAAAAACAAACTGGTACTTACAAGTGATTGTAAGTGCTGAGAATGACCCCAAAGCTCATGTGTATGACGCCCACTATCACTGACATCTTCATCTTGTAGGAGTTCAGAAATGTTAGACGGTTGGAGGCCAAGTTCCAGATCTTTGCAACAGAAACATGACAATCTATTATACAATAAGTAGTTTTGAGTGGTAAAAGATAACACAGTCAACATTGTTGTAAACGAGGGCAACCTCAACGAACGTTGAGTATAAATAAATAAATCAATGAAACCTGACCTAATAACCTTATTTAATCTTATAAAGAATAGCCATGTAACAGTTGTATTATTCTTCCTGAAGTAATCTAATAATGTTATTTTTACCAAGAGGATTCAATCATTTCAATTCCAGGAACTCAACCTAGTTTGTTTTTAAATCACACAATGTGTGTTCCTGGAACATTACCACTAATCAAGCAAATAAATAATGAGTGATGAGTTCGATAAACTGATCCAATTTACTCTTTTGGTACAGAATATGACTGCTCCACATTAAGTCTGCACGATATTAGGAAAACATGCGGTAATGTTGTTGAGGGTTGCGATGACGATATGACTTGCAATAAATAAACAAATGCTCAAGTGCACAGTTTTAACAGACAGACAGACAGACAGACAGACAGACAGACCCTAGACCCCAGATCCTAACCCTAACCCTATTATCTAGGGCAGTAGGGCTTCATCTTGGCCAAATACGTTGAAATGCAGAGCGTGAATGCATGGCACATGTAACACCATTTATCGTTGAGGAGATTTTTGAGCATCCTCACACATTACTGTAAATGCCTCTGTATATTCTGTATATTGTATATTACACTATATCTGTACAGGAGAATAGTGCCTGTCTAATTCCACACACACTCCCTTCTCTCCAAGCAGTACCCAAGGTCAGGTTATAGATAAAGGGCCAACCAACAGCACATTGTAGTGTCTACACTTCATATCTAACTCAGATGCCCCACACAGAGAGGCACCAACTCCAACTCTTTTCTAAATTACACCAGTGGCAAGATGTAAGGACACAATGTGATTTAGGAATGTATACTTAACTATCGTATAGGGGTATATGTGAACACCTAAATGTAACATATAGAGAGTGACAGCAATTCTAGCCATTCATGGACATGCTGTTGGAATGGGTGACGCAAGTAGAGGGAGATATATGCGAATGCTGTGGGAGACATCTTCAGTCTTGCTCATGTTACTCTGTTAGAGTTTGTATATTGTTTAACCTTCTGGTCTCCTTGATGCATCAAGTCTACATTAAAATATTCTGCATAACACATCAGCTGCTGCCTGAGTTCTCCTTTCACCAGCTTCCAGAAAACTTCCATAACAGCGACGACGGTCAATATTTGAAATATCGTGCAGCTCTACTCCACATCACTGGCACAGTACTCAAAGAAACACAGTTTGATGCACCTTTTCAAACAGTTTACAAGCCTACCAAAAAAGTTTTAGTGGGAATGCCCGAACTCTTAGTTAAGAACTTTCATTTATAACACATGTTGCCTTGCACACCATAGGGTGATCCTAATCAGTTGCACACAGTGACATAAAAGATTTTAAATTCCACAGAGTATCCAATCATTAATTGGGATTAACCAATATCCTGTCTTTGGGAATCAGTGTGATGCATGATGACTCCTCATCAATACTCTCTACTCACCGGGTCGATTCCCAGAGGATATGGTCCTTTGAAAACTCCTGTAATATTTGGATCCAGAGTAAGAAAACGGTTCCCAGTGAGATCACCTTTCCTGTTTGTCACAAATAAAGCCACCAGTTTGTTCAATGAATGTGATGACAAATCAAACAAACATCTCATCTGTAAATATTTAAACATGTATAACAGGTTGTTCATTACATGTCATAGCTGTAAGAAAGCTGGAGCTGGGTTTACTATAATGATAGAGTCCATTTTGTAATGAATTACTTACTTCCACACCTCCGCTGTGAACATGGCCTTCACACTCCATCCAGAACCAAAGATGTTCAGGGACTTTGAGAAGCAGTCATTGTATATCAGACCAGTGTAGATGGAGAACAGGCCCATCATCAGGATGATATAACGGCCCTCAAAGAATGTGTTCCAGATCTGCACATACACACATCCAATCACTCACTTACACATCAGACCTGCTGTTCAACACACACTCTGGTTATACCCTGGTTAAATGAGTATTAGGTAAAACATTTTCTCAGCTTTGGAGAACTCACTCACCTCATTCCTGGTGTTTTTAAGTTTGCGGTTGTTCTCGTACAGCACCATCCAGAAAGCAAAGAGAGCCATGATGAGTCCGTGACCCAGATCCCCGAACATCACAGCAAACAGGAATGGGAACGTGATGATTGTGAACGGAGCTAGAAATGAGCAAGAGAGAAAAAAAACTAAACTGCAGCACTACTAAAATCAAAAAATCAAAGTATAAAAATAACTTGATATTAAAATCTAGCAATAGAGCAAAACACAAAAAACAACAATGACAAAATATTTAATTGCAAGTTAGCATTCATTTGGATTTTTGGTTATATCAATAATCCGATGTCACTTTTTCTTTTTCAAATACATATGCATGTTACTGTCACATCTCAGACTTCTGATACACTGTAGAGAGACCTTGTAAAATGTTTAAACTGATAAATAAAGTGCCCATGCACATTTTTACTTTCTAATCTCATTTGATGATAGATATGTAAACATACAGAGGGAAACACTCACCAGGGTTAACCTCCCGGTAAGTTCCCACTCCGTAGGCATCTACAATGTTCTGGAATCCAGAGGTAAATTTGTTGGTCCTAATAAGGGTGGGGGGAGTGTCGCTGGTGGGGATGCGATTGACAAAGGAAGGAACTGTCGCTCCACTTTTTCTCTGAAATATCAACGTTAAAAAAATCACAATCTCAGTATATTAACACATTTTAACATCTGACAATCACCACAAAAAGTAGGGGAAAGGGACAGTGGATTGTAACATCAGCAAATGTGGCATAATGCAATCATTTAAGTGCTAGCTAAAAAAAAAACACTGTAGGGACACTTCAGTTCACCCATTAGTGTGTCTGTGTGTTTTTTGTCATCCCAAATACAGGGTGGTCTTTCAGTACCCTAACCGGGGCAAAATAAAAGCAATGCCTAAATACAATACTTGCTTTTATGACAACAGTATCCCAATTCATGAAGTGTCTGCCCCAGTTAAATAAACACAAAGGCAAAGCCTGCAGTGAGTCAAAAATAGAATTTCCTCACCGATCCTTCTTCCAGGGCCCTCCGCAGGGTGGGAATGTCGTTGACAGGACACCACACCTCAGCAATCAGACACTTGTTCGTAACATCAAAACTACACAGGTTCAGAATGTAGTAGATGGCTTTAATCTTCTTGACCTGGATGACCCAGGTGTACACAGATTCTGAAGCCTTCATCGAGACCTGTCTCAGGTAGTCCTCTGTCCTATGAAGTACCTGCACACAGGAAGAGATAACGCAGTGTTTTAAAAAATATATTCAAGACTTCCAAGAGAAAATAAAAAAACATTTTTGGAATTTCTATGATTGTCAATGGAACATTACCAAAGAAAAATATTTATAATTTTAAACAAGAAGCATTTCAGTGTTTGTGAGTGAATAAGATACTAAGACATAGGAAAGACATGAGAATTTGCAGGACAAAGGAGAGGATGAAAACAAGAATGCATGAAAGAGAGAAAGAACATCCTGCTGAGGCCTCGTGTTGATCATGTGCTCCAGGGAGTGAGTGGGTGCAATCCTACTTTTCAGTTACAGTGGGTTATAGCTTCCAAAAGATTCACGGTGCACTGCCCCACACCAGAAACTCACCTGACCCCATGACTGCGAGGTCTGGCTCGCAAGAACAACAGTTGGGTTAATCTTTTAGAAAATAAATCAGCCATTTAATTTTGCTCTTTTTACACAAGAAGACTGGCTCAAAAGAAAAACCCTTGCTGTACGTAATGTGACTCACTGAGCACAAGATTTTCTGCCAACTTGTTTTAGAAAATGTTAAAAGTATTGTTTTCCTTTATCCTAAAAATCTATCCCCGAGGGAAAAGAACACCCAGACAACTCGTGTTCTAAATCATCCAGGTTGCATTTTAACAAGAGACAAACAGAGAAAGTTAATTTTTAGTGAATGGCAAACAGAGTAATTTCATTTTCTGTCACTAATTAAAAAGGCATATTTAGACACTAAAAGAAATATTTCACATACTGTGTGTAGGTCCTGAATGCGAGTTTTAAGTCCTTCTACAACATCATTCCTCTCGTCATTGCTCGTGGGATAGGGATACAGGTGACAGTGGTAGCTATGGAAAGGAAAAGATAATATTATTCACAACTACAAGTACAGGAGAGTTAAAAAAAAAAAAGCAAACCTAATCAAACCATTTTATGCCATAAATACGTGTAGAGCAGCCACGTGATCGTGTGTTGCAGAATAGTTACCAGTCACAGATCTTCTTTACTTTCTGGCCAATTTGGTCTCCCCAGTAAGAGATCAGAAACACCATCCTTTTGGTTGGCTCCCCCTGCAAATAAGAAGAAAACAAAGGGGGATGTGTTGTATATCAAAGATAAGACCGGTTTCCTCTATTAACAACAAAAAGAAGTGTCACTTAAAGTCCAGAGTTCATTTTATGTTCAAAATCTATATTTAATTAAAAATTGACTTATTTGTACCAACCTGTTTGTTGCCAAAACAAAACAAAAACAATAACAACAAAACAAAAAAGTACTTGTGATTGAAAGTTAATTCTTGACTTTGGAAATAGCAGCATTGCTCTCTATGTGGTTTTTGAAAAGCATGACTGGTGCTCCTAGCTTGAAGTCAAGCCTCCTCTTTTCCAACCATTCAGAGACACATGTTAACATGGTTGTACATTTTCCAGTAAAGTATGTCCTGACATTCCACCAGTGATCAGTTTCAGCCCTGCATGCCTGCCTTCTGGTCAAGCAGAGGAAAAGGATAACTGGATTAGTGCTGTCACTCAGTATGAAAGAACACGATCACAGCACTCATTGTGTATGTGATCAGCAAGGGGGATGAGAACAGACTTCACAGCAGCTTCACTGGTTTCATTTTCAATGTTGTCACTTTGTATTGATCACTGTTTCAGGACTGTCTTTTGCTTTATGTCATTTTCACTGCGCTACAATACTCTGCCCTCTGCACTGCTGCTACTTCACTATATCTGTTATCAGAGATGACCTGTTGCACAACACAGTGGGAGGTTCTCCGCTCAGATGCGTTCTCAATAGAAACAAATCCAGAAAGTCCAGAGGCTCTGACTCAGACATTTGCCTTCACACATACACCTCCTCCAGAGAAACTGCAGAGAATCTCTGAAGTTCTGTGCATGTCTGAAAGCAGCTTATGAAAACAAAAACAAAAACAAAAAGTAAATAGGGGAGTGAGTATATGTGCTGATATCTTAATCTAATGGTGTAATGCAGGGAAGACATCAAAAAATGCAACCTCAGCACAAATGGTGGACAGTTTTCCTTGAGAAACCTACTGTTTCAGGATCTTCCAGATATTCCTCGACCTCAGCGTAGCTGAGGATGGTGTAGCCTTTACAGACTCTCCACAGCATCCGCTCAAAGGCTGCGATCTTTACCCTCTGAATGAGCCCAGAGATGAAACTGCAAGAGAATGATGTAAACATTTACTATCAGCCTAAGGTATACACATGCGCCTATTAGGGAATATAAACCTTTATCCTAAAGCTTATGAACAGTATATGAGATTTTAAACATTAATATAGCAGCCAATGATTATTTTCTATGTAAAATATATGGTGCAAATGAGAATGAAGTTTGTGTGTGTCTGGTCCATGTCTCAATGGTACTGTTGCTTTTCAGAGTTGATACGGTCACAAGTGATCAGCTCCACGTACAGGTGTTACTGCACTCAAGATGCATTGAGATACGATCACTCATTACCACACTAGGAAGTGGTACTAGGTCACATGTGAAGGACGCCTACTCAGCTGACATCCTCTGACACGCTACAGTTTCACAATTAACTAAAATAATTTTAACATGTCTAGGTTTTTCACATAGGGTTTCATCTAAACAATCTTCATCGTTAATGTTGCAGTTTTCTCAACTTAACATAATTCAGGCTGCCTGCTGTAGCTGTGATACTCTCTGAGTTGTGACTGCAGAAACATGCAGCTGTGAGCTCAGCTGTCTTTCTTTTGAGACTTCACTCTTGCTGCTTATTCACAATCAACAAAAACTTGCATTCAGCTAAATAGCTGTCCCCTTCACTAAATACAGACTATTCCCACAAAACTGGTTCTGTGAGCAACAATATCTTGTCTGTTTGGGTGTGTGTACAGAGTATATAGATTGTAATGGACAGACAGGACACAGAAAACCATTTAAGAGAAACTAAAAGTGCAACTTGTCGAAACTTTCTTTAAATGTGTATCAGAGGCTGCTCACCTCATTTACTTTTTCCTCATTATCCCATGATATTACGATTTCACACTTTAAAATGCCATGAGGATTTTGACAGAGCCAGGGTCTACTGTCAACTCTAAAATAAACCACACTCCATGTCGAAAAAACACTAACATAAACATAACGCTGATATGGCCAACCGGATTTCATTCCTCACCCCAGTTTGGCTCCTAGCCTCTGCATGCTATTGTAATCCATCAATGTGTCTTTTTCTAGGAAGGGGAACTCCTCATACTGCACTTGCAGGGGCTCTCGCTAAAAAGTAAACAAGACACACGAGGGTTAAAATGAAACTCAAATCAACAGATTCCACTTGAAACGGTGTGAATGTAGAAAATCTGGCCACATTGTGGCACAAGTCGACCCACTGACCTCGCACGTTCTCTGTACAAAGCTGCGGGTGACGTGCAACATGTGTGTGTACTCCGTCAGCTCCAGCAGATTCTTCTGCAGCTTCTCTTTATTCCTAGTGACTTCCCCCAGCTCCACTTCTAGTCTCTGTAGCTGCTCCTGTGAACACACACAGACAACCAGTGATCAGCAGCATGACTACAACAATTATTTTATTTATTTGTTTAAAAATATATTTGGTGTCATCTTCCAAATTTATACAGACTGGAGGAGAATATAAATAATTAGATCAATTAATTTAGTTTCGGTGGCAATAACTCAACACAATAAATTCAAAATGATATGTGAACAAGTTACCAACCGTTATAGCCATGATGTGCTTCGGTAAGGGAGCCAATGGGTTCACGTCTCGTTCTGGCAGTGAAATGTCTGCTTTCTTAATTTCCCTCAGAAGGTATCCTGTTAAAAAACATAAAAAGCAGTTGTTTCTGAGACCTTTACAGCGTTTCCAAATTCCACAACCAGCCTTTGAACAGCACTGGATTCCAAGCGGAGTCCAGCACTGTGGTGTTCTCTTCTCTTAATCTAATAAGAAAAGAGTTTAGTTAGCTAAGGGTGGCATTTCATTCAAGTCAATACAGAACCAGCTGACAATTCTCATGACTGCAGGGTCACTGGCTGTCAATTCAATGAGAAAGGCCCTCTGCGGCTTCATGGACTCACAGCACATTGTTTTGATCCTGTCCAATGCTCGACTACAACTAACTAGACAGAGTAGGAACTTCATAGAGGGCCCTATTGTTAATTTGTAAATTAGCTATAAATGTGATCTCACCAAGAATGCTCTTCACTTATTAATGACAGCTTTGTTTTGATCCTGTCTAACACTCGACCACACATACCACTCAGTGACTAGATAGGGGGCCTGATTGTTAAAGTGCGTATTAGAAAATCAATGTGATCTTACCAAGAATTCTCTCCATTTCTTCACATTTTTTGATCTCGTTGACATGTCTTCGCTGGAATGTGTTCACACTGGGATTGAGCTGAAAAGGGTATAAGACAAAGTCAAATATTTAATGATTAACAAAACACATCATAAACCCTTGTGTAAGCACCTGTAAGGCCACATTACAGGAGGATTAAACCACTTATAGCTGGTAGAAGAAACCCCAGATCTGCTGTGTTAGGAATGATAACAGACTCTAAGAAGACAGATGCGTGCACTTTGTCCACTCAGCAGTGACTTTCACAGTGAGAGATGAGTGGACATCAGGATGTGTCTGCACTCACGTCTCTGAACTCCACCAGTCCCAGCTCCCCCAGCTCACTGATGCAGTCGTATGCGGACCCGGACTGCAGGAAGAGCTGGGCCAGACACATCTCCTCCCCTCGCAGCAGGGAGCTCATCGTGACACTTGGCTGTGCAGTCTCCCTGCTCAGCCGGCGGGCTAATGCTAACAAGCGAACTACTGCGGTTTGAGTAAAGTCAGCGGCGGCCAGTCGAGTCTTTCTTGTCTTTCTTGGTCTTTTTCATGTTTAGCCTCCGGTGACGGTGTCTGACTTCACACAGCCAGAGTTCACAGGCTGCTCCTGGAAGCTAACGTGGGAGCTAACCAGCCGAAGAAGCGCCGCCGTCACCTGGATGAGAAACTCCTGCTCGTCACGGCCGGAGGTGGAAACGGGAGGTCGCCGCCGCTACAGCCGCTGGGGTCGCATGTCCACAGGTGTGCTCGCCGCTCTGCTCCGGGTCTGTGAACTTTGACAAATCGTCCTCTTGTTGTGTCTCCACTGCTCCACGTCACTTCACCTCACACTGTTGAATACGATCAACTTCCCCAGCACGGAACGAGCCCTGCACCAATGAGCGCAGCCCGCTGGAGTCTGCGCACTGCGGACTGGCTCGCAGCCCTCAGCGCTGTCTGAAGGCTGCAGGTGGAGGCCTGACTTTCAGGGAAATCAAACTCCCAGAGAAAACTTTTTTTTTTTTTTACCAAACATTATCTTACAGAAATACCAACTTGTGATGCAGATATTTAACACCCCCCATCCATCCATCCAGTGACTTGTTAAATGGGAGAGTTGACCCAAAAATTTTAATTCACTCAGTATCTACTCACTACTGGAGGGGCGAGTGAAGTGTTGGAGTCCACAAAACACTTTTGGAGTTTCAGGGGTAAACAGCGTTGCAGCCAAAGCAAATACAGTTGAAAAAATGGTGAGCACTTCTTCAAACATATAAAAACAACAGAAAAATGAACATAAAATGCCTGTGGTGTCACCCAACATTCAAATCCACTAGAAAAAGCCTCCTTCACTCCATGTGTTTAGCCTAAATACCCCCTGTTATCCTCCTCTGGGCCACATCCGCCTGTGGATCACAGTGGACACTTAGGCTAAAAACATGGTGTAAATATACTCGTTTCGAGTCGAATATGAATGTTGGGGCTTGCAGACACTTGGCTGACACCACAGGAGCAGTATGGAGGCACTTTATGGGGGGGGGTTTCTGTTGTTTTTTTTACATTTGAAGAATCGGTCACCATTTTCTTCAACTGTATTGGATTTGGCTGCAACGCTGTTTACCCCTGAAACTCAAAACACTTCAAACACTTCACCGACCCCTCCATCGGCATAGTCGGTGAACTGTCCCTTTAATGCTAAAGTAGAAGAGCCCCAGGCAAGTGACCAGCACATTTCACTTTTTAAAATGAGTACTAAACACAAGTCCTGCAGCAAAAAGGCATTAAAAACAAACCATCGTCAAATGTTGTTCAAAGCAGAGAAAAAATAAAGTCGCTGTTTCCTCAAACATTTACACAACTACCATACAAAGGGAAAAGACAAATTAGATTTATTTGACTTAACTCTAACCTCTAGGACTGAAACTTCCAAAATAAAAAATAAATAAATGTAAACATTTATATATAAATAAATGTAGAATTACAATCTCGACATAGAAGGACTTTTAAAGGATTATGTTATCTTAACTTATGATTGAGGTAGTACAGGGGTCCAGACCCTTAAGGAGCACCAACAGCTTTGTTTTGTTTGTTGTCATCTGCACAATAGTGAATCAATATTGTGCTTGTGGATGATAACCCCCCGTGGAGCGTCTACAACCTGAATAAACAATGACTCACAGTTGAACCCTGAGGCAGGAAACTAACTGATGGGTGGGACTGAAATCAGATTACAAGTTCTAACCACCTTTCAAACCATGTCTGACAAGGTTGTCCTCAAAAATATGATGGAAACAAATATTGTGATTGAGCCTGACATAAATAATAGAAAAATATTTTATTACAAAATAGTGTAGCAATACAACTATTTACATTCCCACAAACATATAAAACCTGTATTATAATTAACAATATCTAATGGGGAAAAAAGGTGAAATTACATTTTATTGACCTTAAAATAGATACTCTAGTTTAGCTGGACATTCTCTTGTTATTCCGCCAAATATTTTTCTTCCTCTACATTTTTCTCTTTCAGAGAGCGTTCCATGCCTGTCGGATTTGTCTCCATGGATTCCCAAGAATCGAGGCGGCGATGAAGAAGAAAACCAAGATAAGGCCCTTAGCCAGTGACTGAGAATATGGCTCACCTGGGGAGGAGAAAGGTAAAACAAATCAGAGGTGGTACAATCAGTATCCATTTTCCTACTTTGTGTTTTTTGCACGTTGTACTTATTCACAGTATTTACAATTTTTTCTAGCAGTTTATTATTTACTAAAGTAAACAATAAAATACAAAATTAGACAGATTCCTACCTGTGTAATACGTGGTGAGTGGAAAGGCAAGCTCAGGCCAACACACATCATTCCTGTTACAATCATACTCTGTGAAGTTGATCTGAAACCTAGGAGAGGGAAGTCAAAATGCTCTCAGTTAGGATCAGTCAGGCAGCCGATACAAAAAATAATAATTAAACGTCTCTCCTTATAAGGGGAGTCTCAGTGTTTCAGGAAGCACCTGGTTTTTGGTGGTTCTGTGTTGACAGGGATGTCTGTAAAGGTGACGGAGGACGTGATGGGGAGTAACCAAGTTTCCTGGGGGTCCAGGCATGGAGAGATGTCCCCCCCTCCACAATCCAGAGACCAGGTGGACATGCTGTAGCTACAAATGATCAAAATAAGATACACATGTTGGTTTACAATGACATTTTTCATTGGACTCAGGATATTTGGTGACTTATACTGACTGTGAATACAATTTATTTTTCATTGCGGTGCGCCACCTGACACACCTGACTTGCAAAGCGCGGATTTCCCTCTGAGGTCTGCCCTCTATCGTGCCATCGATAAGACTCCAGACATGGATATGCTGGTGGGATTGAATCCCATAGCAGGAACTTGTGGTGTCTTCTATGGTTGTGCTTGAGTTCAGCATCACAACTGGAATTTAGATGTTACATGTCAAATTTAGCTAAACCGAAAATATATCATTTGTTGAATGTGCTTTACAAGTTAAAATAAAAATGTATCAAAGGTTGATTTGAATTAATTGTTTCACATTCACTTACAGCTTATGTTGATCCAGTCTGTCCCAGTTAGTGGATCTGGGTTTCCAGTCCTTGCTACATATGTGGCTGTAGTCAGAGCAGCTGGGAGAGAAGCAACTGTCTCTCTAAAGGAAAAAAAAAAACTTACATTTTATCTCAGGGCAAATTCAGACATAGACATCAATCAAACATGAGCTACTGACCTCAAGAGATCACACTGAGTCAGATTCTGTCGGCTGACTGGCAGCAAACATCCTGATGTAGAATTCTCCCCAAATAGAACTGGTTTCTTCTCAACGTCGAAACAGAGTCCATCCCCCACTGTCAGTTGGATCAGAAAATGGCAGTGTCTTTAAATCAAGTTACATTTATTGAAAAATGGATAATTAACTGTTATACGCTTGCAGTGAGCCAGTAATCAACATCCCTTTTTACCTGATTTCCAAAGATTGATTGACGTCCTCTGTATTGACCCTGTATTGTTGTCGAAAATGTCCATGATTCCACCAATAACAGGCCTTCCCACCTGGTAACCTGTCAATGAAAATGTCAGCGTTACTCACTACAGTTGTCATAGTGTGCACTATTTTCTACTAAACAGTTCACTACTATCACAACCGCTCTGCGGATTAGGGGGTTTATGTCGCTCTCACCTGGGTTCCCTGAATTGGGCTCACTCATGAAGTCCCCATTGAGAAACACAGCAGAGTACCTTGTAGTTAACACCACTGTTCAGAGGACAAATGCAAATGTTACTCCAAACTCCATTTTACATATCTCTGAACTTGCACCTGGTGATAAGTCAAATCATGGGCGAGATACAGTATGTGAACACTTACCACTACCATTCAAAGGGACGGTCCCAACAGTGCGTGTGAGTGTGATATTTGTGATGCTATTTTCTTTCCAGTAGAATTGATAATCCAGTGCTAAGGTCACATTCTCACACCACAGGCTTTCTGCTTGAGAGAAATGTTAACACATTAACATTAAAATTAATAGACAATTAAAGTTGTTGATTGTAGTAATGATATGTTGTTATCCACATACCCGAAGACGCTGCACCATTTGTGCTTGAAATACTCTGACTCGGGTCGGTGGCCACTTCATCAGTTACCTCCACTATAACGTCACCTCGAAGGACAAAATAAACAACATTTTAAAAACACACAGATTCAAAGATGTTCAGGATGTACCAAAACATGTTTAGCAGATAAAACATACCCCCTTCGCCATTCTTCACTTCAATCCTGAAATCCCCTGGTAGTGTCTGTAAAGGAGGTTCAGTTGGACAGGTGCGCAGTCGAGTTACACACTCGACTTTGAAATTCTTCAAAAATGCCACAGGTGCATTATTTACACACTGGCCGAACAACTTCTGCGAAAGACGAATAGACAAGATGTTAGTTGCAACATAGAATAAAAAATATAATCTAAAAACACTGTACTGTATTGTGGTGTAAACAACATACACACAACTAACCTGGGGAATAGTTAAATATTGATCATTTAATGTTAAAATGGGACTTCCTTCAACATAAACATTAACTGGCACTGGGGCTGACAACACGGACCTTTGGAAGGTTGGACCAGGCTTGGATTTACTAGACAAGAAAAACAGCAAAAGATAAATAATAACGTGAAACAAACATTAATAAAGGACACAAAAAAAACATATATTTAGATTCACATTAATAACTCACACTACATTTCCTTGGTAAAAGAGCCCAAGGAAAGGGTTGTTTTTAGGTGGTGAATGGACACATAAAAATGGAAACCAATCTGGGGAGTTTTCAGCGGACTGCACAGAGCACTGATAATCTGGAGGAGGAGAGACTTGTCCACCAAAGGGACCAGCGAGACAGTGGGATGCAAACAGTGTCAAATCTTCATTGGAGCAGTCCTGATAGAATGAAAAACATATCAATCATTGGTAATCAATGGAGAAAGAATTACATCTGCCAAAGTGAAGTGTTGTTGAAAGACTACAGCAACGAATACCTTGTCACAGCAGCAGCGTACATCACATGCTCTGAATGTGAGATCACAGGGACAAGGGCCCAGTGGTTGGTACACCTGGTTTGGAATGCTTGTTTTGTTATCTGCTGTGGACAGGAGATTTATAGTTATTAGAAATGTAACCCTCTCTAAGTGCGTACATCCCATAATGAATAGACATTCTTTCATTTAAAATTACCTGGTCCAGCATTAGCAGGAAGCAGCAGTGCATGTATCTTGGCCTGGATCAGCAGTGATGCCTGAGGTGTGTCGCCCACACAAGCAGAAACCTGAAGCGTCTCCAGCACACACAGTGGATTAGAGCAGCAGTCTGGGTCCGTCTCATTCTCACCACACAAATGCAGACTTCTTTCCAAACTCAGCTGTACTCGTACCGCAGTCTGGGGCAAGAAATAAAGAAACGTTAGGAAAATTGTTTGCATGCTCTCCCCGTGTCTGTGTGGTTATTCTCTGGGTACTTCAACTTCCTCCCACAGTCCAGAGATGTGAAGAATGGGGTTAGATTAATGGGAAACTCTAAATGAAATGTGTGAATTTAAGAGTGAATGATGATGGCCCTGTGATACGCTGGAGTGTATCCCGCTTCTTGCCAAATGTCATCTGGGATTGGCTCCAGCTCCCTTTGCTACCCTCAAGGGATATGTGGTAATGATAATGGATGGATGGATGGATGGAGTCACACCATAATATCCGCTCTGGTAAATGAATTGCGGTGTGTATTAATACTATAAACCCTGTTTAAGTGCCGTATTTGAACATCATTGGTAAATATGATTAAATTAGTGTGTAGTGTAAGGTTTGATTCTCACCTTTCCCACCTGCTCTCTGGTGAGCACCCACTGCGTTACCTCAGCCGCACATGATGGAGGACCGATGCTTCCTGTGAAAGAAAACAAACCAAATCTGTCCAACATGACCACAGACTGCATAATCACAAGGGAGACACATGGCTGCCTCCCCTCTCTCTGTTTGTGACCCTAGGGTTTATCCGAGTAACAAAACACCACTCATTTCAATTCGTAATAACTAGATAGATCAATCTGAACAGTAATTCCCATTTTCCTCCGAATAAAAATTTGCACATCTATCCAAAATAAATACGAGTAAACAAGTGGTCTTCAGGTCAATCTGAGGGATCAGGAGAGGATTAACGGGAGAGAAGAGAAGAGAAGAAAAAAACAAGGTTTTGTAAATTCTATTTTAAGGACCATAAATACCCCTATCTACTTTTAAAGGATGGAAAGTCCTTATGTTCAAACGTTAAATCCATCTGTCCATAAAGCTAAGACTAAATAAAGGCTGCTAGTTAGTAGTCCAAGTCAAATAGGGAGTTACTATGAATTTGGGTAATTTCAAGTAATGTGTTATATTAAATGTGATCATATTCTGGTAAAATAAGCTGCTACAGAGGCAGAGTCTCCTCTGGCTGGTACCTGTGGTGTTGGACGGAGACACTGTCCTCACACTCAGGGACATGTCCGACGAGTTCCCGAGCAGCAGAGCAGAGACCACTGGGCCAGAAGCGGTGAGATATGAAGGCTGGAAAACTGTAGAACATCATTTGTTAGCCGAAGCTGTACAGTTGATTCAAAACGACCATTACTGCCCCAACTTGAAAAGGTTAGCAAGATGCTGCTCTAGCTAAGGAAGCAGCTTTAGAGTACAACCGGAAGAATGTGCGAACATGTACCAGTGACTTACCGACGACATTTCGAGTGTGAGCCAAGGTGAAGAGCATGAAAACACATAAGAGCTGATGGGAGGTGGACACACGCAGCACGTTAGCCATTTGCTTCCCTTCAGAGAGTCGCCATGTTTGTAAACTGTGTCCTGGCAACGCACCTCAGTCTTCTTCTGGAGACAGATGGGAGACAAAATTAGTCTCAAATGAACCACAGCGACCTCATCTGGTCTGGATGGTAGAAATGTCATCATATCAGATCAGCAATTAGGGTCATTTCATTTTTCAAACCCAGCTTTTTAATCAAATGCTGATTGTTTTTTCTTTCATTTTGTTGTTTTAGTTATGTTAGTTCTTTTTTTTATTTTGGTTCATCAAGTCTTGAACAAATGTTTTAAATTATATATGATCTGTTTTTCTGATCCATGTTAAACCTGCACACTCCGGCCTCTAGGTGGCAGCGTGTCGCTATGATTCCACAGTGACCACCGAGTAAGAGTCATGTGGTCACGTGACCAGCAGCAGTATGAACGTGTCTGACAGCATCTGAAGTTTTATTCAACAATGTTGTCGTGTGAAGATCTGATGCAAAGTCTGCAGGAGTGTGTGATCAGCGGGGATCGAACTCCCGAACATGTCCGTCACACACTCAGGCTCTTCACTGACAAACTGTCTCAATCCTCCAGGTTGGTGAATAGACATCAGGGTGTGTGACAACTTACAGTGACTCTCTCTCTCTGCTCTGTGTGTGTGGTGATGGATAACGGTGCCTTCATGAACAGGAGCGGTGTGAAGAGATGCAAGGAGCGCTGTTTGGAGGAGGCTGCTCAGCTGCTCAGAGCCCCGGAGGCTCAGCTCGGGGGTTTAGAGGAGAGCCACCTCCTGCTCCTGGTCAAACTGCTCCTCTCCATGCAGCTGCAGACGGCCAACATCTCCTCAGCCTGTCGCAAAGTGGACCAGGTCAGTCCCTCTCTGGGCTTCTTCACTGTGCAAGTCTCATTATGAGGTGGGGAGGTCACTCAAACCGCATGTTTGCTTTGCAGATGCTGCAACATCTGGCCAAGGTGGACCACCAACTGGTGTTTAGAGAAACTCGCCACTGTTTGCTCTCCATAGTCCACACTGACCAGGTACAGAGATCAGTCGTTGTCAGGGAATTTGTATACATTTTGATACCTTTTAATTGTATAAAAGATTTAGGTGAAAGGGATTCGTTTGCAGAAATTGAATATAGAATGATGGGCTACTTGTACAGTAACCCAGACTGGACAAACTAAACACCTTTTGGGTTTTTATGACAACTGAAGGCTGCCACAGGTTCTCTTTCATGTTTGGAAGAGGTGGGTGAGGCGAGGGGTATTCAGCATATTTGTACTTGATTGTACATCAAGTTTTTTGGTTTGACCGTTCAAAGTGTATACCTCCACCAAGGCCCAGCAGTCCCTTATAAAATCATTTGGATTTTTATTTGGATTTTATCTGCACCAAATTGCACCCTCTCATAAATATGTCACAATGTTAAAGAAATTGAAAAATCCACAGCGAAATTGAATGGGTTCTTCCTTGGGTCACACCCAACCCCTTCACAAAAGTTTGTGGAGACTGGTTGAGTATGTTTTGCGTTATCCTGCTGACAAACAAACAGACAAAAACATAAATATGAATGCACAAGTGAGGCTCATCGAGTAAATCATTTTATAATAACACCAGTTAGAAGTTCGTCCATCTTTCATCAAACATCTGTGTAGATCACTTTAATTATAATCATATATTATTATTTATATGATATCATATTTGCAAAAAAACACTGCAGATAACTTTGAACTCGTCTTTGTTTCAGATAATGTCCATTGAGGATTTACAGAGAGGTAAGTGCTGGTTAAAGATGATGCATTATTACAGTTCGGGACTCATTTCATATATACGTTTTTTATCAATCTGTTTTTCAGCCTGCATGTTCCTGGAGGACAGCAGTGTTGGTCGTGAGGTTTGGCGAGAGTCGTATCTGTCCTTGCTGAACAAAGTGTCCGAGTTATTTCCTGTTGTATTGCTACAAGAGTCCCTGAGAGATGGACCGCTGTGTTACACTGCTGTGAAGGTACATGCAGAGCAGTGTCCTTCCTCCCTCACATTCATTTAAGACTTTCTGTGTGATCTCTGTTACTGACCTGAGAACTGTGATCTCTGCAGTTGTGCCTGCAGATATTCCAGCTGCTGTCCAGTGAGCTGGCTCCTCTAGTGTGGGAGAAGACACACAGCAGCTCAGCGGTGCAGACGATCCTGCAGGCGCTCGTGGACATTATGCTTGGACAGGTTTCTTATTAACTGACAAGCTCAAAGAACACGTATCAGTTGAGTTATTGCCTTTGTTTTCATCTCATCAGCCAGTGTGGTGTCTTGCAGTGCTGCAACAGGGACATTCGTCTTTTGGCCGGCTCTGCTGTGGCCATGCTGATCAACACAGCACCAGAGAGCAGAGCTGGGGGAGCTGCTGCCTGGAGTCTGCTGCAGGTCTCTGCCTCAGGTAGGTGACCACCAACACTGCTGGACTAATACTTTGAGCTCGTCAAATCTCCATATCGATTTAGTCTTTTTCATCCCATTTCTTTCTCCGTTGTATCAAATACTCAAAAAAGCTATAAGCTACAAATTCAAGAGTGTGAACAGTTTCCTGACAGATGAGCTGTTATTCCTGTTGCTTCTCAGAGCCCTGGCTGCTGACTGTTGGCGCTCTCCAGATACAGTGCACCCTGACAGGAAATGAGGCAGTGGCGAGGCTGGCTGTGAGCAGGGGCCTCCTGACCTGCTGTCGACCTCACATCTTGCTCAGTTCACGCGTGGATGCCACAGAAGTAAATCTACCTGAAGCTCACATCAAAAACACGTTTCACTTTAGTTCTTCTTCCTTTAAGCCCATCATTTCCTTTTTTTCTCCAGATGTGTTTACTGCTGAATGGTTTGTTTCCTCTGGTCTACACTTTGTGTGAGGAGAAGCTGGATTGTCACCACTTTGCCTTCGAAGGTGAGTAATGTCCAGGTCTCATATTCACGTGCTTAACTGCTGATGTCAACCTGCATATCTGACATGTTGTTGCAGTTTTGGCATTGTGGCTGAAGAGGGTTAAAGAATGTCTGGCTGAGATCTGGAGGATGACGGGTGTCTCCCTTCTGCCGGACAACAGCAGCCTGCAGCAACAGCTGGTTCACACCATCTGGACCAATGCAGAAAGCCCAGTGAGTCGAGTTAACATCATTATATTATTGCAAATCAAAAAACGTAAGAATACAAGTATGTACAAGGACATTATTTGACTTTGTAAACTGAGTGGACGACCGAATACTGCAGGGTATTCTATACAGTATGCTGAGAGTTGTTGCTTGACATCGTTCTAATCGGAACCATAGACTGTATATATAGATGGACGACATGACAGGTCACCAAAGGTGAAGCCAAAGTGCCTCAGTTGCCGCCGCCCCCAAAAATATCCAAAGATGGTTTCTGTCATTTGAGGTAGTTTCTATTTATCCAAGTGTTCACATTTAGTAGTTTAGTTTTAATTAGTTATTTGATCATATAAAAACAGAGTGAAACATCATGATTGACAGCTGAGACTCATGATTGGTGGAACGCGTTTATCCCACGAGACTTCGATACCGAGGGTCCATCCCCCGATCGCTACTCCGCTTTCGTATACGGGATATTTGGGCCTACTTTCTGGATAGTAGGAGGAAGTGGAGAAGTGTCCTCCATCTTTATATACAGTCTAGGACCCAAACACATACCATGACTAAATAATCACAATGCAATGTTAGATAAAATAGTTACAATTTTACTCTCAAAAGAAGTATAATATTCATTCCTTGTGTGTAGTTTTGCTCTTTTCTATCATTAAGACATATTCAGTACCACCTACATTAACAGCCATACTCTGAAAGGATCATCCAAGGATCCAGATATTGGTAATGCCACAGAGTGGACCTCATAATAGCTGCTTAATTAATTCGAAGACGTATAAGATATCTGTTACTTTTCTTCGGCAGGTGGAAGGCGTGTCTGAATTCGTCCGCGGTGCCTTCTGTCTGCTGCTGGACGTCTACGAGAAGGACTGTGAACACTTCTGTGACACAAAGAAGATTCTTTATTCTACTTTACTTCAGCGAATAATTGAACTGCCTTGGGAAACAAAAGCCAAATATCATCGCCTTTGTGCCCTGCTGCCATATCTGGGTACTGACACGGTGAGGGTCGAGTGGTATTCCAGTGTTGATGATGTTATTATGTCAGGAGAGGATCATGATGACTTTGCCTGTTTCTTTAATTAATCAGGTGCTGGATCAATATGCTGCAATACCCAATCATCTCCTGAAGTGCCTGTCAGCCAATCACCTCTCACCGTGTGGATCGGAGCTTTACAAGTGTCTGATCCAGCAGCAGAGACGGGAGCTATGTGATGGCTCTGAATCACGCTCCGAGCTTTATCTGGCAGATCAGTGGGCGAGGCGTTGGCGGCCCATCCTTCACGAGGCGATGACTTCTGATGTGCCTCTTCTACAGAACAACAGCTCGTCGCACTTACTCCCCTCCACCTTTCAAGTCTTCCCCTCTGCTGTGGATCATCTACTGGCCGCTCTGGACCCGTTCGCCCCCGGCCACCTCCACGCCTGGGCCTGCGTCATGAGCTCCTACCGAGCCTCGACTGGAGGTTCTCCCTGGGCTCTGCAGGGCAGCTCAACCCTGGAAACCCTCCGGCTGGCTCTAGGATCTGCAGAAGACAAAGTCCGTCTCGCTGCTCTGAACCTCCTGTGCTGCAGCCCAAAGACCAAAGAGACTCCAACCACAGAGGAGATGTCGCTAATGAGGATGTTTATTCCTCAGAACCTGAACTGTGAGTCTTCGCCGTTTCGCCAGCATTTTCAGGCTGGAGTCAAGAGGTTTGTGGTTCGTATCAGAGACAGCTGCTTAGCACGTGTTAGAGGACAAAAGGGCAAGAAGAAAGAAGAGGCCACCCACTCAGAGGATATACTGGAGCAGGGAATAGGTGAGACCATTGATAGCTGATGTTTTTCATCCTTAATGAAATACTGATTTACTATAAACTCTTGAAAACTTTAAACTCAATTTCTGCACTGAGTTTTTCAAGTTTGTGTATTCTCATTCTGATACAAAATAGTTACCCACAGGGAGTACCCACTATTTGTGGAAAAAGACTTGATTAAAGTGACGTATATTGTTTAGATTATTTGCCTTTGTTGCTTTGTTTGTGATGTTACATGTTTCCCGTTCAATCTTTTGTCTAATTTCTGTTCATCAAAATCTTTTTTGTGTGTCATGTAGGGTTTGTGGAATGGCTGGGTCAACTTCCGTACAGTTATCTGGCCCCAGGACACAGTTATCAGAGGAAGAAGACTGTGCTGCTGTTGCTGTCTGTGGTGCTGGAAACCTGCACAGACACCTGGAGCCCAGACAAAAAGAAGGGACAACCTCCAGGTAGGTTTAGCAAACCAGTCACTGGACGAAATATTAAACACTAAAATGTGGTTTCCATGCCAAGCTTCTGTCATATTTCTAATTTTACTACTTCACTTATTCAAATCATTACAGCAAACATTGGGTCTCTTATTGAAAATGCCAGACAAAGAGGACAGTGGGATTTCTTCAGCAGGACCAAGCAGCTGGTGCTTATCAGCTGTTTAGAAGATTCTACCAATGAGGTAGAGCTCCCTTAACTCGCCTCGTATTTCTTTGACATTGCCAAAATAGAAAATCAAAGAACATAGATGATGGATTTCTTTTCTCTTCCAGATCCGGGAGCTCTCAGCTGCGTTACTGTTGAGATTTTTCCCGCCCAGTTTTCCAGACGATATCGCCACAGTGCTGCTCATTCGAACCAAACAGCTCCTGTGCAGTCCTCGGGTGCAGGAGAGTCAGATGGGAGCACTGACGATGAAGCTCCTCCTTCTGAAGTAAGCCCTGCCTCCTACAGCACATGCGTAATGATGTCTGCTTTCAATGCACAGGATCAGCAGTGATCAGTTGTTCTGCCTGTAGATCACAGCAGCAGCCTGAAGATGGCAGACTGAACGGCGACGTTAGTGTCAGCAGTGGAAGTGACTCCTCCTGCATGATGAGGTTCCTGGTGAAGGAGCTGGAGGAGCACTATCTGACAGCTAAGGCTGATATGATTCTTGCTGCCAGAACCAAGCCCATACATGGTGAGAAATAAGATATACAACACTGACGTTTATATAAAGGATGTTACTTGATGTCAATTTCTCATGGATTACTTTCCACAGGTGTTGTTAGTGCCCTACAGAGGTGTTTGGTTGAGGCAGGCAGCAGCGTCCATGACACACTCGACCGCAGTCTGACAGCTGAGCTGCTGGTTCTGCTGGAGAACATCTCCCTGCTGCTGCTGGGCGTTCTGTACGGAGACCAGGAGGCTTGTACCACTGAAAACGGTAATGGAGCAACCTGGAGAAACAACAGTGATTTCTGGATGAAGTGCATCATATTTGACGCTAATCACTCCCTTTTGTCTCAGATGCCCCACCTTCTTTTTGTGAAATGGGAAACGCCATCAGCTCGCTGATAGCCCAAACATCCGAAGGAGGCCAAGTGGATGAAGAGGAGTGTGTCCTGCTGTCTGTAGAGCACAGCCTCGTTCTCACCTGCTGCTGGGTCTCACTCAAGGTAAAACAGAACCAGATGCATAATTTAATATTTAAACATTTGGGAAGACGAGTGCAGTGCCTGTTCTAAACCTGCCTGTTGGCTTGACCTGTGGTAATGCTGGTTTCTGCCTGAAACTGTAAAAGTTACCTGCATTGAGCCACAGAAAGTAAAGACAGAGTGGAGGACTAAGTCCACAGAACCCTGAAGCCGCTGCTGCACAAAGAGCTGTTCAACTGTTTATTCCAAGTTCAGTGAACTCAACTCAGTATGCAGGACACAGAACTGGAGGATCAGTTGTTGTGAAAGGGTTGTTGATGTGAACGACAACATCACTTAGGTTGATGAGTCCCAGCCACCACTGCTACAGAGCACTGGCCAACTGATATTATCAATATTGAACATATCGCATGTCCAAATAGCACCACAGTGCACTTCCATGGACTCTTAACAGTTCGCATGTCAAATTTGAAGCTGATGAGATGAACGGCTCTCAAGATATGTGTTCCACAGACAGAGATTTCTAAAACTATTAGATAGATTTTAACAACGTATTTGCGGCTGGTGCATTTTGTCTAAATATAATTTAATAACATTTTTTTCATATCAGGAAATAGGAATCTTTTTAGGTTTTCTGGTGGAGAAACTTCTCACCGAGTTCAAACCCAGCAAACACCTTCTAGAGAAAGAAGATCTGATCAGAGCATCGAAAGTTTTCAAGAATATTCTTCTCAAATGCCGTCACTGGGTAAGTTTTATGAATCTATTTACTTAGAGGTGTTGAGTTTGAATATCCTCAATTGTTATGTTCCTTTTTCTTTTTTTAAACACACATTTCTTGTTACCAGGGGGCAGTAGAGGGATGCTGTATTGGCTTCACTAAGTTCTGTGCCTCTCTGTTGAGCAGCAGTGACCCAGAGCTCAGAGATATTCCAGCCCACATGTTGAGACAAGTGAGTACAGATACAGACTCATATGACTCGTTTCATTGATAAATGGAGATGCTGGACTTTTCTGGATTCTCTCTTGACAGGGATTGCAGGTCGTGCAGTGTCCTCGCTCTACGTCGGTGACTCGGCGGGCTGCAGGGTTGCCAATGCTCATCCTGTGTGTTGTATCTGCAGAGGAGGCCAGTAAAGCAAGGCCACTGTTAGCCCACAGCATGCAGACCTTGCTGGAGACGGCCAAAACGCCTCTGCCGCAAAACTGGGACCAAACTCTGGACCTGCCACAGGTTTGGAGACACAGTGAATAGTAAGATTGAGGGAATTGGTCTTCATAACCAGACACGGTCCCATTATCGTCCTCTTTCTCTTACAGGTGTGTGCGGTTCACACGCTGCAGGCGCTGGTGCGTGGCTCAGGTCTGGGAGTAGCTGTGCTTCAGTTTGCTCCACCTGTAGCCATCGTGTCACTCACTCTGCTCAGCTCTGCGTGCTGGGCCATGAGGAATGCTGCGCTGCAACTCTACAGTAAGGAACAACACATTAAAGAGCTTTACTCTGAGTCTGCATTTGCAATTTGAAGGGTTGCAGTAGGATTAGGGCTCATTGATCAATCTGTCTAGTATATTCGGGATGATTTGTTTAGTTGTTAAGTCACTAAAATGGCATTTATTTACAAATCTAAATTAACTGATTATAATTCCATGGTTTATCTGACTGATCTAAAACTAAATAATGAATTATTATTTATTCACATGTTCAGTTTATTTTTACTCATTTTTGAAAAACACTGCAACTTTTTAACCTCAAAATAGCCATGTGTGGTCAGTAACAGTGTTGCTTTAAACAATTTGCAGATTTTTGAAATAGTTTCTGTCTTTTTTTAAATCTATTGATCTGCATTGTTCGGTGCCAATTAACACTTCAGTAATTTAAAATCCTGTTTCCAGGTTCTCTGTGCTCACGAATGCTCGGCCAGAGGCCAAGCAGTGAAGAAAGCGGCCCTACCCAGCACTGCATGTCCCCCGCCGCCTTCTTCCTCCACTACCCCGCTCTCCAGCCCTTCCTCCTCGGCGAGCTGAGGGGGGCAGCACAAGACCTGCAGACTCAGCCCAATGAAGCCAAGCTTCACCTCCAACCCTCGCTCTACCCTGTGCTCACGCTGCTCGCTCAACTCCAGCCTGGAGTGCAAGATTCAACAGAGTGATTACTGTTCATTTATCACTAAAGTTTGATCAGGTCAACTACTATACTTTAAAGTCATGGTTTCCCTCCTGTGTGGGTTTTTCTCCAGTCAATGTGAGACCAGTGTTCTCAATAACTTTACCAGTGAAGGAGGAACTGAGCAAAGAAACCAGCTCTCAGTTCAGTAGAATTAACATTAACATGTGTTTTGTCTTCATCTTGTGACTGAAGATGATTAGTTGAAGAAATCTCTGCTTTTCTGTCTTTTCAGAACTTTGTCGGACTTCCTGCCTCCTCTGCTCCAGCTGGCTGCCAGCCCAATTTACAGTGTGAGAGTCATGGCTTCTAAGGCTTTGGTTGCCATGACTCCCCCCTCGGAGTACATGAACATCCTCGTCAAACTGGCAGCTCAACTGCCCGGGCCTCAGGAGCGCTGCTGTCACAACCGGCTCCACGGACAGCTGCTGCAGATCAAAGCTGTTCTAGAGAGAGCTCTGATCCCTGCAGACAGGTGAGACTTAAAGGAGCTGCTCATTCATTCACTCATCACACTCTGAGACTTTTAAAATCCTGTTCATTCATTCATCCATCACCCACGCTCAGACTTTGATGTCCTGCTGTGTTTCTGTTCTCAGTGCTCCTCCTCCCGCTTTGTCCGAGGTGCTGAGTAAAGTGGATGAGTCGCTGTGGCTGGTGACTGAAGCCCAACGCTGCCCCCTAGTGAGAGCGGTCTACCTCGGAGTGGCAGACTCGCTCAGAAGATTCTGCTGTGAGACCTTCCTGTCAAAGATCCGTGACATTCTCATGCACGACCTCCAAACACCCCAAACTGGGCTTCAGGTGTGTTTTACAGTCACATATTATAACAGATCTGTGATTAAAATATGTAAAGGAGAGATGATGTGATGCTTTACATAATGTATTTTACTGCCCATTGTTCTTTCTAAAGGCTGAGCACCCACTGTTTGTTGGCATAGCTACAGCTGTGGTGGTACTGTCAGCAAAGGAATTTGAACCCACGGTGCTTCTATCAAATATGTAACTGATACACCACAGGAGCTCAGGAATACAGTCTTTCTCAACAGTTGAGATAATGGTTTATCTACATCATCTCCACAGGTTGGTCTGTCGTCCTTCCATCAGCGAGCCATCCACTTTCTATGTGCGGATCTGAAGTGGGCGTGCCAAATCTGGAACAGCTTCCCTGCAGCGAGCCCTGATCTGAAGCTCTCTCTGGTTACGTGGGTGGCGGATGGGCAGGGTTCGCAGCAGACCAGTTTGAAAGAGGTGATGCAGAGGGTGTTGCAGGTGAGCCATGATATGTTCCAGAGACTTCGGTGTAAAGAAAACCTGTTTAACAACTTTCAGAATAACAAAGTCCCTAGAGAGCACAATATGAGGAAGCAGAGAAAGACTCAAATCTGATGCAGTGGGAGGCTGAAATCTGATTGGAGATCTGTGTCCCTCTTACATAAATAAGAGTGTAAACTTTTATAAGATAGGGACTGCTGATTATGTGGCCTGGCTATTTATTTAACATCACTTGTTTACCTTTATTACGTCATTTAGTTTGACTAGAGCACATGTCTTTATATATCTAGTTCAATTTATTTTAGTTGTTAGTACTTTTGGGGACACACACTGTACACTGTAATCTTTAAGTAGTGCATGATAAGAGAGATTATCATTTTAACAAGAAAAACAGGTTCTGTTTTGATTTAAACATATGATAGAAAATACAATATACTTGGGCAGATATACATTTTAACATGGTATTTGGGTTATTGGAACTGAACTAATGAAAAACGATCAATCAATCAAACTTCATCTATAAAGCACCTTTCAATTAATTCAAATTTAATTCAAAGTGCGTTACAGGTGATTCACAAAGATGAATTAAAAACATTCAGGTCTAGAGACTAATGCATACCAAAGTAATAAATAATAGAAAAGACAACAATAAAAGAAAGTTCAGATAATTGAAAATATATAATCAACATCAAAATCTTAGTGATAAATGAAATAGTCCATTGTGGTACCCGTGTTGTTGCTGATATCCAGTCAGATGGTATGTTTTGGTATGTAAAAGCACGCGGATCATTTGTCAGTGCTCTGTATCACCAGTCAAACCTGAGGGAGGCATTGTTGAGTCACAGCGTGGAGTACCGCAGGACCTACCTCACCGCCCTGGTGGCAGTGATGGCTTCTGGAGCGGAGTCTTCTTTACCTCAACATCTTCCTCAGTCGGCCTCTCTTCAGGAGCCAGATCTGTCCGAGTGTGTGGATTTGTTGCTCGGGGACCTGGAGGAGCAGCGAGGTGGTCCAGAGTTTCTGTCCCAGGCTCTGTGTGCAGCGAGTCTGCTGCTTCCCCAGCGCTCAGGCTCCAGGTTACCACACGTCTTTTATTACTTCATTACACTGTCACAAACAGGAACACTCCTCCCTGCAGCTCTGACATTATTTTCCCTTCTCTTGTCCACATTAGTCTACAGATATCCACGCTCCAGCGCTGGTGTGGCATCTTGGAATGCCACCGGTGCCCAGACGCCCCTGAGGTGCTCAGGATGGCGTGTGCTGAAGCTCTGTGCGTGGCTGGAGTTTCCCTGATGAGCCACAGCCTGAAAAAACACAGTACTCTCATGATTAGGTATAACTAAAGTCAAATGGTTTTTGATTATGATTTGTATTTTATATTTACCTCCACCTAGATCCAAATAATAATCTGGGTATAGTGAATTAAAATTTAGTAACATAACGGGTGCCATTCTAGTTTAATATGCGATTACAGTGTGTATTTTATATTTTAAGTATTTTTAGAAAATCTATGTAAATAAAATGTATTATATAATTATTATCAAGTGCTAGACTCTGATGGAACAGAAATTCAAAGTGTTGTCTCTTTGTGGTTTAGGTTGATCAACACAGGCCTTTACTTGCTGCAGGACCAAGACCAGCAGGTGAGATTAAAAGCAGCTTGTTTTACCTCCATGCTGCACCATGTGAGAAGGGGAGAGAGCCAGCGGAGAGTGTACATTATGCAGGTGAACCAGGCCGTGCCGCTCCTGCTGGAGCTGCTGCTGGAGGATTGCTCTGATGCTCCCGGCACACTGGAGGTGCTGCTGTGTCACCTGCCTCAGTCTGACCTCAGACGTGTGCTGACAGAGGCCTCAGAGAAGGGGTACGTCGCCGCCTTGCTGCATCAATACACTATAACAAACAGCGATATTGACTGGGTGCTGTTTAACTGTTCTCCCTCTCTTATTCAGGTGTTTCAGTTTGTATGAGCAGGATCAGGCCAACGTGTTTGCTGAACCCTCTGTGATGTCAGCACATGTGCTGCCTCACCTGCTGCAGGTGGCTGTTAAACACTCTGAATCCTCTGCTTTGGCACAGAGCCTGAGTGCCTGGGCAGAGCACAGTGTTGAACAGGTGTCTGACAGCCTTGCAGTGTGCAAAGAGCTCCAGCCAGGTACTGCATCAGCATGTCAGTGTGACTGTGAGAACATGTGTTACTGTATGTTCCTGGTCCAGGGGAAACCTGGACCAGGAACATACAGCTCTTAAACCATTAACAAGTGTAAATCATTTGAAAGGTAATCTATCTCTATTCACAGTTTACATTTAATACTGAATGAAGGCTGGGTCCTTTGTTGGGATGTGGGAAGGAGGACAGAGAGGTTCATGTCAGCTGCAGTTTAAAAGTCCTCTGTTGGGCAATGTTCCAATCCAGAGACAGCAATCTCTGCAAACCAACCAATCACAAATGTTGAATATTTCCTGTGTTACAATGTGATTGTTTATTCTCTCTGCAGCGGAGATATTGACCCCGGCCTGGCTGTCTCTCCTCATGGACCACTGGTTTCACAGCACCCTGTGTAGCCTGTTCACCAGGGCGGCCTTCCTCCTCCGACTGTTGGAAACATGTGATGGTGCACGACGCCTGTGTGATCCTTCGTCCCTGCGTACGAGTTTACAGCAAGTTTTGAGTCTGCTCGGTCAGAACGGTGTCCACTTTCCCTCTGCTCTAACAGCTGCTCTGGCTGGAGAGCGGCCACTGTGACAGAGGGGAGGAGCTGTTTTCGTGCACTCGACGAGCGAAGTCTTTTGGCCGGTGTGGCCCTGGATACAATTACTGTACCTCATGACAGCTACATGTGCAGCTGCAGTCTTGAATGAGTGCTGCAGTTGCTGATGCTGCAGTACACTGGTACTTGGGAGGCTAACTGAGTTATGTAAGAGCTCAGGGGCTGAAGCTACTTGTTTCCATCATCATATCACATACACAGATAAAGGGAACCAATGGGTGTAAAGTGCCATGTGAATGAGGACAACAGTGAAGTAAAACAGTTTTTCCTCATAACCTCAGGAGGTGTGTTTTTTCTTCAATGAGTTTAAAATATTACATTTTCTGCAGCTTTATTCATTTTGAGAATAAAGCTTTTTATGTCGAATTACAGCCTGGCTCTGTCTTTATGATCTCCATCACCCCACACACTATGCTCATTCTTATTCCCAGAGCAGGGCTCCTGTCCTCTGTTGTTGTGAGTTGTTTGCCATGTCTCAGCAGCAGGAGCGAGGCTCAGTCTGACGCAGTGATGTAATGCAACAGCATCTGGAGATATTGGCTGCTCGGTGCCCAGCAGGGGAATAAAGTGGACGCGTTAATGCTCCATTAGAGGCCTTCTGCCTGGATAAGTGTCCACTTTCCAACCACATGAGGGCTGAGGATGATTGACTGGGTCTGATAGAGAGCAGGCGGTTGCTCCGCAACACACCACACACTAGAGCAGTCTGACATCAGCAGATAGCCCACTGCTTGTGTTTGACATGGGAGGCTCTAGGTGTTGGACAAACATGGCAGAGATTATACATGCTACGGTTGATCATATTAGATAATTAACTAAACATACATGGACGTTTTTATTATTGTATCCTCACAATGTAACTTTATGGTTTCATCAGATAATTAAATCCTCAGAATTGTTCCAAACAACAGTAAACCAACAGTATCTGTATTTTTACTGTTTCACATTCCTCAATGTGAACATAAGGTGGATCTATTTCAGCTAATGTTTCCACTGTGTATGCATGAAGCATTGTTCTTATGAGTTATGCAACAGTTATGACATGAAGCTTATTGATGATTCATGGCAGAATGAACACCCGGTGTGCAGGGCTCTGTGAGATGATCATGTGCCTCAGGTGAAGCGACAGGTGGATCCTGTCAAGAACATGACAAACAAGAAGAAGTTAAAATAAGTTCATGTTCAATATTGAAAATTATAGCAAAAAAAGTGACATACATCAATATTTTTGGACAAATCTTGAATCAAATAATTTTACTTAAGCATAAACTATAATTTCACACAATTGTGTGTGTGCACACATTCATACAGACGTGCACCGCGTTGGGCACAAAAGAGTAATTTTACACACTTCATAACTAACATGGTCAAAACTTTTTTATTCTACAAATAGAATCACAGTAAAAATCATGATTGTATTTGTTCAACTGTGCATTTAGATTTTTCTAAAGAATGTTTAACAATATAATTCACTATTGATATTTCATCAGTGCTGTTGTAGGTTGTTTTATTTTTCAAAGCCTTTGCAAATGTGGAAATTCCCAGATAAGTTTACAGGAATTTAACTATTGTGAAAATGTGAATATTGTCGTCAGGTATGTCCCATATGTGGTCGGCTAAACTATACCTGATAAACTCCGTTCTTCAGCTTCTTCACTCAACTGCAGCTGAGTTTGGCTACATATATAATAGTATAGTATAAACATTTAAAAAAAAGTTTGTCAAATTATCAAAGTTTCATGGAGTCACACAAGAGACATCTTCACTGAATCATGTGCTATTAAATCAGGTAGTAGTTAATAGGTATTTATAGAAGTCTATTTCTGCCAGGAAAGGAAAAAAATATGAAATCTGAGTTCTCACAGTAATTGGTTTGCTCCGTCCCAAATGTGTTCACCCTTTAATGGTGTAGTGACCTATGATTTCAGCCAGTGCATGCTGGGAGAGGCTCCAGCCCCCTGTAGCCCTGAATAAGCAGAGTGTGGTGGAGAGTACCAGACCAATGCTGCATGGTTGCTCTGGTAATTCCCTGAAAACTGTGTGAGTCACACGTTGGCTGCCCTCTTTCCCCATCAGCCCACAATGACACAGGGCCTCACTGCTTTCAGCGTACAGCTCCCTGTCAACTCTCTGCTGACCTTTACCAGCCTCTGCAGAGCCCACATCAGACCACCACCACCACCAGCACAGATCAGGCCTCATGGAAGCCTGGGAAACAGGAAGAAAAAAGGGGTTTGGACCAAAGCACCAAGCACTTGGAACCAGATAACGCAGGGGATCATAAACGAAAAAAGTAACGACTCGGTGTGTTTTTAAGTGAAAATGAAAGCAGAGAGCAGGGATATTTACAGACAACCAGAAAACATGGGATAAGTTTGGAAATGTTCAGGGATAAGGAAAAGTAATGAAAAGTTAAGAGGATGAATTATAGAGGAAATTACCTTTTTTAATCTTAAACAAAAATGGGAATGATAATACTTTCATTTTTGTTTTGACTGTACAGAAGGCTGCAGGGTTGTTTTTCAGCTGATGTTCTATCCACCCTGTGTGTGTGTGTGTGTGTGTGTGTGTGTGTGTGCGCGTGCGTGCGTGCGTGCGTGCGTGCGTGTGTGTGTGTGTGTGTGTGTGTGTGTGTGTGTATGTGTGTGTGTATGTGTGTGTGTGCGTGCGTGTGCGTGTGCGCGCGCGAGGGAGTTTGTGTGGGTGTGTGTGAACCTGGTGAGTCTTTAGGACCTTGAGGTCTGTGCAGCAGCAGCTCCTCCTCCCACTGAGGCTGTTTATGAAGAAAGCTGAGCTGCTCTGGCAAAAACAAGGGCTGCGACTCCAGAGGAGAGGAGCAGTGTGTCTGAAGCCCATTCAGCACAGGCTCTTCAGCCATTTTGCTCAGCCCCTGTGCGTTTTCTTTTCATTTCACTCTTCGGTTCTGACAGAGAGGGAGCTCCTTGACGCAGCATGGTGTCGGTCGGTTCAGCTCGCCAGCTCCGCAGAGTGCTCCTGCCTCTGCACGTTGTTTTCCTCAGCGTGTGGATGGTGGAGAGCAGTGCCTCAAATGGAGACATAAAAGGTAAAATCATAAATTTGTATGCATTTGATTCCTCATAAATACATAAGTTATGCTGTTTACTTCAAATTACATGCATCACAACAATATTTTGGAATTTCTATTATTGACTTTTCTTTTTTCTGATTGCACAATACCTCCTGTTCATGTGTTATGTGGCCACATGATATTTTGTTGCTGTTGTTGTCAGAATGCATCAGATCCAATGGTGTGGAGTACAGAGGAGAGCAGCTGAGCTCCTCCTCAGGTCTGACCTGTCTCAACTGGACCAGCACTGACAGAGACTATGATGTTCAGGTCCATCCGGATTCACTCACAGGTAAAATACTTCTGCTCTCTTTTTCTTTAAAGTTCGGGCCACTGAATATCTTATGAGATAATGAAGGGTAAAATTGTGATTGTTTTCTCTGTTCTTTTGGCATCGCGGTGAAAACAGGAAATGGGGGATTTAAATTTTTAAATGTCCCTGAGGTTGATGAAGAGAAACTCCAAACACATTTGAGGGGGTCGTTTGTAATAATGCACGTTGACACAGAGGGATGATTTTTACAGCACACACTGATTTGTATGTTTACAGGTATTAATAACAGCCCCTTTTATAGAGCAGCTGCTGTTTCCTGTCTTTGTGCTCATGGCCGCCTGTTCATTGTGGTGTGATGAAGTAGTGTTAATGATTAATGAATCCAGTGGTTTACTCCACAAACAGCAGGGACAGACAGACAGGCAGACGGAGACAGGCCGGCAGTGTTTCCATGAGGCATCAGTGACAGACAGACATGTTGTTTCTTTTTGTTTATCGTCCCTCCTGTAGGTGTTGGAGATCACAATTACTGCAGAAACCCAGACTCCTCTCCGAGGCCCTGGTGCTACATCGTGAGCCCAGACGGGACAATCCAGAGACAGTCCTGTGCAATTGAGACATGCAAAGGTTGGTCAACACTGCACGTAACAGTATTCATTATCATTTGTCACAGTCGTAGAGAAACTTCAGCTGCAAAAGTCAAACTGGGTTAAGATAAATATGCATGTTCCAAAACAACAAAACTCCCAGAATGCTCTGGAAGTTTTTTTTTAGACAGCATTCTCTCGACGCTGCTGGCAGCTTCCTTTCCTTCCCTGTAGAGCTCTCATTGTTTTTTAAAAAGTGGGCTGCGCTCTGGAAAAATAATGAGGTGACATTTTTGTAGCTATGCAAATGTCCTAATTGCTCGACAGAAAATAGAGCCCTCGATTCTGAGAGAGGATGCAGCCAAGTTTGGATCTTTGATGGGCCCAAAAAAACTTTAAACAAAGTTTCCTCTTGTCTTTTTCCCACAAATGAACCATGTGCAATTCATCAATAAAGAGTTGGATTACTGACATTTTCCTTTTCCCAGTTGAGAGTATTAGTCTGCAGTAGGTCAGTTGGTCCGTTTTAAGCTTATAGGAGAAGCCTTGCACACTTTGCTCCTTGTTTCCTCTTTGTTTCCCAAGTCTCACAACAACAAAGCCCTGCAGTCACATGTCAGAATGTTCACTTTCTAGACAGACGCTGACCACGCCCTGAAACGGAGCTCATTGGCGGAGACGAAATGTCTTCCCATGGCGACAGCAGCTAACTGGCTGTTTGAATTTATGACTCCGTGCAGTTAAACTCCAGCCGAGCGGGTAAACAACAACCTGTAGGAAGGAAATGGAAAAAGAAAAAACAAAACAGTTAAAGAGCAGACGTGAGACATCTGCAGCTGAGCCCTGCTGTCTTCTGAGAGAGGCGAGCGTACAGAGCCTGTATGTGTGCGGCACATATGATAGAAGCAATTCGAGCGCAGATACTCTACTAACTGATTAATGTCCCAACAACTTACTGAGAGCAGCGTCAGGGCGCTCGTCCTGCGTCTGAGGAGGTTTCTGTGTCAGTACTAATGGCATTGAACCCACAGTAATTGGAAACCACAAGGTCAACATGATGCATCTCTATTAAAGTCAAATGAGACAAGGTTTACTGTTTTCTAATTATATTAAGTGTCACCACACACACAACAGTAATATATCACAAAAGAAAAGGGCAGATAAAGATAAATCACATTAAGTAGATGAATGAAAACTTCCACTGTTATCTAATAATGTTTGAGGGTTGAACTGTTTGTATTCATACTTTATATTATTTTAATGTGCTCCAGTTGGCATTCAAGGGAAATCTGTGAGATTTGATTATAGATATGGATAAAATCTGTCATAACATATGGATAAAATCTGTTGATTAACACTTTATCGACAAATTGACTTGAAATAAACAACCTTTATGTCTAATTCAACAAATGTAATCACAGACCAATAAAGACACTTCATTTTATTCATATAAGAAATTATATAAAAAGCCATAAAGTTAATTGCTTTGCAATGTAACCCACATTGGTCTTATACACCGCACAACTATGCAGCTCAGATTTTATAGAAAGAGATGAAAAGTCATTTAACACCAGCATTGTTTTATTGTGTCTTTAGAACAAGCCTCTACTGAGCCAGCAGAGGCCGAATCCCCCGACCCGACAGGAAGCGCCCCCCCCACAGAGAGCTTTCAGCCGGCCAAGTCAGGAGCTTCTCAGGGAGAAGTCGCTGCTGTGAAGCCAGTGATTGGAATCATCCAGCGAGTGCACACAGCACCCAAAAAAAAAAAGGACCTCGGCACAACTGGTATGTTGTAGCTATTTCTCTGACAGCATATATGATATTATTTGTGGTACACACTATCCTGCTGTTTGACTTATTGTAGTTTTAAGTCAAAATATCTCTTGTGATGCACTTGTAGGTTCAGTTTTTAACCTTTTATGTTCTTTTGTTTTCCAGGCTACGTCCTGGGCATACTCATGATGGCGATTATAATCATCCTTGGAGTAGGCATCACAGTTGGCTACTTCTACAAGAGGTCAGTATCTAAACCCCACCAAGATTATTTTGTCATTATCAGTTTGGGTCAGAGGAGCCAGTGTGGAGCATTTATCTCGTTTCCAAGGTTGTCATTATCGTGAACATGCAGACATCTTGTGTTTCTGTTTCCATCAGCACATGTTGTGTTGTTAGTAGTTTTGAGATGTCGTTCATATCCCACAACAATGCTCTCTGTTTTTCCAGTTGGATGTAATGCAGCCATTTTTTAATGCCTTCAGCACAACAACCACAACAGAACACCGGCAGGAAATGAAATGCCTGCGGTCTATTTTGAGCGTTTTAGAAAGAGAAGAGATTGTGGAGGAAGACTTGGATTGGACGGAAAAGCCCCCCCACACAATTGCTGCTGTCATGTAATGCGTATAATGACGGCCCTGTGTTGTAAAAGAGGGGAGGACTCTGATTCCTTTTTGGCACTTCACAAAATGCCCGAACAGTTCTGTGATACGCCGTCAGATCTGATTAGCCGTGCCCCTGTCTTTATTTTCTATTTTTAGATGGAGATTATTAATAAGGAGTAGCAGGATGTTATGTCATAGGGTTCATACCTGCGCCCAGCCCTGTGACATCACCCTCAGTAATGTGATACTGTAGATGCATGCGTGACCATAATCTTGGTAATTCAAACGCCCTCCACTGGCCAGGAGTGGTCGTAAAACTACTATATTCCTCCTTGAATATAAATCACTCTATGAACTCTGTAAACCAACCAGTAGGTGTAGGCAACATATCGCAGGGAACCCTAATCCCCTGCAGGCGTCCCCTCCATCTGAGCATGTGTGACCGGTGGTGTCTATCGTTGTGATTCGATGAAAAGGGCCGGACTATGAATATCTTCAAATATCAAGTACCTCTCGTACAACAGCAAAAAAGGGAAAGACACCTTTTTAAGGATGGGTCCTCCAAAAGTGAACGTAGGGGTAACGAAAACTAAAACATACCACGATTGACTATGGAGGCCTTTACATGTCATCATTAAATATTACAAATTTACAACTCTTTTACGTATACAACTGCTGTATAATGTGTATTTTTACACATGTAGAACACTGAAAAGCCAGAGGCTCTGGAGTATTTTCCCCCTGATTTCATCTCCCTTTAACTCATCACTGAGACTGGAAATGGCGAACTGTAGTCCTGTAGCTCCAGGAAGTTTCTGGTTCTGGCCACGAACTAAATAATGTAAAACGTTAAGTCATCAGGATACGAGGAAGGAGAAAACTTTTGTGGGAAACATGAAAAAGATTTAAAACAACACCAAGAACAGTTTGAGCTGAAATGGACCTGTAACCCTTTTCGGTCAAGGATATACAGAACATTTTCCTGTGTTGGCTCCGGATCAGTCGAAAAGGCTTCATGCTGCCTCCCATCACTGTGTTGCCTTGGAGCAGATAACTCCCTGTTCCCTTTCACCATCTGTCCCTCGACTTTGTCACAGACCAGGCTCTTGTTATAACAGACTCTGCTATCTACATGTACTACAGCTATCAGGAGCTCCTTATCATGAATATTTGGCGTGGGTGTCTCCAAAACAGAGCTGTGCATAGTATCGGCTACAAGGCTACGCAAGGCATCACTATAATCACTGTTTTTATTTTACTACTATCAAATACATTTTCACACTGATTTCTTCATGACAGCTTTTATGTTTAGCTCCGAAATAATGAAAGAATAAAGTATTACTTCATTAACAGGCGCACAACTTTGCTAGTATTGAACTCATAATTTTGAATGCCATTCAGCCCTACAGACTGTTTTGGCTTCTTTCAGCTAATTGTTTTAGTTTTCCACAACTTTCATTCACCCCTCTCAGCTGTTTCTGGAGGGAAATCTCAGATATACACCACATTAACTTTAAATAGCAGACACAGTTAGCTACTTTCTTGTAGTAGCACCTTTCAAGCCGGACATTTCCTTGGTGGAGACCAAAAGAGAGTTAAAATGTGATGATACGTGTTTTGTTCACAGCCTGTTTCCTCTGTTGTGTGTTGTTGTGTAGGGGTCGCGACATAAAGAAACAGCATGACCAGCGGGTGTATGAGCGCGAGATGCAGAGGATCAACCTGCCCCTGGCAGCGTTCTCCAACCCCACCTGTGAGCTGGTAGACGAGAACACCATCGTGATCACAGCCGAGCACGAGACCACCCCAGTCCTGGAGGGTTTGGAGGGCATGGAGGGCATGGAGGGCATGGAGGGCATGGAGGGCGGTGACCCCCTCATGGGCCAGCAAGCCGTTACCCCTGGAGCCTGAGGAGGAGTGCAGTCATCAAACGGGACTGTGATATGTAATTTTGGACCAAAACACTCCCATCTCCCAGTTTCTCCTTTTCTGCCTCTCTGAGTAACTTCTGCTTCTTAAAAAAGGAGGAAGGGAGCAGTCTTTGCTCCAAAGACTTTAAACTGAATGCTGTGTCCTTTGTGTCCTTTTCCCTTTGGGTTTTATTCAAGAGAAGCTGACACACCATGGACACTATTTTAACAACTAGGAGCCATCAAGGTCCATCTGTTGTTAATGAAAAGGTCTTTAATATTCATATTTGATACATTTGATGGCCAAGAAGAGAAGGTCATGGGCTGCCCCCTTAAACAACAGTATGAATAGTGAGGATAATATGTAGTCCAATGGACGTTGATGAGTGTTACTAATGGTGTATAAGGTTTTTTATTCCATATGGAGATTGTGCTCTCCGTGGTAAGCGTGGTTACATGGGGAATATGAAGTTGATTTCCATATGTGTTGACCCACTGGCTGTGTTGGCGAAATGTGTTAAGACTGGTTTGTTTTCGGGACACACTGGTGACAAGTATCCAAAAATACTCCTCGTCTGAGCGCGATGAGGGATCATGAGGTAAAACAGGCCCACGCAAGACAGGGGAAGGCCTTCAGCTCAAATTGCCTTAGCATGATACTTCTGAATGTATTGGCCTATGTTTGCCCTGGTTATTGTTTTTTTTCTCTTTTTGTACTTGACTGACAGGCCAATGGTGTTATAAAGCATGACATAGACATTGGCAGACATGAAAGAGGACTTGCCCTTTTCTTCCACAGGTTAAGGAGTGACAGGAAACACAGAGTGCTCTCAGGAAGCATGAGAGGCCGTAGTTAGTCCTAAGGACAAAATAGCACTGCCAAAAACGCAGAATAGACGCAATCAGACAAGGAAAAAGCCTAAAATACTGTCTTTGCAGAGCAGGACTGTGCACGTGTGTGTGTGTGTGTGTGTGCGCATGTATGTATGAGTGAGTGTGTGTTGAAGTTCTGAAGAAGCCTGGTGCCTAGATTAGATTCTGACATTTGAGTTATGCACTTGATGCTTCAGGGTAGAGACAGGGATGGAGTAGAATAGAAAAAAGTCCAAAGTTCGGTGGTGTTCATTGAGAAAGGATGAATGCATGTCCATGTTTACCTGCATGTTTGTAAAAATAACATTTTTAGAGCAATCCTGCCTGAAAACAGAAATCATCGTATGTTTGTTGATGCACAAGATACACTGTTACTCCCCAGGTTGTTTTATCACTCCTGATGATCTTTGCTGTGTGATTATTGCTGGAACTCCATCATCACTGTTTATCTTTGGTTAGTGCTCCTCCATTATGGTCACTGTCTGTGAGCTGGCTGATGTTATTTTTCTTCTTCATACATGCAATGGCTCACAATGCAGCGTTTGGATTTAGTACTTGTATTTGTATGGATGCAGAATCTCACTGCCGAGACTGAAATAAAACATCAAACACACATTGTGGAGTGATGTTATCTGTATATTTAAAACAATAAGAGGTCGATGGACCCCATGAACCCCGCTAGATCAACATAACACATCAGGACTGCTCGGGCTGTAGAAAGTCTCCTGGTACTCTAAGGTTTGCTCACAGTAGGGACTTTTGTTTCCACCGGCTCCCTCTGTTGGCAGCTCTTAAATAATACACTTCGGTCATTGCCAGAGAAAGCAGGTTAAAGGTTTGTAAGATTTAGGTGAAAGGGATCTATTGGCAGAAATTGAATATAAAATAATCCCAGTGATGTTTTTAATAGTTTGTTTCATCTAAATTGTATGAATTGTTTTTTTTTACCCTAGAATGGGACGTTTATATTTAAACATGCCATGTTTTTGACAGTAGCCATGACTGGACAAACTAAACACTGCCACAGGTTCTCTCTCATGTTTGGAAGGAGAGGGTGAGGTGAGGGGTATTTAGCTGCAACATGCAACTTCACCACTAGATGTCACAAAATCCTACACACTGAACCTTTAAGAAGAAGTGGAGCAAAGAGATCTGAGGAGGCCTCTGAAGACGCAACACAACTAAGAAAAACTAAAGAAACAAATCAACCTTGGATCTCTGGATTTCAGACTTTAAAGACCCCAAGACCTCATTTGACTATTGACCATTTTCTGCTGAGGTTCTAAAAGAAAAGATATAGACTACGGTCAATGAGAGAATCTCCTTCAAGGTTACAGGTGACTTACAATTTAATATTTTGTCATTACACTTATTTATCATTTGTCAAAAATACAAGTATTTATCTATTAATTTGTCAGAATCAGAACTGGGTCATTAATGAATCAATCAATTGAAAATATGATCATTTCAGTTGGTCCTGTGAACTCTTGAATGTCAGATGCCTGCAGTGTACTTTTTAATGTTAACACAGATCCAAAAATTATTTAACAGTGGTCGTTTTGACAGAAGATGATTCTTCAGTTTTCGTGAAATGCAAAACAGCAATAAAAACGACAATTGGCATCTTTCTGAAGGTTTATTTATGAAACACTAAAGTGATATAAATAATAGTGGTTACAACAGGTCGTAAGTACCTTTCATGATGAGACCAAAAAGGCAAAAACGTTCCATTGTTGACGAAATGTCTAAAAATCTAGAGTTCCCGTTAGAAAATGACATCCAATTAAAGGCATATATACATATTTATACACATTGCTTAAGGAAAAAAATCCAGTTTTCTGTACAAGTACAAATTTTCATGGTCATGGTTACGTCTAACAATCATTAATAAAAGCTCTTCTGTTCCAGAGGAGCTTCTGCCCTGTTTCATCATGGGTTTGATAGAAACAAGACAAAATCTAAATGCTGTTCATACATCATTCTAAGAAAGGATCATTAAAATCATTAGAATACAAAAAAAACTTGTAACCATTTCGTCAAAACAAAAACAAAGATCTATCAGTTGTGCTAAGTTGTGCCCATAGTCATCTTGTGCCAAACCTCAGAGTGACGAAACTATTCTGGATCAGTGTTATTTTTTGCTTTGACTACAGTCACTCCGGTTTTCATTGAGCCCTGCCTTGACATGTTGATCAGATAAATCGTAACACCTTTATGTTGTCTTTGCTGCTGTGGAGGTGAAGGGAGTTATTTTATTGGCGAGGAATGATCTGGCAAACAACAACTTCCCAGGCAGAAAAACAAAACTGCAGTAACACGAGGACTCATCGTTAATTTCCACCTTACTGCTCGTCCTGTGTCGGAGATAGGGTCACAGAAAGTTGTATTTTGTCTTTATACACAGTAAACATTAGTACAACCCTGCGTGTGTTGAATGGGACTGAGAGGGGTTAAATAAAAAAATCAGTAACTAACACTCGTCTTTTTGAAAAGCATCTTTCCGCTCACACTGCAGTTAACCTCCCACACGGGGAGAAAATTGGTCCAGCTACCTCAGGTTATCCAGTTCCAAAATGGCTCGGGTTCAATTCAGTTTTCCTCTTTTTCACATCCACAGTATTAGTGCAGCATTTCAGAGGGGTTAAACGAGGGAGACACAGGTACTAGGTGCTGTTGTCTGTCACGCTGGAAGATTCTGGAGAGGCAGCTGTCGGGGTTGACGGCTGATCTGTGCTCGGCGATGGAGAGCTGTCTTTAGGCCAGTAGAGTTGTCTCAGACTTTGATGCACTTCCTCAAGTTCGGCTGGCAGGGGGATCCCGAGCTCCTGGTTGAAGAACATCGCACCGAACCAGTCCTCCAACTTCTGGAAAGGTGGACTGAGGGAGGAGGAAACAGAGAGGAGGGCACAGAGGGATTTGAGGTTAAAACCAGACTGACAAGGTTGAGAGAAAACATGAGGGAGGAAGGAATCTGGCAGCAGAGGCGTGAACTTGTCAGACAGACAGGCAGACAGGCAGACAGGCAGACAGAAAAAGAGAGCACACACCAGAGGAGAAAACCTGCCCTTCAACTGATGTTTTCTCATCTTTGTGACATAGTCCACAGAAGTAGACATTTTAACTATTGTTAAAGTTGGACTGCTGCTTGTATGATGTTAAAATGAGCATCAACAGATCCTTTTCATGGTCTACTTTGCTGTGAACTGACCCTGAATCTCTAGAGGAGCAGATACTATGTTTACATGGTACATAGTCGTTAGAGGAGGATTTACAGCCCTAATCTACACCAAAATGATATTAAGTTATTTGCAGACCTGACCCTTCACCACGTTTGATGAAAATATGTTTACTAGTTTTTGTTGTTTGTTTAATTCCTGCTAACAACCTCACTAACTAACAGACAAGGGCGAAAGCTTTGGCAGCAGCTGGAGCTCACCGGTTGTCTGGTGTGAGGTCGCAGCAGGCCGCAGCCAGTGGGAAGAAAGCTGCTGGGCAGTCGTCAGGGAGGAACTTCTCCACAAACTTGCCAACATTCAGGCCAAAGTCCAGCGTCCGGGGGAGGCACTCGGGGTCTGCATAGACTTTTCCAATGATCTGGATCATAAGACAGAGGAGGAAGAAAGGGTCAATCATTTAACAGACAGTTTGGAAATAGCAGGGTGGATCGACCCAAACATGAGCACCTCAGCTACAGTGGAGTCTAATATATGTGATGTCCTGTTCTTTTCTAAAATATATAGTTGCACTCTAGATCTGTAACTACTTTAAACTTGCTAAGTGTTGAGTGGCCTTCCAAACAAGCACTGCACAGTTAGAGGCTCTGTAACCAGACAATCAGATCAGATAATCTACGTAAAAGCAGCATGTTCTCACCTCACAAAGCACAATTCCAAAGGAGAAAATGTCCACCTTCTCATCGTAGCGCTTACCTGAAATAACATCAAGTAAAGATGATTAAATACACTTTTTAATCCTCTTTAATCATCCTCAAGTTGGTTTATATGTTTTTTGTAAGCAGCTCACCATTCAGCATCTCTGGGGCCATCCAGTACGGGTTTCCCACAACAGTGTACCGCTTCTTTCTGTCACTACGCCTGAAAATCCTCTTTTTATTGGACGTTTTTTCAGATGGGGGCTTTACTTTGTCCTCTACAATGAGTCGAGAGAGTCCAAAGTCAGCAACGACCACCGTGTTGTCCTGTTGAAAGATAGAGAAACGTGTTTATGGTTCTCTCTCAGCTCAATTTGAAGTTAAGAGCCACCTTATTATAAAAATTGAATTTTGCTGAGAAGTAAATTGATGAACGACCGATAGGAGTGAATTAGTTTCTTGTGGAAATAGAATAAATGCAGGTAAAGGAATCATTAATATAGAATTAACTTGGAGGCTCTGTTAGTATCTGTTTATATAATATAATATTGTCTTGTGTTCACATATACATTTTACAACTACAATTATATTTATAGACACAAGTGTCTTGGCAAATCACAGGAACAGAAAACTTTTTTTTTTTACAAATCATTCCCACCTCGTATTCTTACTGTTGCACCATGTGGCACTTACCAGTTTAACCAGGCAGTTGTGAGAGTTGAGGTCTCTGTGTATTATGCTCATTGAGTGAAGGTAGGTCTGAAACACAGAGAAAAGTCAATGAGGGTAAATCTCAAACACATGCAAAAAAAAAAATCACTTTCCACATATCTATGAATGTAATGGATGACTTCTTTAATTTTGGTCCTGCAGCGCAATCTCAGAAAGTTTTCCAAGGCCTTGCATGTTAATACTCTACAGCAGTGCTTCCATAAACTGTTTGCATATGAATACTTAATATAAATCCATTTCCACTTAAGAATAACCATAACATAACACCCATTCCAATCTAGGAATCATTTTAAGTGGCCTTTTACAAACAAATTATTGCATCATTTACTATCCCAGCAGTCATCTGCCATTCCTCAGATCGATCTCAGAACACCTTGTGGTGGTTCTTTAGCTCTAAAGCACAACTCACCATGCCAGAGGCGATGCTCTTTGCAAAGCTCACCCTCTGCTTCCATGTAAATGGGTCCTGTTAGTTCAGAATAAAAAAAAACATGAATAAATGAGAAATTAATTGAATGTTGCTCAGAGATTATTCATAACAGTGGTAAAAACAAAATGATATGTACTGAGGTAAAGACAGGGAAGCAGTGGTCAATATTAATAGAAAATAAAATCATAAATTTAACAAAATTTGAAAATCTCCCTGTCCGACATTCTTTAAAGGAAATTAGAGGTAAAAAAGACAAAAAACCCTTGTGCCTCGTGCTGAGTTGAATTTCTTTCCAGAAACAGTTGGCAGTGGGAGAAGGGGAGCACAGCTCTTTTAACTTCACCTGGGAACACTTTCTACAACTTATCTCATTCCACATCGTAGCCAGTTGACATGCCTGCCAGCCCACAATAAAGCCGTGAGGCCTCTATCAGTGTGGAGTTTAATTCAGGTCAGCCCCCTCCTACACTTTCTGTGGCCACTGAAGGGTTTTTTGTGCCCCGATGTGGAAGAGGAGAGGAAGAGACTTAAGTGAATAAACTAGTTTAACTCACAGTGTCTCCGATGAAATCCTTCAGGGTGCCTCCCTCGATAAACTCAGTTATCAAATTGAGCCTCTTGTCCTTGTACAGCACGCCGATGAACTTCAATACGTGTGGGTGATCGAGGCTCCGCATTACTTTGACCTGGAGATTAGTCGAGTGACAGAAAGAAAGTCGTTCAACATTGTGATTGCCTGCAGATTACCCTGTGAAATTGAATTCATGAGAAAAAGCATTAAATGCAATAAAAATCAGGCTGATGTTTCCTCACGAGACTGGGACGTATTCCACAAAATAACAAGGTACAAAGAGGTAACTGTTGGAACATGTGGTGTGCTTTCAGTTCTGAGGAAAATAAATCACAGCTCCATCCAGAGCCAGAGGATCCGGCTACAGATTACCAACCTCCTTCAGGAACGTTTTCTGCGTCTCCTCATCACAGCGGAGCAGCTCCTTCATCACCATCACCTCTCCTGTGGCTTTATGAGTCACCTGTTAGTGGCACAAAACCAGACATGACTTTAACCCAACTGAAAGAGAAAAAAAAGTTGAATGTGAAAAGGCAATGTGAGATGGAGGCTGACCTTGATGGCCTGTCCGAAGAAACCTTTTCCTAAGATCTCTCCGTGGATGAGGTCACATGGGCGGAAGATGCGATGAGAGCAGCTATTGTACGATCTCAAGGACTCAGAGCGACTGATGTCTCGAGCAATAAATGACATCTCCTTGGGAGAATTTGGTCCGGGTGACTTACATATGCTGTTGCTCCTCCTGGAGTAGAGAAAAGTGCAGATTTTTAGTGCAGAAAATTACATACACTCATCTCTTCTTCGTGACTGACGCATATTATGTAAGCTGTATGTTTTTGGCACCTTATTTAGGCCTAACATACCTCAAAGATCTCCTTTTCAGCGTGCCTTCATCAACTACATCCGTTCTCTCCAGGACTGCATCAGAAGGTGAGGACAGACGCATGCGGGCGGTGGCGGGGACTCCCAGTCGGCTCCGGGGTGATTCCAGTCTGAGGCGATCCAAACGCTGCCTGACCGGGTCGTACTCGATAAGCAGCTGCAGAGTTTGACTGGTGCGATGGATAAGATCGTCAACCTATACAGACAAGGAGATTTACTTCCCAAGAATATATGGCGCAACAAAGTTTTGGACGTTACTGCAAATGTTAAAACAGCATTTCACACACATGACCTACACAACCAGCACAATTTGTCACCAATTCAGTACCTGACCAAAAGGGAAATATGTTCAATATGTCTCCTTCTTTAATGCTGATGAGACATGACCATAAAAGTGTTTTTGTCAAATAGTATGATGTAAAAGAGAAATTGAGCTTTGACCTTTTGGATAAACAATGTTATGTTTTGTCAAATTATATTCCGTTCGTACGAATTCCATTACGTATGATTATTTGAGTTCTGGCCAAAAACATGTTGTCTGAGGTTACAGTGAATCAAGTTATCAGGCTAAACTAATTGAACATCATGAGATGGGATGAAAGATTGAAATACTTTGTTGTGAAAACCGGACAGGTGGGAATTTCAAAACAAAACAAAAATCTCAGCAGTGACCTATGACTGCGTTGGAATGCATGTCATTCTGTGAGGGTGAGGTTGTGGGAAAGAGCCCTTAAGTGCAGTCAGTCCACATACCATCCCACCCAGCTCAGGTATGCATAAATGATGGAGGAATGTGAGGAATGACAAAAATCACATGTTGTATGTGAACATAGCTTCGCAAATCGCACTCAACTAATTGATTTGCACCTTAATGAGAACAGTAATTAGCTTAATTTGAAAAGCTTCAGATCCCACATCTCAGTGATGTACTGAGGCTTGAACCCACCTCCTCCTCCAATAACGTCCCGACTGGAACGCCATTGATCTCCAGGATCCTGTCTCCAACATGGATGGCATTTCGGACCTCTGGACTAATAAGCATCCCTCTGACCCTGGAGCAAAAACAAAGTACCAACACTAGTATGTGAGTATTAGTATTGTAGAATGAATGTACTAATTTGATGTCAGCAGATGAGGGACAGCTTGCTCTGTCTCCAGGGCAGCCGCTAAACCAGGACTGAGGTGAAATTAGTGACTAACCCCCTCTGCATCAATTTGAAATGATCACTAACTACCTTTTTGAACATTGGAACTTAAACACACACTAGGGCTCTGCTGTGTATCAAGCCTATAATCAGTCTTACGTCAAAGCATTACTCATGTGTCTCCACACGAAACAGGCACAGAGATCAGCCCTCTAACATGTGACACTCACTCTTTGACTACAACGCTCGCCAAACCGTTGACGTCCCTCAGCACTGAGACGGAGAAGCCCCTCTTGCCGTTGGCTGCGGAGGGCATGGAGATTAGAGTCACGGTGTGGGGCAGGGAGTCGAGCACCGAGTCATGTGAACGCTTCTCCAACATTGGCGTGAGGACCACCTGCTTGTAGCACTTTCCACTGCAAACAACAGGAGAGGGAGTGAATGGTTACATGTCAGGGCATGTGCTCTCTGTTCAGTTACAGTTGGAAGAACACAGTGTTGTGTAATAACAAACAATTATTGATGGCTATGAACATTTAAGCTGAACATTGTTGTTACTACTCTTCATGTACATCTTTGAAAAATAAACTGAAAAAAACACATGTCATGCATGAGTGCGATCAGTGAGTGTGGTACAGGGCTGCGCAGGTGACTTACCAGTAGAGTTTCGATCGTTCCACTAAGGCGTAGGTGTCCCGGTCTTCAATCACCACCATGCACCTCAAACATACAAAGCACTCGGGGTGATACTTGTGTTCTCCGGCCACCTGGAAATACAAATAAACTGATCTTCACAGTGCAAAGCACAAAGTGGTGATGTGTTGACGGTGAGGCTGCTCTCCTGCTGCGCTGTGCTTTGCTCTTCAGAGTCGAGTGTGTTGTGCTGCGTTCTTGTTTTCTGCCCTCCTCCCACTGTGAGCGGTGACACAGCCGCAACACCTGCTTTACTCTCAGTCTGTCTGGAATCTGCTATGATGTCACCTCTCCCTGACGTTCTCGCTCTCAGCAATCAATCATGCGCTTCAAGTCTCATCTACATCTCTCGATTTCCCCTTTCCCCTCGATTTCTGCAATTTGTCACACTAGCGTGTCATCAGGCTTCTTTCCTCTGCTTCTCATGCAAGATGAGATCATATGTCCGGCCTCCAGTGAGCAGGTGATCTAACTTACAAACACCTGAACGAGAAAAACTTTGAGTTCAGGTTCGATCATTAAATTAAAGTAACAAAAATTAAGTCTATTTAATGTGGTTCGGTGGAAAATCTACTTAGGCAACTGAATGATGTGTAGATTACTTCAGGATGCTGTTTCCCACTTCCGTAATACATACCAACAGTGTTCAGTTTTTATATTTAAGATACTACATTATCTGGAAAAAAGAGATCACTCAGAAAAGCCTAAATGTGTGCAAGTAGCATCCAGAAATAGTTAAGAAAAGCTTTTACTGTGTAATCACTTTTCAAAGAGTCAGAAGCTGATAAATATCTTTGCAATAGAAGTTATGTCAAAACGTAGTATTACTCTATCTTTGCTCAACTGTTAGCCATCAAAAGGATAAAAAAATAATCATGATTGCATCCCAAAAAATTTAGCGAATCTATGCCAGTAAACTAAGGAGGGGTGCAGAGGTAATTTCCACAGTCTCAGACTTTGAAACCTCCCTGTCTGTACTATACATTAATCTAATAGAAAACAATTTTTGCAGTTTTAACACATTTAACACCAACAGGTAAATATACAATACATATAGTGCTGGACGTCAAAATAAGGTGTTTCTTTAAGAATGCAACTGCTGATTTTAGGTGACAAAGAGAAAGCAAGATGTTGCTTTTTTCACAAATGCAGAGGGTGTTTTTGTTTACTTCATTTTTCCAAAAGCTCTTATACCACCAGTGTTTGTTTAAATGTTTTCCAGCTGTGGGCAGCTACTCCATCTTTTGTGCTTCATTGTTGGAGAATAGGTTTAAAAATCAAGGGTCAAATAAAAATATTTTGAGAAAAAATTTAAAAAAAAATAATATATATATATATATATATATATATATATATATATATATATATATATATAACTACTTTTGTCTTTTGTATTACTTAAATCTGTCACTCTTTGGGTATCAATACATGATGCTCAATATTCTTACAGAATCCCAGTTACAAACAAAAAGTGTTTAGAAGGATTTTTTCCCACAGCTGTGAGTCAGTGAGTCAAAGCTGGGGAAGGCTTCCCTGCTGCTATGGAGAGATTAAAGTGATGTCAGCCAAATGATTGTGACACCTCAGGAGAGTCTGTGTGTAATTCTGCTTCAACGCCAAGAACAGAACAACCTGCCCCAGGCTTAAACAGCAAGACAGAGCTGTAAAAACAAAGTTAAACAGGACTCATTTTGGAGAGGCAGAGAATGTACCAGGACAGCAAAACTGAGAACATAAATTATAAGACAAGGTCATCGATAACAGTTGCTTTCGTACTTTTGAGTGCATCTGTGTGTTCCCCCTGACTAGAAAGGAAACATAGTCACTCAAAATGGTCGAAAGTTGACTGTAAAGGGACGAGTGAGAACTGATTCTCACCCTCAACTGTCACGATCTTGAGGGTTCACAAAAGTATTTTTAAAACTTGTGGTAATGGCGGCAGAGGAAAGAGAACATTAAGTCAGAAAAGTAAAACATGAAACGTGAAATTTGAAAACTTTTAAGCAAAGTTAGCAAAGCAATCAGTGGACATTTTTTGCAAGGAAACAATCGTGGTCACATGTTCGATCCTCATTTCTGGTGAGTGCACGGCAGCCTCGGTAATCACGCACTATGCCAGTGAGTACACTGTGTGTACACAGAGTACTATCTGTGAGTGCAGTGACTGATGTGTCCAATCTGAGACACAACAAGTATCTCAAAATACAACAACCATCTTCAGTGAATCAATGCACTGAAAAAAACCTGGACAACCATAATACTGTTGTGGACTTGAGCGCCTAACAAGAAGCAGCAGTTCTGCATGACCCTCCTCTGCTGATGCACCACAATGATTCTCTTTCTGGCTGAGATGCTGCTATGCCAGTTCAGCTCTGCCAAAAACACTTGGCTTCACAGGCTGATGGAGCTGGATGCCAATACTAAATAGAAGAGTCCATTATGTGTGTTGCTTGGTGGCAAAAAGAAAAAACTTCAGTCTGGCTCCATGTTAGACAAGTGACCCCAGTTGTGACCAGCAAGAGCTGCTGCCACCTGAATTTCATGTTTCAATTTGTAGAGGCTACAATCAAAGATGGCTGCCAGGGAATTAATTGAAATTACCATTAGTCCCTGGTTATTTAAAGCCTATCTTGACTTGTACAAAAACTACTCCTCTAAACTTGGGGGAAGAATGCAGTGTGGGTCATGGAAGAACACCTTACATTTTGTGCATTTTTATTACTTGCCAGATAAGGCACTTTCTTACATTTTCATTGATTTACCACAGATTTATTCATGGTTCTAGGTTTTTTCTTTTTTAAATCAGACATGTTCAGGCAAATGATTTCTATGAGTGTGTGCAATTTGATGTGGCTTGATTGGAATTATTGGCCCTTGGCGAAGGTATGCGCTCTATTGAGTGCTATTCTGGTTCATAGTCTGTGTCGGTCTGAAGGCACAGCCAATCTGTGTAAAATGAATAATTAAGTTTGCTATGTACTAAATAGACTGTTCAGTTCGCTGGAACTTTACAAGGACAAAAGTGAGGTGATGGAAATGAGGTAAAACATAAAAACTGGTATTTATTCTATAGCTAGACTATAACTTCTGCTGAACCCCGGGCACAGTTGGCAGGTAGAGGATGTTTTAACAATGGCATACCAGAAGCAGGACTAGAGAGGAGTCATAAAATTGACTGAGCTGACACAGTAAAGTCAGTGACATAATAATATCTAGCTAAAGTTTGTAGCATTAGCCAGTGAGCTAATGGGCAAAAGTGAGCAGTTTTACTGCTTTTCAATTATGCTTTCATTTTGTAGAGTGAAGAATGTGTTATGTCCTCATGCTTTAACAACAGGTCTCTGAGAGCCCGTCAGCACAGACACATAATATGAGTAATAGACTGGATAATAGAGCTACCGCACCACAGACGACTCAACATGATGAGCTCCTAAAAACATGTTCGAGTCTTCCCACCAGATCCTCTGTGTGCTGGAGGAAGTGAGCTGTGGAGCGCGTCAGTACAGAGTGGGAACAGCGAGGGGCCTCAAAGAGGGAAACTAATTCACAAGTGAGGTCTAAGGTTAAATGTGCTATGTTAAACTGCAGCCTATGTAAAGTATCAGTCAGCTGTAACTGCCAAAACACCCCCCCTGCTTTTTTAACGCCTGTTAGTATTAATGTGGAGCAGCAGAGAGAATCGGGTACACACACAGAGCACTGACACGCTCTGTGGGCACTCTGGTATTATTTAAGTACGGGGGGGGGGACTGTTAGCAGTTGTTATGTGAGTCATAACAAGGCAGACTCTGAAACTTGGTAATGACATGTAGAAACAGTGATCTAATCGTCTTAATCCGGTGTTGGATTTAGGGCTGGGAATTAAAACAATATCAATAATTATCGCAATATAATTTTCAATAATGCAATAAAACAAACACTCGATATATACCGATATATTGCTTATGCATTGTACAAGCACAGTGAGAAGGAAGAACACATGATGGTTTTAATGTTCTACCTCAAATTTGTAAGTCTTTGTCAATCTCTGCTCATTTAAGATTTAAAACCACAACCTTCACTCAGGGGCTAAAATCTGTCTTTAAATTTAAGAGATTATAATGATGTTTTCCTGATAATTATCGATATTGAATAAAATGATTTTTTTTCTCTTGATATAATTTTTTGCCAAATTGCCTAGCACTAGTAGGATTTTGATGTTCAAAACATAATGTATAAACTATTATAGCCAAGCAAACATGCTGACTGGTTGTGATGCTCAATATACATGTAAACATCAACAACAGAGAGAAATAACACAGACAACTGAGTTTCACTTGAGGGCAGTGCCAGAGAATGAGCCATAGTTAGCTTGGTGATATTATTTCAACCGTACTCCAGGAAGTTAATATAGCACTTCCATAAAGCAGGAAGACTTGCAAAAATTTGGATGATCATACCCTCAGCAGTGACAGCCGAAATGTCCTGACCTTTAGTTACTTTTAAGGATTAAATACACAGGATTCTACACTTAACAGCTCTTTTTCAGGCATTTTGCCTTTATTGACAGGATAGTAAGTGTGAAATGAGGAGATAGAATAGGGAAAGACACGCAGCAAAGGGCCGGGTTGGAACAGAACCCACGGCTGCTGCAGGACGACTCAAGTCTCCGTATACAAGGCGCTCGCTCTACTAGGTGGAAAATGCTGATGTCTTTGTTCTACATGCCCCAGCCCCAGTTTGTAACTTTAAATTTCTGTTAAAATATACAATCTTCAATCTAGAAAAGACACTAAAGAACTTCGAAGAACTGATGGTAAAATGTATCTAAAGTCAAATCCAGTTGCCCTTTTTAAATAACGAATGAACTGGATGACTGAGAAAGAGGTTTATAAGACTTTGTGTTTAACCATGCAAAGAATAGCCCTGCCTCAATCATTTCTTGCCGATGAGTAACAGCATTGAAAAGTGGGAGCAGCAGACGTACCATGGCAGGTCCAGTCATGAGCAGAGAGCAGCCGTGGCAGAGCTCTCCAAACTTCTCCCAGTAGTGTTTGCGACAGTACAGTTTTCCATCCTTCTCGTAGTACCAGTTAGTCAGGTGGTCACAGCACACGGAGCATCTGGGAGGACAAAAAACAGAGCTGGTTAAATTTTTTAACCAAGTACACGAACAGAGGAGAAAGAAGAGATGAAGGCTTTCACGGGGGTTGTTAAAATCAAAAGGCATCTTTGAGAAGATGGTGGAAACTAAAAACAAAACTGACGTAATACTTCAAATCCCTTGATGACTTCAAAGGTGTGCGGGTGACGCCTGAAAGATTATCATGAAGCAATGATTCTACTGCTATCATAATAAGACCTCTGTGTCAGACACTCATTCTGTCTTCTACAGGTTTAGAGGATCCTCTCCTATATAAAGGATGAAAGTATATTGATCAATTGTAATTGTAATCTATGAATCTTTCATCAAGTTGCCAGAGCTAAACAATATTACCTTCAAATATCTTTTGTCATTAAAATAAATAAATCAAAGAAAAGTGCCTAGTTAGATCACAGTAGAGAAGCTTTGACAAGGACATGTTTAGTATTGTACATAAATTTGATTAAATGTTAAATACCCACTTTAAAATAAGCACATTTGTTTTATTAATTTATTATTTGGCAAAAACGTAATTAAGAGGCTTGAATTATTTTTTTAACGTGTTTCCACAATATTAGGAACAGAATCAGGGAAAAGCTGAAAGCAGCACAAACACAGAAACAGAAAAATCCAGAGAAGCATTTGCAGTTTGGTAAAAGTTAAACATCAGAACCATCATGCAAAGTAGGTGAAACTCATTCCTCATATTCCATACATCATGTTCCAGTGAACCGTGTGGAATAATGAAAGATAGAGATCACAAAGATACCATCAAAGTGATGAGAAACATTTCTTAACTTAATGTTGGATGGGATAGGAAGGAACATTTGCTGGGGGCATGTTCACAATCACAACAACATGTACTTTTCTATGTGCTTAACAAGGTTTAAATACCTTGTTTGTTTGAGTTGCTGCCAGGTCTTGTGTCTATGTGTGCGGTGTGGTATAAGAAAAACAGACGGCACAAGTGTTGTTCCACTTATTAGCCTCAGCACATGACCAATAAGGAGACCAAAATACTAATGGGTTTAATAATACTAATTCAAATTAGTAAAATAAGTTCATTTCTGGCACTTTAAGAAGATCCACAGGTTTGAGAAAAACTGAATCAACATTCTTACCTCTGTTAAAACAGGCTAAAAAATCTCTACAAATTAAGTCCTCATCTGGTTCTTTATTGGGCAGATTTTACTTCTCACTATTTAGGCCACTGTAAATAATAAGGCTTCTCATCAACCTTGTGGTCAAAGGTGCAAAACACATTAAACAATATCCCAAGTTAAGTTAAGTCAGAAACCTGAATTACATGGTATCCTACACTTTCTCTCAATTCTGCAAATACAACTCTTACAAAATAAAATATTTTCAAACTAATTCCCCTTTAAATTCCAATAATACCACTCTGACAGCTGACTGGTCCAAGCTGTCACCTGAGAGGATACTTTGTAAATTAAGGGAACTTTATGGCTGCATCTTTGGGACAAAGTGTTCAGAGTGAGGAGCATTGAAGTTGCCAGCAGACAGGGAAGCACCTGCAGGCTACGAGTGTTCCTCAAACAAGCTGCACTGGTTATGCAAAATGGTGGCAGCAGGTTCGACTGCCAGAATACAATCAAGGATGAGCCACTCCGACAGAGATTAGGTTTCTGAAATGTCTGCAGCCTAGATTATATTTTAAAGCCGCTGCTGCCATTCAGAGTTTGCAAATGCTCAGACTGTTTCTCAAGCCTTTTTGTTTTCGCCTTGGTTTCGAGGTAATTTGAGCAAAGCTGCGGGAGGCTTCAGATTGAGGTGATGAAGTGCAGGCACACGAATTATAATGAATTAGATGTGTCACTACTGTTTGGACATCGTTTTGTCATTGAATAGGAATGCAACACAGTCCCCGTGAGTTTTAACTTCACCTTAATACAGAGGTTGAGTTCAGGATTGACTACAGTAACTGACACTTCCTGGTTAACAGCTATTTCCAATTCACAGATATAATTTAATCAAGCGTGACTGTGAGAGCTCTGCTGATGCTTTTGCCATTTTGAAAATACTCTGAAGGATCAAGTTCAATGTCTTTGATGATATCAGGAATATCACATTTACCTCTTACACAACCAGTGTGCATGATGAAATGACATGTTAGACATATTATTTTGAGAGGTAATCTGATTTTAATGCATTTCTAATCTTTCGTTGAAGTGCTGGCAGCAGCCTTCAGCAGAGCCTCATGCATCACGTTGCTCTCTGCACTGCAGGTATAGTTGATCCAGGGTTATTGACTTTGGCAAAGAGTCCAGATATTTAAAAGTTTTCTGGCATAACTTAAGAAGGAGAGAAGACCACATGTCTGTGAGTGAGTCTAGGAGCGTGGGGGGAAACAGGCAGGATGATGTTTCAGTCTTTAACATCAAGTGGCATCTTTGACAATAGACTTATGACAAATATGTGAAAAGACAAACAATGACTCCGGCCTGATTCATCACACGACATGCCGAGATAAAATATTTCATGAGTGATGGTAGCCGACTGTGCTGCTGTGGCCACAGCTGCACTAAAGGCCAAACATCTGATAAAATGTTTGTTTGAAGATACACTTAAGCTTTTAAACATTTATAAAAGACCCTAGACATTTTAATCATTTGTAAAGCTTTGTGAATTTCTACACAACAGTAGAGCCCAACCCAGTAACCAAACCAGGTAGCTGCTGTTAATTTAACACAGATATTGGCTTGAAAGCTAACAAGAAATTTCATTTCATTTAATGCATTGGTATCCACCGATTTGCTAAATCCAGATATCATAAAGGGTATCAGAACATCTCTAGCTGTATTGAGTATCTTAATCTCAGTCTCAATCTCAGGAGTGCAAGTGTATTTGCTGTTTTAACAATGTGGGTGCTGGATGGGTAAATAAATGCATTGGCCTGAAATTGTAAAGACACATGTGATCCACACCAGATATAAGATCAGCCTCAGTATGTTTTGAGTAATTTAGAGGCCGTGTTGGCATTACACAGTTTATCCAGCTGGTAGCACTGGAATGTTTTTATTTCAACAGCGACAATTCCTTTTCCACAAATAAAGTAAACTGGTCACAATTCTTTTATAGGCAAATTTTAGGGGATCCTGATAAAAGTAATAAATTATGTTGGTTTATGTCTTTGTCAACTCTCAAAAATGATTGCCTTCAAAAACCCAGCATTAGTTGAGTTACACCATACAACGTACTGGTAGGAGGAGTATCAGTATTGTCTGGTAGGAAGAGAAATAAAAGTGAAAAGTGCAGCACTTCATCTCATGCGTCATACATGACTATCAGTATCTGTCCAGGTGTGTCATGAAAAACAACTTCCACCTTGTCCGCCTTGTTCTGAACAAAAAGCATTCCTAGACCAAACCAGCTGATAAACTATAATTATTGTCCATTATGTCCCTATAATATGTCCAGATAAAGTGATGCAGGGCTGCTTATAAAAACACCTGACTTCATTCTTTGCACGCTGGTGAATGGGGGGCGGGCACGCTACACTCAGGTGGTTCTTCAATGAACAACACAATGGTCCTGCCTGCACAAACACCACAAAGTAAACATTACTCATTTCCTTAAATCCACATTCCTGCTGGAGTGTATTCTTCTGTCGGACCATGAAGTAGAGATAGTTTGTAGTGGCCTTGAAGAACCGCAGGGTGAGTATTTTACTTTCAGCGAGAGCTTATCTCAGGGTGTTTGACTGTTATGTTCCCAGTGTTCTTCACAACAACCTCTTTTCAAGAGCCACAATTATTTCTTCATTCATATAACAGTTCTGTTGATCAGTTACTTATTTTAGCACCATGTGTTTGACACAATATTTCACTTATTATGGTGTAGAATGCACAGGTCGTAAGAGGTGCCACTGTAGACTGTCTCTCTTGTCTATAAATACAATGCCACCAAAAAGTAGAGTAAGGAAAAAAGAGAGCAATATCAAGCCTCTAGAAATGTATCTAATAGTTTTGTAATATTAGTCTCCATTTGTTTCTGTGGATATTAATGTTCATATGCTCATATTTCCAATATATCTGGAATTTAATAATTTCCTGCAGAGAAATGAATTGAGGGAATAGATGAGAAGTACTAAATATCACCTGATCCAGTATTGTAGAAAACAATATGACATACAATACTGTTTTTGTGGCTAAGTTCTACTAGGATATCTGAAGCTCTGCACACCCCCAGTGAAATCCAACATGGGAACCTCTAACTTTGTTTGTCAGTGTCTGACACACTGTGCTCATGCCTCTGAATCGTTGTCTAGGAATGCAGAACATGGCGGAGTCGAGCGTGCTGTTACCTATAGGAATCATCAACACTGCCAGGTTTACTGGAACAAGAGTGACCTCAGCTTGTAAGAATGCTACACAAGGTGGAGGTACACGGATGCCTGAGTGGCAGCATGTGGACAATGGACAATAGCAACACTTCTGAGGGTACTGCAATAACAAGGACATTTTATTTTCACTGTGGAATTTCTTTAAAGACCTCAGGGATTCAGCTTTTTAAGCAAAATAATTGCCTTGCAAAAAATGCAAGCTGTGTTTAGAGCGTCACAGCTTATAATAAAAAAAGAAATTTGAACTCTCTGAGAGACTAACTGCAGCACAGGTATTAGCAATGGAATCCCATACGCATGGAAAACATCTAACATCTGCAAGATTTTAGGGGTGTCACTGAGGAAGGGAGAGGATCAAGACTGAGTATCGCAGCGACAGCAGAGACTCTGCCTCTGAGATGATTCGAGGAGCCGTATGCGTTTCAGAGGAGTCAGTGCAGGAAAAGAGTGAAATCCGAGGTTATGTAAGGACGCTGCTACTGGCGTAAAACCCAGAAAGAGATCTATTTCAGTTTTCAGAAACAGGAAACATAGTCAGCGTTAGATTTTCTCTATTCTTTGGGCTTTTAGGACTCTGCAGAAAACCTTTAAGAGCCAAACTCCTGTCATGAAAAGAAGAAATATTTGGGAAATAATCCAAAAGTGTGTGCGCTCTGAGAAAGGAACCTGTGCTCCAGTCAGCTGGATTCGGTTTCAGACACTCAGTTCTTACTCATCTAATTTATGATATTAGTGTCTAGTGATTGGCATGGTGACTATTGGACACACTCTTTTATTCCCTTCACAAAGTTATGTTTTTGTCTGTATTTATTTGTCTGTTGTTAGTTAGCAGGATTACACAATAACTACTGAACGAATTACCAGGGAAATTCGGTGGAAGGATGTGGTATGGGTTGGGCCGAAGTCAATAAATTTTGGTGACGATCCAGGGAATTTAGTTCACTTTATTTACCATTTCCAGATGAATTCCAACATTTCCGTCACTTGATGGGAAAAAAATAGGCTCATTTAGGGGCCTGATATTTATGAGTGTGAGCAATTTGTTGCAGACCCAAATAAAAAAATCTGTGTCTAGTTAGTTTACCTTTGGATTCATAAGGGGACTGTTGGGCCTTGGTAGAGGTACATGCTCTACTGGGTGTAATTCTAGTTATTAATACAGATGTGGTCCTGCAGTCAGGTCAACCCTCACAGACAGTTTGATCAGCATGTGTCATCAGCTGAACCATCTTATCTCACATTACATTAAAGTACTGCTGACCAAAGAGAAACCCCTGAGTGTTATATCATGTTCGAATTGCAAAGCCACAGGTTAATTGCCCTCCCCACACAGACATATCTCAGTATGGGAACCTGAGAAAAGCAGAGAGCTCACATCAGCTCCAGTGTGGCAATCACTAAGCCCCCGAGCTGAGGGTCAAAGTCCTGAGGGTCAGGACCACTTCACTGACCAATCTTGTCTCTGGAAACTAGACCCGTCCCCATGCAGAGGGCCTGTAAAGCAGTGACAGTGCAGGAATGACACCCTTCCTGGTGCATACAGGGAGCCTCTAATACAATGAGGAATTGTTTTTAAAAAAAGAGAAAACACAACCCATGTTCAGGCTACACGGCCGAAGCTTCTGGGATCATCCACCAGGGCCATTTGTAAGTACACACGACTCATCGTAACACAATTGTATCCATGTCCATGCAAAGGGTTTGCCCTCATCTTTCTATGAACACACGTCAGACTGACAGAAGGTGTAGTGTACGGGCAGGCGTGTCTCAGGGCAGACACTTACTGAAAGCAGGCGTTGTGCCAGATGTCCTGGAGCACTTTCATGTGAAAGGAGTCCTGGATTTTTCCTCCACAGCCCACACACAAACCATTATCTGTACCTGCGGACAGAACAACAAGAACACACGGTCTTTGATTAAACCTGGAGAAGAACCACCGGGATAAATCACGGTGAAAACACGAGCAAGTGGTCAAACTGAGGAGAAGCGAGGGAACAACGACAGGTATGTTGTAGCCTGCGTAGTAAAGTCCCCGCGTTTAAAAAACACTAAGAAGACAACATTTCACTACGCAGAAACAACAGAATGTCTGTCTCCCCCCCCTTTGTAAAGTTTCCCCTCACCTTCTGGTCCCTCCATCTATTTTCTGAGTATCGTCGATTTTCAGATATCGTCTGAGGCTTCTCGTACTGAGGCAGGAGAGCTGCGACACGGCTTCATTCCTCTCCGCTGTCCGACCGAGACTCACACACTCCCGACAGGAGACAGGAGACCAGAGAAGCAGAGGAAGCACAGAAAGGAGTTAAGAGGCTCCGCAGCGGAGGAGCAGTGGACGGAGGTGCTCTCGGTCCTATGAAAGCCTGAACTGACGTAATGCTCTCCGCACATTCCTATACGGAGAGCGGGAGGGATCAGAGCAGCACCTGGAAACAGGAGAGGAGCGAAGTCTGCGCCCAAAGCGACAGGGAATAACAGCAGCGCCATCTACTGTCGAGGCGACCACTCTGCTGCTGCTGCTGCTTCTCCTTGTTTTCTCCCTTCTCGTCTTCACATTGTCCTTCTTCATCTTCATCTGCTGTACATTTTAACATCTTCTCCTTCTCCTTCTTAATTTCTCCCGTTTCCTCTTCTCCTTCTTCATCTTCTCCTTCTCCTTCATTTCTTCTTCTTCTTTTATCCATTTTCTTCTTCTCCATCTTCTTTACATTTTTTAATTTTTGCATCTTCTCCTTCTTCATTTCTCCCTTTTCTTCTCCCTTTTCTTCTTCTTCTTCTTCTTCTTCTTCTTCTTCTTCTTCTTCTTCTGAAAATAAAGGAACATGAGATAATGTAAAGGGAGCTAAAAATGAACGGTTGTATAGGCTTTTGCCGTTTCATGATGGACTTCAACTTTGTTCATTTTTGTGTTGGGTTTTTTAAAACAATCAAATTCAAATACTGTTTACTGGGTGTGGACAGGAGTGACACCTCGCAGAAATTGTGTTTGTCTCCTTTGTCCCAAAACAGCGGTACCACCTAGCATTCCACTTTATCAGTAACTCTTGATACATTTTGGGGTTTTGAATGTACTGAGTAGTTCAACATAGTGTGAGTAGTTCTTCATTTTCATCGTTTAAACACCAGCATTTTTTATTTCTTTCAAGGAAGGACTGGGACCATGTGTAATTGCGTCCCTGTTAGTCTCTAAAGCCAATTTATTAGCAGCCTGTGACTTTCTTCACACTGAAGGTTTTCATCTGTTAATGGAGATGCAAAATTATGGAATAGGTTTAATAAAAAACAGGTGTTATTAACACATGTCTACTTTTAGTCAATGATGTTTTCCATTATTTTCATGTTTTATGCTCAGTGAAACGGTCTCTTCTTCTTCTTCTTCTTCTTCTTCTTCTTCTTATGTTTAAGGTGTATTACCGCCACCTACTATGCTGGAGTGTGGGTCAAAGTATTGGGTCTGCCGAAATACACACATTAAAACATCTTTTTAAATAAAAAACCTTAAATCCTCTTCATTAATCCAGTTTCTTTTAAAAACTCAAACAAGGCTTTTATATTTCCTTTCCTTAATACTGAACAAATTCTTTAGGTTTAACACTTCCATCCCACATTTCCTCAGCTTCTCCTTTGTTCTCTGGTGTTTTTCCCTATTGCTTTCATTCCTCCCACTTTTTGCTTTATTTGATATAGATGGCGTCCTTTTACTCCCTCATCCCATTGTATTTGCCAGTCAGTCATTATGTTACTCCTAATTACTGCTTTAGCTTCGGCCTTACTGAAAGCTACTTCCATAACTCTCTCCTGTTTTAATGATTGTTTAGCGAGTGAATCGGCCATTTCATTGGGATCCACATGAACCTGAGTTCTGTTTGTGTGTGATGTAGTCTGAATAGTGTCTTGTATATTTCATACAATATATCTGATCTGCTCTGGGATGACATGGACTGTAGTGATACCAATGCTGATAGTGAATCTGAACATACTATAACCTTTTTAATCTCGTTTTGCTCTGTCCACTGTAATACCATTGATATTGCCAACATTTCTCGACTGTATATACTGTTAGGTGATCAGGTGTTCTTTCCTTTATATTTATGTTAAATGGGATAACAAAAGCAAACCCAGTCTTTCCATTCTTTGGCTCCTTTGATCCATCTGTAACCTAATCTCTTTTGCCATTTTACTTGCTGCCCAAACATAACACTCTATCTTTGCTTTCCCACTTTCCCAGCATGGACTACGGGCCCTCACAGTTGGGAGATCTTCTTCCTTGGGTCCTTGTAGGTTTTTCCAGTAATTTAGTATTAGTTGTTTTTACCTAATATTCAGCTGCATTTCTCCCATCTCCACTTGGACAGCTATAGTTGAAGAAGTCTTAATAGCCCCACAACATAGTCTCAGTGACTGATTTTGTATTATTTCCAGTTTTTTAAGCAACATTTTTGCTGCTGACCTGTAAACCACACTTCCATAGTCGATCACTGATGTACTTAAAGCAATATCCCTCAAATATTTTCTACTGGCTCCCACTCAGACCCTTTGGGACATCTCATTACATTAACTGTCCTTCATTTTTCCATATTTCTACCACAATTTCTTCTTCTTCTTTCCCTTTACTGACAACTATGAATGGCATATTTTCCTTAATAATGTAATGCACCCTTCTCCTACCCCCTCTACCCTGTCACACCTAACCGCAGTATAATGAGGATTCTAAAATCCAGATTTATTGCATGTTTCTTGCACACAAACAATGTCTGGGACACTGGGTAATTGATTAATAAAGTTTTTAAGCTCTTGTCCATTTGCCACCAAACTCCTTGCATTCCATTGTAATATTAAAACCATGTTTTATCCAACCCATGCTGCCTCTTGGCTTGCCTGTGCACTGAGATCATTTCTCACCTCCTCCCATGTCAGGTAATTCATGTTCAGATGATTTTTAGCTGCTTTTACTATTATTTGTATTCTCTATGTTTTTGAGCATTTCTGACTCCTGCTATAAAAGTGACTAGTTTCTAGTTTCTGAAATCAATCCACACTTTGCCCTCTTTTGGTTGTTCTTGCTGTTTAATGTGTTGTTCTTCATTTGTGTATCTTGAATCTCTACCTCTCCTCTGGTTCACCATCTTGACAGCATCTGCATATGTGATTTTGTTTTGTACCCTGTCCTCTTGAACCTCTACCCCCCTTTCCGTTACTTCACATCACCCCTTTGCCCCACTATGGTTTCCGCCACAGTTACAACATTTTTGTTGTATCCCATTCCCACAGTGCTCATACTCATGATCCTCACCACAGCTAGCGCACCTTCTTTTTCCTTTAAATGTCTTTGACAGTTAAAGCATCTTTTTGATTCTGGTATATATTCCCTCACTGTGCCATGTATCCCAGCACTCTCTCTTTGGAAGAATTTCTTCCTAAAATTCAAGCAATATGCTTTCACTGTCTCTCTTCACCCCTTCTCTGAAGACCTGTAATCAATTTCCCATCAGATTGGCCCTTATTTCATCTGTGGACACCTCAACTGGTATTCCCCAATTCACTCCCTTATTCCACCTGTTTCCCTTCTCCACTCAGCTTGTACTTGTCACTTCATGCTTTCCCACCTCATCCTACATGCTCTTTCTCTCTGTTCTCCATTGTTGCAAATGATCATCAGATTCCCATCTCTCAAGACTTTGGCCATTTTAATCTCACCTACTTGATTTTTTTATATTGTGGTTAGCTTTACTGGGCTCAAAGAGTGCAATCCATTCTCCTCACTAAATCTGAGTATTACCTTAAATCCGTTCACTTCCATTTTACCACTTGCTCCCTCAGGATTAGTAATCACTCTCATTTTCCCCCCTATCTCCTAATCTGTCAAAAGGATTTCCTTGTTTCTCTCTTTTCCTTTTACTCTCCTGACTGATTTCCATACTATCCCTACTCTCTAATTCGTCTGACTCTCCACACTCTGGCCCATACACATTATAGCTGTGCTTGCCCACTGCCGTATTCACTTCTCTGTTGGATCTCACAATTCCTTCCAGACTGATCCCTTGTCACCCGCAGTTTCCTGTCGAGTCCACTCACACGTCTTTACTCACTCTCACTTGTGAACTTGAACAATAAGTCAACTCCGTTTTGCAAACAAATTTCGTTCCATATCAACTGTAGCTTCCGCATTTTAATTAAAAGGCCAAAGCACCCAATGACATTTACACAACTGATAATATGTCCCTAACATCTACTGGTAGTCGCTAATATCTGCTGGTGATCCCTGATATCTGCTGGTGGTTGGCAACTTAACTAGAGTGGAAGACCTTCAAATTTATATGAGGGATTGTCATCATTTTGTCCAATGATCTAAAATGACAGTTTGGTCTTGAATGTATTCTTTCACAACCCGGCTCAAGGCTGGACAAAGTAGGGAAGACCAGCATGAGTATTGACTAAAAGTAGGTTTATTTTAAAGAGTTGGAAAAAGATAGTAAATGTAAAAATCCGATTACAACCAAAACACTAAATGGTGTGGGAGCCATGGGGAAGAGAGAAGAGAGACACAAACTGAATGCCACCAGCTTATGTAGTTTGGTCTTGGTCTTGACACTATTCTCTGCCCTGACATAGTATATGTCATGATTTGGTGCTATATACAAATATAACAGAATTTCTTTTCAGGAACATGAAGTTTCCTCCTTTAAGATCCCTCTCAGCTGTAACATAGATCCAGTCCATCAGTGCCTGGGTAACTTTCGTGTTTGAGAGAGTTGAAGTTGTTGTCAGAGTCTTTCTTCAGCTGTGATTCATTTCACCAGACAAACTCTTTTCAATGAGGCACAAACAGGCAAAACCCCGAAGGTCAGCACAGCTGATGCAAAAAGTTTCCAACAGCATGGCAGCAGTCACTTTGCATATTTTGTTTCCATATATTTACATAAGATACTTCAAGGCAAATTACATTGCATGTGAATATTCTATTAAACAATTGCGTCTACACAATTTAAAGGCCAATTTCATAATTTGAAATGAAAATATTTGGAAAAACCTAGTGGATACAAATCCACTCCAATTTATACAAATAAATAAGGGAAAATTTATAAATGGTTCACAAGATGTAATCGAGTCCCTTATTTGTGGATAATATACTGTTTACTAACACTTTATTATAAGCCATAAATATGGTCCAGGTGTGTGCTCTTTTTGGCACTTCCTATGGTGGCCCTGAGAGCTCAACGCACTGCAACCTATGAAAACACATGCAAGTGGACAAAACACAAGCAAAGTAAGAAAACTTCTTCATCAATTTGATAACACACCACAACACATTACAGAAAGCGCAACAATTGCAGAAATGCGCTGCAAATACAGAAACGCGCTGCAAGTACAGAAATGCGCTGCAATAACAGAAAACGACAACGGAAGTGTTTCCAGAGGACACTTAAAAGTGATGGACACGTCTGGTTTGGAGTTGTTAAAGTTGGTGTCCGTCAGTGATATTGGAAAATTTGCTAAACTGTAAACGTTTTTGGTTTATTTTAATAAATAATAAACTTTATAACTGCAGATGTCTACTGTTAACCCTCTGAGACCCACTGGGCCATATACGATCTCAAATATCATGTTGTCTTTAGAGCGTCATGACTCCTCAGCTGGTTTGAGCTAGAGACATGCCGTTTTCCTCTTAAACTGAATAAACAGCACTAACAAGCAAGCCCCTGTTTGTGAGTAATTTACAGCACTTAGCATTCACATTCTGCCTTTTCTCCAGGCAATGTATTGTCCATATTGTGGAACCGAATTTGTTGGACGTATTGGACGTTTTTGTGGCTCCTGTGGCAGCAGTGTCCATCACTTTTAGGTGTCCCCTGGAAACACTTTCATAGCCGTTCTCTGTAATTGCAGCGCATTTCTATAATTGCAGCGCGTTTCTGTATTTGCAGTGCGTTTCTGTATTTGCAGCGCGTTTCTGTAATTGCAGCGCGTTTCTGTATTTGCAGCGCGTTTCTGTAATTGCAGTGCGTTTCTGTATTTGCAGCGCGTTTCTGTATTTGCAGTGCGTTTCTGTATTTGCAGCGCGTTTCTGTAATTGCAGCGCGTTTCTGTAATTGCAGCCCGTTTCTGTAATTGCAGCGCGTTTCTGTAATGTGTTGTGTTGTCAAATTGATGAAGATGTTTTCTTACTTTGGTTGTGTTTTGTCCACTTGCATGTGTTTTCTTAAGTTGCAGTGCGTTGAGCTCTCAGGGCCTCCACTGGCACAGCAAATCAAGGAGTGGCAAATAAAACCCTGAGCAGAGCGTCAGCTGTTGCCAGTGGGCCAAGCGCGGTGTGAGAAGCTGCGTGTGGACTTACAGTGTGCAGTAGTTGGTGTTTCGTTGTGTGTTGTTTACAAGGTTCCTCTTCTTTTCGTGGATATTGTTTTCAGTTGGGGGTAAAATACTGGTTTTCTTTGAAAGCCTCCTGCTGGTTTCTTGTTTTGTGCCCGGTTTATTTTTTAATTGTTTGTCCCTCATGAAGTGGTCATTTATCAGTACTCTTGGTGATAGCCTTTGTTGATAAATAACATGTATAACTGCAGGCTTGTTGTCATGGAGGGGTTCTCCCTGATGAATGCAAGTGCCACCCTGGAGGAGGTTTTTATCCCAGATGTTGTTGTTATTAATTGTACATCATATCTATGAAGGTAAAACATCAGTAAACCATATATTAACAATGAATAACCAAAATTATGCAAAAGACCTTCAAATGTACAAGGGATATTCAACATCTTGTCCTATAGTCTAAATAAATGAAGCCAATAATCAAACCTTATAACATCTTTGCACACTGTGTCTGTCTCATCAGAGCGTGGCACTGATTTTACTGGGTGCTTATTTATAGTCTGTGGTTGTAATTCTGCTGGGACTCACTATAGGACCCTACAGAGCATCACCAACACCACCAGCGTCTATAGAAACCACACTGCACTTCAAAATAAAAGCACCAAACTCTTGTATGGCAAGCGTTCATTTTCTCTGCCCACATAAGAGCTATACTCATCTTTAGCCTCACTTCACTTCATGTTAAGGTGAGGTTAAAGTACAACGTTTACTGCAAACCTTTAACTTTCATTGTGATAGATTAACTTGGCTAAATTGTAAGACTAGGGCAGGGGTAGTCAACCTTTACTATCAAAAGAGCCATTTTGCCCCCTCTTCCCCCAAATAAAATTTGTCTGGAGCCGCAAAACATATTTGATCTAACCCTTTTTTAATTGTTTGTCCCTCATGAAGCATACAGGTAAGCCAGCATCGTTGGCAGTGAAAGCGAATGAATTTGTCCACGCAGAATTAAACTCTCAATTTCCCCCCGAGACTTTTCTTTTTTGGGATTTATCCATGGTTAGCTTACCGAGGCCGGGGGTCGGCAATTCAAGATTAGCCCCCTGCAGGGAAAAGCGCCGGGCCGTAGACGTAATGGGACGTGACGCATATTTTAATTGATGAATTATTGAAACAAATAGTGAGAACCGGTCAGACTTGGAAGCGGACACGCAGAAACTGCAGCTTCTGCTCTGATCAAGAAGCTGCGGCGCTGATGTCTGAGCAGCTGTGTTTTCACTGTTTCCACTGTTAAGAAGCAGCCGGTCAGTCACTGACCGGCTGCTTCACGTGAACGAGCTCTGATCACACTGTGTGTGTGTCTCTCTGAGCGAGTGTGTGTGTGTGTGCGCGCTGTCTGGGAACACACACACACGCACGCACACACACACTCTCTCACGCACACACGCACACACACACACACACACACACACACACACACACACACACACACACACACACACACACACGATGATGATTTACAAAGAAATGAAAACTGATTCGTTAAGTTCACCGTTCGCGAAAGATATGCGCGACATGCACAACACTGTACAGGGAGCCACTGCAGAGGGGCTACTACAAATATGAGTCTGCTTGGGGCCCTATGATTAGTTAAATAGTTCAGTTACAGACATTACAGGACAAATTGACACCTTTTACTGATATACACTGATAACAACAATTACATTTATAATTGTACCTGTTCCTTTGGTTTGCCACTGACCTGGTTACTGTGTAAAAAGGAAGAGATTGTTTTGTTTGTTGTTGTTTTATTAAAATGTAAATAAATGATTTATGTATTTTGCAGGGGGGGTATGTAACGGAAAATATGAACAAAAATATGAACTTGCACTTTAGTTGCAAAACAATTTCCAACTAAAATAAAACGCAAAAACAGAATACAACTTTGTGGTCAAATACAAAGGTAATAATAACCAAATATACTTGTCAAACATTGAACCTGAACTTAATAAAGACATAATTTTGTTACCAAAAAAAGAAAAATAAGAAACCTTCCTGCAGTTGAACATGATCTCTCCTGAAATAGAGTATTGTGTAAAGCGAAAAAGATGCAACGTCATGTCCAAAATCAATGTGTGTTTCCTGTTATGCAAACAAACGTCCCCCCGTTACGCCTCAGTTTACACAGTGAATCCCCAGTCAGCTTTTATTTTGGTGAAAGGCGTATCCCATATCCTTAACACCCCTCTGCATGTTTGAGTGGTCCAACCAGAGGGGATGTAAAAGGACATCTGCAGTTATGTCACAGTACAACAAGTCAGTGGCTGAACTGGAAACAGATCGTGGTGGGTTTTGAATAGCCATTGTGTTGTAAGGGCTTTGTGTGCTGCGGTCTTAATAGCGCGTGTAATGTGCTTTTATTGATAATCACCCGGCGTGTATTTAATGCTCCGGCGGAGTCTTTGCGTAGCGGTGCTCCGTATCTCGCGTATTTTGGCTGAAGTAGCATCGTCTGAGAATAGCCACTAGACCCACCACTCTGCTCTGACCATCAGCCACGATGGAGGTCGACAAGTCAGAGACAGCAGCTGATGAGCGAGACCGTGCGGCTCTGAAACCTTTGGATCTCAAAGTGATCGCCGAGAAGAGCGGGGATGCGGAGCCGCAGAGACCCACGTGGAGCAGCCGCCTGGAGTTCATCCTGGCATCGGTGGGCTACGCGGTGGGACTGGGCAACGTGTGGAGGTTTCCGTACCTTTGCTACAGCAGCGGCGGAGGTGAGACTCTCAGGCTTGAGGGTTTACTCTCCCCCCCCTACACACACACACACACACATGGCTCTAACCTGGGGTGACTCTGCCGCTGTGCTTTGTGCATGTGGTCAGATGAGGGTGGTGCTGTTATAGCCTAATAAGAAAAAAGGAGAGGAAAAATATGTTCATGTTTAAAATGAAATGGTCTTATTCAGTTTTTGTTATATTTCCTTACACTGTCCTTTAAGGTTGTAGCATCACGAACAGTCAATGCCTCCTCATGGAAAGACAGTCTTTACACAAAGGAACAGCAAAGCAACTGTGGAGAAAACTGAAGAAATGTCAATATGTGCCTAATTAAATAACAACAACAACAATAATTATAATTTGGCTATTATTGTTATCATCTCTCTCTCTTACTCGTTTTGGGAACTAATAGATTTTTCTCCACTACATTGTATGGTCTTGACACTATTCTCTGCCCTGACATAGTATATATTATGATTTGGTGCTATATGCAAATATAACAGAATTTAATAAAAAATACTTTATCTGGAGGTAGAGTATGTTTTCTTCAGCCTGTGGACGGGTTTCTGCAGCTGAAATAAGTTAAATATTAGACTTTCATAACTTTTGTAAAACCCGAAAGTAGCCCCCACCCCCTACACAATATACATGAAGCACAGTAACGCTTTGCAGAAATGTAAAAAATGCAGTTAGTGTAAAACAGGATTTAACTGCTTTGTGAGAGTGACTGAGCAAGGTTTCGCATCTAAATTATCTAGCTGTCGTTAAGCGAGGGCCTCAGCAGATGACCGTTTTCTTTGAACTGACACAACAGTCGTCTTTTATTATTTATTAAGGCATGGATATAAAATAAAGTAATTTATAAATAACAGGGGGCTGGATCTGAGTATTCTTCCTGAGTAAAGAGGGTTATGGGTCGTGTTTGGTTTAAGGACGTATGTCTACAAAGACAAAGACGGCTCTGTATACATGGAGACAGGCTATTTTCCTTGTGTGCTCAAAACCTGGCCCCCTCCAAATGGGTTTGTACCAATATATAACCCCACAATACAATCATGTTATTAGTGATTTGTTGCACATTATTAAAGAATTCATCACCCAATTATAATAACTCAAGAAGCTGTATCCAGGAAGTCTTCTTTATCTAGACAATGATACAGCAGCTACAACATCATGTCCATCTCCCCAAGCCACATACTTGCAAGCTACTTATTATCTGGTTTCTACTGTTCTTCTAATTCAGGGGCCTTCTTGATCCCGTACTTCACCATGGTGCTCCTGTGTGGCATGCCTCTGCTCTTCTTGGAGTTTTCTATTGGGCAGTACACCCGTTTAGGACCAGTGCATGCTCTCGCCAAGATTTGCCCCTTGTTCAAAGGTGAGTGACTCTCCAGGCTAAAGGCTCTCACGTGAGTAGGGCTGAGCATCCTTCATTAACACAGACAATGTTTTTGTTAGGTAACGTGACATGTGCTGACACGCCTTAAAGTTTCACAGCAAATTGTACTCTAATTATGGATCTAGCATACATCTGTTGATGCACTTGAACACATAATGAGTCATAGTAACTGGGGTTACAGGTGTTTCGGGTCTTTAAACCCAACTCACTGTCATCCGGGCAACCCGACCATGAATGATCACTTCCCAGCCTTGTCCAAGAGGCATTAGTCGACAGGTTGTCCCTCTTGATCCACAAACCCCTCGAGGGTTTCTCTACTATCTCTGAAGATCTGCTGGTGGCTTCTTTTTTTCATGCGCTGGTGATGCACTTGAGGTATTCGGCACTGCACGGTGAATTTCCTGTGCAACCACTGCCCACTACGTTAATGGACATGCACCTTGCACACCACTCCTCCAGCAGCTCTGCATTCTTACTCTCAAGTATGCATGCTGACGCCAATGACACATTGTCTGTTCCAAAGGCGGTTTCTTCTATGTCTTCTGGGAACCTGTGTTGCTTTCCCAGGTCCCCCCTCAACTGCCCTGTCATGTGCTGTTCCAAGAAGGCCTGCTTAGGTCCCTTCAATGTGACTCTAGTCGTTGATGGTCTGAGAAGCCTAACTTGGTTAACGATGTGGCAGATAAACTCAGCGATTAGCTTCAGCCCTTGGTTGTTGCGCTAGTAATAGTGTCCCTCTCTGACAGCTGCTAAGAAAGTGCCCCAGAGATCCTCTTTCAACCTTACCCCAGCACTAGAGGTTAGATGGGTTGGGCAGAACATAAAGCACAGATACGTTAAAGAGTTCAGCCCCCCAACAATTACATAGCTACACATAGCTCGTCAACCCCAGCCCTCACTTCCTTCCAGACCAGGTCTTCTCTTTGTTCTTGGTTCGGTTGTAGTGGAATGGTGCCCAGACCTGCTTCCCTAGGGCCTACTACTTTAATTAAAAGACAAAAAGAATAAATATACATGTGTTTGATGTTCGAGATCCATACTAATGTTTTGAGGGTTTAATATTGAACCCTGGTGAAGGCATGCTCTCTCAATCTGTAATAAAATCTGCATTCTTCTATGTGATAAGTGAATTGTTTTCACTTGTTGATGGATGAGATCTTGTTTAGCAGAATTTACAATCAGTGTCTTTTTTGATTTCTTAAACTGTTTTTAATAGCACATGGAAAGCATTTTAAATTCACAAGAAAGAGATAATCAAATAATTCAAACATGAACCAATATTATACCAAAATCTGCTGCACAGTTGAATGATAATTAATGGATCTGTTGGTGTGCTCTTACAGTCGACATTTGTTTGTTTCAACAATTCGCAAACATTAGTTAAATTGTTGCTCAGCATAATGGGTGGTTTGTGTAAAGGTTTACCATGCACATGAACAAAAAAACCCCTCATATATTTTGTATTTGTAAAATTGTACATGTGAATGATCGGGGATGTGTGGACTCGGACTCAGAGAGCACCGACAGTCACTATGCAGCTCTTCAAAAGAATCACTTTCCAGATCAAACAAGAGCCCAGCCATCAACAATCAGTGCTTGTGGGTGTGAATTGAAAATGCTGTTTCTCATGTTCTAACTCAAGATTTTTCTCCATAGTTTTCTTATCTCCTTAAAGACAGAGATTATCTACCCGGTCAAAACGTTTGGGTCCTTCACTTGATTTATCGCTCATTTCTTCCTGGTTATTGCACTGTGCTAAACAAGGGCCAAAAGCAGGTAGTTGTTTTCTGTATGTTCTTCTTGAATAATTTCCCTGTGCAACCCAAGTGCAGTTTACTGTGATGTACCTGTGATCAGTGATTTAGATGCCCACAAATATCTACCACAAATCAACACATATGCTCATGATTAATTCGCTGCGGTAGACTTAATCATGTACGGATGTATTATTTCAACTGGTTACATTCTCTTATACTTCACATGTATGAATTAATTCAGTGATGATAGTGGTGAGGCATGACCGGACAATAAACAATGAATTCAAGATAAACCAGCCCGTCCACCCTTTCCCTATCCACTGCCTATCCTGACCACCCAAACAAACATTTAGTCTTAAACTGCTCAAACGTGATAAGACATTTCTTCCTTAATACAGATGTTAATAAAGGTTACATTGTATTTAGGGTCAAATAAATCCTTCTCTTGAAAGACAAGAAGATGTTTACCAAAACGCAAAGCTTTGGTTTGATTAGGAAGTAACCATGGTTGCAAACTGTGATGACAGTTGCTGTTTCCGCCGTATGGAGGGAAGTAAACCCTCAAGCTTGCCACTGTATTTAAAGAGTGTGTTTGGCAACAAACCAAGTCACACACTGATGTAGTGGGAGTCGTAGGGTCCAGTTTGAGAAAAGCCCGATAGCTCCAACTGAATGACGCATCTTGACATGATCTGCTTTGTTTTTGATTCCGGTAGACTGATATATGCTTTGGCAGTTTGAAATGAGCTATCATTACACCACTCACAGGGTGTCTGGTGTAACAGTGGAGCGGTCGACCATGTAAGCTAGATGAGTAGAGTGAAAGAGGCAAACAGGCCATAACAAAGGAGGAAGCGCTTCATATGGACTATGCCCAGTGGTTTTAGCTGATCCTGGAGCTGAGAGGGGGCTTCCTTTGCCTCTGTCATTATGTAGACACAGAGCTGTTGTTCAGCCGCCTTTCCTTCCATTTTACCAAATAGTGACATAGGATCTAGTGGAGCATGGCATTCCAGGCTTTCCACAACTAGAACAAAAATGTTTTCGGGAGGCAAAGTTTTTATATACTGTACCTCTGAAAAACATCAGAGAGACATTTGCTTCAGGGATGGTGCTGTTGTTGCCGTGACTGGTAAAACATTTGTTCTCAAACATACCAGACCGCACAGACGGCAAAGACAGGATGACATTTAAGATCAGTAACAGCAATAACAGTTAAAAAAAAAATGAGATGAAAGGTTTGATGCCTCGCTGACGTATACACAATCAACCTGTAGCTGGAACCAGCAGCCAGTTAGGCTAGCTTAACACAAAGACTGGAAACATATGGGTTATGGAGACTCCAAGAAAGTTCCTGATCCCAGCCAAGAAATAGTCTGGTCCATAATCCCTGTATAACAAGTTGTTTTTCTTGACAGTTTTTTTCCCCCATTAAAAATCACAAATTTCATTATTGCCACATCAGCTGATTAATCTTAATTTGACAGCCAGAAGATATGTGCTATTCCTGAGTCAAGATGTCTTACACATAAAACTGGTGCCTTGGGGAAGACGTTTGACAATGCGCATATAGCAGAGTGAGTGTATGTTGTAATCAGATTTGATCTGGTCTTTGTTTTGGTAGCCAATCCAAGTGTGCATGCATGTTATTGTGTTAGGGCATGTGCATTTTAGTGCATGTGAGTCCCCTCCTCAAAATAAGTTTTAGAAACACACATTTGCTGGCTTAAGCGTCTAACATTGACAGCAGCACCAACACTGACAGCAGCACCAACTTGTGGATGAGACACGACTCATCCATTTGACTAGACATTGCATTTTGCTGGATTGTTTTGATGTCTCTCCTTTACACAAGGTATCTTTATTCAGTCATTCATGCTCTATTCCCCCTAGCATTACCTTGCGAGGGGGAATAGAGGCTGAAGGGAGGTTGGAATTTTTGCCAACGATGCACTTGATTTGGTTTTATATATTCGACATCAAGTGGCAGGGAATATTGTAAAAATAACATTTAAGTATCTTTACAGATTCAGAGTGGGGTACACAATTGAGGGGGGCCCAGTGTTGAGGAGCTTGGGCCTATCCAGCAAGAGACTAATACCTAGCACCTAAAGTTTGTCAAAAAGTTGCAGGGGCACAATGGTGTTGAGTGCTGAGCTCAAATTGGTAAACAAAACACTTGCACAAGTGGCAGGGGTTGCAGGATACTGTGAAGGCACAATGACACATTATCCTCTATTATCCACTATCCTCCATTATCCTCCATTATCCTCCATTAGATCAATGGGATAAATTATTACAGACCAGTCACACAAACACGTTCATAACAACAGATGTCAGAGAAACAGACATTAGACTTGTGTACGTTAATAACCAAAACAGATTTAAAATATACAGGCACTTTACATTGCCCAAGAGACCGGTTCAATTATCTAAAAAACAAAGGGGTGTTTGTCAGTGCGGTAACTGCTTCCTTTTTCTGCAGAGCTATAACCTCAGGCTCACAAAATAAGGGATTGCAGGCTCTGCTTGATCCTCTGATCTCTCTTATTTATTAAACGTCAAGTCAAATCATGAATTCAAACGAACGTCTGACTTCAAATCGTAACTGCAAAAGAGTTTATTCGACTTCTCAACATGATTTGCGCCTCAGGAAGATTTTCAGCGGAAAAGGTTGTGGAAACAACTGCTTCATAATGTCATCAAACTAGGTCTTTTGTAATTGGTTTGATTAAGCCATCCCTTGTGGCTGAAGTTACATGTTGTTTGTTAAAAGTTGCTAAGATGTGATTTAGTTACCTTTGGCTGAAGGCGGGCTAGCTATTTCTCTGTTTCCACTCTTTGTGCTAAACTAATTAGTTTACTGGCTGTAAGCTCTACATGATTAAAATGAGAGAGGGGTGACATTTTTTTAATAAACTCCTTAGAAGTTATTTTGTTGTCCTAGAAAGGACAGTTTATATAGAATAGGTGTGAAATATATTCTCCTTTATACTTATAATGTAGCAGTTCTGTTCCCAATGAAGCTGCACCTGCTCTCGATGCCGATGTCTTTATTGAAAACACACACGGCAGCTAGCATGAAGACGCACACACACCCCAACCTGAAACCTGACACACAGCTCAGAAGGTGCTAAAAGACTGAATAATTGAATCTGTCTGAGCTTTGATCTCATCTTTGCTCACTCTGGCCAAGAGCCGGTTTTATTCACCAGCCAAATGTCACAGTGGAATTTCTAATCCATGGCTGCAGGAATCCCTTTAATCATTAGCTCCATTTGCTTGACTTCATCTTAGCCGCCACATCCCATGATAGTGGCTCTTCTGTCGTCTATATGTGGAGACGAGATAATACTTGTAATTTTAATCCTGGGCCCAAATCATTGACCACTCACTACAATGAGAGCAGTTTTACAATAGTTTGAAGAGGTGAAGTGTCCAATTTCTCCCCCTACAGTTTTCCAGGCTGGACTTGTCCAGAGTCGTCTCTCACTTTGTGTCTCCCTCCCCCCCTGCTGCATGTCATTCCACAGGTGTTGGTCTGGCCATAGTTGTTCTCTCCTTTGTGTACTCCACGTACTACAATGTGCTCATGAGCTGGGCTCTTTACTATCTCTTCAACTCGTTCGGATCCACGCTTCCCTGGATGTCCTGCAACAACACTTGGAATGTCGTCGGGAACTGTTCCAGTGGTTTCCATGGCAACGCCACCCACCTGCAGTCTGCCAGTCAACAGTTCTTTGAGTGAGAAGCTTATGTATTTACAGTATTTATATCACTCTAGCTGTTTAAAAAAAAAAAAACATGTCTTACACATACTGCGGGCGCAGCCCTCACAAAGAACAACATTTCAAAGTGGCCATAAAAACTGAATCATATTCTCGCTATCGTTTTAGTCTGTGTTGGGCTAAGCGACAAAAACGTGACAACACAAACACAAGTCAGGATTTAGCAACATGTGAATAAAAATTGTTGCAGGATCATTTCTTTTGGCCTGTGTCATACAAATATCTGATCAAACGTCACCCTGACAGTCCTTATGAACCACATTAGCTTTGTTTTGGGGTATAAACAATAATGTCACCCAATCGTTTGTTTTAGTCTGGAAACATTTGGTAACGAGTGTTTGATGTCAAAAATTGGACTTGAAAGTTTTTCATAGCTTTATGGACTGAATCACTGAATCGTTATTTTTACATTCTCACTCTTCTATTTTCACTTTTCCAGTCACAAGCTTTTGCAGAAAACCGATGGCATTGAAGAAGCAGGTGGCATTCGCTGGGAACTCTTTGGCTATCTTGTTTTTGCCTGGGTCATTGTGTACTTATGCATATTTAAAGGAATCAAATCCACTGGCAAGGTAAGAATTACGCTACTTTCCGGCAAATGTTTCTACATTGTGGTGGTTATAGTTTTTGTCCTGTTTGCATTCTTTGAATTTATTGTTTGTCCTCTTACATTAATCACAGTTAGTGCCAGAGACAAAGGCAAGAATGTTACATTGGACAGTATATAGTCTGTAAGATATGTTTTATTTTCTGTAGTCTACAATTTGTGTTATCTCTTTTGCAAGTGGCATATCTTTGTTGACAGTTTTAGAAAGATGACATATACACATTTCAAAATGCAAAACAAATGTTCGTTCAGACAAATCAGAATAAGAACACGATCAAATGAAACAGAAGAGTTTTGATGTGATACACTGTAAAAAATATCTGACTGTGTTTACATGGACAGAAATATTTTATTTGGCTTTTGACCTTATTCTGAGACACTATCTTGATTCAGATGTTTACATGAGTTGCTAATAGAATATTCCATTCATATTCTTGTTTAAATGTTACAGAGCATAGTCCAATTATGAGTCACGTCAACATCACATCCTGCCACTTGTTTACACTCCAACCCAGGTCATGTGTCGTGAAGCATTTGGTTGGTTGTCTTTATCGGGTTCATATCAGAAAATTGGTATTTATGTTAATTCATTTTAAATGAAAAAACAGATCATCTTCACTGGCGTCACTGGAAACAGGTCCACCATCGCTGTTGCAATCTTTCACAACCTCACCTCGACAGCAAACTCCAACATTCACGTGGTTCTGCGTCTCACTGTTTGTTTTGTGTCACACAGGTTGTGTATTTCACTGCTGTATTTCCATACTTCATTCTGTTCGCCCTGCTCATCAATAACCTGCAGCTTCCTGGAGCCAAAAATGGTATCCTCTTCTTTGCCACACCTGTCTGGAGCAAACTCTTTGAAGTGAAGGTGAGAGTGTGTTAATATATAAATAGGTCAATAGAAATGGTGGTGAAGTCTTAGGACCTTGGTTACACATTACCATCAAGTTTTAGATGAAGTCTGAAGTCTTTGTTTTGAGATTAGAGGCATTCACCTTTTGTTTGCTCAAGGTTCAGAAGCAACAAAAGCAAGAACAGCAAAGGATAAAGGGGAAGCGGTCATTTCAGGAATGAACTACAAAAAAAAACAACTCATCTTTCTAATCACAATTCAATTCAATCAGTGGAAAATTTGTCTTTGAATATTTTAGGGAAAATTGCCAAAAGAAAATTAGAAATCCAGTGCAGAGGCTTGAAATGTCCCAGAATAGTCTGGTCTGACTACAGCTGGGTGTCTCTTGACTCCTTAGTACCACAAGAACGGGAACACTGAATACTTAGTGCATTGAGAATAGTTCAACTTAGGTTAATGTGAACCCACACAGGACACACCAGAACACACATACACGTATATCTTTATCTGAGATCTTAGGTGGTTCTCTGTAACAATGAATATGCTATACTTAACGTGCCAGCTATACCAAATAGAAAAAACAAATACAGAAGTTGCTCAATGAAGACCAGGGGACTTTAAACACTAAATTAAAGTAGAATGACACTCCCATACCTTGGCCAAGGCCCAACAGTCCACTTAAATTCAACTGATCAATTAAATTGCACACACTTCTAGAAATTAGTCCCCTAAATGTGCCTGATTTCTTTTCATCAAGAGCCATGAATTATTCAGTGGTAACATCAAATAAATCAATCAATCAATAAACAAATAACGCCCTATATCTCCCAATGTTAAAGAAAGTTAAAAAACTAAATTCCTGGATCTGTTTCACATCAACATATTTTATGGGTTCTTTCCTGACCCATACTGCATCCTTTAAGTTTCGTAGTGATCCGTCTAGTACTTTTTGTGTAATCTTGCCAACACACAAACCAACAAACTAACAGGGGCTAAAACATAAGCTCCTTGGCAGGGGTATTTAAACAAATTGTATTCTTCTGTATCTCCATCAAAGGTTTGGGTTAATGCAGCTGCTCAGGTGTTTAACTCCATTGGAATAGCATTTGGGTCCATGATTTCGATGGCTAGTTACAACAAGTTCAACAACAACATTCTCAGGTAAGAACTGAACATTTTGCTTTTGTCTAAGATGGTTACTCCCATCCTGCAGAGAACTGAACTGAACCCTGTCTGAAACTAGTACCTGCCAGAGACAGCTGTCTTGATGATCTAATGGCTGCTTGGTATCCTAGAAATGTTGTTTTCCTGGTTTCCTGGGAACTGGATTGAAATTGCTTATTTTGTCTTCCCTCTTTCCCAGGGATGCTCTTATCGTGGCGGTTACCAACTCATTCACTAGTATCCTGGCTGGCTTTGTGATCTTCTCAGCCATTGGCTACATGGCTCATGTACACAACCTCCCAGTGGACAACATAGCCACAGGTGGTAAGCATCAAGCCTGGAATAATTATTGCTCCACAATAACATAGCTTTGTTTTATTGTAAGTATTTAAACAAAAGCACCACAGCATGGGGTTGATGTGGAATACATACTGTACATTCCAAGATGTTACAGAAACAGAGATGGACATTTTGTATATATATATATGATACCAAACTCTAGTGTCAAGTACAAGAACTGGTTTTTGTTTTTAACCTCTGGGAAGGATTTCTTTCTTGCTTTCATGATATAACTAAACACAGATGTCAAGAAATTCATTACTTCAATGGTCTGCACAGAATAAGTGTGCAGGTTATATGAGGACAACTTAGTGGCAATTCAAGAAACAATCCACCAGGCTTTACAGCTAAGTCATCATGAGGAGTACTACTCAACATGCAAAAACAGTTGTATAATGTCTTCTTCAGCCCTGGAGAAGATTTTTTAAATTTAGAAAAATAAACCCAGATGATGACAATATGAGTATTATAGTTTTTTTTACAGAAAACCTGCATTACAAACTGTAAGGGGCAGCACAAAGCTTTGACCAAGGAAAACCTGTTCTGAAGTCACTGGGGCAATGTTTCACTCACTTAAGCCGATTTCAGACATGCACATAATTGCGGAGATCCTCCTGTATCCATCCTGTATGTGTGAACGCAAATGTCCGATTTAGAGCCTTCCGAGTATCTGGGGACATCTCTGTCTGGGGCGCCCAAGAGTCTCTAGGCCGCAGGAGGAGCCGATGTAAGAACCTGAAAATCTCCAGCTGAGTTGTGCATGTGTGAAAGGAAAACTGGAGAAAGTCTGGACCCAATTCTCTGAACACAGCTTTTCGGGCTCATTGTCAAGCGAGAATATGATTTCCTCATGTGGGAAGTAAAACCCTTTACTCTGCAGAGAAGCATTCTTTATTACTACCTCGAAATATAATAGCAATTAAACCGAGCACTTAGTTTACCCTAGCTGTTATGAGTTATAGTGAAACAGCTGCAACATGAACACAACTTTGTGTGTACTGTAAGTGTGAATGTTATGTGAATTATATTAACAAAGCTGGCACAGTCTAGTCGGCAGTGAGGGTTTGAGGTTGAAAAAACTGGACTTCTTTGTGTGACATAAACCCAGAGAGGGTTTTGGCTTCTGTAACTGGATGTTTGAACAGCATCTGAACAGGAGCTTTGTCAGTTCAGTAATGCATTATTAAATACTGAGACATCATGTGTTCAGCCCCTGGGTCAGATCAGAATCCCATGAAGTGATGAAAACACTGCCTCTGTCCGTTAGAATCCCTCTGCTAAATGATGACTTGTGGTCTGATCTGATTCTCCCTTGTAAAACTGGTCTTTAATTCTCCTCCAGAATTATCTTTAATGAGCATACATACATGGTCGGCCAATCAACAACACCTACTGAACTGAAATCATAGTTTCAAGACTATCCATATGCCTCTTTTAAATCAAAATGAGCAGGTATATGTGAGTTTTTCAAACAAAAAAGTGCCTAAACAAGGTGATTGAATCCATTATCATTGCTAGTCGAGACATTGGCCTTTCTGTTTTTCTAACACCGGTGTCATGTCGACGTCACAAACTCAACCACAACTGGTGCGCTATCTCACCGTGCTATCTTGCCAAAACAAGGCATTCAAGTTTCCATCACTGCCGATCGGAGCCGATTAAAACCTGCATCTACTGCTGAGTCATTTGACCTGGGAGTGAACGCCAAAGTGAATTTCCAGTGGACGAGGGGCTTTAGTGATCGCTGCTGATTTCTTGCTGCTATCTGCTGCCAGTTCTCCTGCATGGGGGTGGGAGATTATTGGGTTAGTTAATGATTCAGCCAAAGTTCAGTTCATTAAAGGTAATTACAAGAATTAGCTTATTTTGAGTTCTGCAACCACACAGCAGCAGTGTCACTGTAATAGGTTCAGTGAACTCTTTGTCAGTCTCTCTCACAGCGAGAATGCTGTCATTTCTAAATCCATTTGGATTAAACCTGGCAAGTTTGAACCTATGATTTTTTTTTTTTTCAAATCCATCAAAGATCAAGGTCAAAGCATGGGGCTCCCATTTTTAGCGCAATGCAAACAATTAAATAAATGGAACCTTTTTGCATTTTGACCAATCTTGGTATGCAGCCTACGGGGACGGAGATACACATCCATCCATCATCTATATCCCAGGTCCCTCTGGGGCGAGAGGCGGGGTTCACCTTGACCAGGTTGCCAGTGTATCACAGGACCAACATACAATCAACCATCCCTGCTGACATTCTACAGTTAATCCACCTAACCCATGTCTGCATGTACGGAGCCCTCAAAGAAACCCTACACAGACAAGGGCAGAACATGCAAACTCCACTCCCGGCCTAACTGGGATTCGAACCACATCGGCAGTGCTACCTACTGTGCCAAAATCGGCCATCAACCAAAATATCCTCGGGACTTAGCGTGTCCTCTCACATCTTAGTCATAACTCAAGGAGCCTTGGATCAACAGATGAAACTCCCTGCTGACATGTTGTTCTATCTTTTGAACATACACACCAAGTTTCCTTCACATCTGATCAAGCAGTAATAATGAAGGAACACCGAGTGCACAATGATGAAATAGGTGGGATTGGGTTCACATCGGTCTTTAAACAGAATGAAACCATCTGAAGTGACTGATTGAGCTGTTTCCTCTGTTTAACGCAGAGGGTTAGAACGCACATATTGTGGCTATAATTACACATGTTGTTCTATAGAATTGATATTACACCATACATATGCCCACAAACGAAATATATTACCTAATCAGGTCTCAATCTCATTGTACAGTAGCATTATAAATGTATTATTATTTTGCTGACCTGCATCAGTCTTATATTATATATATATTTCATCATTTTGTCAAACAACAACATTCACCTGTGCTTGATAATGAAAACATTTGATACTAAAACATTGTAACAATGCCGCACACATTGAATATTAAAGACGTCTGCATGCAGCGTGGGTGGAGTGTGACTGCAAAGAAAACATATGATGGCATTTCCTGAATAATTTATGAGGTTTAAAGTATCATGTTCTCCATCTTCCGCCACTGGCAGCAACGCTCATCACTTTTCTTGTTTATTGACCGTAGAGCTCTACAAAGTGTTGTTTGGCCTGATCCCATTCACCTCCCTAGCAATAATATCCTGCTGTTCTCTTTGACATGCAAACTGGTCTGTATGCATCAACAAGTTACTGGATAAAAACTAGATGTTTGTCACTTTGCTGCACAGCAAACTGGTTTCACTGGGTCTAGTAGGAGGTCTGACCCACGGTGTGCAGGTTCAGTCACACTTAACATAAGATGAATTAAAGTAGACAGAGTGGTGCGTCCGTGTTAGACCTCAGAAAGCTACTGCATTCGCTCCTGCAGCTTGGTCATTCGTTAAGATAGGAGCGATTCTTCAGTTTGTTTGAGATGCTCTTTGGATGGGATGCATGCAAGGCAACAATTAAAATGCTTTTATAATCATGGCATGGTCATATTAAACCCAAACTCAGACGAGTTGCAATATAAAGCCTTCTTCAGGGGGTAATTTCATTGATATCACATTAGTTGAATCTGTACAGAAATCTGAAATCTGCCAGGCAATTTGTCAATAGGATTTTATGGATTTAAACAAAAAGAAGAGATATAACCACACATCAATGGATATAACATGTTAAAGTTGCAGTAGACAGCTTTTCCACGTCAAGTGGTTGCTATCACTCTATTTCACTTTCTTTTCCACCTCCAGCTGTTCTCTTATTTTCCCTGGTGGCTTTTAGGGATAAAGCCACTGTAGAAGCTACTGTGGATAATAAGACAGCTTTTGTTACCTGTTCTGTAGAACTAACAACCTGTGTGTTGTATCATGTTTTCAGGACCTGGTCTCGTGTTTGTCGTGTACCCTGAGGTCCTCTCAACTATGCCCTTCTCCCAGCTGTGGGCCCCTCTGTTCTTCTTCATGCTGCTGTGTCTGGGCCTCGACAGCCAGGTAAACATGTCTACCTCTCACAGAATCGTGTACTGAAGAGGGAGGACGAAGCAGAACACTGGAGCTCTGCAAATGTGAATCTGTATTTTTAGGAAACAATCACATGCACATATCAATGAACCTGAGATCAAGGAGATTTTGTTTCTAACTGGTTTTACTTTGTCAAGAGGAAAGTACACATGAGGAATCTTCGTCAAACGGTTGTTACTAGTTACTAAACTAATGTAGGCAGAACAATTACAGAAGACATCTTCCCCAACTGTGCACATTCAGGCTCAGATTTTTCTGTTTATAACATATAACAATAAAATATAATAACTTAATAATATAGTATGAATTAAATGTTACAATGTAACACTTAATTGTGTAATATTAATATTATGTGTAATATTACAGATCTCTGACAGTAGGGGTCGTATTTAAAAAACAAAAAAAGAAATGTGATCCATTTGGTCAGTTTTATATTCACCATAATAAACCTTTTAGGAGAAAGGGGTCAGAGATGTTATGGGTTCAAACCAGTTCTACACATACAATGGAATTACTGTTATACAGTCTGCATATGTTTTGTGTTCACTGCAGTTTGCCACAGTTGAGGTGAGTGTGGCGTTTCTAAAAGACCAGTTTGGACCTAAACTTCTGCCATATCTGAAAAGAGAAGAGCTGATAACCCTGGGTGTGTGTATCGCCTGCTTCCTCTTGGGAATTCCTCACATTACTAAGGTACCCTAAGAAACTCCCAAACACATTTTTTTGAAAACATGGCAACAGTTACATCACTTGTGGCAGTGGTTTTGTGTCTCATTTTCTCCTGCCTTCTTGCACAGGGAGGTATCTATGTGTTCCAGCTGTTGGACCACTACACCGCTATGGTTTCCCTCATGTTCTTGGCTTTCTTTGAAGTCGTAGCTGTCTGCTGGATCTTTGGTAAGATCCACGTAAAGTTCATGAGTTCAAACCATGGACTGTAGATACAGATATATACAGTAGAGCCTACAGTTCTAACCTTGATATCCTGTTTATGTGCTACATGCTTTAGACTTGTAAGCCCCCGGGACTTCACGAGGCTGATTTATACTTAAACTGAATTATCAACATCTTTGAAACCACATAAATTAATTGGAATTAGTGGTTTGTGGTTATTTAAAGTGTAAAATCAGCACATGTCATTTTCCATCAGGCGTCCGACGTGTCTCCTTAATGATCAAAAGGATGCTTGGAAAAACTCCAAACATCTACTTCCGCGTCTGTTGGATGTTCATCAGTCCTCTGTTGGTGATGGTGAGGTTCTGTCCATTCTAAGCTAACCAGTCTAATTATTGTCCTGTAATGATCAGATTAATCACATTAATAATGAGGTTTGTGTATAGGACTTGAATGTTTTTCCTTTTTCTTCCAGTGCATTCTGATCTCCAGCATTGTCCAGTACACTCCTGTTCACTATGGGAATTACAATTACCCACTGTGGGCTGAATATTTGGGCTGGTGCATTTCACTGGTCTCTATAGTGTGGATCCCACTCTGTGCCATTCAAGAGATCTGCAGCAACAAAGGCTCACTTCTTCAGGTGAGTACAAGGCACATTGCTCAGACTGCTAACATTAGCATGCACCCGTCTTAACTTGGGTTATTGACATTTCAGGAGCTTCAGGAACAGTGTTTTCAGTGGTGGAGAGCAGCTTTTCAGACCTTTTACATAAAAACAAAAAACTATATAACATTCTAGAGAAGAGGGGAAACGGAAGAAGCATAATATGTCTCCTTTTAATTTTGATCTGATGTTGGTGGTTGATCTTGAGGAGAACATGTCTGTTCCCCACTTAAATAGCCTGCAAAATCTCATGGTGGTTAAAATAGCTGCCTCTCTGTTTTACTGCTACAGACCGGACGTGCTTGAAAATGTTGCTTTTCTAAAAATAAAACCTCTCTAACCCCCAGAGACTGAAAACAGCTGTGACTCCGACAATAGACCTGGACGCTGAGGATCCTTTACCAGAAAAACAGGCTCTAGACCAGCAGGAGTCTGAAACCTTGTTCACTTCAGGGGTCTGACCAGAGAGGAGGCCAACGCCGCGTATCAAAACCACTGTCTGTGGTACAGTTCATCTTCTAATGAAGACCGCTGTTTAGTGATGTGTTTGAACTGGATTTGAGATACAGTCTTTACGTTCTGGTCATAAAATGATTATTTTATTCTATTTGTTCTACCAAAGGATGGGTCTTTACTGTACCTTAGGCCAACTGTAGTGCTTTAATACCTAAACCGCTTATTCTTTGCAGTTGACTTTTGCACCTTGTACATAGTGTGAGACATTTTGTCCAGCGATTAAAGGTTAATTTAATTTGGCTTAGGAAGAAGTTGACATGTTCACTTTCTAGACAGTGCAGGTGTTCATTCACAACTAAAGATTAAAATGTTAAGGATTATGTCCTTCACATTGGTGGATTGATAGGTATGTGTATGCAGTGACATCGTCTGATTAATGTGAGTGAGAAATGTACAAGTGCAATTTTATCCCTGAGCAGGAAAAGCAGTTTCAGGACCCTTAGGTAAAACCGCAAGAGTCTGACCTACAAACTGTGACACCACTTGTTTCTAAGCCCGAAAAAAAGGGAGCTGCAAACATGAATGCTTCAGCCTTTGGGTTTTGGCCTGCTATTTTCAAAAAAATATGTCTCCAGTGCACAACACCGTGCATCGTTAAAAAACACACATGAAGAACTGTTGCTCAAATGAAAATGTGTTGGTTTTTTTCTACTCTCCTCAGGTTGAGGAATGATTTTATATTATTTTTCAGTTTTGTTTGACTTTTTTTTTTACTTAATCTCGGAGCAGGTTACTCACAAAAATGATTAGCTGTGCCTTTGATCTTCTGCCATGAAGTTGAATTGAGCTGATGAGGATAGTTAATCTTCATCGGGGCAACGCTCACTGTGTCTGGTACAGCTCGTGCTCTCTATTCTATTGTGAGACAGTTTATCACTGTTTAACTCACACTTCGTGACCCTTCCAGCAAAATATGTTGAAGAGTTCAGTTTGGTTGAAATGTAACAGATTTTAACTCAAACTTTAACTTTGAGAATCTTTTGTAATGTTGAGCTTTGGGGTAAGAAGAACTACCTCACCTTGAAAAAGACCAGAGGAGAAACAGCACAGCCATTTTCAGATGTAAACTCTGCCTTTCACTTATGACCAATGAATGCAGCAGGAGATTCTCTGGGTCAGATGTGTTTACAGCAACAACAGGAAAATCTCCGGATCGTTCAGGCGAGGGGTGGCGTCTGGGTAGAACATGCAGAAAGCAGGACATGACTGGCAGGACATGAATCTGCACATCAACGCTGGCTTCGGCCCATATCACCAACAGCTCTTGAATCTCGTTTTCTTTCCAAGTTTACATCTTCAACGGATTCCTGAGATATTTGTATTGTTTTGGTTTCACATTCGTGGCGTATTGTCATCAACTCGCCCACCCGCTTGTTGTGAATTCTCCGGACATTTTCCTTCTGTTTTCTCACATAGGCTCACTCGGACATCCTCAGGAGTTTTTACTTGTAGACTGGCAGGAACTACTCTGGAGAAAGTCCAGAGCAGCTGACTCACATACAGCCTCTCCGGAGTCTTTTCAGGGGAATATCAGTTCAGAGTTCAGTACATGGCTGAAAGCAGCTTTTGTGTAAGTGGTACAATCACAGTTTTGGGTGAGATGAGAGCATTCAGCCTTTTTTTTGTCTGATCAAACAAACCATTATGTAGGAGTGCCTTTTATTCCAAAGCACTGAAAATAAGCTCTTGTCAGAAACAATTCAAGGTATTTATTCGAGAAATATTTATGCATTAAATTGTGTTTGCACAAGAAACTAACCTTTTGGGTTGGAAAATATTTAATCTGTTGCCATTTTTAAAGATTACACAAGAGAGGCTTAAAGAGTCATGTTACCTGCCTCAACTGTTTGTTGTGATTTCTTTTCGATAATCTGTATTTAATTGGACAACCAAAACCTTTGTGTAAAATGCTGCTGTAAAATGTTGTTAAAAGCTGAATTATTTTAGATTTGTCATTAAGTGTATTAGTAGTATTTAAAAGTGTAGGGATGATACAGAAGCATTTGTACAAGTCCCTGCTTAGTTACACCTTTTTTACGCTCAACACTCAAATGTATTTCCATGGGTTTCATGTTTGTTTGTTAAACAAAATCCATCTTCACCAATTTGAATGCTGATTTTTCATATCAATGACTGTTTAATTTTCCTACTGTTATTGTCATATTTGAACTGGGTTGTTATGTGGGATGTTGAATAAAATGCCTTAATTTTTGCTCTGGTGGAAAACACTGTCATCTGGAGTAGAGCTTCAGAGGGTCACTGGGGGGCAGTGTAACAGAGGAGATTGTGAAATGTTTGCATAACTGAATTGCTTCACTCTTCATCAGAAGCAAAACTGCTTTCTAAATTGTGCCACATCCATTTGAAATGAATTATTTTAGTGCAGATCTTTAATTAGTTTTGTGACAAAATGTTTAAAAAGGAAGAACATTTGAGCAACACACACTTTGTGTGATTTGCTGCTGTGACTGTAATGACAAACATATTTTTAAAATTATGTATTAGATGTTAATTATTTCACTGAAGCTGCCTACAGTACATACATTTCAGAATGGATGAACCCACTGGGAATTGAACCACATCTTCTGGTGTCACTGGTCCTGAAGGAGAGCATGGATGAACGCAGTGCTGTAAGAGGTTTGGAAGTCAATTAGACCCCTGTTGTAGAGTGCTGCAGCAACGCCCTGAGCAGAGCTGCACGTTAATCAATACTCCCTTCCTGCTTCCCCTCATGACAGAATGTATCATTGGCACTAAATTAGCACTGGGACTGCTGTTTGATCAATAGTCATAAACAGTGCAGCCCAGGGGTCAGTAAATTACTGGGTATACATGGCAGAGGGAAAGCAGTGAGCCCGGCTGGCCAATGCAGGGGGAGATGGGGTCACTGTCTAACTCCTGGCATGGTGTGGGGTTGTGAAGACATTTATCTGTGGCGTGCAGGCAAAGAGTTAAACCTGCAGCTGATGCGGAGCTGTTTCTGATCCTGTCTGACATTTCTTGAGAAGAAGTGAATTGTGCAGTGGGGCAGGAAATCTACTGGGGCGTCTGACCATCTCTGCTTCACACTCTGTAATAACTGGGCCCGGACAGGAGATGAAAAACTGGCACACTGCCCGGGAAGAAACTTGGAATTTCACTCCCCTCTGACCATTTACAGTTTCTTTTTACTCCTCTTCTCTGTTGTTCCGCTCTCTTGTTTTTCCGTGTGACGGGGAAAGGATCACAACTGTTTTCATTTGACTGTGCCTGCGTATGTGTTTGTGTTCGTGTGCGGAGATGATTAAGTGAAGAAAGCAGAGATCAAGGTTGATTACATTCTGCTACTGGTCTTGGGTGTGGAGTCTGTGTGGAGTAATAACAAGCACCACATCCATGGAGAAGAGTTGTACCTCGTCGTTGACCACTCCACTTCACTGTGATGATCTGGGACTGCATCCCTTTTTCATCTGAGGAATCCACAGCAGCTATGAGGTCCCTTTTTTGTGACTTCTTAATGACATCACTTATCATATGATACTTTATAATGTGGAATCATTTTCTGAAGCTTGATGTTGTCTCCCTATTGTTAGTAAAGATCTTTTAAAAAATTGTTTTTCAGACCATATTGTTATTGACCTTGACCTTTAATTGATCCGCTCTGCACACAGACAGGGACACAAACAACACAGCTTCCAGCTATGCCAGAGCAAAGGGTAGTAAACAACAAACCAGAGCTGTAGTCAAGATGGCTAGTGATAAAACTTACAAAATCTAAATCTAATCCTCAAAACATTTCTGATTTGGCATATATAGCTGTTTACTCCAGTGTTTCTGGCCTAGAGAAACTAGAGTTATGTTACTCAATCCTTTAGTGCTTCAGGTCCAAACACCAGCTGTTCAGTTTCATCATCATCTAACATCTGAATCTATTTTACTGTGACAAAAAAAAGGAAAAGGTTTCCTGCAGGTTTTAACAAGTTGAATTAATGATAGTTCTTCTTTGCACTGAAGAGGAAAGCAGGGATCAAGGTTGATGACATGAACATTCAAGAGGTTTCTTCAGCTCAGTTCTTCTTTTAAACGAGGAAGCCCTTTGGATGAGAGGTGTGACATCTTAGTGAGTCCAGTTGCTTTTATGTACAGCCTCGTACAACACCTGTAGAAGGAGTCAAGAGGAAACACATTTTTAAGAATTTTGGACAGACATGTCAACGAGACTGTTTGTAAATTCTAAGGTAGGTGAATGACATCATGTTTAAAACAAGCTGTTGGTTGCTAGACAAGACCTGATGTCGTTTTTTAGTCTATATGTTGCTCTCTGGTTACTTATTAAGATTTGAACTTAAACCAGAACTGAGCTTTAACTTTTGCTTTTCTAACTCTGTATAGAGTTACCAGTTCTTCTGTGCCCAGACCAGCAGGGGGAGCTCTAATGGGAGCAGAGGAGAAGGAATCTGAGAAATGCCTGGCAGTGAGGTGTGTAATAGACCTTACTGGGGTGAACTGAGGCGAATGACCTGGAAGTATTGAAGTGGCAGCCACGATAAGGGCTGATAAGAGTCAAATTCTCAAAATAGTGAGGAAAGGAGCGGTAGTGGTTCCTATGGTATCTCCTTTAGCTAGTAGGATACACTGGTCCGTCCTGGTAAGGAAAAGAGAAAACAACACCATCAATGTCTTTTCCCAAGTCCGTGAATTCACACCTTTCCTTGACCTCATGACCTTTTCCATCAAGGTCAAGGAAAAGGGATGAGGAAAGGAGACTTTTTTGACTTTTCAAATGCGGCCCAAATAATTTCCTTGTAAAGTGGGTTTAGAGGTCTGGCAGGGAAGCAAGGTGAAAAATATTATGGGTAAATAATCAGATAAATTAACACTGTTTTCCAAGATATCCAACATATCACAAATATTAATGTTCTATTTCACTATTTCACCTTTTATTAGTTTGAATTGTAAATTAATAAAATTCATGTTCAAAAAACAACTTCTTAAGTGTAAAATAATCACTAAGATAGAAAATTTTAAGATATATGTTGCACTGCAGCTGTTATATGTTCACCATGCAGTGCATTTAGCTTTGTATATATAGTAAACCCTTTTCCTGTGACCTAAGTGGAAGTTTCAGATCACACTTCTCGTGGTTGCTGACTCGCATCAGGCAGGTTTTCACTTTGCAGAGACACTTCACTGCATCTGCACTGCTCATTATTACTTTGCTCTCTGCTGTGGTTTACTTCATGTGTATTTAGCTGCAGTCTCCATGCAGAGCTGATACATCTGGGCAGTGTGTGGTGGCAGTAATGAGGACAGAGAGGCTGTGTAGTCACGAGAGGAAAAACATGAAAAAAAAAAGGTTCAAAGGTTTGTATTTACATTTCAGAGGAGGGGGATGTAAACTGCTGCTGCCTTGATTTGCAATGGTTTTCAACCTCATCCTTTTCAGAGCTTTGCCATGGTAGTCTTTATATTCAATTCATACCTGTTTTGTCCAGTATATTTGAATAAGCATACTTATTTATTTTCCATTTCAACCTCTTAAAATGCTAATGAGTTTGTCTTGCCAAATATTCATATGCAGATAAGAGCTTGGCTTAGATGCTGCAGCGTGTCCCTGCTGCACAGTTGTCTTTGTTTAAATGAGGATTGTTTTTGGGGTGGGAGCTTTCTCTCTGGCTGTTTGGGATGTGCATACATAACAGGTCCTTCCCTGAATAGAGCTCACCTCCTGCTGGTAATGAGGCCACAGCTCACGGCATTCGAAGGCCTTTCTCTCAAATAAGAAATGCTGTTACACGCTCGTGGCGAGTCACTTTTCTTTTCAAGAAACAGTGGCGATGCCACATCTCGCTTCTTCCTGGGAATTTATTTTCACTATGCAAAGGATTCATCAGTGTCACCAGCTTTTCACAGAGTTAAGGGCTAACCAAACTGTACATCATCGCCACAGCCTAAATGATGTTGATTTTAAATGTGTTTATATATATATGTAAATATTTTGGGAAATGTTCTTCTAATGATGGGTTATTGTTTAGTTTAATCTATTTTGGGTTCATGAAGTTTCAGAGACACAGAGAGTAGACAGAGAACAGAGGGTCCAATAGCCTACAGACCATTCTCTCATTCACTTGTATGGGGAAATTGTCTCATGATTGAGCTCAAGGCTAAATGTGACAGAATTTGGGGTCATGTGGTACAAATCTCATACAACTTGCATGGTGTAATAGCTCAGAATTGATAGTTTTCCAAATAATGGTGTCTTGCTTTGTGCATTCTGGTTAAAAAGATCTTCCACCCATTCAAAAGAACTAGTAAGGCTGGGATATATGTCATAGAAGAAGTTATGCATTTGAGGGAATTCTGTCTTTCATAGCCTAAAATGTCAGATTCGTTTTCTGTATATCACCACGATGAATAATCTTTTTTCTTTGGATGAATCTTTTATCTCTTTGGAGGCAGGAAGTGCCATGCTAATCTAATGAGATTGCACAGAAATTTCAATATGTCTGCTCTGCTTTCATAAAGCGGCTGGAAATTGAATCTGACCCTGGGGTTGATAAAGCTTCTGTGTGCTGTTTCTACATTTGCACCCCTCTTCGATTTGTTGCATGTGCCTCTCTCCAATTTAAATGGGTTTTTGCAAAACACAAGTTCAATCTTGTCTTGTTCTTTTCCACCTACAATTTCCCCAAATATGGTCCCTTTGCTTTCCGACTGTTATTAACTTCTTCATTGTGATTTACTTTGATTGAAATTGAAAGAAGTGCAGGAAAACTGCCTACTTTATTAAATTAATTTGTATTACTCACATCAACATGCCTACAGCTGCTGGATTACTTATATTGGTATTAGTGGACAGCTCGTAACTGAGATTATCTTTTGATTTATTTAATAGAGATCATGACTTGTGATATGCATGAACACCTAATCTCACCAATGATGGCACTCATTGTTTAAGTCCGCCTCCTCCACTCACTGTGAACTGTCTACTTGTAATCTCTGATTGTGGAATCAATTGCTGATCCTTGCACAACACAGAGTTAGGTCACCATGCAGATGTCTGGTTAGAATGGGCTTTTACACAACTCTGAAATCAGGGTAACACAAAAAGTAAATGCAGCTAGGGTGCGAATATTGAAGGGGTCGTTTGTTACTGAAGCCCCTCAGATGACTTAACATTGAGTCCAGTTAATCTCAATATAACATTAGATTATACTGTGTGTCCTTCATGTTCTCAGCATGGTGTCGCTCACAAAGTCTATTGACATTGCGAAGCAAAGTGAAACAGCCCAATTATACACAACCAGAAGCATAGGTGAATTCCTGTGAAAGGAGAAGCAACAACAAAAACAACAATCAGGTGATAGCTGCCGAGCCTTAAAACAGATCTGTCACATGTGATTCATGAGTTTGAGCTCCTGTCAGCGTCTGAGCCACCGCATACGATGCATGGCAGCTAGCATGGTTAGCATCGTAAGCATATGTGTAAGCCATAGACTGTGTAAAGATAAGATGTAGCTGTGTTGCGTTGTGTTTAACCGAGGTTGACGGGTGTGTTTACAGTGTTTGAATGCTCTGAGGGACCGCACAGCTAAAGGGACAGAAATTAGCATGTCTACCCGCGTGTCATATTTACTTCACTGTCAGTCAGAGCTCGAGCCATTTCGCTTTATAAACATGGGGAAGGTGCGGTGAGAGGCTCATAAGCATTAACATGCTCGCTCCTGGACCTGCCACCACAACAAAGAACTGAGAAACTGGAATCACAACACACGTAGAGGGAGTGTGAGTCAGGACAACATCTTAACATCATCTTCACAAAGAGAAACGTTTTTTAATATCTCATATACAACCTTTAAGAGCATGATTACAAATCCTGTTCTCAAGTGGCAGTCACTACATTCAGAATCGGTGTAGGCATCCAGGATGTGGCATGAACGGTGTAAAAAACTATGTTGCTTCCTGTTGATCATTAGCGATTTCAAACAGTTCCAGTGTTAGGACAGAAAAAAGAAGTTAACTTCCTCTTTGAGGTCGTCTGAACTTATTTAAGGTGACAGTGGCAGGAAGAGACAGAAGTGATAGAAGTTGTCACTGAGACAAATTGCACCATGAAGTGGGTCAACTCTCCTGGGTATGCTCAGAATGGACGATGGCGACTCAACTGAGCTGCCATTTGACAGTGTGTTCTGTTGCAGGGGAGCAGACCCGAGTGTTTGTCCAGGGAGGAATCTCGGGGACAGTGTGGCTGAGGGACCTGAGGGAGTGTGACCGACAGAACAAAGTGTGCAGGTAAGACAGAGCAGGGTTAGGGCAAGCAAAAATACGGACTTTTTCCAATAGCATACACAAACAAGTCGAGTTGGCCGATGTTGAAATAAAACAAGGTAAGTTGACGTTCGGGCAGAGACGTAGTGATGTGGTCCTCATACACTGCAGGTGAGTGAGTGGATGAGGACCAGCAGTGTGGAGGAATAGGTGCATACCCATAACCATAACGTGCAGCAGAAAAAAGCCAAACAGTTCACAACCCTAACAGCAATGGTGTGGCAAGGTGCTCGTGGCTATAGATCGTTTGTCACCCGGGAATTTCCTGAAGAGACACAAACTCCCAATTAACCAGAATGAGTTTTTGTTACATTGCGTTCAAAATCAAACACTTCAGTGAGCACAGTAGGTTAATGCGCTGTAGATCTGGGAAATGACAAATGTGTTAAAGTTGACAAATTCGTTTTGGATCAGGAAGCATCATTGTAATTAGTTTTCACAAAGTATGAAGTAATTAAAATTTCGTAACCTCATTATTTTCCCCACTCAGTGATAATGTGGCAGCAGCGTGCTGTAAGTGGATTTGGCACTATAGCCTTACTTTACTCAGGAAGAGGGTTGCTACATTTTACTTGCTATCCCCAAAAGAAATGTAGAAAGTAGAAAGTGACTCAGATGTGTTCCTAAAAGTGTGGGAATCCAGACAAATATAACCCATATACTAAAAAGCTGCAATAATATCTGCTGCAGTCAGTCACTTTTCTGGCTCTATAATTTTTAAAAGAGATCAACCACAGCGAATAGGTGAAAAATCTGCTCTGTTTTCATAAATTAACAACATAGTTCAAAATCCTGCGAGCAGCTCTCATCTATATTAATTAATGACACAAGTGTTTAGTAATGTCTCCACACTAAAAACGTGGGACATGTTTGCTTCAACGCTCTCTGTGCTTAATAAGAGCTTGTTTGGGGATGTTGAGGATAGGCTGTCTCGTTATTTCAGAAAAACCGAGCAGACACAAACTCAAATATTCTCTACATCGTTATTGTCACTCAGCTGCATCCGCGCTGCAGCCATTAATAATACAAGACAGCAGTCAGGCACTGTGTAATTTAAGGCCAAACTGTTGAGATATGAGCAGGCTGTTATTCAGAACAAGCAAATTTGGCTGCCAGAGCAAGGAGTGGATTTCTTGAAATTATATGTCAGACTGTCTGACTCATCATAGCACATACAATGTTGAGATAAAATGAAAAATAGTAATGTCAAGGAATCCAGTTAAGGCTTATTACTGCAAAAAATAATTCAATTACCTCTTAAATTGATGTTACTTTTAGCATTAATGTGCTTAAAATTTGATTTGCTTGTTTTTAAGGACCAAACCAGACCATATACCCTTAAAGTAAGGAAACAGGACAAATCTTTACTTTGGAAATATGAACAAACAAAACATTTGTACATAGAAATAGCCTTTGCTTATTTCAAGCAGCCAAGTTTCCTCTTTTTAGATGAAAGCATCTTCACATCTAGACAGTCTGGCCTTTACAATTGACTTTTTCAAATACACTGAGTTTAAGTGCAGGCGCAAGAGAGGTGGTGGAGCTTTCAGACAGTTAGGAGAGATATAAATGAGGAAGTGCAACAAAGCCACTTGAAGGTGTCATATTTTAGTTATTTCTAAATGTCTGCAGTTGTTCCCCAAAGTATTTTAAACAGGGAAATGTCATATTTTTCTGGCAGGTGGAAGTGGCTTGGATGGGTCGACTCTTCTTAACGTCTGCATAACTTTCCCATGATAAAGTGCAGTAAAGTGAAATTGGAGCCATAGATCAAATAAATGTGCTGAATATAGATGCTTACATGCAGCTAATCAAGAGTGTGACTGGGTTTAAGCCGAGGCACATGTGTGACACTGATAGCACAGCAGCCATGGAAATTAGGTTGCTGACCAAAAAATCCCAAACTGTGTCAGATTTGTCTAATGACATGCGACAGGCAACAGAGTCAAAAGGACCAAATGAAACTCAGTGAAGGAATCATTATTTTTTCATGGTGACTGAAAGATGTAGGTCTCCAGTCATACTATCCTGCTGCGGCAGCAACTTTGAGTCACTTGCTGCATAGCAATTACAGCGTGTGGTAGATTTCACAGCCTCGGTCCCACAAGCAGAACATTTCTGTGAGTGTGTGTGTGCTCCAAGTATTACTCTTCATGTGGGTACTCATCACACTTTGGGGACTTGCTCTCCCTATCGGGACAAAAAACAAATTCCCCATAACATAAATTGTTGGATTTTAAGGTTCAGTTAAGGTTAGGTTTAGGTTACTTGAAGGTTAAGGTAAGGGTTAGGCAAATAGTATAACTATGGCTAAGGTTGGAGTAAATCTCTAGAAAATCAATGTAAGTCAATGTAATTGACAAACGTTCTCTGAAGTCATTGAGATGTATGTGCGTGCGTGCGTGCGTGCGTTTTTTCTAATTAATTCATTGTGCAATTTAAATAACACAGGATGTGTTTTGGGTGGTTTCTGAAGAGGCCGTTGAAATATTAATGCCAGCCGCCATCACTAGGCTCAACAGATGACAGTTGCTACTTCAGTAAATCATGCTTCACCTCCTCAACCTTCTCGGCCACACCCTGTTTTATTTTACACCCTCGTCTACTGCATTAATTATATCTCAGGACATTTCCATTCATTATACTACACCCTAAAATGTCATGCAGCTGCCATGTGCTGTGTGACCTCAGGTTTTTCACAGTGCTGCTTATGTGAAGACAGTGCACGTCCCTCAGAGGAGACAGGGCACGTCCCTCAGAGAAGACAGTGCACGTCCCTCTGAACAGTCACACTCACATAAATAAGATCAAAACTTAATGCAACCAACACAATGTCTTTAGTTTGTATAAATGGAGCCACTGACAGCTTATAAACACAACCACGACCCACTCAGCGCCACAGTCTGACAGAAGATAAGTGACACTGTCTGTCACTGGGACTTGATGTACGATCTCCACTCAGTGACAGCACTTAATCCAGACTGTCGCTATCAGCACTCAGAGATGTGGTAGCGCAGATGGAGAAAGTGATCATGCAAATGGCTCCTCACCTCCCTGCATGACATTCACTGGTTTTTGTAGGTTACACCCTGACTATATAGAGCTATACATGAAGGAGACAGGAAACCAGATGATGTGCATGTGTGAAACCTTTGCGCTATTTCTTTAGCTGAGTTGCTGAAACAGGAAACAATACATTAAGCATCTTAGAGAGCATTGGTGTGCATCAACAGCAGCAACATTTGATCTTTAATCAGTCATTGAGTGGTTGATGAGATAATGTTGCTTTAAGATCAGGAGAACAGTTGGAGCATGTACAGGAAAAATGTTCACGAATGCCCAGGGTAAACTAAGATGTATGTTACATTAAAAGAAAAGATTTGCTCATAATATAAAGCTGTAAAAAAAACGTTTATGTAGTCGGTGCTGAAGTCAAAAAGCTGCCCGAGGAGTGGGAAGCGAGTGTTTATCCGTTTAAAGGTCAAACAGAGTGCACAGCAACTACAAGTATTGATCGGGTTATTCCTGTGTCAAATCAATGAGAACTATTCCAGAAAGGAATTGTAAAAAAATATCTCATCAGTTAGAAAATGATTACTGCCGCAAAGAACAACTCAAACACAGTAAAGCAAAGTCCGTCTTGAATGTGTCAGACAGGGGGAGGTTTCCCCATTGACGAGCATTGATTTGTCCCACAGGACGGTGGCTGGCAGGCAAATAATAAATCACTATGGACTTCGTTAAACATGACACGTGATTATCGGCTGATTGACACGAGGAACTAGCAGAATCAGCAATATCCCAGTATAAAATGAGCAAAGGAAAAGTGAATCAATTATGTTTGTTGCCAACATCACCTCAGACAGTATTGATACAGGCCTACATAGAGTTAGCTGGTGAGTGCAGTAGTCAATATATTGTCTAGCCCAACAGTCCCCTTGTGAAACCACATTTAAATTGACTAGATCTTAATTTGGATCTGCACCAAATTTCACACACTGATAGACATCAGTCCCCTAAACATCAGATGTTTTTTCATCAATTATCCTCAAGGAAAATGTTGAAAAATCTGCTCCAAAATTGATGGAATCTTTTTGGGGTCACGCCCCACCATTCCACGAAATCTCATGGAAATTGGTTGAGTAGTTTTGCATTAACCTGCTAAAGGACATACACAGACGAGAACATAACCTACTTGGACGAGGTAATAATGTTTAGATCCTCCCAACAGCAAATAACATAAATGTGCTTGAGCCATAGGCCAATTTACTGATCAATTCATCCGTTGACTGAAAGAAAATCACTGCAATACGCATCTTTTTTAAGTATTTGAATTATTGCCATCACATTTTAGGGGGCGAATCCTTATGACTTTTGGACCTCATGATTTTTCATCTACTGCCACCACATACTCCTTCCAACTTTTGGTTGGATAAAAGCTGGACACACACACACACACACACACACACACACACACACACACACACACACACACACACACACACACACACACACACACACACACACACACACACACACACACACACACACACACACACACACACACACACACACACACACACACACACACACAGGGGTGGAAACATAACCTCCTTGGTAGAGGTAATAACTGATTACTCCAGAAAAGTAGATTATGCCAGTGAAAAGATGATAACCTGGTCTCACAGTTTAGATTTGGGAAACAACTGCTTCTTCCACCTCATACTTCTCCCTGAGCTTCTACATTCAAATTTAAACACCATCCACAGAAAGATATGTGTGTGTATGTGTAGCTCATGACAGTTATAGGCTTTGTTCCTGTTGTGCACTGATACATGTGGACTTTACCAGTTTCTGATGTCATGACGATGAATAAAGGTTGGAAATAAAAAGAGACACAACCGCTAGTGTTCTGAAAGATGACGGCATTTTGAGAGTTTCCGATAGGAAACCAGAAACTGATGAAGAGTCGGAGACAATGAGGCACATTATTTCTGACATTAGGATGAGGGCTCTGTTTTCTTGCATGCAATGTGATGCTGATAGCCATCCTAAAGAGAACAGCTTCCCTTCGTTTTGACCCTGTTTCTCATAAAAACTCACAAATTAAAGTTTCGAATACTTTTTTTGTCATGAGGCTCTGTTTACAGCATAAAGAAAGAGATTGGCCTCCTCACAAAACTCTCTTTGACAGACTTTGTTCTCCTGATCGAGAGACAGTACATGCTGTTGTACTTTTGTGTATGTTACTGTCGTGTATGATTATATTTCCAGTGAACCAGGCAGAGATCCAACGGCACAGTTCCACTTGCATGCCTGACTTGTTTGTTGGACTTGGAGCTGTCTGTGCTCACAGGTTTTTGGATCTTAACATAAAGCAGGACCATCAGAACAATTTAACTGATCCCAATCTGAAAATAGAGGAACATTATTTTCTCTCCTCATAGCGCCACCATATAAGAGAGCAGCGATTTTACACAATGAACCGTCTGCAGTCATTGGCTGGCCTGGAGTCTTACTTCTTGCAACCCATGATTGACATATCTGACCTCTAACAATGAATGCAGGTGTGTATATCATTAAAAAGGAGTTTTTTAAATTAGGAGAGATGTTTTTGCCACGATTTATCTAAAACAAACTCATTCGTCAAACATCTGGCTGTGAGTTTCAGGATTCTGTTGTTTGGCTGCTGTCCCATCCTGTCGGCCTGATTCAGCATGAGTAATACCAGCACAGCACACTGGCGATTTCGAGAGTGGCCCTCTCAAGTTGGAGTCCGACGCTGAGTCACCAAGTAGAGGAGAGTAATTGTAGGCGACAGTGCTCCAGGCGACAGCACAGACAGCAACCAAGCCATGAATTGATGCCGCTGAAATATGCAGAGTCATCTCCGTGGTGTCAGCACAACATCCCTTAAGGACAGACAGGAGTTAAGCCTGTAACTGATGAACTGAGTGGCTTATTCAGAGCTGAGGGTATGACTCACCTCTCAGGTGAGGCGAACCCACAACACCCTCTCATTCACATTTAATCTTTTAGTTAGACGTTCGGAAACACGGCAGCCAGGTGGATGAGAGACTCTCAACTCCCTGTGTACTATCTGTCTGTGCATACGGGCACCCTGCTTGCATGTGCATGGCATTTAAAGATCTGTCTAATTCAGTTGCTCTTAGCCATTGATTCAATAGCCGCAACTGTCAGGGACGATAAAAGTGATTGAAGAGCACAGTTTACATACAAAGAGATTTGCGGTTAAAGAGAATGGATGATCACCCAGATCCGATGCAGGAAATCCTGCGTGCACAGCAGCTGAACATCTGGAAGTGGCATGAGAGGGGTGAGGCATAAACGGAAGTCAGGATTAAAATCAGAATGCAAGGCAGGCGGGGGAAAAATCCCTCTCAGTGTAAATCAAAATGTGACGGTAATGTGAAAAAGATGCAGCAGAGGTTGAGTTGTTGTCCATTTACTTCTGGGCTGTTTTCTCAGGGCTCTTGTATTCACCCTGTTACGGACACAGCTGACTTTGCATTGACTTCCATTGTGGACGGCCGAACCAAAACCTTATCCTTAACCATGACTAATTCATGACAACAACAAAAAGTACACACACACACACACACACACAAGCAGAAAGACAAACTCTAACTACCACTGAGTGCGTTGGGCCCAGTGTTATATTACTGTTGTGTTAGTGACATGATTATATTAACAACAATCCTACATTTCAAAATAAAACAGGCACACACCTATTGTCACTCTTACTAAATAACGTGCATATTAAATCCTTAACTGCAAAACAAAATGTCAAAAAAAGTTGGTTTAATGATTGACAGTTAGGTTTGTGATTTTTTGTGTGTAAAAAGACACATAAAACTATAAAAACACACATACACAAAGTCTCTGCATGGCTGTTGTACTTGGTTGGGTGAGTCTCTGCTTGGCATGGCAGGGTGCTTCATTAGATGTAAGTGCTGCAGGCTGACAGCATCTATTTGCTTCATACAATTTTCCACACAGTATAATTAACCAGGGCCCAGTCAGAACCAACCCTGTGGGAACTGCTATAATTATTGATACCACTGTTATTGCTTTGGCTGTTTGTTTTCACCACCATTTCCCATTGTGTAATCAGTGACACCACTGCAGTGACGATGGAACCATGTCATATTGATTCAACTTTCCATTTCAAATCAATAGCGTCTACATATACCGCGTGATTCGCGGTTTTAAAAGGGATATAAGCCTTTACACTGCCTGTCAGTGGACACAGCACAGGTGAATGTCTGACTCTGCATCTGATCCTGTCTGATTTCCTCACACAGAAAGCAAAGTGTCCGCAGGGAGCGCGTCACGGTGCCAAACCTCTCCAGAGAGCAGCGGAGCGCGGAGAGGAGTGCGGAGGACACTGCGCCTGAGCTGCGGTGTCTCTTTAAGTACAGCAGGCAGTGCTGTTGGTCCGTGTGTGCGTGTGTGTGTGTGTGCGTGTGCGTGTGTATGTGTGTGTCTGTGTGTGTGTGGGAGCGCTTGCAGGGCGCATGGTGCGGCGCTGCCTCTCCGCAGCTTCACACAGGCTCTCCTTAACATCGGACGGGCGACGGGAACAGACAGGTCGACCCCGCGCGCACACCCACACACCCACACACACACACACATACATACACACCCCGCTTGCAGCAGAGCCACGCACGGACCCGAGCAAATGAGTGGAGCGAGGGAAAGAAGAGGAAGAGGAGAGAGGACTGTCTGCTGTAAACTGGAGAACACACCGGGGACATTTACATCACTCCTCCTCCTTCATGAGCGCTGCAGCAGCCACAGTGTTATTGAACGCCTAATGGGATTGATCAACTAGCGCTGGTTGGATGGGAACACAGTAAAAAACCTCTCTGCTGCTGCCGCTGCTCACATTTGTGTGGATGATGGTGGAGAATGAACATCACGCGTGAGCCCGACGGACACACAGGGAACCATCCCGAGCCGGGTTACGTCCTGGGAACAGCCTCACGTTCAAGGTAAGGCGAAGACTTCCCACATGAGAAACCCTGTCCTCGCTGCAGCAGCTCAGTGTTGTGACATGTGTACAGATGCTGCTTATATGTATGTATGTGTATGGTGTTTGAGGGTAGAGCTGCACCGAAATGAGCACTGATGCAAATCCAGTTGCCCAGATTCAATTGTATTTATTTAGCTAATATTTCCAATGATAAGTAGCCCTGGAGTAAAGACTTGATAAATAATAGTGGGCTGTTTAAAGGCCATATGTTTGACTGGACTGAGTCTTATTAAAAACCTGAGTAAAGTAGAGGTATCAGCCTCTTTCTATTTTATCATTCTATCTTAGGCCTGGTCAATAAAACAATATCAATAGTTATCTCAATAAAATGTCCATTAATAGCAATACAACAAAAGTTGAATACATTGACATAATGTTTATGCACAGTGAAGAGCTATAACGCATCATTAATCTATAAAGAAATAATGACCTTTATTGTTATATATCGATATCGATAAACATTTCGGATCATAATCTCCCAGCCCTACTCTACTCTGCTATTAACTGAGCGGTCCATCACTCTCTGTCTGACCTGGGATGTTTGTGTGATGTTGTGTGACAGATGTTCAGGTGTCTCTCAGGTTCACTGCACTCAGTCATGCTCAGTGGGCAGTGAAGATGCATTAGTCTGTAACCAGGTGCATGGTTGGTGTCCCGCAGTCCGAGCGCTCCCACCATTTTCCCCCAAAGTGTGAAGTCTCTGGACTTTCATTAGAGCCCTCCTGCTTATTTTTCACCAGAGCTGTAAATCAGACAGAGGCAACAGGCACTGCCCAACATGCGTTTCCGTCCCTCGTTTATTTCTATTGGAAAGATCTTTTGTGGATGTTTGTGTCTATCTGTGGCTCTAGTGCTGACAGAACCTCAAGGTCTAAGTAGCTGAAAAATTTATTTTTCAGCTACTTTGTGTTTGTCAATGTAATCATGGAAAGCAGAAGGAAAACTGTTTCAGTCATTGTTAAGCAAAAACACCAAGTTCCTGCTTTTCAAATGTGATGATTTGCTGCTTCACTTATTATTATTTTAAACATGAGAAAAAATCTTGCCATGTTAAAGAAATGGGGAAAAATAGAAAAATCCTGGATCCGCTCCCTGATACCACCAAGTTTGTGACATCTGAAGATGCCACGTTGGTCTTTGAGAAAAATAAAGATCATGTTTCATTATTATATTGATATTTTATGAAAGACCCATTAATCATGAACATACAGTACAGTGGACAGATTAATCAGTAATTGGAATAATCTTAATTTGCGGCTCTACAAGTGTCTTATTTACAACATAACGTCTAATGATTTCAATGAGGTTATGTAAATTCAGCAGCCTCCACTGGCCCTCATTGTTTCTGATGACCTCTGCGTACTGTAGATCACTGTATTGAACTGTTCAGTGTAAAGTGTTAAAGTGGAAGAACATAATGGTCGTTAATATTGATCAGCTGCTAATATCAATTGATGAAGGGCAGTAATTACTCATGCTGCTGCTTTTTCAGCACTTGAAATGACAGTGAATGAAAAGGGACAGGGTATGATGGACCTCTGGTCATGGTGACGGGAACATGGCACTTAGTTCACAGCCGCTGAGGGTAGACCAAGCCAAATTGATCAATACCATTAATGTGAGTGTAAAATAAAAACTAGAACTCAACTCTTTATTAAACCCCTGGCGATATGAGTTTCCATGATGCTCTTTCTGCTGTGCAGGGCAGGAATCTGTGGACACTATATCTACACTATATTTTATTTGTTTCCTTCTGCATTTGTTTGTTAGTTGGCAGGATTACAAAAATACTTTTTTTCCACATTGCTTGACAGGCATTTTTATGGGACTGATATTTATGAACGTGTGTAATTGGGTTCAGATCCAATCTGAATAATATAGATTTTATTCTTGCACAGCCACTGTTGTTTCAGTGGCTGTGCTGTCCCATGAGCCCAGTCCTGCCCCAGGCAGAAGTGACCAGACGTCAGAGAGAGATGCCAACAACTGAAATGCATAACTGTGCACTGGAGAATGAGAGGACGCTGTTCTCTCTGCTGCTGTTGATTTATTGAACAATCCTACAACTCGCAGTATTTTGCATGAGCTGGAAATCCTCTGGTGATCAAGAGGAGCATCAGCCTCAGTGGTTTGACCCTTTGAATCATGAAAGAAAAGAAAAGAAATTTGCTGTTGAATTTCCGAGAGAGCTCAGCCGTGGCGAACTTGAAAGTGTCTCAGATATGAAGCGCTTTGTGTAATGACGAGGTGGCCGGCAGAGGAGCGAGAAGGCTTTGAATTCCTCCAGAGCTTATCTCCTCATCCTCTTGGCGACCTCTCAGGGACGTGCTGCGGATCATATCCAATGGCCTCAGGCTTTGAAGATCGCCAGAAGAACTGACAGGAATTACTGTTTGCATTCTTGTGCTAGCCGTTGCAGTGAGATAACAGTGGTGCAGTGCGAGCTCTGTGGAGGTTGGGTGGCGCTTGCTCTTGATATATCACCACCAATAAAGGTCATCGAGATCCTCATTAGAGCTCTCACAAAAATAGCTTGGCATGAAATGCTCCGGTGTAAGACGTGCAGAGAGTTTCAGACTGTTTATAGTGTCTGACGTTCAAAAGCAGAGCAGTAGTTTCCCACCCAGTGGCATCAATTTCTGTTTTAATTCATGTGAATAAAAAAACAACATCGCTGTACCTTAATTTATTATACTTCGCAATGACTCATTTTCCTTTTCCTCAAAAGAAAAGATGATTTTAGAAAGCGGATCATCTTAAAGACTATGTTACGGTTACACAGATCCAAGGAGTGGGTCAGCCTTTCTGCATGCACATCTCAGCCAGATTTTCAGCTTATAGGAGGATTATTCTCAACTCTGGACGTCTCCTGTAAGACGCATCCAGATAATCACCACCTAGACAGGTGGTAAGATAATACAGGGAGGCAGATGAAGATGAAGATGGGAAAACCCTGAATCTAAACTTGAAAACAAGTCCTTCATTGATACATCTATTCATGCTTTTATTTTAAGTGTGTTACATGACTCAGTTTAGAGTGGACACAACAAGGCCAACAAAATATATTGTGTAACTTTGGAACTAATGATTATACAACTGTAGTTTTGTGAATGCTTGATATAAAACTTGTTTTTCATTTTAATGTGCAGCATGGGATTAATAGCCAATCAGATTTTTGAACTCAGACCTGCTGTTCATACTTTTCTCTCAGACAGAGACAGATGCCCTGCTGAGGACATGGATGTTGTTCAGTCCAACTAAGCCTAATATGAGGTGTGTGTGTGTGTCAGTGTGTGTGTGTCGCCCACAGTTGTTTTGGACAATTTTGTTTCAAAACCATTGTTGTGAGAACATTTTGGCAGTAAAGGGAAGGCATTTGGTTGTAATGGTTAAGGTTAGGGTAAACAGCTAGGGAATGCATTATGTCAACTAGAAGGGCAAGTGGAGCGCATACCTTCAAAGCCCAACAGTATGAAACCACATTTAAAATCATTAGATCCTTTACGTTTTTTCTTTTAAGACCAGGAATAGTTCTCTGGGAAATCAACAAAAACATTAAATAACAAGGATCTGCACCAACATTTTATAGGTTCCCTCTTGACCCATACCACATGTTTCTGCCAAGTTTCACTGTGCACTGTGTGTGTGCGTGTGTCTGTGTCTGTGTGTGTGTGTGTGTGTGTGTGTGTGTGTGTGTGTGTCCGAGCCTGAGAGCAAGGCTGTGTGATTGCTTCTTGTCTATCTCCAAACATATTGGGAAGCAAATGCAAGGCTGTCTCAAGTGTGTTTTCTAACCTTTATTATTACCACAGAGTCATTAGATGAGTTTATTATTACATCATGATTGTATCTTCAGTAGGTGCATTAATAATAATTATGATGGTGCAAGAAAATGTCTCACACCAGTATTACTCATCTGAAACTACTCCCCCAATGTAAACCGAAATAACATACTTAGCACCCAGCCAAGTCAAATTCCATTGCAATAACATGATCTAGAAAATGAACCTTGAACTTTATTACATGTAAGATGCAACTTACATTTTTTTATACAGAGAAGACACAGAATGACACAGAAAGTAACCCTGAGAGCATGATAAGCTCTGTCCCAGGAATCAAACTACGATGGGTTTATTTTTCAAATAAGTATAATTTATGGTTTGGCTGTAGAAAAACATCTCTCGCCTTCTCAGACTTTGTCCCCGAGCACAGATTATCACAACATTCACCATTCATCTGGAGGTCGGTCTGGGTCCCAGTTGTGGCATCAACTCTGGCTCCCCTCAGTCTGACCCAAACTCCTCCGTCCTGTCAGACTGACTCACAGCTGTGTGTGTGTGTGTGTGTGTGTGTGTGTGTGTGTGTGTGTGTGTGTGTGTGTGTGTGTGTGTGCGCCCAACACTATCACAAGGCTTGACTGCAAATGTGTGTGTGTGTGTGTGTGTGTGTGTGTGTGTGTGTGTGTGTGAGAGAGAGAGAAAATGAAGATAGTGGAAAGTAGGAGTGTGAAAGTGATTGAGAAAACAGATAAGGAGAACATTGAATAAAAAAGCCATAGTCTCTCTGCGGTGCACGGCTCCATGTCCGACCTTGAGACGGTGCCAGTCGCCAAGATTAACACATCACCACTGTAATTGCTCACCTCGAGTCGCAAACCCCCTTCACCTTTCCTGAGCTCGGTCGCTGCCTCACAAAAAGGCCTTTGTCGGTTGTTAAACTGCTGAACTCTGTTTTCTGTTCGTGCTGCACCAACAGACTCCAACCTGGCAACAGCCGCACCTTCAAATGGAGAAATGAAGTTTACCGACTCCACTTTTAGGAAACCGGAGGAGAAATGTGGCCTCAGTGCTGCCTCTGTCCTGACCTTAAACTAAAACGTCAATATTTTAAAAGAAAACTGAATAATTTTGGAATGGAGATAATTTCGTTCCACAGATTTTAAGGATGTTGGCTAGGAAGCATTATTTAATGACAACAAACTCATAAAGTTTTTTTTTTTAAAGCTCTATTGGGATGATGAATTAGATATCGCAACCATATTAGCGAGCAGCCCTGTGGTGGGATGAACATCAGTGTTAGTCAATCTGTGAAAACACATCCAACCACATCCAGACTGAACTGAGGAGAAATAGACAGGCAAGGAGATTTTGATAAACACTGCTCTATACCTACATTCTGTGAGGAGCAGCAGGAGCAGGAGCAGCGGTAGCAGGAGCAGCGGTGTGAGTGGAGCCCCCTCTGGGTCTTTCTGTCTGTGCAGTCAGAGACGGCCTCAGATCTCAGAGCTGCGTGCTATAGGCCCTAATTGGGGTGTCACACTTGCAAGAGAAATTTGTCAGGTTTTTGCGAGATGAACCAAATCAAGATGTGCAGGTCCTCCCCAAGCCATCCATCTACTGCCGTGATCAGCAGGATCCTCAAGGTTTATAATGGATAAATGATGTCATTGAAGGATAATAATGGAAAAATACCATGATAGTTTTGTCAGTGTTGGTGGGGGAGGACAAACAAACTGAAGCCAGACTCAACAAAATCAACACAACACACAATATGCCAATCCTGTAGCCTTCATCAAGCTGCTGAGCAATGCTAAGCATGCAGCACAAATGTAGCCTCATTGTGTTGACTGTGGCAACTTTCATGCCGTTTGAATTTTTCAGAGAGATTTTTTTGTTCTCACACCACCGCAATAAAAGACATTCCTTACACCATATCCGGTTAGCGGGAGAACTCTTTTCTCATAACAAGAGCAGGAGAAGCCCCAAGTGCCGGCTGCTGAATCTGTAAAACGGGCTGATCTAGACCGAGCTCCGTTGAAAGCCTTGTGAAAGGGTGTTCACCGGATTGGCCGCAGTTCTACCTAAGGTCACCGTATCTTTGCCGGGCAGCTTGTTTTTTCCTTTTTTTCCCAACAACCAATTAAAGAGCAGCCTCAGGTCCCGTGTTTGTCAAAAGTTTAGGGGCTTACATTCATTCCTGACTGTCATCACACAACCAATCATTTCATATTGTATACACAGTTATAGCGAGCGAGTCACAAAAAAGTCGACTTCTAGCAGTTGTCAGTGCATGTCCATGTGTTGTGGGGGCGTAGCTTTTGACACGAGGGCTGATGGGAGGGGGTGGGTTGTATTTGAGCTTTTCCAGGATTACCTACCCTAACTTTAAATTAAGGTCTTATCATTCTTACACTCCCGTTTACATTTCCAGCAGCAAACAGAATGAGTTTATCCCCTCATCATGTACTTCTCTGAATCTGGCCATTAGCAGAACACAGACCTCAGCTCCTCCAGCAGAGCTAATTTTCTCCATATGTCAGTAAAGCCGTGCAGGTTGGCCGCGCTGTTAGGAGCCATTACGCTAATTAAACGGAGCACACCTGGACAACCACGAGTCCGTCGCCACGCCGCTGTCAGCCGCCATCACCACCTCGGCTGTCTCTCTGTGACCGGGCAGATGTCTCTCCCAGGTTGCTTAGGGACAGGATGACTCAGCTCCAGCTCCTACTCAGCGCTTCACTGACTCCCGCTTCAACCCTCTTCTCAGTCAACCGCAGCAACTTAAATACGGTCTGGCTGCACGGTTTGAGATTGAGGCCAAAACGCAATCCACATTATTTCCAGCGTAGTGGTTCCCAACTTTTGTTTTTGTTTGTTTTACCACTGCAGCAGTTTCAGACACCCTTTTATTGTAGATTCAATGGCGTCATGCAGATATTCAAATGTTGTTTCACCACCAAGAAAACACAGAGGGGCTGTGAATCTGTACAAGACATCAAAGTGTTGTAAATTATGAAGCTCAGTCTCGATTTTTTCAGTTTTTGTCTCAAGTTAACATTGGCCCCATCACATTTTAACCTTTTATCCATTACATTTAGCTTTAGTTTGACTTTGTTAACTGGCTTAACACGCTCACGTTGCAATTTTCAAATTAAAGTGTTGCAAAACTGACTGGTTGGTGGGAGTTGTGTTCAGCCTGTCGCAAAAATAATTATATAAGAAATTAGATATCCTCTCTTTATTCCATATGTTATATCTATTCATATATTGTATAGTTCTATATGTGGATGTATGTTTTTATCAAATAATTTCAGTTTTTAAAATTTTCAAGCAGACCTTCCACTTTTCCTGATTTTGGACGTCACTGTTCTTCGGATCTATAAGAATGAATGCTGCCAAGAGGCCAAACCCTGTTTCCTTCTCTGAGAGCATTCTGGGTTAAGTATGTTTTCCACTCACCATCGCCGCTGTCTATTCATGCAGATCTGCTGATGGTTTTTAGATGTCTCCCTCTGAGAATTCTGCCTCCTTCGCAATACAACTAAGCGCTTTATGGATTTCTTTTTTGTGGTTTGGTGCTCACTGAAAAATGACATTTGAAAAATTCAGCACTAACATTTTTCCATAAACAATGCTCCAGTTACTCAGGAAAAAAAAACTTCACTCACAGCTTCTCTTCCACCAAAAGAGTTCCTTCAGGTTCTTAGAGGCAGAAACTCAAAACTCGAGCTCATAACATCCAAAGTGCCTGCATGGGAAGATGTCATGCAGAGAGGGAAATGAAAAATAAGCCTTGGAGAATTGTGCGAACTGCAAAAGCAACCACGTCCACCGGAGCGAGGTGCATTCTTTAAGAAAATAATTGAGCATGTTATGTTGCTCTGTTATGACAGAGGAGGCATCAACACATACACACATACTCTCCTCTGTCTTGCTTTGCATTAGAGACGTTGTTATATGTTGCATCAGAGCAACAGTGCAACACCACTGTATTGCACTGGTCATATTTTATTCATCTGAGGAGAGGCTAGCTGCTTCCTGTAAGCCCAGAGCAGGCAGCTGTCAGAAAAGCCCGAATCCCCAGATACTTTGCCTTTTTCTACTTCTATCACACAGCACACTCACACATGCACACACAGACATGTAGGCACATGAAATTGCTTTTCTCCCATGTGTACACATGTACGTGTAACCTTTGCAATATTGCAGAAATTACTCTTTCTAAATATACTTTGGATTTTCAGGTTCATGTAGTAACTGAGGACAACAGCTCTGACACCGTTCTCTAGTGAACGAAAACAAATGTTTGAGCAAACAGATAAAGTCTTCAACAAACATTATGTTCTTTGTTTAACTGTATTAAAAAATCCATAATTCAGTCAAAGGAGAATATAAAATAATGTCAATTGAAATGAATAAATTAATTAAATAGGACAAAAATTGCATTTACATTTTCTGAAAAGCATACATACGTTATATGTATAACACATGTACATGTATTTAATATAGACATATATATATACACTCACATGAAGTACAGTATATACACACTAATACGTTAGTAACTCATGCCCAAAAGAAACATTTTGTAGTATGTTTTACTCTTACTACTTCAAGATTTGGCTTAAACATACAATAAACCTGCTCATTTCAAAGTACATGTGACTTTAAAGAATAAGAATGTAGAAGGATGCTCTGAGAGATGCACATACCTCCACCACAGCTAATGCCATGTCAAAGCAATGTTTTCCCATCAATTATCTAGACTGTGACGGCTGGCCATAGTCTTATTTGTCCTGCCACAGTTTCATAATCAACCCACACCTTTTTTGTCCCGTTCTCATAATAACTTAACAAATCTCTAACTTTGTGTTCTGCTCCATTACTGCATTGTACAACTATTCGCAGCTCTATTCGCTGCCTGCTCACGCTCGCTATCATCCGTAAAGTTGTTCCCGCCCACGCAGACAGTAAGTCTTCAGAGGTTCAGCTGCAGTTGTGCACATTCCAGCAATTGGCCTGCGATGCAGTTCTCTGTCTCACGAGAGAAAAAGAAAACAAAAACACTATTTCACTACAAAATTTATTTCTATTTTCTAATAGGTTCAGTTTTTTCATAATCCTGCTAACTAACAAATACCAGATGTCAGTTTGAAGCCATTTTAAGTTATTAAGTAGAGTCGTACAGATTTAAACGTTGATAATTTATCGTCCGTCACGATTCATGTAGAGCTGATGCCAATCAAAACGACAACATTTGAGTAAAAATAGGACGTCGGTCTGTAATGATGTTCACATTTAATTGGAGAGGATATGTTGACAGCAGGCCTCTGGTGCTGCTCGACCTTTTACAGGCAGATTTGTGTGATGCTGATGTGGCCCATGGTTCACTACACATTTTGCAAGGCATGCTCACAGAGCACCCAGCTACATACTCACTTCATGTTGCTCAAATGAATTCATCCACACCAGTGCACCCGGCTCGCTGGCCTGCGTGATTGTGCACATTGAACAGCTCATCAAAAACACCTAAATAGCTTGTGCACAACAACACTCAGAGTGACAAACGAGCCGCCCGATCTCGCACGACCCTGAACAGAGTCAGCACGTCTGTGATGTTCTTCACTCAGGATCTTTTGTGAGGAAGTTCTCTCTGTTGTACCTGTGGTTTTCCTTCACTTCAGTTCCTGTTGATTTCCCAGAGAGACCTTAACAACTCCACAAGCATGGGAACCGAAAGCTTAAAATTCAGCTGGGGGTTGTTTGTGTGGGTGGTGACAGCACTATACAGTAGACTGCATACTAACAGCAAGAGAGCATTTTTCCTGTGGAGAAAAAATAAGGTTTGTGTCGTGACTCAAAACACATGTTTTGAGTGCATGGTGTTGAAATATTGAGGCGACAGTCAGTAGAAAAACTCTGCTGCTTTTAATGTTATCATTTTACATTTCCATTTATGAAACTGTAACAGTATCTGAAGGTGAATTATTCTCTATTCAAATCAGCATTAAATCCAATATTACCATTATTCTTCAGATTTCTTAGGAAAGGTTTTATCATATATATATATATATATTCCTTTGTGTAACAGTGTAATGAACTGTCACTGCTGGAAAATAACAAAAGTACATTTACTCGTGTTAATGCTGTGCTTAAGTACACTTTATATTATACTTTACATTACTAATCAGATCTACTCATATATCGATATTGAGAATACTTCATTTGTTACTGTTGATAAACACAATGATCACAATTTAATGTATCAATGCAATAATATGATAGCAATGCTAAAATAACATTAAGCATTATTAACCACTTTACCAATGATATTTAAGTACAGAAAGTACTTCTGTACTTCCTGCCTGGATTCAAATGCTGCAGTTATTATGGGCTGCATCTTAAACAACCAACAAGTGGTGTTATTTTGAAACAGAAATCACATGCAGCGATTATATCAATCTGATAACCTTTGTTTTTTCCAGAATATACAAAAGACTTAACTGTTTTACTAAATATCTTGTGTTTAACGGCCTCACGCTGAGACAGCAGCTTGCAGTCTCAGGATCTTGTGTTGTCTGAAGTGATCGGAGCATGTGGTGCTGTGAGCCCGATCCCCCCGCTCCTCCAAACAACATCTTTAGTAGCCTCTCTAATCTAATCCGCTCTTTTCCCAGCTTTGTCGCACACGTACCGAGCTCTCCAGCATTTGCATTGGTCAAAATCTTAAATGCTGAATTGGTTGGCAGTATAAGCTGAAATCCACAATGAATTAATAAGGCAAAGAGGCGTTGGTTTTTCAACCTGAAAATGGTTTCAGTTGTGTAGGATTTACATCTGAGACCACGCAGAGGTTTACGAGGTGAGAAAGAGCAGGACTCTAACAAGAGGAAGCAGAGATTTTATCAATGCTGATCACTTCAAGCACAACCATGTCTTCACATTTAAAAAATTGGCTGCTTTTTCTGGCCAAGTATTTGACTCACAAATCTTTATACAGTTTTGAAATAAATACAAAGTGCTCCTGTCTTCCTCTCCCACTGATGAAGGTCATGGAGAAGGTCAGCTGCAGGAAAATGATGCTGGAGGATTCGGCTACTTGCTCGAGGACACTTGAGCAGAGTGGGCGCTCGCAGACACAGGAGCTCACATGCACGTCCTACAGTAGTGTATCTATCTCCACTCGCTCTCGAATGTATTTCTGTTCGGCTCATCAGACCAAAAGGGAATCTATGAATTAGTTCCTCTAATAACAACGCTGATTCTACATGATTATGAAACTACACAACTATTAAATGTAAAATTAAGATACATCTTTTCAGCAATTACACCTAATGGTTTGGTCTATATTAGTGATTTTGCTGGAAACATGAAAGAAATGATACCACCTTTATATTACTGCTTTGAATCAGCTGTTTTTTTTGGCAGCACAAAAAGCTGTAAACAAAATTATTCACATATTATCAACTTATGCAATATGCACAGCCTTTGTTATGGTGAAGACACAGAATCAGCATAATATTACAGATTTATACATTCTGCTTACTTCTGGCCACTTGACGCATCTAAGAGCAATATTATACTCTCTTTTTGTTCTGTCTTTGGCACCCCCCCTCCCCCACCATCAATGCTAAATGTAGCCAATTTTCCTGTGTTCTGATCATTTGGGTTTTTTTAACTGCTGCTGCTGGAAATGACACTGAACTGAACATTAAAGTTGCTCATTGTAAAGTCAAAGTAATGGGCTGGATTACAGGAAGGTTTGTCCATCAGCATTCCACATCCTCTTTTATTCCACTCTTAATATAAAAACCCTGATCAGAGAGAAAGTGGTAGAATCAGAGTGCTGTGGTCTTACAGGGAGTTGTGTTTCAGCACACAAAACGTGTGCTAACTGACCGTGTCTGGCAACCTGCTCAACAGCCTGAGATATGAGATGGGTTCGTAAACAGGAAACCGTAATGCAACAAAACACACTTTGCACCTTAACCGCAATCTTTTGTGTCGATTGAGCAAATGTGACACAGTACATGATAAAGTACAAGCTTGAGAGGTTTTGCCAAAAATGCTTGAGCCATTTCTTTATTTGGAAAATGTAGAACGTCACTGTTAAAATGCATAATATCACATTTTCAGATTCACAGGCTCATACTTATCATCCTCAAATTCACTAATCAGCTCTCAAAGTAATATCACAGGATAAAATAACCCTTTTAGCCTCTTGTTTTATATGACAGTGGTGAACTAGTAGTAAATACGGAGTCAAATTAATGTCAAATATAATAAACGCAGTTCAAAATATAAGTGAGCCATGCACCCACTCTCTGCTGCTGTAGTGACTTCAAGAAATGTAGGTTTTGTCATTGTCCAACATGGAAAAAGAAAGTGCCTTGTTCTCAGTTAATAAATAACTGTATTTTGTAGCTGCCACTTGTTAAGATGTGTCTGCCCGTGTTGTGCAGTTTAACTTAATGATGTGCTCTTGAAAATTGCCTCAAGTTCCATACTGAGGCATTTCCTATTTCACCCCTCTCCTCCATCCTTCCTCCTTCTCCTCAACGTCTAAACATTCGCAGAGACCCTTCGCAATCCGCTCTTAAGTCTATTCAAGCAGAGAGGACCGAGATTCACAGCAGAACTGAGCCAGCAGAATTTGCTTTTAATTAAAACGGAGAGGTCGTCTGCGCTCAGCGAAGGTGGGAGAGGAGAAGGAGAGAAAACCTCCTTTTCCTCTTTGAGAAAAAAAAACCCCTCTGAGCAGCAGATATTCTGTGACGCTCTGAATGAGGAGCTTTGTTGAAGTTGGATAGTGGAAGACATCATTTGATCTCCCATTGACAGCACCTCCCCGCTGCAGAATAATTGCCTCTTTTATGAAGCCGTTAGAGGGGGACCGATTCAAGTGATTGTTTTTCAAATGTCCATATGTGGCCAAGTGGGATACGGGATCAGCAGCTACTCAGGGTCGGTCTGAAACGTGCACAGCAGGAATCTGGGACATTTCTGTCTGTTTGGAGCTTAGTGGTGCATCATTAGTGTCTGACTGTTATTCCTAAAAGATTTTTCATCATTTCACTCCCCAAATGTGGTCTGACGCCCATTTTTCTAATTTGTTCTCTCCCCCCAATCCTTCAGATTTACAAAGAAACTCGAAAATTGTCACTTACAACATCATTGCTGATTCAGATTATGTGCAAATGATTTGTCCGGTCTTTGTCTCTTTGCTCATGCCTAATTGAACTCTGCTGCTTTGTGTCCACAATCTCAATGGCTGTATTATTCCTTCACTCCCGTTTCCTTTTTGACTGTGTCACTTGCTTATCATGTGTTCCCGGTGGAAATGTCCACGTCCATCAGTCACTCCATTACATCGCTGCAGCTTAAGACTACTGTGCACCAGTAAAAGAAGAGGATTACATTATTTTTAGACCCTTTAATTTACCTCTTCTCTTTCAGAGTAAAAAGGTCACCATTGAGCTTAATGGACCATGGAGTATTATCAGGATTACAATGAGCTTTTCCCTGCCATCCTGGGCTTATTTTTTTTAATAGCTTCATAGGTTGTGTTTAAAACTCTTGCTGTGATTGGTCTAGTCAGTCTCTCCAATGCCAAATGGGTCGCTGTCTGTAATTACCACCAGGCTTTGAGAGGGTGTCACCAACACGGCCAACGCTGCAATCACTTAATGACTGCAACTCTGAGTCCTAGAAATGATGTGTCTGTACAACTTAACAGCAAGTACATGCTCTATTCCTTCATTTAGTTAGGAGTTAAACCTTTTTCGATTGCCCCCTGGTGGCTGGCTGCAGTATAGGTCATAAATCCTGCCTCCTCCATGTTAGTGGATGGGATTAGAGCCAAACAAAAATAAATAGTAAAAGTATGCGCCAGATAAATGAATGTATGTTAAATTATGTGGGTTAAATGTCTGAGTCATGATTAGTCGTGCGTCACTTATAACTTGGCAGTGGTTGTATTACTGTTTCTCAGGACTTATTGGCTGACATATACACTGACACTGATATTTAAATAATCGACCAATAATATAAGATCTACTTTTCCAGCCCATGAGAGAACCTGGGGAGTGAATGTGAAGAGCTGACATATCCTTACTTTGTCTGTGAAGTTCTGTAGTGCACGTGGTAAATGTTTGGTGACCTTTTATAAAATAAATATATAAAAAGAAAGGATTTTTAAAAGACCACCTTGGTGCCTCTTATAAATACAACAATAGACGAATGCAGATGTGTGGGATTCCTGCAGTGTGTGTTATTTAAGTTCTTTATCCACTCTCAGTCCCGTCCCGTCCTAAAGTAATGTTTGGCTCCTCGGCAGCTGAAGGAATTAAAAATATGTAGAACCAACAGTGTTTTGACTGTGTAGCGGTGCTGTGCTGAAAACCTTCGATGGATTGGGAGTTTAAAACCCCATATTTTACAATTCACACAAAAACCTCAGACCGTTTGGTGGTGAAATATGTCTGTCTGCTTTGTATTTACAGCTGACAGTATATAGGACTGTTTTAACACATTTCTAGCTATAGATAGTCTAAATAGAGCTTCATAGTATTTGTATTGTCTTACATGGACCTATATGTGGACCTATGTGGAAATATAAGAAACCTCTTTCCAAATATTCATACAAGCTACTGTTTAGTGAAACTGAACAAAGATTGGTTCAACAGTTTAGTGATTAGCCTTGAGAGGTTTCATAATAGAAACAACAAAATATGTTTGAAATAAATCTGAAATGAATCGTATCATTAATCTCTCAGCAGGTCATAATGAGAGTCGTGGTGATGAGATCTAATTATTCACCGAACTGCAGCATAGATTTGACTATCTGACAGATTACAGACAACAGATAACCTACGGATAGATAACATGCTGCAAACGACAACGCCTGTAATGGAAATCTGTTTTTAGAAACTTAATCTCCTGCTCTGTTAAGTGGCACTTTTAGGTGTCAACACTGAGACAGTGGCAGTGCATAGTCATAGATGGTTCATAATCACAGGAGAGAGTATAATGAAGAACAATATTCTGCTTTTCGGGAGTTTTAAAACTGCTTTCCCAGCTTCATATAATCTGTGACTGTTCAGAGAGTCAGAAACATCATTGTTGTTCAGCTTCCTTCTCAGTGTCCATCGGTAATTAAGCCTACAGGGCAATAAGCCAATCACTGACTCGGGCATGTGAAGCCAGAGCCGCAGTGCGTACCATGGTAACTTTTGCCAAATGTGAAGCTAAGAAACTGCTTTGGCAGTTTGATAGTGTTGTTACTGGAGGCCGTCATGTTCACACTCACTCGTTTGCAGAGGTCACGGCCTCCTAAGAGTTGGCGTCTGCACTGGGAGGGCCACTTGAACCCGCTCTGCAGAGCAGCAGAAGTTTGGCATGGTTTATTGAGATTTCTCTTTTTCTTTTGTCTTCAGAAACATTTTCTTACTGTTACACCCAGTCCCTCAACACATTTTATTGAGGCATGTTTGCATATTTAATGCATTTTATATATTCAGTACTTTTTTCAGAGATGCTCTCAGCACCCTGCCTGCCTTCTGGTGGTTGTGTCTTCTGCTCTGGACCTCTAATGAGGCAGCGGGCAACTTCACAAGTAGGACGGCACGTAAACAGTGTGTGTAAACTTGAACGCAAGCACGGTCAGAGTTATTACCGGGGGAGGAATGTGATCTTAGTTTGATTTGATTTGACAACATGGCTAATGTGCACAGGCAGGCCAAACACACCAGGAGAGCGGAAGACAGGCCCCAGGGTGAGGGGAGGGTCAGGGCTGCTGCGGCTGATGCCATTAACCCCTCTGCTGCTGAACAGCCCAGCGTATCCTACATGTTACAGCACAGTAAAGTACTTTTACCGGATGGGATTGAAGGCTAACAGACGATTTCCTTTCTCACAAATAGCCCGGGGCACCAGATAACCTCTTCTTCCTGCCACTGTTACCCACTGTTTCTGTTACACTAATTTGCGTTTCTTCTATAGGAGCCCACTGTTAATGACTATCATTGCGGCTTTCACCATGGAGTCAACATAACCTCACTGACTGTTCACTGTGCTGTTGCTTTCCTGCACTTTTATCACTGTGAAAACACAGCAACCAAAACAAACTATGGGAGATTTGCTCTGGGGATTCAGAGGTCTAGCAGTTAAAATACCTCACTCGGGTTGTAGTGAAGAAAAATCCTTTTTGGCAACAGAAAGATTGGGCAAAGGAAGTTGATCACATCTGCAGGACCCAGTAATAAAGTGAATATTTTATCTTCTTCATTAAAATATCCACCGCCCTAAATATCAGGCCTCTAGATTTCAAATCCTGTTGATATTTTTAGGAGATAAAACTTAATACCAGAAACATTTATCTTTGTCTTTTTCCATCTTGCATAAAGTTTCCTTTTTGTTTAACCTCATATCACATTATCCGTCGTGTCAGTATTGTTTATTTAATTCAAACCAGAACAGATACAGCAATATGTGATTATAATGACCAGAGTTCACAGTATAGTCTTGTAGTTGCTCTATCGATGGTCCCATGACGGATGTGAAGAATTTTTATGGATAACCGAGAGGCAGCGCTGCCTGTCGAGCTGCTCGCCGACGATTAACTTTGATGTTTCCTCCCCTAAATCCACTCTGATTAAATATTTGCTGGCTCATTTAATATGAATGTGAATTAAAGGTCAACCAGTGTGTTCATGTCAACTCCACCTAAGTAACTGCTGTGGTCTCTCGTCTGCTGCTGCTCCTCCTCCTCCGTCTGTTTACTAGAGTCATTCCTGATTTTCATCTACTGCTTTCCGTGAAGTTCACCTACCGGCTTCAGGGAGAACAGTTACCTCCACAAAGGAGGTTATGTTTCATTGATGTAATGGTCTGTCTGTCTGTCAGGAGGATTACTCAAAAACAAGAAAAACTAAATCAGGCATATTAGAGCACTGATATTTATTAGTTCGTAATCTGTTGCTGATCCAAATAAAAATCTGGATAGTGAATTAAATGTGGTTTCATAAGGGGACCGTTGGCTCTTGGCAGTGAAATCTTGTAAACATATTCAACCGTATTAACTTTGCAGATCTCTTCCCTTTTCATCAAGTGTCATCCCCAAGGTGAACATTTGAATTGACCTGACACTTGAGAACCAGTATAAACTTGTTTCATTTCACCTCACACAACATGAAGGATCCACTCAGGTTCCAACAAGTCTATATTTCCACTCTCCTGTTATTGTCATTTGAACCTTCAAATTATCACCGAGTAGAGTTCAATTTCATCTTCGTAAGTAGGAGGATTATGAATTATTGAGTACCAGTAATTAACCTGTGTGGCTCCATTACACGTGTAAGAGCCAATGTAGATGTGGTATGTGCTGCATCTTTATTTCTCCATCAGTTCATCTTCATAAACCTCTTTACTAAGCTCTTAGAATAAGAGCACCTTACTAATGTTTAGCTTTATCTTCCATCATATGACCTGTGCACTCAACTTTGCTCTCTCTTTGCTTGTGACCTTCTAGGATCTGAATCATAGGGTTGACCAGCACATGTTTAACGTTCCCATCCAGTGCATCAGGAGTAAGAAGCCTGCTGAAATCTGCACTTTTATCTTTCTATCTAGACCTTGTGACCATGTAGGAAATCTAACCTAGATATGATACAGTCTCTCTAAGGCAAATTACTTATTCATATTGAAACAAAGACAAGCTTGTCGGAGAGTTACTGTATGTCATTCACCCTGAAATATGACTAATTTCTCCATCGAAACGGAGCAAAAATACTTAGCCAGGGAGTCGTTTTTCAATATTGTTCCCACAGCTGGGAAGCTATAGAAAACGATATATAGAATTATTATACTCTGTAACTGCATTCTTATTAATCACTCTGTGTTAGAGGCTGTTCGTGGGAATGACGAGCACTGAGATTCATTGACATTTTAGATACAGATGTCTAAAGGAACAGTCTGTGAAAAATTATGAGTGGAAAAGGCTCAATGCCACGCTTGTTTACATTCCTTGAAATGTAAAACTTGAGCCCGCAGCTAAATTAACTCAGCTTAGCATAAAGACTGACGAGAAATAATCAGGTATGCTATGACAACAACCTATAAACACAACGGTTATTCTGATATTTTGGAATATTTTCCGTTGCGTGGACTATACAACCAAGACAACCTAGAAAAATGTAAAGATTGACGACATGACAGTGTCTCGATCACCCCCTGGTGGCCGGCCGCAGTACATATCATAAATCCTGCCGCCTCCATGTTAGTAGATGGGACATGGACAAAACCAAAACGTCAAAGTACACTTAAAATACATTTTCTCAAAGATGGTTTCTGTCATTTTATGTATTTTTTAAATTTTTTAAAATCACACTGACATGCTATTGTGATTTTTTTCAGTAAGTTTGGTTTTAATTAGTTATAAGATTATTTGATTGCTGATTTGAAGGGTGAAACATCATTATTCGTGAATGGTTGAAGGTGTGTATCGATGGGACCTCTCTACCGTTGTTTCATCCCCAATCACTATTATGTGCAGTCTCTGGCTCCAAATGAGCAAGATGGCACCGTTTATATATGGAATCATTTTTATCTTCATTTATGGATAGTAGGAGTAAGTTGAGGGTCTTTGGTAACCAAACTTTGTGCTATAGGCTAAGCTAACTGTCTATTGGCTCTAGTGAGTTTCATCAAATAACAGTTTGTACCAGACAGTATTCTCCCCCTTTGTTGGATTTTATATCCTTAATGTCAACCCCAGTCGTGTGATTTACCTCATTTTCTGTGACCTTTTGATTCATCGGCAGCAACATCCTTCATTGATACGGCAGAACACTGTGTTTGAACATTAATTTAAATGCAGACAAAGACATCAGTAATGTAAGAAGACGGTGAACAAGATACCAGGTCAAAGTTTTGAGAAGTCAGACAGGATGAGGATTGTCTTTGTGCCCGGATGCTGTAGGTTGAAGCACATCAGCAGAACGTGATCCTTTTCTCCTTGAGGGTCCCAGACTCCTCCCGGACAAGCGGAGGGAAAGGTAGAGGGGGGCGGGAAGCCGAGGGTGGCCATTGAGGTTTCAGGTGACAGGTATTCTGCAGATTTGTCCGGAGGCAGACCGAAAGCCACAGGGGCGAGCGTCACCTTGAATGTTCGGGGAAAGTTCCCTGACCCAGAAGAGTGTAGCGTTACCTTCCAATTGTAGCCTCCTGGGCTGGTCCCAGAACAGAGTCTCCTTTGACGGAGGCTCCTGACAGTTTGCAAAGTCCAGATTCAGTCACTAAGAAAAATGCCATAATCAAAGTTAACACTTAAATATAATTAGAATAGGAAAAAGACCCTAATTTGTTCTAGATTTGATGAATGAGTGAACTTGACTTGAGCACGTTTGCCTTTTTTTCTGTCACAGATATTTACATTAATTATTATCTTGAATGATGTCTGTAATTTCCCACACTCATTAGTTCCCAAAGACATCGGTGAAAATGTCCCAGAGAAGAACGTTGTTTCTGTTTTTCTCCTCTCAGCTTCATCTAATTCATTTCAGATAATGAGGAACCGTCTGACTGTTTGCTAAACAACTGAAATCATTTTTCCAGATACCTGATTGCTTTTAATCCAATTATTTGTTTTGCTTTTCTTATATCTCTGTGTTCTTATTAATGTGCGTTTGACACAAGACACAAAAATGAGGAAAATTCACAAGAAACATCAACAAAACTATAATAGAGTCTTACATTTTGGATCAGTTTAGATTTAGTAGGAAGTTTGTGCCGTGACTTCATCCTGATGTAACTTCGTTTGTGTTATCTCTCTTTTTCCACATGTGATAACATTTACACAGATGTGTAACTTTTCTTTCTTTTGTGTGCGTTTCTTGTGTGTGTGTCTTTACTCCAGATGGTGAGTCACGCCCTCTCTCTCCCGGACCGTCTGAGTGAATAGTCGGCTGCACAAAGGTGAAAGGATCTGAGCTCAGCTGGTAAATAAAGCCTTCTTCCCTCTGCTCAGCGTGGGAGAAAGTGCAGCAGCGCGGCTGGTGTGGCATCTCTGTGGGCTGATAGCTGGAGTGAGAGCCGTGTGGAGCGATCATCTTTCACTAGGAGACGCTCACCTTTCATGCTGTGGCCCTGGACCCGGCTCTCCGGGCTGGACTGTCAGCGGGAACGCAGAGAGAGACTCTGATGTGGACACGATCAGCAGGGCTGCACAGTGCACCAGTGTAAAGCATCTTTCATCCGACCGGAGGGGCACACATGAGAGAATAGTCATGCTATTGTCTGGATGACCTTGCACAGGATTGAGATACTCTTAATTTTAGTTGGTGCCCAGTGGGGCTGTTTGGTTGATTCTTCTGCTTTATGAGTTTTCATCACTGTGAGAGTGTCTCTGAGAGGCAGGGGGAGGCAGCATGGCCAAGGCTCTGCTGAAGATACAGCGCTATTTCCGCAGGAAACCTGTCCGATTCTTCTCCCTCATCCTCCTCTATCTGACCGCCGGGAGCCTCGTCTTCCTGCACTCTGGCTTCGTCGGGGACAGCGGCCCTGGGGGCAGAGGGAGCCGGGACTCTGTGGTAGTTGCAGAGATGGGCAGCCGGACTTCATCATCAGACACTCGAGGGCACACAATCACGGGTAGAGTGTTTAAAGAGACGCGCAAGTCTGGCCGGAGGTATGGCCCCCCCTGGATGAAGAAAAGGAGCCAGGAGAGAGAGGTCAGGGGGGGAGACTACACCAGCAACTGGAACCGTGCACTTAAAGGACGCAATGCCAAAGACATGGACGATGGAAGAGGTGGGTTCAACAGAGACTCCATATTATGCTGTCGCAGGGATACTGTTCTCAGTTTGGCAGCGTCCCAAATTCAACATTGGAGCTGTGTTAGATCTTCTCACACATCTCCAAATTCATAATGATTTGCTCATACTGGAGGCCGGTAGATTTTGCCCTGGGCTTCTCTTACACAAAACATTTTCTGAAAAGTACCAGATATCTAATTAAAATAAACAAAGTACAATTTTTTTCACCAAAAGCAAAAAAAAGTTTCATCTGACAAAATAATCCAATAGAACCAAGAATTGCAAAAAATAATTGCACCTTTGAAACATTCATGAAAACTCACTGTGCGACGCTGAGCTTCTGTGGGAATTATTATTGTGACAATCATTATAGGCTAATAACGTCCAGTTGTTTCTGTCCTAGTTGCTAATTAGAATACTCAACAGATGATATGAATTCTTAAACCTTTCACTGGCAAACAGGCAGCTTGTTTCCCTCCAACACGCCACGCTGATACCAAAGTATTCTCTGATTACAAACTGCCCCATTCTAATAAGCGAGAAGTTGTAATTGGTCACATATGAAATCTTTATAGTGGAGTGAGATGATAATAATGATTAAGTCCTCTGGCATTTCTCTGTGTAAATCCTTCAGCAATCTCACCCTCTTCCGTGCCGCTCACGTTCAGCCACATCAGAGCTGCGGCACAATCACGGCATCTAAATAACAGCATGCCTGCAGGATTTACTGCTTTATCTGTCTTTGTAATAAACTGTTCAACAGCCCACGTCAGCCAGTAAAGGTTTACACATAAACTCTAGCATGTGACTTCAAATCAGAGACGGATTTCAAAACATAAGTGGGAGGAGTGTGTGTCCAGAGCTGACGTCTCTGACCTTGAATGAAACAAAGGGCCTCGATAGTTTCTCCTTTATCAATGAAACTTGATCAAATAGAAGATTGAATTTACTCTTGACTCACATCTCTGCTCTTCTTACTCTCTCCATTGAATAAAATGTACTGATACAGGATTGGCCCCTAAAGAGTGTTAAATATTGTATTTATATACTAAATTGTTAAACGATTACTGATGCATTAACATTAACAGATTAATTGAGATGGACCTAATTTTACCACACACACACAAAGCAATGGTGTGGCATGAAATGGAAATACTCAAAGTAGAAGAGACTCCTTTTTTGTCACTGAGCAAATAAACTTGGTTAGCTTTCCAGCACTCGTCTTACATAAGGTAATTCCTCCTGTCATGGGAATGTGGGAAAATGCTGTAGATATCACATTTAATCCACGAGCAGACATAAATAAAACTTGACGCGTCTTCAGAGGACCTGGAAAAAGATTTTCTTCTCTCAGAGACATGTGTTACACGTTCCTGCTTTGGATCCTACTGTTTTATTCCATGTTTGCACATTTGAACAACAGCGAGTAGATCTAGAAATGTGAAATACATATTTAGTGGTTTACTGTTGTGAAAGTATATGAGAATGTAGAAACAATTATTCACCTATTTCTCATTATTATCACTCATGATTGGAGGTGGAGCTAAGATAACTGTATAATGTACTGTAGGGACGTTTAACGATGCATCACGCAGTATGAAGTTTGGGAGAGGCCGCTGAAAGAGCCTTGGCTGTGGTTCAAAAGGGGGAGAGGAGGTGGAAGCCAGGAGGGAGGGGGCAGTGACTGTGGCCACAGCTGCCGACCCACCAACCAGAGAGAGTCGTGGTTAAGGGTAGAAACACTTCAACTAGGCTATGAACTATAGGTTGGAGGGCATCCTATACATATCTTAATCATATCTTAAAACCTAAGCATATGTTTAGTATGAAAAGAATCTTGATGTAAAAAATTATGTGGAGTTAAAACTTTTCTGAACCTCACAAATGTCATGTAGCCAATAGAAACAGTTCTTAATTCTACAAATAAGAAACACACTGCACTGGTAAAGTGTTTCAGAAAGATCTCTACTGGTTTGAGAGATTATGTTCATTCATCCATAACATCTGAAAATAGAGACTGAACATCTATTAATAATTGTGATTTTCACTATAGCTCCACTGTGACTATACGTGGGCTGCTGGTTTCCCTGCAGACTGCAGCACATGCAGGAGAATCTGGACTGTACATTAATATGAGACGTGCTGTAAGTGTCACTGACTGCTGCTCGCTCTGTGTCGGTGCGATGAGTTTAACCCACGCTCCTCTGAAACAGACTTCCACCTCTCTGAGCTCGAGGAGAATCAAACCTACAGAGAGAATAAATAAGTGGTTCTGTTACAGACTGGTTTACAGAACTAGCTTTTTCTAACCATGACAGTGCTGATCTTTTGGGCAATTCAAGGCCATGAAAACATGGCCATGTACATCCAGGCTTAGGTTATCTGATCAAATGAAGGCCTCTTCCTCCTCCTCCTCCTCCTCCTCCTCAAATTTTCTGAAACTCTATAACCTCACAGGACTGCAGCTAAACGTGGTGATGGAGTAATTAACAGCTTCAAAGCATTCGTTAGCTCTTATACATCCAGAGCCGCTCATTGCTCTGAAGTCTTAGCTAGCCCAGAATCAGCTAAGAGATTTTTTTCTCCTCCTCCTCCTCCTCCTCCTCCTCTCTCTGCAAATGTGCTCATTCTCTCTGGCTGTGAATTTCATTGGAGGGAATATTGCAGCATAAGATGAAAACATGGATCTGCACTGTGCGGTGCAAGCACAGAAGCACAGTGTACTGAAGGAGCAGACCAGAGAGAGAATACACTTGAAACCCTCCTGATTAGTGACATTATAGTTTTAATAAATCCTCGGGTATAAGGAGGTTGTAGTAGAAAGTTTATTAATATGGTTAAGTTAAAGAAATTAATAATCCCACATCAGCTAATAATAATCATATGGACAAATCCGTTGCATCTGCTGCTCATCCTTTAGCCTCGCGTCCTGCTGAGCTGAGAATATTGTATCTGCAGCATTTCCCTTCATCCTAAAGCAGATTATTTTACATCTACAACAATAGTAAGGAGGACGATTAAAGCTGAGTCCTGCAGCTGAAACGCAGGCATACAATTAAAGTAATGCAGGGGACTAGGACTCCATGCCCCCCCTCCCACCATTTAGCTATTAACAGAGGCTCAGAGGGGTAATGGCAGCGCACAGATGGCGAGAGGTTTGTTTGTTAAAAGGTACAGCATGAGCCCGGGTGGCGCGCTTTAAACAGGGGAGCAGTGTTTTTAATGAGGAGCCGTGGAGGGGTTGCTGTATACTCCTCTGCAGAGGTTCACTGAAGCCCCACCCCCCCACACACTTGTGAAAAATGCAGAGCGGTGACTGCTACTAACTTACAGGCCACTAGAAGGGGTTGTGTGTCTGCATAAATAAATAAAGGCTCCTGCCCCAGTTTGGATTCCTCATGGGGCTTTGCTACTACTCTGTGTATGAAGATCCCACTGCATATAGTATTCACTTTTCACACACTCACTTTTCTATGATCAAACAGCTTTTTCAGACATTATTTTGACTGCTGTGCAGGATTAACTCTACACATGTGTTATGTATGTTATCAGTAAGAGTTCCTCCCCGGTTACATGACTAACATACTTCTCTCTCTTTCAGCGAAGTACAGCGGCTGCTACGTGGATGACACACAGAAACGAGCGCTGAGAGGAGTTTCCTTTTTTGACTACAAAAAAATGACTGTATTCCGTTGCCAGGACAACTGTGCTGAAAGGTACAATAGCAGCAAGGCAACAAAAAACACTCGTCGACTAGACATTCCTCCTTTTTCATCTCCTTATGCTCACTGACAGGCTGAGATTTAAAGTAGGGCCTGGAAAAAAAAACTTGTTTAGAAATATTCAAAGGAAATTGACAGCGATGACAAAGTGTTTCCTTCTTTTGTAATCTTTTATTGAGCCACAATGATATTATAGATGTAATCACTCAGTTAGTGACCAATACAGTGTTGTCACAGATATTAGCTCCAGCTTATAAATTCATGTGCCGGATATTAAATCAGAGTCTTAAATTGCACTAAAAGAAATGGAAATGTTAACGTTCCTGTACGTAACCACGACAACTGGGCAGAGTATAACTGCTGATGAAGATAATGAGATGTAATAGAAACTTCCTGAAGATTTTCTAAGTGGTCAATCATTAGTTGTATTATCATATCTGAAAATACACTGAAGTATATAATGGCTATCTGAATAGAATACACTATACACATATAGTGAAGGGGAAATCTTAATGCTAAAGGGAACAGAGATATTTTAGACATTACAGTGTCTCCGACTTTTCAGCTTGTTGTAGAGAAACTTTACTCGTCTATAAAAATAATAATAATCATCAAGCAAGCATTAACCCAAAAATTATATGCTAATAACCCCCCTTTCCTCCCATGTCACTACCTCTTCACATTCAAACATAAAATTGAAATCACAAAGTTTTAAAAGTTAGATTATGACACCAGCCAGCTCTCTTTTCAAGGCCACATTACATAAGGAAACTGCATGAAAAACGGATATATAGGCTCCAGTTTATCTCTCAGCTCCACTCCTCCATGTTTCCTCACATCCTGTCTTCCCCTCTCTGCGAACTCACCATCCTCCTCTCACCTCTTTTTCCTCCCTGCGGAAAACCAGCGACGGCTCTATCGAATGCATTGAATTACACACATCACTTATTCACAGAGCGAGGAACAGGAACAGGGAGAGATGCTTGTTTTCACCTCTCCTCTCCTCCTCCCCTCCTCTCTTCCTCCTCCTCTCCTCCTCCTCTTGCCTCTGCCACAGCAGGTTTATAAAAACAGACAAACAAATGAGGGCAACCGCACCGAGGTCTGGGTCTATTTGCTCCTAAAGAGTGTGGAGTCAAATCCTCCTTGAAGCAAAAGCAGGGAGGTCTTGTGTGATGGATTCTAAGTAAACTACACTCATTTATAATTGGGTTTACTTCAGAGCCTCACAGCATGTGCTGCTCTCATTTCAATGACCAAAGAGAGAGAGATGTTATTTCAACGTTTGTGTTTTCATATTTTCCTCAACATGCTCGGTGCATCACTTGTTCATTTCTATGCCTCCGCGCCGGCGACAGTCAGTGGCCAGAGGCATTATGTTTGCAGGTTGTCCGTCCCATTCTTCTGAACACGAAATCTCAACAACGCCTCGAGGGAATTTCTTTAAATTTGGTACAAACATTGAGTTTCGACTCAAGGATCAACATTACATTCTGGTGGTTGAAGGTCAAAATCAGTGTGACCTTAAAAATCACATTTTTAGCCGTGAGTGACACATCAGGAACATCTTCACATTCGGTACAAATGTTTAGTTTGATTTGAGAATGAACTGATTACAATTTGGTGGTCAAGGGTCAAACCATTTTTTTGCCCTGTGAACGTGTTATTTTAAAATCACCTTGAGAGAATAATTTCTAATTTGGCAGACACTCACAGATTAACCGATTAGGTTCAGTTGGTCTCAAGACTGCCTTTATGTTATTTCTTCATTTGGACACAAAGATGAACTTCAAATTAATTAAATTTCAGTGATCAAAGGTGAAAGGTCATGGTGATGTCATATGAGACTGAAAAAAATTATCTAGAAAGAAACTGGAATCTCGGAGTCATACAACCGCAGGGTGGTAGTTCTAGTTTTTGATTACAGCGTTTCCAGGTGCTGAGAATTATAAAGTGTACTGATATGTAAAGGATTAAGAAACACAATGAAGGCTGAGAATATTCAGTGGAACCTTCCTCTCATCATTCACCAACTATTCCTTTTATTTCCCTCTCTTTCCTCCAGAGGTTACATGTACGCAGGCCTGGAGTTTGGAGCCGAGTGCTACTGTGGTCACAAGATCCAGGCGCCCAACACTTCAGAGAGCGAATGCAACATGGAGTGTAAAGGAGAGAAGAGCAACCTGTGCGGCGGAGCCAACCGACTGTCCATCTATAGGCTGGAGCTGAGCCAGGAGTCAGCACGCCGCTGTGAGTCTGACACAACCCCCCCCCCCCCCCCCCCCCCCCCCCCCCCCCCCCCCCCCCCCCCCCCCCCCCCCCCCCCCCCCCCCCCCCCCCCCAGGGTCATTAAAGGGGACATAGCATGCCCATTTTACCACAAGTTGATATGGTTCCTTGGGGTCTTAATGAAATGTCTGTAACATACTTTGGTCAAAATACCACAAGGATCATTTAAAACAGCACCCCAGCACAGGGGGGAGGGGGGGGTGGGGGGAGGTGGGGGGTGGGGGGTGGGCCAAGGCCATGTAGGGAGACTTCCAGTGTCTTGTTACGACACAAAACCCAGGAAGCTCAATCGAGTAACTCAAGCATGACGTTTCTGACTTAGAGGAACCATAACAAAACGCGCAAGTGTTTTTTTCCCAGAGTTTTTGGGTTGGTAGACATGCCAGATACCCACATTAACCTGTAGAAGCACTAACAAAGTGGAATTTGCATGCTATGTCCCCTTTAAGTCAACGGGAAACTGGCACATTTGAAATGTGAAGAATGAATTCTATACATATTTTTTTCACACATTTTTCATTCGATTCGTAAAAACATTTGAAATTACGTCAATGTAGAAACACCTGAGTATTCTGGGTAACTGACAGTGCTGAGGGACGTAGCCTGGCTGCTTTTAGGGAAAAGATTGGTTTTATTTTTGGTTTAATGCCACAGTTGAGTTCCGGCTGCTATCTAGTGTTTACCTCTGTCCCCGGAGAGCTGTTCCATCTCTGAAACCTGACCAGCCGTCGCCTGCATTCTGAGCACTCGCTGCCTGCCAACAGGAAGTGAAGTAAATAGAGGAAGGGCCCAAAGATCTGTGTGAAGAGATAGTTAAAAGCTTTTAGAGTTTCCCCTGGTATTTTCTGGTGTCAGATTCTAGAAAGTCCCGTTCACATGGTGATGAAACTTCACCTTTTCTTTCTTCCCTTTTCTCCGCAGCCACTTAGTTCTATAGAAATAAGGTGATGTGAAAAAATTGAGGGTTAGTTTGTCTCTCTCTGGTAAATATTTACCTCCAACAAGGAGCTTATGTTTTCACTCCAGTCTCACCAGTTTGTTTGATTTCAAGCAAGATTATGCAAAAACTAACAAATGGATTACCATGAAACTTGGTAGAGGGATGTGATATGCGTCAGGGAAGATGCCGTTCAATGTTTGTGTAGATCAGCAGGTGGATCTAAGAATTATTTAAAACCTTTTTTGACCTTAACAGTCTTTAACGATGCGCAAATGGCGACATTTTCTGGTTTTCTCAGAGAATAATTAATGCATCTTGATGGGAAAAAATCAGGCATGTTAATGGAATGATATTTAAGCTATGTGTGAAGTTTATTTAGATCTAGTGAATTCGAATGTGGGTTCATGAGGGGACTGTTGGGCCTTGTATGCTTCCTGCTGAGTGCAATTCTAGTTCTTAGACATAATCTGTTGATATGAAAGGTTCAAGTCAGTTAATACATCTCTGGTGACTATTGAAGAGCGCTAGAACCGTGATGGTCACTTCTTATTTTCCCATTTCAGTTCAGTGTTGTTTTATTTTTATTTTCATTTCTCCTTTTTTTCCTGGTTTGGCTTCAGTCAGACTGCTGAGTCCACTCTTCGTGTCTTCACCTCTGACCCTGATCTCTGTCATGTGAGCCCCGCTCAGAACATAACAGAGGAAATGCAGCCAATGTGTTGAGGTGGCAGTTCTGTGGGTTTAGTGACGATCACGCTCACATGAGTGTTTTCCGAACAAATCAACTGCTGTGAACATTCTGCATTTATTTCATATACCTCGCTGTTGCTACACGGCCCAGCTGAAGAGCGTTGGATCCCCCGCATTTCACGCAGCTCTGTGTTTGCATCCGTGATCTATTGTTAGCTTTCCAAGACCTTGCTTGTTATTCAGATGCTGCATGGGAACAAGTCAGTGGAGCACACAAAGAGCATTTAAGTCTGATTTGAAAAGCTCTGCCACATGTGAAAAGGGGAAACAGAGGAGATTCCACTGAAGATGTTCTGCAGGCAAATAAAGAAAACATGGTCGTGACTTTAAAAATGCAACGTTAAGTCAGAGAAAGAACAAAAATAAAAAAAACATTGGACACACACACCCATCGCTACAGCTAATGTGCAATGAGTGTTACCTTGTTTTAAAGCCTCACAGCACTGATGGTTAATATGTTGAGACAGGAGTCTTGTTGAGTCGCTGGTATAGACAGTATGAAATTTAATAAGAAGGAAGATGCACAGCCCCATTTGCATATTTCATTCAGCCATGTTTGAGCAAAGCCAGCTGTCTCCATCGGGGCATCTGTCACAGTAAAAAGCTCTAAGTGTCTGCTTTCCTTCCTCTGTTATTAATAATAGTGTATTGACAGCGAGACAGCTTCTTCTACAGCACCTCTGACACCATGACAGCCTGACGTTAATGCAAAATAGATGTTGACATTTTTCAGACATTTAGAAAAAAACTTCTCAACCGTTAAAGACGTCACACACCGTGAGAAACTCCTCCAACTGGGAATGAAAGGCAATTTTTCTTTCCGGCCCCTTTTGTTGGATTCTTTATGTTAAGAAGCCTGGAGACTGAACACTAATTATTGTCCAGCAGTTCTGTAATTATACTTAAATATACCGGTTTCGAAGGCAAATCGAAAATACGTCACGTGAGAGAGCAGAGAAGAGCTGCTCCCCTCTGCTGCCGTGATTTACGGTCTATTCCTAGACCAGAGAGAGGACCGGAGGTTAAAGGTCGTCATCACACTGCAGGGAAGTGAACGCTGCTGTTGGTTGTCAGTCAGGGCCTCTGCAGACTAGAGGAGAGTCCCAGTGGGATCTCTTCATCATGGGTCAGTGGATAGAGGACATGCTGATAGAAGCTGTGCTCAGAAACTAGAAAACTAAAGCTCATGTTTTCTTTTTTCCTGTTGATGAATAACATTGTGGTTTGCTTTTTCCATTTCAGACGGCAGCGCCATTTTCAAGGGGTGTTTTCAACGGCCGGAAAATGTCACGCTGGCGCTTCCTTTCAACGCAGTCATCCACAACATGTCCGTGGACAAGTGTGTGGACATGTGCACAGAAAGGGTGAGGAAACATTTTGGACGTGTGTTCATGCATTGCACATGTGTACATGTAGACGTGTCTGCAGTGTGTAACGGCGGCCGTATTTCAGGAGAAAACGCTCGCTGTCCTGGCTGGAGATCGATGTTACTGCGGTTTCCCCACAAACCTGTTCTCCCTTCATGAGCCGGAGAACGAGGACATGTGTCTGCACCGCTGTCACGGGGAGGAGTTTGAGAGCTGTGGGAACGACGAGTACTTTGTTGTGTACCAGACCCAGGTTCAAGGTAAAGTTTGGCAACGCACGCGTGCAATCACAGGCACATTTGAACAAGTGGCCTTTCAGGAAGTGTAAGCTACTTCCTGTGTGCAGGACAACATACATGCACATTTACAGCACAGTGATATTATCAAGTACAAGACTTTACTCCCCGTTTCTTTCATTTTTTCACACGTCTGTGTGTGTGACGGTATTTACATTAACACAATACAAATGCAGAACTGGTTATCGATGTTCAGAAAACATGTCGGCAGCATTTATCTAAAATAAACTGCAGTGTTGTAAACTCTCTATATAATATTTTATGTTTTGTCATATAATATATAAAATATTCACATTTGACCTTAAAAACACATAACAAATATATAAATTATATTATCTCTTATAATTTCAGTAAAATAATCCTCTTACTGCAGTATGCATACATATTTTTCTATATTCAACTACGGTATATATATTTACAAAGATTTATAGTTAATTGAGAAATTCAAAGTAATATCTGTTGTTGGCTTATTCAGCTAATTAAACCACACGTCATGTTACATTCACTGGTACCGTCTTTAATTTTCAACATTTTTCCCCAAGGCAAAGCTTTATCACAACTTTTCAATAACAAAAACTTGAAGTATCCTTAGTAAATATATTTGTATGATATGATAAGTTAAAAGAAAAGCTGATATTTCATGATTCAATTTTTTCTCTCTGTCAATATCCAGTGTTGTTCTGTCTGTGGTTTGTGAGCGATGTTTCCTTGATGCACCAGACAGCTGGAGCTTAGATCAGCAGAAACCAAAGAGCCCAGTAAACAAAAAGTGACGTTTACATCTGAGAAGCAAAAAACACAAAGACAGGATCTCAGGAAATAATTTTTTAAACTGACCAAACATCCTAACCGACACATTAACGTCAGTATGTGGGTTTTATTACGCAACTATTGAGGATCAGCAGTGAGTCAAACTAACCCACACACAGCAAAAAATAACACTTTAACATCTCTGTATCCCAGTGTTTGACCTTTTCTTCTTCTCTAACGACGCTAAATGTTTCTGCCCCCAACTTCCAGTGTTTCAACATAACAGTCTTTTTTCTATAGCTCCTGTTTTACAAAATAAACAGGAAGTGACTTATTTTCAGTATCTATCTGAAGTTTGATTGTGTGAAGCATCTTGTGTTAATATTCTGCAGTGTCACTGTGTCTCACGCCACAATGTCACAGTCAGATGGCCATGCTTATCACTGCAGAAGTTTCTGTATTTCTATACATATAAAAAATGAATAATATAACCTGTGTGTGTTTTGTCAGATAACCGCTGCATGGACCGACATTTCCTCCCCACTCGTGCGAAGCAGCTGGTGGCCCTCGCCAGTTTCCCCGGGGCCGGAAACACCTGGGCTCGCCACCTCATAGAGCTCGCCACGGGCTACTACACCGGCAGCTATTACTTTGATGGCTCCCTTTACAATAAAGGCAGGCCTCAACATTTACCTGACATGATTCACAAACATAGAAGTTCGGGAATAACACTGTGCTGGATTAAACATGATCACTGTTTCACAGGATTTAAAGGGGAGCGAGACCACTGGCGGAGTGGGAGGACGATCTGCATTAAGACACATGAAAGCGGCAAGAAGGAGATCGAAACCTTTGACTCCAGCATCGTCATGATCCGAAACCCCTACAAAGCCCTCATGGCAGAATTTAACAGAAAATATGGCGGCCACATCGGGTTTGCCTCCCAGGCCCACTGGAAAGGGAAAGGTGAAAAACTATTCTACTTACTAACTTACTCTACTTATCAACGTCTACATTGGGAGGATGTGGAAATATCTCAAATTTAGAATCTTTAAACATAAAACCAAAAGCTGAAAATAGCAAATAAACAGCATGGTTATTATCTGTAGTGATGCAAAATGTCAAAGAAAATGAGGAAACAACCCTCTGGGATGTTTATGTGGTTTTCACCTGAAAAGCCAATGTGGCTGAGCACAAAGTTTTCAAAATGAAGACGTTACGAAACCATTTCCATGATAAACGGAACAACAAAGTGCCTCTTTGCGAAATGAAAATACTCAATCACTGCCTGAGGTCAGGAGTTACGTCACCTTTTATGACAGAAAACCTTTTTTTTTTAAAAAAGGTATTTGACTTTGACTTTTTTTAGTTTGGTCCATGTCCCATTCACTAACATGGAGAAGGCTGGATTTATAAATCATTCTGAAGCCTTTGAGGAGCAATGATATCGTCCATCTTTATACACAACTGTAAAACAAATCAGGGACGAGTTTTTAGCTGCTTCATTTCTATTTTTACAATATATCAAGAATGTCTGTATGCAGTGATGTTACCTATCCTCTCTTAAAATACTTCATTGTTCATGACTTAAAGAAATTAAACGTTTGGGTCCAGTAACTCATTGTTCATAAAATTAAAGACATATTTTTTCATCCCTTGCTAAGATAACATTACAAACACATACACCAAGTGTGTTCCAGTAGCCATAGCAACTGGTTTTTGTCGCATCCGCGTATCTCTCTGTGAAGATTAATTGAATTTCCAGAGAGCTGGAGAATTGCTGACGGAGCAGTTGTCACTCTGTGGAAACATCAGCACATTCACGCTGCCATTTCCAATGAGTGTTTATTCCTCGTGTTGATGGAGAAATAACACGATGACATCAGTAAAGAGAAAAGCTTTTTGACAGCTGCCACTTTGAATACAGAAGAGAGGCTCCGGTCTGAGAGTCACGGTGACATTGTGCATTGTGCCCCACATGTACAATGTGATGCACTCACCTCTGTGGAGGGAGACTGGCTCAGATGAAGCCAGTGAATCATCATAGACTCAACTCAGGGGCCAGTGTTACGTGACATATTACTAAGCACAGGCTGCTCATTTCCAATATGATGGATCTACATAAAGGCTGTTGCATAAACGTCTTTATTTGGGTTTTTGAAGTCAAACCTTTGCTGCAAGGAACATAAGTATCGTACATTTTAATGCTGTAAAACATCAGAACAACGTGTTCATATCAGTTCTTCAGCTTTATAGAAACAGCTGCTCCTGCTTTTAGATGCAGTATAATAATATTCTGTCAGCTCTGGTACTAAAGCTGCCTCACTCATTGGTTTCTGAGACAACACAGCAAACTTCAAAATTCAACTACAGCCTCATCTCAGGGTGATGATGTGAGTTAATGAAGCACAGATCCTGGCAGCAGCTGCATGTTTGAGCCAGTATTTATCAAAGAGTAAACATTTACAGGCAAAAGGTTTTTTCCTTCAGGACTTCTGTAGTTTGATTGACAAAAGGTCAAACATTTCACAGATGACGTAACGTAGCCTGCCCGTCATCCGTGTTCGGTTCCTTCCTCTTCACGTTTTTTCATTTTCTTCTCATGCATTTTTTTGATTTTTGCTTTCTTTCGGGATAAATCTGGTAAAAGTGAAATTTGAGACTAAAGTCAAATCTAGAAGTTACTTTGATTGACATAAAGTAAATTTGTTGTTGTTGTTGTTATTGTAAAGATACTTTTTTTATTTTGTGATTGACACCTGTATTTTTGGGTTCTCTGCAGAGTGGCCCGAGTTTGTGAAGAACTACGCTCCGTGGTGGGCGTCCCACACACTGGACTGGTTGAATTATGGGAAGAACGTCCATGTGGTCCACTTTGAGGACATGAAGAGGGACCTGTTCTTACAGCTCAAGGGGATGGTCCAGTTGCTGGGTCTGAAGGTCTCTGAGGACCGCCTGCTCTGTGTCGAGGGCCAGAAAGACGGAAACTTCAAGCGATCGGGGCTGAGAAAACTTGAATATGACCCATATACGAGCGAGATGCGAGCGAACATCAATGAAATGATCAGAACGGTGGACGTTGCCTTGAAGAAAAGAAAAATGGCTGGAGTGCCAGCGGACTATATGCCAAGATGATATCTGTGATCCTCCCATTTCCCTTTTTTCCTCACTTACTGGACTGTTCCGTTTTGTAGAGTTACATCACTTAAATAGTTGTTTTAATTATTTTTCTGTAAAGTCATATAGGTGGAAATTGTAGTGAGAAGAAATCAGTCTCTGTAACCTCCTATTTTCATTTTTTATTCATCCTTTTTTTATTTTCTGAACTTCAGCAGCTTCATGCATCAGTAGAAGACACAGGTTAAACTATGGAGGTTTGTTTTTCTCGTTGGCTCAATGAAAAGAACAAAAAGCACTTCTTATCCTGCTCTATGCACATGTGCTGTGTCGGCATGTGCACATGCCTTAAAATGAAGACAGTACAACGCTGACTACAAAGATCTGACTGTGCTGGGTGATTTGTTGCCAGTGAAAACAAACATTTGACCCAAAATATTTAATACAGTTCTGCAAAGTGTGTGTTGTATGAGCTTATTTACCGCAAAAGAGACGTAACTCTTATGAGAAATCAAAACATAACATTTCTGCTGCTATCAGTGACAGAATACTTCTATTTTATAGATGAACTTCACTGAGAACCTGACAACTTTGAGCCCTTATTTCGAGGGGAAATGCAATATGCAGGCTTTAATTACCTGATGACGATACTGTGTGTTTCCAAGCTTTTTGTAAGTTATTCAACTTCAGCTGTATGTTAGAGAAATCATGTTTTTTGATGATGAAGAGGTAAAAAAACTCAATTCTCGGCTCCTCCTGTTCAAGAAGAAGAATCTCTCTTGAAGGCACTGACTCAAAGAGAGAAGAGGATTTATCTCGACAGCATCTATTTATGACTAATTTGGTTCTGGATTCGTTTTCTTGACACTGGACTCGATGCAGAAAATCCAAAAAGCACTTTGCTGTGCAACACTTGCCCCAAAGATCACTGAGGAATTAGGCATTACAATCACGTTATGGACTGGAGGTTCTCATTAGCCGTAGTGATCGTTAGAGATTTATTTTTAGTTAATCATACAGAATGTGAACATTTTTATTTTGTATTGCTTTGTTGTAAGAAGAGCTATGAAACAGTTAAAGCTGGTGATAACAAAAGGCAGCACGTCTTATAATGGCTCTATATGTGCTACGCCATATGCATAAAAATAAACAAACATACAAATAAATAAACATATATATATATACACATACATATATATTAGCACTGGTGACTGAGAGACAGAAAACATTAACTGACTTCCATTTTCAATATGATATGAATATATTTTTATAGTGTGTGCTGAGACATCAAAAATATTTGTATTGCAACAAACAAGACGGGAGTCGTTTCTATTTTTAACACATGCTTTAAACTTTATTGGCTCTCACTTTCATTGACAAGCGGACACTCTCTGAACGTAGGTGTCACATTTGAATGTATTTTCTATGGAATGAATGTAATGTGATAAGCCCCAATAAATAAGTATATTGAGTACGTTTCTATGGCCTGCTCTTTTTGGCTGCACCGACCAGGGCGTTAGTGAGTGAGAAACAAAGTTGAGTTCAGCATGAAGGCACACCATTGGTCGGTGGAGTTCCGTGTGACTGACTGAATTAATCCCATTGGTCAGACAACTAAGTGTGGCATTTCTTCATTGGCTTTTGCTCTTTAAAAATGAACTGGTGCAAACTGTCTCTATCACATCATCAGTCAGGCTTATACAGGCATTTTTAAACTGATGATGGTGCCGATGAAAAGCTAAGACCATCAGATGAATGTCACTCCAGTGTTCACTCTCGTTTTTTTGCTCTGATTTGGTCTCGACCAACATCTGGCTCTTTAGCAGCTTAACTCTCTTCGCCAGCTGTTGTCTCTGGGTGTTTGCCACATGGTGACACAACTGCCTGCAGCTCAAAGGGGGGAAACGTCTGAACCAATGAACATAACAACAAAGTTTTTGTCTTGTGAAACCAAAACAAGGAGCTGAAAGACTCTAAAGCGCACTGTAGAGCTGTAGAGCTGACCACTGGGCCATGTGTTAACACATGGCCCAGTGGTTACAATAACTAATAATAACACTGACTAATGCAGCTTTAAAATGTGACTCACCGCTGGTGTTTCATTTAACATTTTTGGAGTCTGGCTCTTCCCTCTGTTCCACTGTCTCAACATAAAAATAAAAAAACAGATGCTCAAGCTCAGAGTTAAGAAGACAAATAATTATTAAATGACAATTATTTGATTAATTGGGAATAAATCAAATAATAATGAAAACACAAAGCCTCAAGATTGAGACGTTGAAGATTGCTTCAAAGAGTTGATTGTAATAAATAGAAATGACACTTCAGAACTGGGAAAACATGAAGAACTTTATTGCACAAATCATTTCCACTGTACACTTCTCATACATGAAATAAAAAAATATGCATTCATTTAACAAACTGGTAATAATAGCTGGATTTATGTTATTTGTACTGCATCATGATGAGTTGTTATACAGTAAAATCATCCCACACTGTAATCGTCCACCCATCTGAACTTTGTATTTCAGTCAAACTACGGATGCAACTAAAAAAATATGCTGCTACACAGAAATTATTGCACGACGTGGTGGCCATAAACAAAACAAAACAACACCTCTCTTTGGGTGTTAGGTCAGTTGAGAGTTCCCGTACATGAAACAGAAAAAACAGTGACCAGGTCTTGTTTCCTTTAGCAAATGTTAATCTTCAGTTTAGCCTTAATAAGGTATTAGTTCAGAGGTCAAGGACACAAATGACAACTTTACAACAATCAGTTCTATGGTAAATGAGTAACAATAATAATGATATCACACGTTTTATCTGTACATCATATTGAGAATACATTTTACCTCTGAAACACTCCAGCTGGATGAGACTGATTCCACTCACCCTGCAGTGTGAGCACATGTGGACATAATGACTCAGGCTTGCAGATTCTCCCCACAATCAAAGGCATAGTTGATGAATTGCACATATGAAAACTGTAATGTTTGGATGTGTGACATCTCTAGATGTGTGTGGAAGCTCTGCCGTCCATCGAGCTGGACCTGGACAGGTATCGGCTGGTGGTGCGGCCTTCCTCTGCATCGCGTTCTCCATCTTCGGAGAGCACGGAGCTCTTGAACTTCTGCTTGAAGTCATTGCCCAAGAAAACATACAACACGGGTTGAGGAAGCTGTTTGCTGCTGCCAAAGACGTGCCTACTTTGAGTCCAGAGATCAAGGTACCATGGTCGTAGTTTTGGTGGTTCAGCTCGAGCAGGATGAACACGTGGTAGGGCAGCCAGCAGATGAAGAAAGCAGCTACCAGTGAGCTCATCACTTTGAGGGGTTGGTGGACTTGGTCATCCTGCTGGCGCGGAGCTTGAGGATGATGACGGAGTAGCAAATAATGATGATGATGAATGGGATTACAAACCCGGCAATGAAGCGGCTCACTGCAACTATTTTGTGACTGTCTTGATGTAATGTGTAGTTGTTGAAGCAGATGGTCCTTCCCAGGTGACTGCCAACGTCCCGGAAGATCACAGAGGGAATGCTCATAGCGATGCCGAGAAACCAGGCCAGGACGACGACAATGGACGCCTTGTTGACAGTGCGCTGGTTCTGGGCCCAAACCGGAAACATGACAGAGATGCAACGGTCGATGCTGATGAAGGCCAGGAGGAAGATGCTGCTGAACATGTTGACGAACATGATGGAGGAGGTGAACTTGCACATGAAGCGGCCAAAGAGCCACTCATCCATCACCATGTTGGTGATTGCTGAACGGGGAGAATGGTGCAGAAGACGAAGTCGGAGATCGCCAGGCTCAAGTACCAAGTGGTGTTGACCCGTCTTCTTCATCTTGAAGCCAGAAATCCAGATGACTAATGCATTTCCACAGAAGCCCAGCAGGGAAAATCACCACGCTGACCACCAGCAAAGACACACACAGGAATTCCTTCAAACACGTCGCTTTGTGCTGAAAGACGGACTCCTCGCGTGGAGTAAAATTAGCGGAGTCACTGTAGTCACTGTAGTTATAGTAATAATCATAGTCATAATCATCTGAAATATTCATTGTCCTCGAGGAGCAGGGGGATTTCTGTGGAGGAAAAAAAACAACTAAATGTCCAGTATTTCATGAGCACAATTCTCTGATAAAGTTTATTTAATGTAAATATTCTGAAATCTAAATAAATTGCCGTATTAGATATTTGAATAATACCTGCAGGACAGATGTTGGGCTGCTGCTCACTTGATGGTGTCTGGAGCGGAGTGTTCGAAGAGCTGAGCTGTGAGTGACACCACACAACCTACAATCAGCTGACAGAGTTATTTCTCAATACTTATGTCCTCTAAAACACTTTCAGTACTGCATTTTGACGTCTTGCATCTTATTGGACTCTGAGGCATGTAATCTTGATCTGTGGATGACGATTTCAATCTTTTTTTTTTATAAATGCCATGAAGCAAAATTATTTGTGAAGCAGATGATTTCAGTAACAATGTCAAACAGAATACACCAAGAAAACCCTTTAAAATTTAAGCTCTTAGAAATTCAACTTAACTCTTTGACCATAATCCCATGATGGTTTTATTAAAATCATTGATTCAGTCCCACGCTGTACTTGCTTTACAAGTAAAGCTTTTAATTGTATTTACCTCTGTCAAGGGGTTAATGATTTCATCTGTGTTTGTTTGTTTGTTAGCAGGACTTTGCAAAAAATACAGGATGGATTACCATGAAACTTGGCAGGATGTGGTATGGGTCAGGCATGGTTGGATTTCCCAGGGGGGACAGGGGGTCTGCCCCCCCCCCCCTCCAGAGAGGTGACCCCCTATCATTGCAAATATAAGAAATGATCATGTTAAATATTGATAATATGTCATGACTATATGTACTGAACAAATGTTTGCTAATTATAAACGCAAAATATAGCTTTCTTAAACTTTGATGGATTGCAACCCCCTCTCTTTTTGCCACTTGTCCACCGCTCCCCCCCTCCCATGTCTCAAACACACACACGCTCTCTCTCTATCTTATTTATCACACATACTTATAACCCCCTGTGTCTGTGTTTTGTGATATGGCTCTCATGTTTCTTTCCTCTGCCAGATGTTGCAGGCACGCTACAAGAATGTTAAATTCGCCAGATGTATCTGTTCAATCCAGAGGAGGAGGATGACATGTTAGGCTGCAGTGTAAAACCATAAAACCGTGAAGGCACTGGGCATAAAGCATCGCAGTCAATTGTAACCCAGGTTTCAGATGATTTAAAAGTAATCTAAAAATAATTTCAGGTGCGCAACTATAAATCGGGGTCAGGAGGGTCACTTCCTCTTTCCCGTCTATTATTGTGAGCAGTGTGGAACAGCGTTCGGCAGCAAACATCGGCGTGGAAAATCTCCGGTAAACTCGTGACAGATCAGCGGTCAGGTTTTTACCCCACCTTTAGTCAGATGTTGTGGGACCCAAACTCTGACAGTGATGGCGAGCTACCCAAAAATGGAATAATATGGATCCAACCTCCTTGCCACTACGAGTGGTAGGAACAAACTCACCCTAACCCCCTTTTTTGGTTTTTCCCTTTTTTACATTCCAACGTGGAATATTCTTGGATCGACATAACTTATATTAATGAACTGAAAATATGTGCATGAACTGAAAATATGTGCATGAACTGAAATAATGTGAATGAACTGAAAATAGAAATGAACTGAGAAATATTTATTTTTGTTGAAAGTTTGGATTACTGTTTTTTGATTAAGTGCAAATACAACTTCTATGTAAAACCTACCTGTGTCTCCTGTGTCGTGACATTCACACATTGGGCTCCAACCGAACCTAGTAGTCCGCAACCTGCCTAATCCCAGTTGGTTACAGAATGAACACACTGATTTAATATTTCAGCCCATGCTCAGGATGCAGATGTTTCTAATAACACACGGGGAAAAAATCCCAGCTGTTGTAAACACAGGCCAGAGAACAGCGCTGCAATCGGGACCAACTAATTCAGCTTTCTATGCTTGTCGTGTTTCATGTTGTCATAATCTTTAAGGCAGATGCATCCGTCCACAGTGTTCTGTTTTTCTACTGAGCTCGAGGAAGCAGCAGCTGCAGGAAGAAGAAACACAGACGCTGCTTACATGGTTTGGAAGGTTATCATGAGTGAGGAGGACAGCATCGGTCACACCGGATTCCAGAGTCCATCTCAATCTCCCATTATCAAACAGTAGGCAAGTTGGATGAAGATGGTGAAGGAGGGGAGCTGGATGGAGATTTTGAGACAATGGAGCTGCACAACAGGGAGAAAGAAATAATGAGGGGAGCAAGGTAGATGAGACGGGAGCCGGGGGGGGGGGGAGTGGACAGAAGTACAGCAGAGAGGAGACGAGGGTCAGGGGGCAACAGGAGATGGACTGAAGCAGATTAGTGAAATGTAAATCGTCATTCATCAGTAGCTTCTAGCATTATTAAACTGTAAAATCTGATTTCATATTATTCAAATACATTTTATGGCAATACACTGTAAATGGAAATTACAGTGGGAACAGTAAACAGTATATATATAATATTTTTATGGTAGAAAAGAGTAAATGCACTGTAAAATACCAGAATCTTGCTGGCAACTGTACTTTCACGGGGGAAATCAAATCAAAAAGTGACAGTGCAGAGCTTGGTATTTGTACAGGGTTTGATGATGGTGCAGCTGGTTTAGCTCTGGTCTCACTCCAGCACATGTACATCCACTCAGACACAGGAGCAGATAGGAACAGATCCACTGGGAATGGCAGGTTAGGGAGGCTGTGAATGAATAGTCTCTTTTTGCTTAGGAAGTTTCCCAACTGAGTGAATTGACAAACAAGTATCTGCCATGATCTGGTCGAATTCTATAAATGCCTGGAGCTTCAGTTGTTTTGTCTTATCTCCTTATAGTATGGGAGACACTTAACCATCCTTTTTCTCAACAGCAACATTTATTGACCCACGTCAGTAGCATCCGCTGTCACATAATTACTGCGCCTGTGGTCGGATTCTCTCCGCACGGCGATCCTTAAATACTTGGATGGATAGATTCTTAACACAGTGCTGATGAGATCGTTGTTGGCAATTTGTTCCTCAAGTCCCTGTGAAGATGTTGCAGTTGTCAAAATTTACATTTCTCTCTCCAATTAGATTATACAGCAACTGAATATCTATACATAAAACACACACATCAGTAGAGAAGTTGGACTTTGAAAATGTCCCAGTACGTTGGAGAAACAAGCTGTAAATGCACTTAAACCTGAATGCGTATAGCTCTCTGGTAAATGAGGAAATATTTAATTGCACGGTGCAGAATGCGTACCTGACCTATTTAGATGCATTTCAGCTTAATCACTCACATCGCAGGGCATACAGACTGTGTCCTGCAGATTGGATTTCCTAATGAAGGCTGGGGTTATAAATAATCAAACACACACAGAGAGAAGGCTTTCTCTGGGAAATGCAAAGCAAAGCATCTAAGGAAACAGTGGGGATGATTTACAGTTCTACGCACTTCTACAGAAAAAAATACAGAAAAAACCTTTATGGAGTCAAATGGCAATTTCAATATGATGGATTCAAGCATTTAAGTGAGTGAGTCCCATAAAAGATTGCAACATCTAATTGTTTCAAGTTTCATGTTTCCTTCCTACCTCCTGTTTTATTTTGTAGCCGACATTACCACACTTCCTGTCAGTAAAGTTCCTGATTTGCTTCACCAGGGAGCCTGTTGACTTCCTATTATTCACCTAGAGGACACTCACAAGGTAGTCCTCGATGAATCAGGGTGAGCGGAGCTAAATGGCTACAATAATTATTTATGCCTCCACAAAAAGAGTTTTATTGTAATTTTGATATAGATTATATGAGATTTTCAGTGAAATTATACTAATTTCAGACTGATTGAAACAGTTTTCCTCGATGACATTTGGAGTCTAAGGAAAGTGAATGAAGTTAAAATATTATGTAAAGGATTAGGGTGATAAACATGTTTGACAGCCAAATGTAAATCTGGCTAATGTTGCAACTGATAACTTGTCATAGTGGCGTCAATGACGACATTCCAAGCTCACACAAACACCAGCTCAGGTCAAATTAAAATGAAGGACACCATAAAGTGGTGTATGGTGCCATCACATGTTCTTACAGAAAGGTATTTCACTCGAATTAAAAAGTCACAAATCTAAGCTTATGGAAGTAAATATTGAAAGAATAAAGAAAAATTGCAGAATATTTCTTTACCCAATAAACTCTTGTGGCTACACCTCTGTGGGCGTACTCTCCTGGTTCCTGCCTCTGTGGTTCCTGCCAGTAGACTTTTGCCCTAGTGCATTCAGTTTATTGTTTTTGCCAGATTTCCATTGTGTACATGCTTTCTCGTGTTTTTCCCAGTGTTGCCTTCCTGCATATGACTTGGTGCTTGATTAGCTGGCTTTGGATTTTTCTCTGCTCCTTCCCCGGATATTCTCTGCGTGACCATTTGGATTGAGAGTTTCTTCTCACTTACACCCGGCCTCCTCTGAATTTGAGTCTCATCTCTGGCAGTATTAGAAAAAAACGGAATTTACAACACTTCACGTGTTGTTGGTTTAAAAAATACAATACCCAAGGTTTGGTGGAGTTTGGAGAAATCTGAACTGGCATCAAATTCACATTAATCCACAATGAAAAGGTTTTGTCCAGTGGATTTAAGCTGAAGGCTTTACATTGATACCCTCGGCTCTTCACAGCGGCACAGAAACATATCCTTCAACAGTCGACTTCAGTTCAAGCACTGAGTGTATCCTGATGATCCGTCCTTCAGAAAACAAGCTGTGCTGCTCGCTGACCTCTCTTTAGAAGAGGCAAGCTGAAAATAAAATGTACCTTTGTCTGTAGATAAAACACTGTATCACATTTAGTTGTATTATTTAGACACTTCCTGTAGAGATGGGGGAAGCACTGTGGCCTTGTTACTGGGCCACAATAAACCATAAGATTTTCTTGATTTGAAAAGAGCTATATACAAACATGAAGTTTTACACTACAGAACCCATATTCATTGTCAATTTCACTGAGGAACATTTGCAGGGTCTGTGAATGTGTTAATAAATGTGTAGCTCAAGCAAATTCAAACCAATGCTCAATTTCAGGTTACTTTAAAACCTTAGGTCACATTTTCCAATGGTAAATCCTCGATCACCAATTTTTAAATGCATCTTAAGGCACATTTTAGAAAGCAGAGCAGATATTTAAAGGCACACCATTTTTTCATGCATTTAGGCTATAACTGTGCCTTTAACATTATATACTGTAGAAGATTAAATAGAATTGTTATTATAGAAGTATTTTATTTAGTCACTTTTTGTAATATTCCTCCAACACAGAGTTTCACATTTTTCTACAATTCCATGACGATAACAACAAAAAGAGTTTTGCATCCAACGTTGTTTTGTGCTCTGCAATTCATTGAATGAGTTATACCAAAATAAAAGTTCATCATTTGATTTTTTTTTTTTAAAGGCACTGCAATTAATGCCTCTTTGTTTTTTTAAATATGTGCATGGTTTTCAGAGCATCTTTACACTAATGTGATTCTGAGACACTGAGAACACAATCCCTGCTGAACTCTCTGACATTTTGACAGGAAATGCATGTGGGTGACTTTGGAACATGTTTATTTTCAGCCGTCAGCCAGCCTGAACCTTCCAGCAGGAAATTTCTTCGCTGAAATCCAACTAAAACAAATAAGCGGATCAATAATCTTATAATTCTCTCACAGATTTAAACCTCAATGTTAATATTCATCCAGCGTTTCTTTTAAATACAAGTCCAGTTTCCAAAATTTATGAAAGTGATTATTTTCATTTGTATAACCTTTAACATCATGACGTTAAATCTGCTATTTCCATGACGACCACATGAATCACCGTTACAATAATACGAAGAGTAATCCAGTTCCTCTGCTCCACCAATCAGTCTGTACAGTTCATAAAGTGAATTACTCAACAATCATTTTAAGCATCAAAAGAAGAATAACAGCATTAATGTGTCCTCAAATAAATATCCTTATTCATTAAAGTCTCCTGTGCCAAATACCTCTGAATTTGTCCGTTTTTTAAGCTTTCAATCCTGCAACAAGCCACTGAACATTTTATTCTTTTTATTTATTCCTGCAATCAGGACCAGTCTCTCCCTCCCCTGCAGTTTGATGAAGGCTCCTCTGCTGCAGTATATCAGGTTCCTCTCCTGGCTGCCAGTGAGCCGTCTGAATTGTATTTTAAAGTAACATGAGCATCATTGTAACATTAGTGTCTTCTCCTTGAAGCCCATTATACAGATTAGAGCGTAGCAGAGATGCAGCAGTCAACAGCATTAATCTGCTTACCTAAAATCCACCTCCGAATACAGATTAAACGGGGCAGACTTTTGTATTCCAGTATCAGAAATAGATAGTAATCAGGGGTTGAAATCATTTGTGGAACAAATGCATTAACCTCAGGAAGTTAGTTCATACGTCTCCATTTGGCCTTTTATTATTAGAACTAAAAGGGTTTTGCAGATTATTTGTGATGTTTGCTGCAGCATCATCACAGCCACTGTTGTGCTGCCTAACTGAGGGATAAATTCATGTGAAATTTGAGTATTTTGTATTTTTTCACCTTGAATTTGTGTGTTGTATAGACTGTATGTCTGCTGCACTGTCTTAATGATTTGACATTTGTCATTTGCTTGTAATGAACGATATCTGGAATTCCGTGATATAGTAAATCTTCGTTAGTTGTCTGGTAAACAGACACAAAAACAAATGTCAGGATTTATTTGCAAACATATATCACAGTCCTCATGTCTGACCTCCCCAGTGTCATTATCACAGCCACAAGTAAACTAGGCAAGTCAATTACCAATCTCCAGCTCAGTGAATACAGACTGCAGAAGTATTGAGCGCCCCTGAATGTGACATGAGTGTTATTGACAGCAGTCCTGCTTCTGCGAAATGGGCCAGTAGTTTGATGTTGAGATGAAAAAATATTAACATTGGTTGCTATAGGAAAAAGCAATAGGCAATAAGATTGTTTTTATCCATGATGGCATTGAGACTATGGTGTTAACGTCGCCCCCTGTTGGTTGATCATGGTCCAGAATGAAATATCTCAACAATCACTGGATGAGCTGCCATGAAACTTTGTACTTTTGACAACCGGGATTCCTACAGGATGAATATTATAATTGATTGATTATGAAATTTGTCCATTTGAACTTTGTTCAGTTTATGATCATATACCAACAAAACTAATGACATCCCTATCAATAATAGCAAAACCATCAACACAAAACCAACGACAACAAGCTATCACCATCTTTGTCAGTGTGCTAGCATGCTAACATTAGCATTTAGCTCACAGCACAACCACACAGAGCTGCAACAAGGTTACAAGAAAATCCAAGGCAAAAAGATGAATGAGCTAAAATAAAAAGTATTCAATTCAGTTCAATTATAAGTGCCAAATCATAACATTATGAGATCAAGACCTTCAAATTTATAGAGAAACTCAGCAGTTTCCACAAAAAGCGAGCACTTCCTCATTAACTGGAAGAAATCTTAGATAACATTGGGCAAACATCACATTTTTAGGATAAGTGAAACCATCAACTCGAAACCAACAACACAAACTCAGAGGACCAAACTGAACAAGGAACCCAAACCTCCTTTTATACCCTCCCAGCCTCAGCTGATTGCCACCAGCTGAGGGTCCCAGGTGCAGCCCCTTGCTCCTCATGACCTGGAGTCTGATCTCCACATGATCTCTTTGGCCACGACAGTTATCTGTGACACAACTGACTACTGAGCATTCAGCAGATCGCAGAACTCCGCCAAGGCCCAGCAGTCACATTTAAATTCACCAGAACCAGATTTTTTATTTGGATCTGCACCAAAATTCACACACTCAGAAATATCAGTCCCCGAAACATGTCGGATTTTTCCATCAAGATCCATGAATCACTTGTTGAGAAATCCAGGAACATTTAGAAAAGTGCCCGATTTCACAATGTTTATTTGAGTGAAAATAAATTCCTGGATCTGCACCAAATTTTCTTGACCCATCCTTCCACCAAGTTTTGTTATATTCTAAGCGGTATTTTTTAAATTTAAATATGATTTAATTAATGATTTTTTGTTTGTTTTTAAAGAACTAAATTGCCTTGGCCCATTTCTCTAATATAATCAAGAATAGTTTCCCTGTTTGGTTAGATTTTTCTTGTTCAAGCCTTTGGATTATACTTATAGAGGTTTAGCTTTTGTTTATCCTCCTACATTTTTTTAGATCTGTCAGTTAATTTGTCTTCTTTTTGCTTTTATTCTAATTCATCATATCATATTGTATGTACACTTTTAATTTGGTCGTTAACTCTGTGTTGCATTGTCTTTGTTGTTCACTCATTTTCTACTCACCACTATGCCTATGGAGGGGTGGGTAAAGTGTTTGAGTCCACAAAACACTTTTGGAGTTTCAGTAGTAAACAGTGTTGCAGCCAAATCCAATACAATTGAAGTAACCGGTGACCAATTCTTCAAACGTAAAAAGAAAATATCAGAAAAAATATATAAAATGCCTCCATAATGCTCCTGTGGTGTCCTCCAAGTGTCTGTAAGCTCCAACATTCAAATTCGATTCAAAACGTTGTCATTTACACCATAACGCGAGTAGATAATGAGTGAATTTAAATTTTTCGGTGAACTATCCCTTTAATGAATTGTGGTACAAACAAAATGTATTTTCTTTCTCTTCAGTATTATTATATGATTCATTTGACCTCGTTCAGAAATTGAACTGAGATTACAGAGGCTCCAGTCATTGATGTTTATTCATTAGTGTATATTTGATTAGAAAAAGAGAGTGGACACACACATGTACCTTCACATATACACACACACACTGCACACACTCATGCACACACATATACACTACACTCAGGAGGATTAGAGCTGGCTTCATGCCGACAGTAATATGCACAGATGGACCAACATGGCTGTATGTTAAATCTTTATGCAAACAGGCTTTTATCCATGTTCAGTTCAGAGGTGAAGCATCATTCAGACATGAGACAGTGGGACCTGCACTACATTATCAACCCTCACATTATTCTCGGAAAGTGTGGCACATTGTCAACATTTCTACAAGTTCACACACAAAACTCCACTTACTAATAGTTCTCTGTCAAAATGTTTTTTCTTACAAACCTACTGCTTTGTCCACAAATTAGAAATGTACTTTCTGTTTGAGCTGAATAAATGTCATGTGACACAAGAATATCAGAGGAAAAAACACACCAGAGATCGAAAGACTGGAAAAGAGCAACTTCTGTTTCCTTCACTGACCGCGTGTCACTGACCTTTCTGCTTTTAATGGAGAATAAAACTGTGATGCCCCATGACAACTAAATCTGTTGCTTGTGACCTCTGCCAGTTTTTAAACTAACACACAGCTTCAGGGAAAGTGAAGGGCTGGAACAAATCTTGAACCAATAAGTTAAAAATTATATTAATTCTGATAAAAAGAACCTTTGCATTTATTTTGCATGTTTTGACTAATCTACTTTAATCAGGACAACGGCGAGAGAGTGACAGTGCTCAATCACCTAAGTCCGGAATCTCTCCATTCAGTTTTGATTTCTGAGGGGTGTTGCAGAATAGACCCCTGACCAGTGATGTCGGGCCGAGTGACAGAAAAATGCAAACAGACAATAGCTTCGCCTTTTAGAGATATTATGCTGTGATATAGGGTCATAGTTGTGAATGGTTTGTGACTGGTTTCAGGATGGATTGGTAACAAAACATGAGCTTCTGGAATGCTCTGGGTTCCTATCTCATTTCTTGCCCTATGAAAAAAGTCAAAGTGGCTCGTTATTTCATTTACACTCCCTTTTGTTGTTCAAAAAAGGAAAATATATCAGGGGGTCTTATATCCTCGTTCATGTTACAAGTACACGCTGTACTGTATCTTGTTTCATCACCATATGAAAACATGTTAATAAAATCATTGCTTTCATCCCTCTGGTAACTAATAAATATCAGATCTAATGTTTTGCACACTTGGCATCTCACTTACTGTAGGAAGATTAGCTTATAAATGTGTTTGCACCATATAACCAGTATATTTTATCCTAAAGCTCCACCTATACCAAACATTTACTGTTATCAGTATTCTAATTTGAAAGTAATTGGATAGAGCAGACATGTCATAAATTAAGCAGCTATGATAATCCAATATGGCTCCGGATCTGTGGTGTTTATGTGATCATCTTCTTTGAACCTTCTAAATCCTGTTGGAGCATTCGCACAGATCCTACAGCTGTGAAAAAGTCTGTTTACAACTAATCCTCAAAGTGATCCCAGCCCATGGGATTTCTGCTTTTAATCACAGCGTCACAACATAAGGTATTAAATCATACAGCCAGTGATAATAATCAGGCCACATGTGGCATAGTATAAATTAGAATGATAACAAGATTCTTAAATAACCGTTTTTTGAAATATAATCTGGGTGAAAGTTTTAATGAGAGAAACTTTCTTCAATAGACAGCTGGGATCAGGCTTCTGTCCTCTGAAGCTTGTGAGAGCAGAGAGTGGGAGGAAGCCGCTGGCTATTTGTTTTTGTTTCATATGTTGAAGTCAGCCCCCAGATGGGATCTGTGTAAGATAACCATATGGGCCCAGAATGATTAAATACATAACTGTGGAGCACAAATAACAACGGAGCATTCTGTCATGAGAAGAAGCGTGTTCGTTTACATAAGAGATTTGTATAAAACTGGTTTTATTAAGCGTATTGACATGCTTGCATTTCTAAATTAGCACAAAAAAAAATTGCACACCTGAGGATTATGTGCGAGACATTCGTTTTTTTTATGTCGACATAAACCTTACATACAGCTGCATTTTGATCTATGGTGGATGGCAATAGATTAAAGGTTATCAGGATTCATCCTCTGGGGACGAGGAGCATTTTTATTAACCATTTAACAATCCGTCCAATAGTTGTTGAAATAGTTGAAATTGGTGCGAAGCAGTCGACCGACATCCTCTGAGCCAGGGGGCTACCTCAGCTAAAAACAACATGTGTCCAAAAAATACATGTGCTGTCAAATCACAGATGGATTTTTCCGTTAAAAACCTTACTACTGTACATTAAAAATAAAATCCTTATTATACAGGTCATTAGTAAATTCAGATTATCACTTGAACTACACATATTTATAAAGTGTATCATTCATGACTGATTTATAACTTAAAGCCAAAATGCATCCGATGAAAAACAGATGACTTGTATATTTATTGTATTGTATGTTGTGTGTCTAATGGTAAAGACTGATAGATGAGTCTCTATTTGTCCCCTTAAGGAAATGAGTTTGCAGCAATAATCACAGGGAATTTTCAACACACCAAGATAACAAAAAAAAAATCTCACATCACCAACACTCACACTTACAGTGCACCTTTCAGCAGCTATGGACTGACAGAGACCAGCTGGATGACCCAATTTTTGTGTTTGTTCAAAAATAGTTTGCGGAATAATGGACTTGTTTGTAGAGGGGGGGGGAATACCACCGTCCAGTTGGGAGCAGTTAAAATGAGGTAAGAGGATGTGTCTCATCACCCACAAGGATCCTATTCCTCTGGACAGCCACAGAACAGCGCCCCCCGGCTGACAGGCCCGTTTAAAGGGCATTTAAATCTGAGACTATAAGAGCAGTTTTTCTCAGAAGCGCTGATTCACTTTGCCTCAAAGTCATCAGCCTGTTTCATGAACAAGTTTAAAACAGCGAATGGAATAACATTGTTAATCAGTTGTATTGGGTTTTATCTAATTGTGTTTTATGGTACTAACATTTATATTTTGCACTTTTTGTGTGTCACCAAAGAAACCAAACAAAGTCACCAGCCCTGTCAACTCTTGGTGGTTGAAGGAAATAATGAGCCACCCACGGTTGCTGAGTCATCGCTGCGTGTTGTAAGATGTGCCTGTTAGTGCTGGAATTGGGATGTTTGACAGAGTTGGCGGCTTGAACACCCCCCCGATCCCGTGAGCTGGACGAGCCAGTGTGGAAGTGAGATATTAAGTGAAGGAAACGCCTGAGGGAGGTCTCTGGTAATGGCTGCCCCCCTCAGTGGAGAGCTAATTATTTCCGTCTACTGTCTTTCTAGCACATCATTTACTCACCTGTTGGTGGCACCGAGGCCCTCGAGCAGGTGACCGGCCTTCACGACCAGAGAACGCACAGGAGACATGGGCCTGAGGGACATATGTCTATAGTCTGAGGTTACATGCTACAGCTGAAAAGTATAACCATACTGAACTCATTGTGTTCTATTGAAAGGCAGGTTTCCCTCCAACATATAACTTACTTCAGTGTTGTGGGAAAAGCAAGAGCACAGGGACAGATTCATCTGTATAACCTCATACAAGTTTAATGTTTAATGACGCAGGAACATTCCACAACCAAAGTGGCACATCTCACATCGTATTATTACGCCAATGTTACACATCACTCATATTACGTGCATGTAAGGTGCACTGCAGGACATAACCCCCAGATCTACATTAAAAACAATATATAATATTTATATAATAAACATGAAATACATTATGTAGAACTGAAAAATAAATGTTATTTTTTTAAATGCATTGTATTTTACATTATCACCAAGACCAAAGATCAGGCAAATTGTATTGTATTGTCCTCATACACAAACACAAATTACTATTATATTCATAAAGAGTGTTTCTATGTCAAATTACTGTTTAAAGCAAAGAAAGAGAAAAGAAGAGAAGACAGATAATTGCATGAAGTGAATAAATCATGTTTAGTCTCTCTAAAGAAAAGAGGTCAGGGGCAAAAGGCCTATTTAATGCACAATCGTTCACTAAACTCCATCATCCATTATTCTCTTGGATAAATGTTTCACATTTTTATGTCCTCTGTGACATTGAAATTCATTCATGCACATTCATGTCGTACGTCAGTGGTGGGACCTCTTATTTAAGAAACACCAGATGAGTAACAGTAATGGCTGCAGCAGAGTTCACAGAGGAGCAGTGAAAAAGAGTGAGGGCGGAAAACGTACAGCTTCATTTTACTGTAAAGCGCACTGTAAAGTGTTTTCATGGAAGAGCCTCTGGACAGGCTGAGGGCAACCAGCCACGATCCTCTGTCCTCTGCTCTTGTCGCCAGAGAAAACAAGACATCCCAACCCCTCGAATCGTCTCGTAAAAGCATTTGTCAGTCTGTGTGTGGATCTCGCGTTTTTGCAGCAAGCCCTCCATTTAGAGGTGTTCTGGATGCTGACAGTTGAGGACAGTTGTTGCTCCCAGTGCAGTTCTCCCTCACTCTGTCATCCATTTCACAGTCCCCCTGATCCCTGCTCTCTGAGCCATCCATACTCCGAAAGTGGAAAGAGAGCCACCATCCCTCTCTCTGACTGTCTAATGAGGTCCTCTATCGCTGACACCCAGCTCTGTCACCCAGAACAAAGCCTCTTCTCAGACAGAAAGGCGAGCAGACTGACGGCTCCACAGAGGCAGCAGAGAGGAGAGCTGCTCGGGGAGGAGGCCTGTGCCAGGGGGATTTATTTCCTGCCCTGACAGGTCGCTCTTTTTCCAGGTGGGCAGATGGATTTTCTACCTCTAGAAGCACAGTGCCAGCAAGCAGTGAAAAGACAGGGTGTTATTTTAATCGCGTGCGACAGGTCATCTTTGGAGTGTGCTTCAAGTTAACATGTCGGCTGGTGCGAGGATCACACTGATGCACGTAGCATTCTATTACTTTACAAAAGTCACAGACTATTCAGTGACAATACTCCCACACATGTTAATGAAGAGGCTTACAGTATTATTCATGTTTCACAATATGATAGCAGAGGCTTTAACTTTTCTAAAAACGGCTCAATCCTGATAATAATCCCTATGTGACATGAGGTTGTCAATTGCATCAACACCAATTAGAATTAGTGCTCATCAATAATTCTAACTGCAGACTCGTGTAGTTTTATGTGTTACCACAGCTGAGGGGGTTTTAGTGAGCATATGCCAGATGGGCATAGAATTAGTCCACAATATGACCAGAGGGCCATTCATTTCATGCCATCATTTCTCCCTGATCAGTCGTTCATTCTACCATATCCGTCATTGCCTTTCAATGAAAGCAGAATCTGCACATGCTCGTTGTGGAGGCTCATGTGGAGAAATGGCCGACATGTCACAGCTTTCATGCTTATTTTTGGTGTCAGCAGCTGGACCAGAGCCAGACAACAGAATCCAAGAGAGGAGCAAAACTTAGCAACAAACAAAGTCAGAAATATTAGTAGACTCAGCAGAGACCTCATCTAAGAAGCTGTTTTGAGTTTGAGGCCATGATGTGGGAGTGATGGTGGGAGTGATGGAGGGAGTGATGTGAGAGTGATGTGAGAGTGATGGAGGGAGTGATGTGAGAGTGATGTGAGAGTGATGTGAGAGTGATGGAGGGAGTGATGTGAGAGTGATGTGAGAGTGATGTGAGAGTGATGTGAGAGTGATGTGAGAGTGATGGAGGGAGTGATGTGAGAGTGATGGAGGGAGTGATGTGAGAGTGATGGAGGGAGTGAGGTGAGAGTGATGGAGGGAGTGATGTGAGAGTGATGGAGGGAGTGAGGTGAGAGTGATGGAGGGAGTGAGGTGAGAGTGATGGAGGGAGTGAGGTGAGAGTGATGGAGGGAGTGATGTGAGAGTGATGGAGGGAGTGATGTGAGAGTGATGTGAGAGTGATGTGAGAGTGATGGAGAGAGGGATGTGAGAGTGATGGAGGGAGTGATGGAGAGAGGGATGTGAGAGTGATGGAGGGACCAAAGTGCAAATGTACAGACATGAATGGACAACCTGAAAACATAATACTTGCAGCCATGGCTGTCGCCAGACTGTGTGAAGAAAAGAAATGTATTATTCGTATCAGTACTATTAATATTCACTAATCATTCTCAGCACAATGCTTCTAATTTGGCACCAGGGGCTAATGCTGAGATAAATACAGTACACCAAAAAATATTAGTAAGCTCAACAGAGACCACATCTAAGAAACTGTTTCTGTGAGGATCTGTGACAAGAGTTTGAGGCCATGTAATATTATAAAAGTGAACATTTATCTGCTATATGAAAAACTAGTCAGCATGTTTGGTAGTATGTGTGTTGAGCCATGACAGGGCATCTTAAAGGATGTAGGAGATCTTACAACTATCATCTAACATTCATTTTTACTGGGAAGGAATAAATAAAATAAAAAATCTCTATAGCTGTATTGTATTTCCATACAAATGTACAGAGGCTTTATCCTTTTCTTTATTCTCAATGCAACAGGTCCAGGCCTGGTTTCATTCACTATGGAGGCAAAGCTGCTTCCAAGGCAAAGAGCTATAATAAAGTATCTTGGTTCACACAGCACAAGGTCACACACGTTGCAGAGCCTGTGTTCTACAGGCAGCAGACGTCTTTCCACCCATCACTGTTAATCATTGGCAGCATGTTGATTAAATATTCCCCCAAGACTTTTTTCTTTCTTTCTTTCTGTCTTTCTGAGAATGAGGAATCAATGTGAACATGCTCTTGGCCACTATAACTTGCTACAGCCTCATCTTTGCTATAAAAAGTGTGTAAAAGAGCGCCTGGATAATAGGAAGAAAGAAATAATGTGTCTCAAGCGCACTCGAAGAGGCTGCTCCATTATCTTCCAAGGTGAAATGTCTGAGGGAGTGTGGAGAGGCGCTGAGGGACTCTCTGCTGGTAAATGATGTTAATGTGCAGCTCCAGGTCTCATTGTGAGCACAGGGTACAACACATAGACGGATTCAAACCTGCTGAATCTCTAACTGCACGCACGAACATCCACACGGTTGTTCATTGAAGACTTCCCCTGCACTGTCTGTGGTTGAGTCTGAGCTGAGAATGTGTAATAGTGTTGGCTTTGGCTCACAGCCAAGAATCAGTCCTCATCACCACACAACCATGTTCACAGCTGCTGGTCATTTCTGTACAGGCACTTTCACTAGATGATGCAAACTCAATTGTAAAGGCTTTTGAAATATACATAAAGGCTGACAAAACTGAATACCAAGGGCACGAAGGACAAGTGTAAAAAGAAGTGGAAGATTACAAATTGTTATAAAAACAAGGTAGAAGCTGAGCAGTAAGCTATTAATCTTAATGTTCATTTTTATTGCTTTGAAAAACTGCACGGTATTCAGATCAATCTTTTTGAGGCCAATAGTGTTGCTGCTGTCTTCACAGGATTATACTGCAATATGACTGTGATATTTGCATAACAGAGCAAGGCTGCCCTCTTCTGTCTGCTCTGCATTCAAATTACAGACGAAGAGCAAGTGGTGCAAAGGTGCAGGAGCCAACATCTGCATCATCAAAAGATACTGAGCAATTAACTTTAATTGTACTTTGAAAAAGGTCACTCTAGGGGGGGTTTGAAGACCTACAATGCAATATAGAGACAACCCTGAGACAACCTGTGCCTTTATCCAACCTGAGAAATTAAAATTAAACAAGAAAATCCAGAGATGGAAACAGAGACAGCTTCTTATTTGATGTGACGTCGCTGATATAGACTCAGAGTGAGTGACCTTTACACTCTGTGCTGCAGTTGATAGGACCAATATTTAATTTATTGTAAAACCGTATGAATGCCAGAATGTTTTGGATGGATGTTCAGAATTATATCATATAATTATGAGTACAATTGGACAAACAATTCATATTCAGGAAAAAGAAAGTTAAGAGAGATATGTGTTGGATAAAGATGTTATATTCTTCAATACAACTGTTTAGTTGATGGACAGACGCAAAACTAATTTTAGGTTAATTTTGTTCAAATCAAGAAATACATTCATATAAAAAGAAGACCCTTACTATTATGTATGAGAAATTGTTATGGACTGATGATACATAACTTAGAATTTCTTTCGTTTCTTTATTTTATGTCTTTATTTTTTGTGTATATGCACTTCCAAATAATAACGTTGATCAAATTTGAATTGATGCAATTTCGTGTTATTTGCACGAGCGCCGAGCCACATTCTGTTCAGTTCTACAAAAACAAGGATATAAAACTCACTATTAAGCTGAATTGCTCAGTTCAGTCAGTGACAGAAATTTAAAATTCTGTGGATAAAAAGTGAAAAAAAAAGTTTATTAAAGAAGTTTTAAAACTGCATTAGAATGAGAAAATTCATCATATATACTAATGTATTTATTACTTTAAGATGCATAAATCTGAATCAAAGATATGTCTAATTAATAAACTTAAAAATTAGACATATTTTGTCGGGTGTTCTCTACTGATGTGTTGTACTGTGTTGAGGTCAGAGTTGCCTGAAAGACTAAACTCGGGGCGAAATATCCCACTGTTCAGCCAATCAGAGACGGCTACGAATCATTAGTCGTATTGCTGCGTCTCAGCCAATAGAAACGGTCCTTTAATGAAACCCTGACCAATGATATTGGAGAATGTTGACATGTCTCAGGAAGTAGATGATGTGTACACGGACTGTAGTGACACTGAGGACAAGCGTTTTGTGAATGATCGAATCCTTCGTTAATTCTGTAGTTTCACTTCAGAGCTAAGTAGCTAACAGCTAAGCTAACCTAACCGGTGTTTCCTCGCTGTCTCATGTCGGCCGGGCTCTCCTCCCCGACAGCCGCCGTCCGCCTCTCCTAGCTGGGGTGGACATACATGGGGACCCGTGTCGCCAGAGAATGGAGGCTCTAACCCGGCGTCATCATGGCTGCTGTGTCGGTGTGGCGCTACACCAGCGGCCGAGTCCTCGGAGGCTGGGCCCCGCTGCTGTGCGTCCTGCTGGGCTCTCTGGTGGCCCTGCTGCTGCCTCTGGTGGGAGTCGAGGACCAGTGCTGCGCCGCCATGAGGGGCATCGCCCAGCTGCGGTGCCAGCTGTGGGGGAGACCTCCTCCGCCTCCAGCGGTGCAGTCCACCAGCCTCACCGTCCCCTTCACCGCCCTGGATGTGCTGCCTCACCGGTCCAAGCCCAGCAAAGGTACAGCCGAGGACCCACCAGTGGACTGACCCACCACAGACACACTACACTGTGCCATATGTCAGTTAGCCTTATGCTAACAGTGAGTTATCAACACTCACAGGTACCTGACGTAAATAAAGAATAATGGTTTATTTACTTTCTAAAATCAGTTTTATCAGCCAGGCTCTAATAGTAAAATATCTGTCTTCTATGTTTACTTGAAATTTCTGTTCACTTTTTCCTTCCTCCTGTTTTTGTTTGACCTTTTGAGTTACAGCTTCTACAAGTTGTTTAACTTAAATACATATATTTCTAAATCATTTTGTTGATTTTTATAAAGATTCTAATTCAGTTATCAGAGGATAGATGGTGAACTAATGAACGCACAGATCAAGGGTAGATGTCTTGAGTGTGAACTTAGGAAAGAATTCGACTGAAATGGACCATTTGTAAAAAAATGTATTGTATGTGTTTATCTATTTTTGTTTTCTAATAGGGGGAATATATGATGATGTTAATAGTTTCATCCTGTTTCACTTGTGTTGGAGTTGACCTTGTGTATCACCCTCGGTTTACAGAGATGCTGCTGGAGTCTAAAGCGGCGCTGCAGCAGGCTCTGGAGATGAGGAAACTGGGGAAGAGGGAGAAGGCTCACAAGCTGCTGGTGCACGCTCTGAGTATGAACCCTGACTTTGTGGAGGCCCTGACGGAGCTGGGGACTATTCTGGAGGAGGAGAAAGATGTCGTCCAGGCAGACCATCTCTACACCAAGGCCTTGGCCATCTCACCGTGTAACGAGCGGGCCCTAGTCAGCCGAGACCGAACTCTACCCCTGGTGGAAGAGATTGACCAGCGTTACTTTAGCATCATTGACAGCAAAGTGCGCAGGCTTATGTCCATTCCTAAAGGCAACTCTGCGCTCCGTCGAGTGATGGAGGAAACCTACTATCACCACATCTACCACACGGTGGCCATCGAAGGCAGCACGCTCACTCTCTCTGAAATCCGTCACATCCTTGAGACGCGTTACGCCGTCCCTGGGAAAAGCCTGCAGGAGCAAAACGAGGCCATTGGTGTAGATGCGGCCATGAAGTACATGAACACAACACTTTTGTCCAGATCAGGCGCCATCACCGTCAGCGACATCCTGGATATCCACCGGCGAGTGCTCGGCTATGTGGACCCTGTGGAGGGAGGGAGGCTGCGCACCAGCCAGGTGTTTGTGGGCCACCACATCCCGCCGCACCCTCAGGACCTGCAGAGACACATGCAGGAGCTGGTTCAGTGGCTCAACTCTGACGAGGCCCTGCAGCTGCACCCTGTGGAGTGTGCAGCTCTCGCCCACTACAAACTGGTGTACGTGCACCCGTTCATCGACGGCAATGGACGCACATCGCGCCTGCTCATGAACCTTGTCCTGATGCAAGCACGATACCCACCGATCACAATTCGCAAAGAACAAAGGGCTGAATATTATGCCGCTCTGGACACAGCCAACGAGGGGGATGTGCGGCCTTTCATTCGCTTCATAGCCAAATGTACAGAGATAACATTGGACACTTTACTGATTTCTACGACGGAGCACGCTGTGGGGCTGCCGGGGTCCAGACATGAACAGGACTGTTCCGACTGCAAACAGACCATCCCAATACACAACTGAGCTGGAGCTGGGGGAGAAAAGGATGAACCATGAAAAGCATTTAGAAATAAGTTAAAACTTCTGTAAAAACAATCAAATCCATGTCCTCAGTTTGAGTTCTTTCCTGCTGAATTCACTGAAACTGCTGCAGGATGATTAATTGAAATGTTTAAGATTGTTTTTGGTTTAGGTTTGTTTTCGTACAAACCCATTTCTTAGTTTTATTTTAAGGAGTTTAAGGTATTTTGATTCCCATTAGAATCCAGTTTCAGGTTTGACTGCTGGTGATGTGAGGAGGAAACAGCTTTGTGAGATGCTTAAGTTATTTTCACTGCTGACGTGTCCAGTGTGTGAACATTCACTTCACCATCTTCGGCATCATGACGTGTCATGACACTGTAAAGCACTTTCAACTATTTGATAACTTATTTTATTCTAAACTTAAAATTGTAACTTGTATAACTTTCATTGTCTTCGGGTTATAAAGTTTATTAATGAAAAATGCTGTGAGTGCCATACTGGGATAAAAGATGATTTACATGACTTTATTAAAACAAGTTTTAGACCAGAGAAAAAACATGACTTTTTTTTTTTACAGGACCCAAGAAATAATACAGTAAAAACGGCTAAAGAACAAAACAAGCAGAAAAAAAGCTATTTACTGTTTTCACCTTTTATACCAAATTTAAAACAGACGATAGAAATTATACAACACAACAATGCACATAAACCACCTTTGTGAAGGCGGATAGTGACTTGGAGATGAACATATTTCGATTTTTATTTTATTTTTTAATATCAGGCCACTTTGGTGAAAGCAATACATATAGCTTGTATTCCGTCTGTTTTTAAAACGTAGATTTCTATTTATTACAAACTACAGTGACCTTTTTGAGATGAGCATACTGACCATAAAGTACACTGTTAGTATTATCCAAACAAGCAACGTGGAGAAGACAAATGGTTGAACCCTAAGACGGGAAAACGGAAATGATAAAAACTGCATAGATTCTCTTCAGCCTCAAGGAGATAGGAAGTGAAGCTGCTGTTGGAGCTGTTGGAAAAACTGTGGCTCATTTAACAACCAAGTTCATTCAGAGGGTGAAAATCCACTCTACTGAACACATGAAGAATACCAGGTCCGAACCACATTCATTAAACTGCACTACTACTGTCCACATGTACTTACCACTAACTCATGATTTCTCTTATATCATTGAACTGTTGCAGATTAATCTCAAAATGTTTGTTCTGTAGAACTTAGGAAAACTGAAACACTCAGTCCTGAATACATTAATTCCACGATAATGTAAGACAAGGGAAAAACTAAGAAATCTCACATTTGAGACGTTGCCAAATATTTTTCTGTCGATTCCACTAATGGTTGCAGCTGCTTCACTTCTGGGTGAGGCTGAAGATTCAAACCAGTGGACACAAATGAAAGCACAGCCACATCAGTCTGGGATTAAACAGATTCCTGCAGCATCAACAACACTCTGCTTATGTGTACACTCTTTCATAAAGCTGGACAGAAGATGGTTTGTTTCCCTCTGAATCGCTTTCATTTCACAGCGGACTGATACAGGTAATGTGGTGATACATGTTTTTTATCCTGAACACAGGCCACATTTTCACAGATGAAAGTATTAGAACAGAAATTATATCTAGATATACTCTTAACTTGTTATCAAGCATGAGCAGAGCGATTCCTGGTGTAATCACCTGGCCTCAGACAAAGCAAACTAACATAATAATTTGCTGGACCCTCTAGCAGGGCTCCATTGCATCATAACTCAGATGGTAATATGAGAAAAATGTGATTTAGTCTTAATATATAGTCAGAAATCTCTGCTAACCTTGTTATCTGTGTCTTCAGAGGTCAAAATAAGCTACACCACTAAAGTCCTAGGTTCCATAAACACATCTGGAGAATACGACTCATCGTCACTGTTGCACACTCAACTTATTTACACTCACACACACCAACTATATTACACTTTTGCATGTACCCTTTTTTTCTTTATCTTTTTTTTTTTTTTCTTAAACAACATTCACAAGTTTGTCTGTTCTGAATATTTAAAAAAATACTCTGCTTCGGTCAAATCCCCTTCACGTTACAACAAAAGAAAGACACCTGGCAACATACAACTTACATTATATTTACACACAAATATGATACACTTGTTTTTATAAAATTGCCTGCCAGCCATCTTCAAACACACCCATCAAAAACGATCTGTCACGGGATTTAAGATGGAGGGTGAGAGTGTGGCGATTCAGGCCGTCTCGCAGTAGCGGCAATGGGAACAGAACTGGGATCAAAGGGAAATAAGGACACCAATTACAGAAGAATCACAGAAACTAATTTGTAAGGACACAAGAAGGTTTTTCAGTGTGATTCTCCCGCTCGTCTTCTCACTTATTGAGAAGCATCCTGGCAAAGTCTGAATTCGACAAAGGTTTCGTCTCCGCGGCTGCGTTTGCTGAAGCACTGCCAGGTTCTGGCACCGGCTCGGCTGGGGACCCGTTCTCCACTTTGCTTGGCCCACTTTGTCGGTGCAGGGAGCGAGGGAGCAGTGACAGCTGGGTGCGGCCTCTTCCTCTCCTGAAGAAAGAAAAGCCAGCTCTGTATTAGTGCAGTTACAAATTAGAAAAAGGCAGACTTGCAGAAAAGCAGAGAAATAAACTTACGCTCCAAAAGCCTGGCGAGGCATTATGTCTGCCATAAGTCGACTGGAACCAGGTTTGTCGGCCATGCTTCTCCGAGGAGGGTTACTTATAGCAACACAGATTTTGTTGCCCTCCACTTCAGTGTCGTCTAATTTCAGAACAGCCTGAGACGCCTGGGTTTCATCTGCAAACTCAACATATGCCAGACCCTGCAGAGATGCACAGCAAGAGATGGTTAACAATATTAGCAGCACAGTACAGCTCCACTTTCCTCCGCATGTGTGGACTCCTAAATGGTAACTATTAGCTCAATCAAGAGCACACTTTAAAAACGTCACCTTGGGTTTTCCTGAGCGATACGTGACCAATCGGACCTCTCTGATGGTGCCGTGGCCTTTGCAGAGTTCCTCCAGTTGCTCCTTGGTGCATGAGAACGGCAGCCCGGAGATGAAGATTTTGTGTCTCTCCATGGTTGTGTTGTATTTAAACACCTACAGGGACATGAATGTGAAGATGTCATCAGTGTTTATGTGTGGTTCCCTTATTTAAGACACTTTTTAAACCAAATAGATTCAACTTAATCCATGTTTCAGTCTCAGTCCGGACAAAGTATGATGGAAACCTTGTGGCTTAAATTAATTGATTACACATTTTTCAATAACACCCACCAATATGTCACAATAAATCCAAATGAGATCAAGTCAATGTGATTTAGAATAAGTGGCATATAATAGATGGATTAAACCCCAAAAAGCCTTTTGATGAATCACATTGGGTTCATATTTACCTTAAAGTCAGGGTTTTTGTTTTTATCCACACAAGGTGACACAAACATGGGCCTGCCCTCCACCTCCCGTCTGTCCAGCTTCAAGGCTTCAGGGACTGACACCGGGGACTCAAACTGTACGTAGCAGTAACCTTTGAAGTTTCCTTTGGTGCCGAAGACAGGGCGAACCTCTTTGATGGGACCGCACGTCTCAAACAGCGTCCTGAGCTTCGACTCCGGCTCCTCCAGGGTGTACGCCATGTTGCTGATGAACACGCTGCTGTTATCGTTTCGGAGCTCTGGCTTGTCATCGTTTGGCTTCTGAGCAGCAGCCATGCCTCCCTGCTGGCCTTTTTTAGCCGGCTTATACCCGGGGGGAGCATTTCTCCCAAAGAGTCCTGTCTCGGTCTCCATGTACTCCTCTCTGCTTTGCTCTCCGTTGCCTCTGTGCCTTTTAGGAGCTTGTTGTGTCACAGAGAAATAGATTAAGGTCTATAATTTAGTTTGGCTTAAAAATAAAAAGTTCATAATTAAATCAATCTTACCAGAGTCTTCATTCCACTTGTCCTGATAATTATTGTTATCTGCTTTCCTCTTCTCTCCAAATCGAGTTCTGCTCTGGACCTTCTTCTGAGACTTCTTATCAGACTTTGATTTCCGCCGCTGATCCACTTTGTCATCCTCTTGGCGAGCAAAGTTGGCTTCTTTCTCAGCCGCCTAACAGACACAACGTGGTAACATTAGCCAAAAGCAGCTAATTGATACTCCTGCACTGTACACTGCTGATACATGCTCTTACCTTTGCTCGTTGCTCATTGATCCTGTTCAGCCGGGTCTCTGTCTTCTGCACTGCCACGTCCCAGCCCTCCAGAGAACCTGACACAGAATACAGGCACAATGTAATTCAGGAAAATCTCATTTATCTTCATGTTAACTTTGGTTTTAATGTTGTGACTCACCCTCCACTCGCTCGAAGGTGAGCAGGACTTCACACACATGCTCTGGGTAGTCAGTGGTGCATTGAACTGCTCTGTGAAGAGCTTTCCGACAGTGAGCAGGGTCACCATAAGACCTACAGAGTCAAATCATTTTGGTTAATTGAGCTTTCAGTACTTAATTTCAAATAAACTTTTCTCCTTTCAGGCAAAGACTGACAAACCTTTCAAGGTTATAGTACTCCAGCCACATATTGGCATATTTAGCGTTTCCTTTTGTCATGATGCTGTCCCACAGTTCTCTGGCTTTTTGCATGTTCTTGCAGTGGAGGGCCTGGTGGACACAAAGAAAGTTTTAATGCAAACTGTTTTATTACACGTACAAGTGATAGGGGTTTTGTCTTAAAATAACTTTAAATCACATTATAAATATCATTAATAGTATAATCCACTAAAACTGTTACATTTTGGGGAAATTATTTCTCAGAGTAGTTATAAATCTCTGAGCTTTTACTAACTTTTTCTTTCCAAACACAAATACACACAACCAAACAGAAATCAAACTCTTGGAAATGGACGTCATAGGAACAGTTCTTACCTCTATCCTCGCCCAGATCTGCATAACGATACAAGACGGATCTCCGCTTTCACCAAATCCTACAGAGCCACGGCACAAAGAACAATGAATCACTATATGAAACTCAAACGAGTACACCGCAAAAAAAAAAATGGCAGTGAGATCTGCTTACTTTCTTCCACATCTTGTTTTATGTAGTCTAGAGATCGAGAGAAGGCTCCTCGTAACTCCTCTAACTCTTTACTTGATTCTGAAACATAAAAAAAAACAAGTAACACCAGCAGCAGGGGAAAATAATGAATTTGTTCTTTTTGTTCCCGTTTCTGACACACAACTGCTCTCACCTTTACTGAAATCCACACGTCTCCGCAGGTAGTCCAGGTACGCCTGCCAAATTTCCACATAATCTGTAGCTTGAATGAAACCGGCATTCAGCGCCTTCTCAAAAACATCTGTGTGGAACAAAAATGAACATTATGTTAATAAAGCTGTTTTCAGACATGCACTGGACTCTGCGATGAAACAAGATCAAATGTACCACTGTAAGGGTCTGGGATTTCCCCTAAGATTTCTCCATAGTGGGCTAGTGTTTAAAAACATATTCAAGATAGGGACAAAACAACATCTTACACACCCCAGTGAAATAAAACATATGGGTCAATTTCAGTATGTTTATCACAGATACGTATCAACAGCAATAAATGAAAAACACAGCTATCTGGTGACCTGAGACAATCTGATGCTCTGCTCCATGCCTCTCCAGAGCGAGCAGGTAGCTCTTCCACAGACCCATGGTCCAGGGGCAGTTCCTGACAGCACGTTCATGAATAGGAAGAACCAAGTCCTTGATCTTCAGCTGACGATCCTGAAGAGTCACAGAGAAGACATATGACTAAATGGTTTAAATGATCCTAAAGAAGCTGAAATATTTACTATTGAAGATGTAACAACTACATTTCCTTCTAACACATTCATGTATATGCTTGTCTGCCCAATTTACATGCAGTAAAAAAAACACAGAGGAAACACAGTAACACTGAAATATGACTAATGCAAAAAATAAATAAATAAGTGGATAAATAAAAACACGTTGAAGTAGGAGTGATGGAGTGTGAAACAAGTCCAAACTCTGCACAGCTAATATCACAGACAGCACAGGGCCAAACACTGACCAATACTCACAAGATACAAGGTGTATTTTGCCCAGATGTCTGGTACCAGGCAGTTCTCTGCCAGAGTCCGCTCAAACGTTATCTGGACGCGAGCTGGGTCGCCATCCTTTAGTTCAAAGTCGATGTAGGTCTGATACTCTGTCATCTTCGGGGGCTCTGCTACCAGCTGCAGCAGAATAACAGCACACAGATGTAAGAGAATGAAATAAAACGACAGACATAAAAGGCTTTTAGGAGAACAACTGTAGCAAACAATAAGTCCATTACCAGTGACTCTTCCAAAGATCTGCGCTTATCCATCTGCTGCGTAGCCTTTTTGTACTGATGCATGGCCGTCTCAGGAACCCCGTGTTCAGACCACTCGCCATACTCTGCATAGGTGGCTTCCATGTCTACAAAGCAATGGAGCACAATCATGTCCATTATCAGTGAAGATGCACACCACATACAGTATTTACAAAATGTAGAGGGGTAACATTAAGATTTGCAAATGTGTTAAATTCCATTCAACTGGGCCATAATAAAAAAAGCAGAACACCACAAGACATTCTGGTGAACCTTTGTCCACTTCCGAATCTCGAGTGCTCTCTTTCTAAATCTGCATTTCAAAGGCCACGTCACAACGATAGATAATATTCATCACACCAGGCAGCTTTTTTTTTAAATGTAGTAATAAAGTTTTTCAGATGGGCCTTGACATGCAGCCCTCACAACAGAAATCCTGCCCATTTTACAGCAGCGCGTCTACACGGAAGTGGCACCATGCTTACCCATTAAGGGGACGGCCAGCTGACGGCGAAACAGTGTATGGATTCGCTCGAGCTGAGTGTTGAGCAGCTCCTGCTCCTCGTGGCTGGGAGTCCTGCCAGGGGGAGGCTGAGGGGAAAACAGATGTGTGAAAATGTAGCAAAGACCTATTAGTTTAAGATCCAATGACTTCCACATTGTAAGTATTTTTACAGAAACAGAAAGGCAAACTCCTCTTCCGGCAATGGGAAGAGAGTCAACCGCCGTCTTGTAATAGGTTTAAAAAAACCTGCGTTTACCTGCTAAATTTAGGTGTAAAAGAGTTCTAAGTGTCTAATTATCTAATACCATTTTGGAAAAATTAAATTTTCTATGGCATTCACACTTACACAGCAATAAAAACAGAGTCTATTTGTGACGCCTAATAAGATCTCTTATTGTGATGGAAACACTCACCTGGACTGTGGACAGAATGGCGTTCTCAAACTCTCTGTACGCCTCCCACACCGTCTGTCCCTTGTTCATGTGAAGCCCCACAGCCGTCACCGCTCTCTCAAAGATGGATCTCACCTTGTCTATCCCCCCAGGTGAGCCCATGCCACCAATTGAATACTGAGCATATTCAAGCCAGATATCTGGACCTGGGTATAAAAACAAAGAGTGTAAACAAATGTTAAGCCTGTGTTGACAAATGTTAAGCCTGTGTTGACAAATGTTAAGCGTGTGTTAACAATGCTACAATGCACTCACAGATATAGTCTTTTATTGCTCTCTCGAAAAGTTCATACACCGTTTCCCGGTTCGACTCCTCCTCAGTCTCAGTCAGACGGATCTCATCCTTGAGCCAATCCAGCCAGATCTCTGCAGAATTAAACAAAATGAGATTTCGGGTTGCACAAATAATGCAGGGCTGCTGTCAATTGATTTTTTTTCTGGTCCCTCAGAGCATTTTAGACAAACACCAACCTTCCGTGAGAGGGAAGAGTTCACTCATCTTCTGCCTTGCCTTTCGCAGTCGGATCAGTTCTCCCTCCTGCCTCAGCAGTTTGATGAGATCCACATGGCAGTTGTAGTCGAAAGCGTTGATTGACAGCTGAAAAGACACAAAGACGGTGGGTGAGGCATAATAATATCATCCCAATTAACCCATTCTCTGCTGAATTTACTTAGAAATGTATTAACACTCCAGAGGAAATATCCTCAACCATATAAGCAGCAATGATTTCTCAGAAATTGATCACAACAGTTTTGATATTATAATTGCAGCAAGAAATCTAACCAAGATACAAACAACATGAAATATGAGACAGAATCTAGACATATCACCCACCCTGGGTACCACAGATGTATATACACTCAGCTGCAGGTTTAGTGGGTAGTCAGAGCTAAAACTAATGATATTTAATACCACAACCAGGGTATTAACTACACTGGAGCTGAAAACATCTGATTGATGAATATTTTGATTGAAATGTTGAAGTGACTCTTCAAAAAATGTGCCAAACAACCCCTCGTCCCTACTTCTGAATTTAGAGGAGCTGTCCTTTTTGAGGTAATCAATAATTTGGGGTATTTAAAAAAAAAAATATTTGTCAACATAACTGAAATATTGATCAACGATGAAAGTAAGTTAGTTGCAGCTCTAAATCTAAGGCTCCTTTTAGCTGATACGGTTTCATTATGGTCCCTTTGGAGGCGGTAGTTTATGATCCAGTGTTACTTTGCAACAGCAGCAACACAAAGATCTACTAAAACATGAATGAAGTTTAGTCAACACTTCTCTGGAAGTTTCAACTATACTTACTAACTAAACGATTGGACGATCTGTAGCAGTATTATCATTATTAGTTTAAGCTATGTGTACCTAATAAAGTGGAAGCTGTGTGTAATCAGTCATGCTGCAGTAAATATAGACTAGCTTTGAATTTGTTGTTGTAGAAGCACAGACTATATAATATAGTATATATATATATATATATATATATATATATATATATATATATATATATATATATAGATATAGAATAAGAAGGTTGTAATCCTACATATTTAACACAACAGAAAAGACCCATGTGTCACCAGACAACACGTTAGCATCACATGCTAACCACGACCGCTAAATGAATGGCGTCGCATCATACGCGCTCGTGTACTTGTTCAGGGTGGAAGCAGCTAACATACACGAGCAGCTCAGCGGGTTAAAGCTGCTGTTTCCCGCCCCTTCGGTCCCGTTAGCACGGTAGTGAAGTTAGCACGGCTCGGTTGTTGGCTAGTCACCTGCTCCTCAAGACGCTGGATCTCGGCTTCGTTCTCCTTCTCGTCCTCGGAGGAGTCGTCCTCTTCGTCGTCTGAATCGTCTTCTCCCATACCTTCTTCCTCCTCCTCCTCCTGCTCCTCGTCGTCCTCCTCTTCGTCCGACTCCATCTCTCTCCGCTCCATCCCTGCAGCTTCTTCCTCCTCCATGTCCTGCAACTGCGTTTGCTCTGCGTTGCTCGGCGCTGCCATGTTGGAAAAGAGTCAGTCTGCCTGGTAACAGGCGGAGCGGAGCCGAGGGAGGCGGAGCCCGAGCCCGCCACGGAAATCCACGAGTCCCGCCAACGGCAACTTTATTTCTACTTGATTATTTATTTCATACAAAATATTCTAGGTGCTTAACAGGGACAAAAAAACTTTAAAATCTGAAAGTACGGTTACAAAGAATTGTAAATAATAATAATAATAATAATAATAATAATAATAACAGAATGAAAGAGCTAACAAGATTAAAAGAGTTAAAACAAATTGGTTAAATAATTCATACAGGATATAATTTATGAAATATTTATAATGCAAAGAATCACCTTCACCAGGAGGCTTGAGCAACTGGAAAACTAGTAGTTAGTATTAGTAGTAGTAGTAGTAGTAGTAGTAGTAGTAGCAGTAGTAGTAGCAGTATTATACAGAAGCGTATTGCATTGTCTTTAGAAAAAAATCCACTCTTTTTTTCTGATTCAACGAGATAGTTTTCTCTAAAAAAAAATCTGCTGTCTTTTTTTTTAATTAAGGACTTCATTATCTTGTTAATTCAGAAAAACTGACTTCCTTTCATTTATGGAAAACTAAACATGGATTTAAAGACCAGAGGCCTTTCTCAATCTGCGTACTTCTGTGCTTGTTGACTTGTGAAACGTCATCAGTCTCAGCCAAGTACTATTCAAAAGTCTGCATGGAGCCAAGGACAATAGAACGCCCTGATGCTAACTTTAAAACAGCAAAATTAGGTCTTCAGTATAATCAATGGCTTTTCAAGCAGAGAGAGGCCAAAGGAGAGGAAAGAGGAGGACAGGGGATATTTAGTGTGGAAGTGTGCATGGTGTTTGTTGGAGAGTCGAAAGGCAACAACTATTTAAGGACCTTTATGATCTCGGAGTTTCATCCTTTAAATTCCCTGCTGCCTTTAATAATTATTATTATACTGATTCTGCTGAAATAAGATTTTTACATCATATTGGAATGTACTCTAGAATATGAACTGAAGTGACGCATTGTAAACGGTAGAGGGCAGCATTGTGCTTTATAGAGTATTGCCTGCAGGAATTTCTTTAGAAGAAGAAGAAGAAGAAGAAGAAGAAGGAAGTAAACATGGCGGCCGTGTCTCTACGAAACTCTGCGACCTCTCTGTTGTTGTTCAGCCGCAGGTTGTTGGTTCCGTCGCTAAATCCCGGTTGTTCTTATCACAAAAAGGTAAATGACGTTGTGTAAGTTGTAATAGAAACCAGCCTAGCGACAGTTCGCCGATGTTACACGTGTCGTCTGGTGCTGCTAACGTTACCCGAGCCACTTATTGATTTTTAACTGGTTTCCCCAAACAGCAGCAGTGACACGTTGTTTTGTGCGTTTATCCCGAAGGTGGTGGATCACTATGAAAACCCAAGAAACGTGGGCTCTCTGGACAAAAACTCAAAGAGCGTGGGGACCGGGTTGGTGGGTGCACCAGCCTGTGGTGATGTAATGAAACTTCAGGTAAAGAAGGTGGAGGTCGAGACCCGGCTACAGCCGCCATGACTTACAACTCCTTTTTATTGTCTTTTCTCACAGCGGACATGTTGACATGTCATAGTAGGAAAACCACAGGTGTCACTTAACATCGACACTGACTCTGTTCAGTTTAAAAGTCCCAGTAAAAGACAATGTAACGGTGAACCAGCATGACAGCTGCACACTGATCAGCCATTTTATTATTTACACATGTGACCGCTCAAAATGTCTGCTGTGAAAAAGACCTGTTGTTACGTGTTGTGTGCAGATCCAGGTGGATGAAAATGGCAAGATAGTGGACGCAAAATTCAAGACATTTGGCTGTGGATCAGCAATTGCCTCCAGTTCTATTGCAACAGAATGGGTGAAGGGGAAGTCGGTAAGTTGGAAAAACACAGAATTGGTACTCTACCCCTGCCAAAGCCCAGCAGTCCCCTTACATTCAAGCTGCACCAAATAGGACACACTCATAGATATCAGATATCAGTCTCCCAAATATTCCCTTTTTTTACACAGATGCATTAATTATTCCCTCTGAAATCAGTGAACATGTAAAAAAAAATTGCTGGATCAGCCCCTTAATCAGAGGGGGCCAGTCCAAATGTTAATTGGTTCTTTCTTGGTCCATGTCCCACCCTTCCAAGTTTAAAAAAAATCAGTCTGGTAGTTTTTTTTTTTTTTTGTAGACCTGCTATCTACAGATAAATGGCATTAAAATCATAACCTCTTTGGTGGAGGTAATTTAAAAAGTAGATGATTTAAATGTATCTTGTGTTTTGGTTAGTTTGTTGATCTGTTCATTCTGCTCTCACCCTGCAGATCGATGACGCTCTGAAGATCAAGAACACAGACATTGCCAAAGAACTCTGCCTTCCTCCAGTCAAGCTCCACTGCTCTAGTAAGTTCAAGGCACAGCTTTTGCTGTACAGTTAATTAAAGCTACACATTTTTGATATTCATAATAAATTTCTCTGAAAATGTATAATGTCAAAAATAGAAATAGTTTTTCTGATCAAAAGTAACCACAGTAGTAGATTTTGTTTTAACTGCACACTCCCAACACGTTTTTTCTGAAGTTCCTCCTCATAATGTTTCTAAAATGTTGTCCTTCCTTTTCTTTCAGTGCTTGCAGAAGATGCCATAAGAGCAGCTCTGTCTGACTACAGACTAAAACAACAGGACAAGGAGGAGACTCGTGTGAAGGCCAGCGGTTAAAGTGCTGTTATTAACTGTCCCGTATGGCAGTATCCCATCGATATTTCAGCACCAGCCGGTGTCTTGCAGCAGAGAAGTGCTGTATGGAAGATGAGCTGCCAATATACTACATCAGGTCTTGCTCCCCTCTGGGATTTCTGGGAGTTTTAAAGCCTGTATAAACCTTCACGGCTGTGGGATTGTTAGTCTCTTGAACTCAAGCCTGGATGTTCAAGTTCCAGGTGTTAACAGTGTTTAATGAATTCATTTCATCATATAATCACAATATTGGGGAATACTGTTTCCTAATTTGTTGTGTTTTTCTACAAATTAAGATAGAAGATGCATCATAAACAGAAACTGAAGGTCAGGGGCCTTTTTTCCTTTGTGTATTTTTTGGCATTTTGTCTTTATTTTGGCTTGACTGTGTAAAACCTCTGCTCCCTCATGGATGGTTCAAGTCAAGAACTGAAGTACACTTACAAAACCATGATACAGAATATTGTATGAGACTGTTCTTATTGTGCATTAAACGAATACAAACATTTCCAGTGAGTCTGTGCCGATGTCATCCAGCGGACCCTGCATCAAGCGGGGCCACCCTCGTTTGGCGCCGAAGCACCAGTCTCAACACAAGTAGCACCGTCAGCACTAGGAGAGTTACTAATACACACAGCACAGTGAGCAGAGAGATGACCGCCGCAGAGCTTTGTTGTGTGAACTGTCGTGGGGCTGGAGTGAGCCAGGGTGCGTCTCTGTTCGTAGGGAGTAACGACTGTGTCTCTCCAGCAGAGGTCGTGTTACTCTGAGGGTATCGACCTGTGATGTTTGGACATTTCTGTTCCTCATCAGGAGGATAAGTAACAGTCTTTAAGTTTGATGGGCTCACAGACTGTGTTTTATTTAGAATTAAACACTCCTCATAGGTGAGCGTCTGTAAAGTGAAGTGTTCAAGTAACACACGAGTCTCTGGAACATCTTTGGAAAACACAGCAACAGTGGTTAATTTTGATATTGGCCAGTCTCCCATATCCTTCATGTTTTCAAACAAGCTTCGCTCTGTCGGCTTCACTGTCGCAGAGCTGAGGTGTGACTGTGGCGTCCTCTCGTTTGGCGTCAGGACACGAGGACAGAGAGCCATGACGGAGAGGTTCAGGAGCAGAAGGTGAGCGAGATGGACGGGCTCGGTGCACACCAAGTCTGTCGCCATCTTCAGCCTCCCGTTCAGCAGCCAGCGGTAGAGATACAAGATGTCACACTCGCACACCCACAGGTTGTTTGTGAGGTCTACAGACCTGAGAAGTGGCAGCCTTTCGAAGGCGCGGTCCGGGACTGAGCGCAGGCAGTTGCTGTTGATCTTCAGGACCTGCAGGTTTACCAGGGGGGACAGCGAGGGCAGGTCCAGGGTCGAGATGCAGTTAGCTGAGAGGTCCAGGTGGGTGAGTGATGGGGGGAGGTTCCTGGGAAGGCTGCTGAGGTTGTTCCCCTTCAGCGTCAGGACCTGCAGCTTGCTGAGAGCCTGGAGGGCCCCGGGCTGGATGGCTCGGATGCGGTTGTCCTCCAGGTCCAGATGAGTGAGGTTCCCCAGCTGCCTCAGGCCACCTGCCGTGATGTAAGTGATGCGGTTCTCCTGCAGCAGCAGGGACTCCAGGCTGGGAGGCAGGCCACGAGGAAAGCGGGCCAGCAGGTTGTGACTGAGGCTGAGCTCCTGGAGGCTGGAGAGGGGCCGGAGCAGGTGGTCCACATTACAGAGCTGGTTCCTGGCCACAGACAGAGCCGAGGTGCTGAGAGGGACCGGGCGAGGAAGGGACCTGAGATTCAGGGACTCGCACAGAACCAGAAATCCCGGGCCAGGACAGCAGCAGCCCGGCGGACAGGAGGACATCGTGAGGCACGTTAGTGGACAGATGCACAGAACCAGTAGGACGCCACATCTGCACCAAAGCATGACATCACTGCACGGAGTAACGGAGGAGAGACGACCACGTTAACCACATCAACTGACCAATAATCTGAAATCTTATATACTTGAACTAAAATGGGGCTACTAATTAAATCAAGCCCCCTCTGTAAGGGGTTTATAAGTTAGTAATTAATAGCTTTAGTACTGGTTAATCAATAATTTATTGATGCTTTATAGATCAGACATGTGACATTACACTTGGGCTGTTATACCTATGAAGAGAGGTGCAGGGCATCTGGACCAAAATACATTTATTAGCAACTTATTTACATGTATAACTACAGATTTATTAACATTTATAATTGCAAATGACTCACTAGCTGTGACGGTTAACTTAAATATTTATTACTGAGTTACTAGAAAGTGACTATTGGTAATCAGGTATCACCCTAGTAGACATACTGACTATGGGTGTATCAATTGGTACATTTATAAAGACATTAACAACTTATAAGCAACTTTATAAAGAAAAAAGAAAATATTTAAAGGCCTGAGCGCTTACCATTCTTCTATTCCTGTATTATCTGCTCCTCCGAAGAGATGGACAGGCATGATTCCACATGGTCCTCACGGGATCCTCCGTCTCTAAAGATAACTACTGCGACTGTCGAGAATTTCAGGCAGATGCTCATCAAAGTTTAACGACAGCCTTAAGGTGCAGTGTTACCTATTCTGGATCCTCTTCAGCATTCACATCGATGGAGAGGCCCTCGTCAGTGGGACACAGCGAAAAGGGTCAAAACACTCACAGCAAGAAGTTCAAAAGGTTGTGTAGTAAAAATACAAATGGAAACGACACGGGTGACCGAGATAATCCTTTATCTGCGGTTACCAAAGGTTGGTGTTCCCTAAAACTCAGAGAGACTGCATCTGGCGCCCCATGAGAGAGAGTTCTAGTGAGTGGTCCACTGGTCCGTGTGTCTTCCAGCTGGGAACAGCGAAAGTGACAGGATAGTATTTTCTCGAATTATTTAGCACCTCACTGACAAAAGAGCAGGGAATCTGACCCTCGAGCAAGGCTCCGTCAGGGCTCATGTTTCAGGAGCCACAGGGTCACACTTGCTTTTGAAGCTGTTGTTTTTTCATCTTTGATGTTTGATCTTCGGTAATTTGAGCCGTTCCTACATGAATGGGTTTGTGTTTCAGCCATTGAAGTGATATTTAATTACATTTTAGTGGATTTTTAGTTTTAGGCATGGTCTGAATGTGGCCATATGAAGATGGAATGGGTAGATAAAAGAAGAAAAGTGAACATGCATAAGTGATGAATCAATGTTCACATGAGGGCAGTATGTCATCGCTTGTTAGAAATATAAACAAAGTTGAAGTTTGACTTTTTGTTTAAACTTCACTGGAAAAAATCAGAGTCTCCAAGATTTGTACAGTCGATACATCCGGTCTTGTTTAGAACAAAGTGCTCTGTATATATCTGGTGAACTGCTGTTGAAATATTTAAACAATCTTGTACAGTAGCCAGTGAAGGACAAAGGGGGGCTCTCGTCATTTCCAGATTCTAATAACCTCTGTGGTCCCTGTGTTTAGGTGTGATGTTGTCAACCAGAAAACTGTGGAGGAGTTACCGTGTTGTTTGTGCACATCCTGGGCTTGAAATGTTAAGGCAGACTAAAGCTGACGTCTCCAGTGGATATCTCAAATCTCACATTCTTGAGTCAAAATTACAGATCCCCAAGTTGAACATAATGTGCACGTAGCAAACATTCTCTTATTTTAGACGTTCCTCGCCTTTTTCTAATCTTAGTTTTTTTTTTTCAAGGCTGTATTTCAGTTTCATCATGGCATCACAGCTTTTAAAATGTCTGCAGCTACATTCCCAACCACAACGGCACCTCAGCCAAGGCCCAGCAGTCCTTTTAAATCCAATCAAGCTGCACCAATAGCACAAAGCCAAAGATATCAGTCCTTAAAATATTTTTGGTCCAGATCCATTAATTCTTCTCTGGGACAACAATAAAAAAGGTTGAAAACACCCTCAATCTCTCAATGTTACAGAAAGAGACAAGATATTCCTGGACGTGTCCCTTGATTCAGATCTGCACTAAAATGTAATGGGTTCTTCCCTGATCCACAACACACCCTTCCACCAGGTTTCATGGTGAAAAGAGAACCTCCTTGGTGGAGGTAATAAAAACAGAAACACTGTTACCAACACTTTATTAAACATAAGCAAAACAAAACAGTCATTTTGTAAACAATAAAACTGTCACTTACAAAGGAAGCATGTCTGGAAACATCTGAGGACAAAAATCTAATCTGAGGTTCAGAGGAATAAAATATAAAAGCATGACCAAACTCTTAACTCTGGCCCATTAATCACACAAACTGTGTTTCATCAACACGTATTCTCAAAAACGTTAATTTCAGTCACAGGAAATTGAGGAGAGTTTTTCCAAATGATCTTCTCCAGTGCAATCTGAGGTTTTACTCTAATAAAGTCAAATAACAATGACAATTACACACTTACATGCTTTAGATTTTTTTTGTAGCCACTTTAGGTTAAAGTTGAACCTGAAAACACACCAACAAAACAGGCTAACAAATGATCACATTAAAAATAAAATACATAATTTATTTTGTACATAAGTATTACTTATTAAAAAAAGCTTAAACCCTTACTCATAAAGTCTCTTTACCAAAAACAGCCTGATTTTAATGTATATGCCAAATGAATCTAGATTTAAACGATCAACAAAATAAATATGTGGATAGATGGATACAAGATGTTTGTCATTTTTCTTTTAGTTCAGCAACTGAATTACAAATTGTGTTTTTGGTATTGAGAAATCGGTTCTTAAAGTAAATACAAAACAATATCACATAAAATAACGCTATGAAAACAAAACTAGGGTAAATATGAATGTAAATATAAAGAGAATAATTTCTTACAAGTCAAGTTTACTGCTGTCTCACTTTGCTTTGTTTACAGCACCAAAGACAGATCGATCTGGCTCTTAGCTGCTGAATAGATGTTGTGTCGTGCAGCACTGACGGACACTGTAAAGGAAAGTTTTAATGCCCTTAGATGTTTTCATATTTTATATTTGCCACAGCACCTCCCCTCACTCTGGGCTCTTTCTTCCCTGGATTCTTCCACAGACGTTTATCTGGGTAAAGCAGCAGGAGACTTTCTGGAGAAAACCATTTTTTTCTCCCCCCGTTGAAGAAACTTCTCACATAGAAAATCAGCACTTGTGACGGTTGCATACATTTTCCCACCACAGACACTCATGATCAATAACCGTTGCTCACGTCTCCTGTTATCAGTTGTTGACCATTTAATCAGAAACTTAGAGATATACAAGAGGTCACATATCTTCTGCTGTGTTGTTTTCTTTTTCTTTTTTAGGTAGTACTTAATATTTCTATAAATATTATTTTTGATTACATTTTATAAAGATGGATGATTTTTCATTTGAGACATTAGCCTCATTTAAATATATCTCCCCATGTAGGTAACCGTTTTGGCACATTTTGCCCTTTGTGTGTGGATTAACCAACCGGTCTTCATTTGTCACCTTTCACCTTCATGTAATCAGGAGCCTGGACCCTGGCTTAGTGATGGCTCTTTTTCAGGTGGCAGGTGCACGCAGGCGGACTGGAGCTGGTGCTGGGGCTGGAACTCTGCTGCACCTCCTCCTTGTACTTGGACTGCTCTTTGTGCTTGGGCTCCTCTCTCCGTTTTTCCACCTCCTCGGCCTCCCTGACCTTTCTGACCTCCTGGCGAGGGGACGACCTGACGTCTCTCCCTGTCTCTCCCACCAGAGCCTTGGAGGGGGTGCGCAGGTTCTTTGGGGAGGCCATGCTCGGAGTCTGGACCCTCTTGACGTGGTCGACAGCGTAGGGCCTCTCCTGGAGCTCGCCTGAATTCTTGCTGGTAGTTTTATCAGCCATGTACTTCCTGGGTGGATTAGCAGGCGGCTTGTAGGCCTCCAGCTTTCGCTTGTGACTCATCGCAGTGGCACAGCAGATGATGAAGACCATGACGATGAGGAGAGAGGTCACCACGATGATAATGAGCAGATTCTCCTGCAGGAAGTCCACGACTCGGGTCAGCACAAAGTCCTTGAGGCGGATCATGGTGGTGGTGATGGTGTTGGTGAAGGTGGGAGCTCCAGTGGCGGTGGTGATGTGGACAGGAGCTCGGGTGGAGAAAGAGGTGGGGAAGAGCAGCTCCAGCTCTGCTTCGTCGCCGCTGCCGTCTGACACGTTGTAGAACATGGGAGTGGAGTGACACACGCTGCACCACAGAGAGAGCAGGGTCACACAAGTGACCAAGTGAGATGTCATCTTTTCTTCTTGAGTCCTGCAACAACAACAGAAGGCTGTTTAACTTAGAGTCAGAGGAGGGAGTAAGTTTAAACCTGAGGACCCACAGACATAATGGCTTGATGCACCTTACAAAAATACAATTTGGGAAAAACACTTAAGCTGTTTTCAGACATGAACTCCAGAGAATATCCACAATCGGGTCTGGATATTCTCTGGAGTTTGCCTTTCACATATGAAGAACACAGCAGGAGATTGGAGATCTGGTCAGACAAGGTCATAACCAGCACAGAATTCTCCAGAGCCTTCAGCAAAGGGTTTAAAATGTTTAAATTCCACTGCGGAAGTTCTTGTGTTTACAGCACATCGACGCCGGCATCGGCCCTTATTACCAAAAGCTCTCCTCACATCTTTGCCGGTCTTCTACATGTATGGCACCACTTTCTGAGATATTTGTGTTTTCACATACAGCCCATCGGGAGCATGTCAGATATTATCCTCTTTCTTGTGAAGAGAACTCAGATGAGAAGATTCTGTGCATTAATTATGAAGATGGAGTCAGGAGGTAATTAGCTTAGCTTAGCAATACAACTGGAAACAAGGAAAAAAAGATTTAACAGTTTTTACAGTTTTACCAACATTAAATCGATACACAAAGAGAAAAATACAAATGACAAGTGTTGTATTTCTTGGAATTTCACAGACTCCTCAGATGTTTTAAATTCAAGTTTTTAGAGGCCTGAAGTCACAGAAAGAGCTTCATTTGTGCAGCAGAAATGTTATACTCATTCACTTTCTTTTGAATCCTCTTGCAGCCCCTCAGATTTTCCTTGGTACCTATTTACCCACTCGTGTTTGCAGCCTCTCCTGCAGCAGACACACACACAGATAACAAAACACATTTCCCTCTCAAACTCCAGTCTCCATCTTGAGTCAGGTTTTTCCAGGTTTTCTGCCGCCCTCTGTCTCTCTTGCACCAGATCTATTTTAGCAGGCTGCAGAGTAGCCATTACTTATTTGGGGTGGAGACAGTAAGTTTGGTGCTGAAGGCCTTATAATTTGAAAAGAGGAGGGAGGCCACCCAGCCACCACACCAAAGCCAAGAGGAAGCCATATTGCAGAGGGAGCACAGAGGCGTGGGAGCCCTGCGGCCACGGCCTCTATATTTACAGTGGGCAGCAGCAGCTGCCGTACACCTCCCACAGCAGCACAGACCTAATGAAGATATTTCTGCCTCCAGGAGAACCTGCATTTACTCACAGGACGATGGACTGAATAAACTTCCCAACCTAGTATTACATCTCTTCCAGGACTCTCTCTCTCTCTCTCCAGTGTGAAGTCAAGCTTTAACACAGAAAACTGAACCTTTTGTCTGTTGACAATTAAAACCTGTTGAACTGATAACACAGTGTGAAATTACACAGAGCTGAGCTGCACAGAGCAGCTTCTAATCAGCATCATGCTGGAGTGAACCTGCTGCTGCTGTTCTACACTGTACAGGAACCCCCCTCCCCTCTCTGTGTGGTCAGACCTGCTCTCTGCTGGAGCAGATGGTAAAGGCTGGGTCTTCATCCTGGATGTACAGCACTGCTTCTTCAATCCCCATAATTACAGCCATAAATACATTTCCTGTATGTTACCAGAGGGTCCACATTATAGCTTCGACTGAAGGACATCCAGACGCAGATATGCAATTAATCATGACATCCTATGACATTCATTTAACACAGAGACAGAGCTTTTGCCACTCTGAGGTGTTGAGGGCCAAACTGTATGATAGTCATATGTGTGCCTGTTCAGTAAAATTTACAGAACTAAATATTCAAACACAAACACTTTTTGGCTGCATCTTGTCCTGGATGTCCTGTTTATCGTCTAAAACATAGTTACCACAAATTCAATCTGACATATATGGAAGTTTGTGAAATTTGGCTTCTGAACAAAAAATTCACACTAAAGTTCACAAGTTTTAACAGTGTTTGGCCAGACAACACATATTTATAAAGGTGGAGAATTCACCATCGTTTCACATAAAACTTAATCACCTTTAACACTTTAAACTACAGGTTCAATGTAATGGATGAATAATAATAATTTCTAATATTGGCAGGGGAGAAATAAGCATTCACATATTGTGCTTGAGTCAAAGAGGTAGTACCACAATGTAAAAATACTTAATTTCAACATAAAAAAATCAAAGGCATCCTCCTGCAGCATCCGCAGGTTTGATTCCGACCTGGCCTTTGCTACGTGTCTTCACCGCCGTCTCCCCCATTTAACGCTCACTGTTCCATCAATAAAGGTGAAATACCCGAAAATATCTAAAATAACTTTAAAAAAAAAAATCCAACTCAAATAAAAGTAGACATATTATCAGCAAACCACACTAAAGTATCATCTAGAGTATAAAAACATATTAATTATACTTAAAAATGGGCCCTGTGATTATTTTTTAGAATTGCAGTTGTGGAGGTGAAGTAACAGTGCATCATAGTTTGTAAAATGATTGTGTTTTACCCGTGAAATCCTAAAATATAGATTGAAAAAATAAATGTAATGGAGTAATAAATACATCTCCAGTAACTAAAGAAAATATAAGTAACTGTAGAAATGTGAAATACTCAAGCAAAGTATAAAAGTTCCTGAAAGTTGTACTGTACTTATATAAGTGCAGTTAATTGCACTTCATTACTTTCCACAACAGGGTTGTAACAAGAAAAAGGCAGAAAAAGCCATATGAGCCAAATGGATCAATTCGGATCCTGAGCTCAACAGTTTGTCAGTTTGAATACACAGACTTCTCTGATATAACTACAAATAACATTATTTTTATTCCTTCTTTCTTCCTGTGCTAACATCCACTTTACATATTCACGAATAAAGAAATATATACTCACAGACTGAGTGAAAAACCCGGGTTCTATCTTCTTGACGGCTCTGAGCGGTGCAGACGACAGAGAGGGGAAAAACAGGGGAGACGGAGTCAGAAGAGGAAAGTAAGAGTGCAAGAGAGTTTCTGAGCATCCGCCCTCCCTGCTCCGTTACACTGACTGTATATTTTTTTTACTCGCCTCTAAAATGTCTCCTCCTCGCAAATTGTGGAGTGTTCAGTTCCTCTATTTTCAGCCTCTCCTCCCTCCTTCTGAACCTCCCTCCTCACTCTCCATCCTCCTGCACTTATGGAGCAGCCATCTGGGACTGGACATTTTCACTACGTATGTGATTTTTGTGAATAATTATGAAGGAATTAGTCATATAGAAGTCACTCTGTGCACCATGACATTTTATAGAACATAAATTTATGAAAACCTTTTGTTTCCAGATGTTTTATCTTTTAATCATTGTAGATAAAAGTGTGATTTGCCAGAATATGTCGACTCATTCACAGTTTGACTCATTCAACTGACACAGCCAAACCTTTCTGCTGTGAATCCACCACAGTGAGAAGGACCTGCAGAGACGCTGCAGTTGGTACAACAGGGCCGTGTTTTAGAGAAATGGGTATTTCTGTACTCGGTGGGGCGAGTCCCAGGACTTCTCTGCCTCCCACTGAGTCCTCTCTAATTAAGTCCATGTTGATTACAGCCTGTCTCTACATAGCACACAAGACCAGCGTGGAGAGCGAGAGCACGCCTTTCATCCCAAAACACATGTACAGGGCCAACATATAAGCTCCATGGTCTTTTAGGAGCACTTGTCTCTGGGGACGTCTCCAAACATGCAGGGGATCTATATAAAGCTGCTCCAGCCTCCTTTCTTGTTTTATTCACTTATTGTGACAGATGATGCTGCTCAGCTGGGGAGGAGGTGACAAGTTACAAGAAATAAAAATGTTTTCAAAAGTTTGGGAAAAAATTTGATCCACATTTGATCCACATTAACATCTGTCTCCAGAGGGACAGATTCTTCACACCACTGTTATTTCTGTTTCACTTGTTTCTGCCATTACAGCATCAAACAGCTCTGTGACTTACAACTGTGTGTTTCTAATTGTTGCTTTATCTTTATCTTGTCATCAAGCAAAAACAAAGTTTTCTGTCTGCTCACATTTATACCACAGGTTATTACACAACGTGTTCATGCACTGAAAACACAGATTTCTGCCCAATTCCAGCTTTGACTCAAGCAAATACATGAATTATCTGTTTCTATCCATCTATTCTGTTTTGTTTGTTTCACTACAGCAAGCAGGCAATCTTATTAAATGTATCAATACAGGATTTCTTGCACTTTGATTTTTGATGATCTGTCTTTGGAGTTAGTTGTTTGTACTAATATATGAACAGCTGATGTTGGTCAATACAAATAAAAAATATGATTAGAAACTAGTCACCAGCCGTGTTGGGAAATAACTGTTACGCATAGAAGAACGTTCGTATTATATATTTGTAAACCGTTACAAAAGATTTAAGCAAATCAAGAAGTGGACTTGCAGCTGACAGCTATAGACAGACGGTCCATATTATATACAGTCTATGGGAGAGACTGAACAGAACATTGCTAGGTCTTTTTTATAACGTTTGTTCAAAAGAAAAATACAGGATAAATATAACCTTATCCTTAAAAGAAATTCCAGTTGAGACAACAAATCTAAACATAGTAAAATAAAAACCAATCAGTACACATGTGAATTCAAAACTCAACAATGAGCCCATTTTAAAAAGTCTTTATTATTTTTTCTTATAATCAATGTTTGATACTTGAAGCAAGAATAATGAACAAAAATGCTGAGCGGACCTCGACATGAGGCGTCATCCGGGTTCGTGTTTGTCTGATTTTCTTTCTCGATATTCATACGACCTCCAGTACAACAGAGGCTCAGTTGTCTCATGATGCGTTATGGCAAGGTGCAGGGAACACAGACAAGGGGAAACATTTATAACCCACCTCCCTCAAAAATACCCTCTTGAGCACAACCACAAAACAAAAACCAAATAAAAAAAAGAATACAGAAAATATGGTCATGTTATTTACACAGCTTCCACTCATTTTTCTAGACCTTAATTACAAACATACATCTATCTTTCAACTGCACATTTCTCCAACCTACAGAGTCCCTTTGGGTCACTATCCACTACTACGCCTTCTCAAAACTCTCGTGCCGACAGTGCTGTGACGGATCTATAGAGTGGCAGTCTGATATACAAGATGGGGCAGTAAAATCGGTGTCAGATCAGCGCTCCTGTAGATTCCCTGTCACGAATATTTAAGGACCCGCTGCTCACGTTACATCTGGAAGCCACGATGACCGGAAAAAGCTGCGCGATCAGCCGACGGCTTCTCGGTTTGACATCATTCTACGATGTTTTAAATACCTGTACCGAGGTCGACGGTTTCAAAAATCGCCACCTGGTGTACTGTGGGATGATGTCATCTATGTGGCTGAGATACAGTACTTAAATGAGCAGGAGCCTTATAGCACCTCAAAGTGGTTCAAAATGTGGGCACCTCTCAACTCCTCCATTTACTACACAAATCTACTCACAACAGTCCCCTACAAACACTTCCATGGTCACCCTTATGGCACTTTCAGGTCTTTACAGTGGTAACAATTAGTGAAGGCAAACAGACTGAACCTTTACCCGTCTCAGCTTCCCACTGGGAAGCAAATCTACAACATCAAGAAAATAGAGCTTTTATCATAGCAAAACAGCTCAGATTGAACGATTCCAAAGGTTCAGGGTTTTCGTAATAACTATACTCGATGGGGGTATCTGAGAAATAACCATTAAAAAAAAAAAAAAAAAAAAAAAAAACAGGGAGTGGAAGTGCTAAGAGGGATATAAGCACAGTGGAACAAGAAACAGGATAAAAATTAACAGTGAACTATTCAGTTCATCCAGGTTAGAGACAAATCTTGGATAATCTACTGTGAATCCATTTTTATAACACCACCACCACCACCACGACGAAACAAAGCAGGAACATCCAGAGTGACAGGAACCAAAATGGCCAAAGACACGAGGCACATTTTCACACACAATCTTGGCCTCAAAGGTCGATTGTGAACAGTTTCTGAAACTATCTCCAGTTTTATCACCAGATGGTTTTCAATAGTCATGTCAATGTGTGATAACTTGGTGTCATTTCACATCAATCCCTGTTTTTAAGATACAGATCTGAGATGGTGTTTAATGCAACAGTGACACAAAATAATCCCACTACACTTGACTACATGTGTGTTGAGCAAACCCGTGAATGGAGGTTGGCTACTGAACCTCTGAGAAAAACACAAAGCCGAGCTGACAGACGCTTTTTCTGCAGAGAGGCTGAAATGCACAGAGCTGGTTTGTCTGTGGGCAGCACATAAAATACCACAATGACCAACCAACCAGTGTAACTGAGTCACTACAGTAGAGTGTTTACTGGAGGAGGAATGTTCTAGCTGGATCCTTCCCCACACCAACAAGTGCCAATCGATCAGATTTGTGGAATGTATTTGTCTTTTTCTCCAATAAGCACACAGTGGATGTTAATGAAGCAAGCTAGAGAGGAATGCATGTTTACATGGACTATTGTGTCCACAGTCAGAATGATGAAAAGCGACAGGAATGAAAAAGAAACAGCAGAAGGCAGGTATTGATTTGTGCAGCTCCAACACAGGCAGCAATGATGATTTATCTATAGTCCTTGATGTCGACTGTGGCAGAAAAATGTGTTCAATCCCAATTTATTTGCATCGTCAATCTTCTTTTCCCAACTATTTTTATTTCAGATTAAATGAGGACTTTCTTCTCTTTGTACGATCAGTCTACTGCACTGAGTTTCCCTGTTTGCATTTTGAATATTCCCACAAGAAAGAGAAAGAAATACTGTTAAGGAGGTGTAAACAAAAGTTAAATTTGGCAACATTATATTTTGGGGTATGGCAACACAAAACACTGATGCCTACTTCAAAAAAATATTGGGGTATACAATCGCCATTGGGAACGGCTGACTTTGGAATTTCCTGGTCATTACTCTAAAATAAAAAGAATTGTGTAAGACTGTTTTATAAGAAAAAAGATAATAAAAAAATGTCTGCCACAGAATAAAAGGAGTCCTTTGTCACCAAAAAGCAAAAAGTATTTTCTGTTAAATTTGCCACACCTCCTTCTTATTCCACCTGTGTTAAACTGAGGGTTGGGGGCTGGCTAAGAAAAGTTCATCTGGAATGTTGCTAGGAATCGTTGCTGGGCAGGACTCAGACGAACACTGTCACTGAGATCGGCAGTGACCGGTCCTGCCCACCACCCAGCCAATGGAACGTCCTGAATTGTAGCGGGTTCGGGAAGAGGGTCATTAAATGGCAATTTTGGACATTTGGTCTTCAAGTTTGATGATTCGCTTCTCCTGACTGCTGACCAGGTCCTTGAGGGATTTTATTTCTTTCAAGATCTCCTCCAGCTTGGCTTCAGATTTCTGTGGGAGACACGAAGGACAAAGGACAAGAACTTTTAGCACATTTGTATAAGTTTCTGTCATAATTCTGCTGCAAACTTCAGTGTCACAACAGGGCAGAGGACAACCTGTGAAACACTGTCTACAGTCTTGCACTGCCACCTGGCAGGACCTGGGTCTCTGAGGGTTAACATGTTCCTCCAGCAGTGGAACCAAGTGGGCTGTGATTACAGAGCAGTATGGCAGAGAGACACATGGGCTGGGCCCCAGGCGGGTGGCTGTGTTGTGGGTGAGGCATGGATGCATGGCGGCAGGACGCCCAGAGCTGCACCAGACCCCTCAGTTTGTAGAGTGGGTTGTACAACCTCTACAAACCACCTCAGGAGCACAGCCAGCAATCAGCTCGGTTTCTTCCACTTAAAATGTGTCTGTCTGACAACATGAGGTCCAGAGAGCCACAGACGAATAGACAAACCTGCAGTGAGCGGCCTTAATGAGGGCGGAAGTTAGGAGGACAGACTCCCATGTCTGATGTTGTCTAAATATTACAGTATTAACTGTCAAATCATGTAAGGGCTTTATTTGGCTGAGATTCGCAGGGTTGTTCTTGATATGTGAAATGATCTGATAAGAAAAAGTAAATACTCACAATTGTTGGAGTTGGGGAGGCAGACCTGATGGCAGGGCTCGAGTTCTCTGTGTTCTTGGCCGCCTTGCTGTCCAAAATGTTCTTTTTGAACACCTTGAATTCACGGTTCTTGGTCGGAACATAGACATTCTTGAGGGAGATGAGTATGGGTTCTCCATTCTTGCCGTCAAACCACTCCTCAGCCTCAATGGCAGGGTCTGGTCCGGCTGTGTCAGGGTACAAGTCGTCCTGGAACAGGTCCGACTGAAGGAGAGGGAAAGAGCGACATGCTATGAGGAAAAATCTAAAACCAGTTCATTATAAGAAAAGGCGTCACTGCACTGCTGTTGGTTCAACCTGCAGATTACACAGTGGTGGAGCAGCCGTGTGCAAAGACAACTCACCTTTCTAGGCACAGTCATCACGATAGGCTCACACTTCCTTTCATGCAGTTTATAGAACCTAGAAACACAAATTAAAACCAATTACCAAAAGGTCAGTACATTATTAAACAGAAATAAACTCAAATGTCGACAGTGAGGTTAGTGATTATGTTCTGCCTCCTAGTGGTTAAACTAGGAATTCCACATTAGAAAATTCTAAACTCAAAACAAATTCTGGGTTCAGATGATGAATAGCTTAGCTTACCTTGCAATTTCGACCTTATTGACATCAAGGCCCCTCTTGGGCATATAGCCCATGCCCCTCTGGGGCTCCTTGGTGACAAAGGTGCTAAGGAAGTGAACATATGGAGCCTCATCTGTGATTTCAAAGTAACGGATGCTGCTGTCACCCTGAAAAGGAATCATACATTTTACTTCTGTAGCCAATAAAGTGGAAATCAAATTTCCTCATAATATCCAAAATTCTTATGTTGTGCTGTTAATTATGCATAATTAAGCATTATAATTATGCTTGATTTAAGGGTTGAGTGCCTGAAGGGGAACTTACCTTCCCACAGATGTAAACAATGTTGGTGTCTGGGTCATAGAAGGGCAAGAGCACTCCATTGCTGGAGTCCATTTCATTAACAGTCAGGGGCTCCTCCATGTTGTTCTGTGTGAAAAAAAGTGTCATGATAAATTTGTATATGTAGGTCAGAGGAAAAGGTCACTATCTTCAAAAACAGGAAGAAATAGTTGGACTTCTAATAGCTGTGAATATTGTGGTAGATTCCATAATAATAAAGTTGTAAATATGGGGCAAATTTTTAAGGGTTATAAGGTTAGTCTCACTAGTTTCCTTACCATTTTAAGACAAAGGAAATATTTTATATTCTGAAACTGAGATTTTTTTTTAAATTGAGGAAATAAATTGACAAAAAATGAGGTGAAAATGATTCCTGACATCTTTAGAGCAGAAATCAACCAGGGGGAAAATCTGTGAAACTGCCAAGAATTCGCTTCGTCACAGAAGATGAGCTCAAAAACACTGACGTCTAAAATGTAATAACTTTCAGAGAAAATAATCGACTCGCTACAGTAACAGTCAGCTGACTATGTGAAACTGGGTCAGTGAACTGTCTTTGTCCAAACAAACAAAAAATCCGTTAAGCAGCCAAACGCTGTTATGTTATCAGGTGGTTATGGGAGAGTGAGGAAAATGCATTTAAAATTTACCACTCACAAAAATGTGATGATTACTTAGAAACATGGGCTCCCTTCATCACTGAGCTTTGTTTTGTGTTTACTTCTTGATAATGTTTTAGTGTAAAATAATATAATAATAACAATCCTAGAGGAAACACTGGATAAAATTAATATTGGTCCAAAATACAGTAGTAAATGCTAGCAACGCCCACACCACCATAGTGCCTAACCCTGCAGAAATCCAAACAAAGCCCTGCTGTTGATGTCAATTCAAACTTATTCTTATGCTCTCAATCCCAGTGTTTGGTCACATAATCATTGAACATATCTCGTGCAGTCAGCGTTCATGAAGCAGCTTACCATGTTCCACAGGGATAGCTGTCTCTCACTCATGCGACTGAAACCTGTGGTGAGAATGTTGCCATCAGCCAGGAAAATGGCCCTCATGGGTCGAGCGCCCTCATGAGCCTTCTCCTTCTCCTGTGAAGTGTAGTTTAGGAGTCAACACTGTTTCCTGAGCACAAGACTCACTGTTTCCTGAACTATTAATTATGTCATAATTTTGTTTAGTTTAATGGTGATCTTAGTCAAGCATAAAAAGAAAATGTTACAAAGAAATCTTTTAAAACTGCTTACAGCAATAATCTTCTCCTTGCGGGGGTCAATGACACGGATGGACTTGTCCTTGCAGGAGGTGCAGATGAGGTTACCGCTGCGGTTCCAGCTCACATTGTAAATGACATCAGGGTGCATGTCCTCCAGGGTGATCATGGCCTCACCTGTGCCCACGTTCCAGATGACGACCTGGTTGTCACAACCTGGTGACAGAGTGAAGTCAAGGTGAGCAGCTCATCCCAGTCACGCACAGCATCTGGTCTTTATGGTAGCTAACACCACAATGATATGTTGTAGCTTGAAGTTTAGTGCTAAAACTTAATTTCTGGGAGGCTAACAGCAGGACTTCAGTAGCACTTTAAGTCACAGGTTCGAGGACACGGAGAGAGTTGCTACCTGCACTAAGAAGGACATTGCGTGCTGTTGGATGCCATGTGATGATACCAACACGCTTGGAGTGGCCCTCCAGCACCACCACAGGCTCAGACATGGCAGTGACGAGGCCATTCTCAGGAATCTGCCACACCTGTGGAGGACATCAACAGGACAGAGGTCAGGAACAGAGAGCAGACAGGAATGAAGTCAACTTATTTCAACATACCCAGTTACTGATGAATTGTAGTTACCAAAAAAGACCTGAGGGGGGCAGCAGCAACTAAGAATTCATTGGCATACAACAGGATGTGATTCATGACATAAGGGACATATGGTAAAATAACCCATATGCAGGCTGCAGTTACTTTCCAAACCTGAACCCTAAACTTTAATAATAAGAGTTTATCTACCGTTGAGACAAATAGTGGTTCTGAGGAAAAGTCTGACCATAAGATTGGGAGATGAGACCAACCAACCCAATACTTATTTCTTGAAGTTTAATTGATACATGAAGGGAGAGCTGTAGCCACTGAGCTGAATGTCATTTAGCAATTTTGATCAAATGAACACTCTGACATCACCCATCAATTCTTTAGATCAATCCATGTCCAAACTATGACGGTAATATTTTAGTGCTATCTGCTGGATCGGTCTTGACTCGATCAACCACTTTTAAGCATGCATATGTTTTATGAGGTTCATTTTAAATGACCTTTGAGTGATGAGAAGTGTGAGTAAAATTCATTCTTTACTTTAAAAAAACTGGTATAGCAACGTACACATTTTGGTGTACAACTTGACCAGTCTGAGACCAGACTAGAAAGGGCTCAATCTTCAGTTTCAGACAAATGTATTTGTCTTTTTCCCATCCAGCGTCCATGTTGTTTTAATAGCTAATGCACTTGCTCCCATCAGTGTGTACATGGGCGTGTTGATCTTAAAATAAAACCAGACACATTGGTGGTGCAATGCCGTCTTAAAGCACTGGTAAGTGATTGTGTTTTTGACCAACAAACATCTCGTCTGAAGTCAGTGGCTCAGGGTTTCACTGTTATTTTAAGAGTTCATTATTAAGCATGCACCTACATAGGCAGGTGCACAACAACCATACACTGATTGTCACACACACACACACACACACACACACACACACACACACACACACACACACACACACACACACACACACACACACACACACACACACACACACACACACACACACACACACACACACACACACACACACACACACACACACACTCTCTCTCTCTCTCTCTCTCTCTCTCTCTCTGCTTGAGGGGGATGTAAAACAATGTCTTCTCTTACCTGATACACCCTTATATAGCAAGGTGCAAGGGAATGGGAGATGGCAATCCAATTGGTTTACTGTGTGTTGTGCCCAAAACAGACCTATGATTAACTAAGAGACTAAGAATATTGCTTTTGAACCATGCGCCCGGCACAATGACCTTTTTCCCTACTGCTAGTTTAGCAGTAGGGAAATTTGGACACACCCTCAACATATTTGCAACATGCTCTTTAGACCATTCACATATATAGTTAAAATAGAAGCCCCATTGTTACAAGGAGCAGAAGCATTCATGGCTGCTGTCTCCTCTGCAAACATGAAATAAATATAACATTGTTTCAGTGTGGGTTTAACAGGAAATCTGGACTTTCAGGTGAGAACGTGGTAGCCAAGTAAACAGGCAACAGTCTAATCTCAGCCTTTTACAGCCCAAATAAGGACATATGGAGGCAAGTACAACTAAAGTCTCAAAAAAGTCTGTGACCTCAGCTCAATAAACAGCTAAATCATTCCCCAGCTCTGATTCTTACAACACATATTTGAATCTAATCTAATCCAGAGGGTGAGGTCTGCACCCATCCCTGGGTTACAACAGTCTGGCTTTTCGCAATAAAAGCATGTAGTCTGTTGTCACTTATTAGCTCAAGAGTGTGTGTGATGTACTTTTCCCCTCAATGAAGTGATCCGAGTTTAGGTCTAGAGACAAACTTTACCATCACTGTGCAGTCCTCAGAGCCGCTGGCAATGACATGATCATCGTGAGGGCACCAGTCAATGTCTAACACCGGGCCTGTGTGTCCACACACTGAGGGGTAGGATTTGTCAATGCGTCCCGTCTGTAAAGACAAAAGATAAACAACAGAAAGTAATGAGATTAGTCTTAGTCTGGTCCTGCTTAGAGAACATCGTCTGATGGAGGAATGAGCATGTTTTGAAACAAGACAATTACAGTATAATCCTAAGAAATCCTTAAGCCCACCTACAAATTAAACACAAGCGCATACATACATATATATTTATTTTTAACAATGTTATTATTATTTTGTCAGCTTATTTTTTGCAAAGGTCTTTATGTTCTTTTGTGTGTGTGTGTGTGTGTGTATATACATATGGAGGTTTTTTGATTTGATTACAAGAACATTGTTCGTTGAAGATCAACTGTGTAGAGTCACAAGCTTTGATAGAAAATACAAATCCTACATGAAGTGCTCAAGCCTAGCATGTATTCTGAAATTGAATTTTAAATTGTGAGTCTGGTTTTATTCCCAATTATGAGCACAGAGAAGAACAGATCTTAGTGTCCAAATCCAAAGATCAACCCTGGTTTGTCACACCATCACCTAGCCAAAAAGAGAGGCTTTAGTTGAATTGGAGCTACACAGAAGCAAAGTGAGATTACACTGAGCCCCTATTGGTCCACCCACAGTAATTAAAAAAAGTTATTAGTTGTGGCGTCATTATACAGTAGACACATGCCAGCAGATGCTTGGTTTTATACACCAACTCCTTACTTTAAAATGGTTACCCTGAATCAAACACTAAATTGTGCTCTTTACATAACCTGCTTATACAACTCAGACGAGACTCAAATAAATGTCTTACGCACAAGTAAACACGCAAAGTACACTCAGTTATACTTTGCATCCTCCTCTAACCAACGTGAAGCGTAACTGCCACACCTGTGAACCCTACGAACTAGGACAACCTGATGCTCTCTACATGGTGAGGTGACTTGGTAAACCTGTGCTGTAATGGCTGCGGTGTCTGAGACACACCCTGGTCTGTGATAAGTCTGTAGCACCACAGGGATGGAGAAATGATGTCAGTTACTATGGAAAGAGTTGTGCTGCTGCAGCCCTATTTTAAGCATAATGGTTTCCCTTATGCAAAAAAAAAAAAAAAGGAGAATAACTCACTGCCCACAGCTATTCTGCCATCATCTTGAGAATGGCTACAATAATTGTTTAAGACCAAGTAGTAACTTTAAGAACTGTATATTGAATAAAGTAAGAGCTACAACCAAAACTAGAACCTAACCCTAAACTCACAAGAATGTAACCTTCGACAATTACTAATGTTGGTCCAAACAATAGATGTACGCTCCAGTACCATTTATTATGCAGAACATAGCTACACAGTACAACTCAGAGACTTGCAATGTCAGTTTACTAAAAACACATGGAATTCACACAAGCAGAAGGACATGTTTTGACAGAGAAGCAGTGCATCATATGGTATGGAGTGTCCAGGCTAGCCAGACAAGTTTGAAATTCTGAGCATTTTTCCCACCACCCACAACACGCTGTTACCTGCAACTGCATGTTATGCAATCGTTTGCATTTCTTCACAGGCCTTCCATTTCAAATTCTGAATCATGTCTTCTCCCACAGTAACTTACAGATCCTCCACCTGGTGTGGTTATCAAACTTGATAATGATGATTTTGAGTATACTAGTATTTATTTGTGATATTGTATACAACAGCAAAATAACTAACTGCATTTGTAAAACAGACTTGTGGTGAATTAACCAGAGCTGCATGAGCTTTATTCACAATGTCTTTTCTACAAAAGGCAAAGCTAATGATGTGAGTAAAGTGATTTTCCCCAAGTTCCAAACAGATCAAGCTCATCCCAAATTCTAAATTATAGATTTTGTAGCCAAATGATAACATGTTACTTTTAAGGACAGAACTGTCAAGACACATAAATGCAAAAAGCAGCAAATAGAAACCTTTTAGAGTCTAAATCTAAACTAATTGCAGCCCAATATTACAATGTTCAGATTTTCAAAAAGTGCAGACCAAACAGATCATCTTCACATGTACAATTTGGGGAAAATAAAACCCGGAGACCAGAGGAAGTTGCTGTGGACCTTGGAGGGACAGTTCAGTTTATGGGTGTCATGCTGCTCAGGTATTTCTGCTCTAAAAGCCATTCTCCGCTACCGCTATAGCACATTATGCAGCCTAGCAGAGGACACGGCAAGACTCCTGCTAATACAGTGAAGAGGTGTGGCCGATATCTCCATATAACATGATGCATAACTCATGTCATTCAGTTAAACTGAAGAGCTGGACTGGCTTTCTAAATCAGTATAGTCCCACATACAAATCACGGTTTGTGACTGTGCTCCATGAAAATATTAGGCCGGTAACCAGTCACCTGACTGACACAGAGTCAGGGCTGTGACACATACTCCAGCTCCAAGTTTAGTGATCAAAGTCCGGTGTATGTGAGAATGAACTCTGTGTGTGTGTGTACGTGTAATATGTGAAAAATCACAAGATCTTGTCTAAACCGCACCCTGACTGCTAAACACACCCTGAAATCTGCCCTAAAGCCGAGTGTAAAGAAAGCAGACTTTGACACTGCTGTCAATGGGGATCTATGAGCAATCATCATGTATCAGATAACATTGACCATAATTAAATATTACAAGTAGTAGTAGCATTTCCAGGCAGATAATGTATTTGTATAATAATTTTCCTGCACCTGATTTCCTGAAGTCAGTAGGAACAGGGTTAAAGCAGGAAGTAGGTGTAGCAACAGAAACGTCAAACAAACTGATCATGGAGGATAATGGGCAAATAACTCACATATGAGCTATTCCACTTAATTGTCTTTAATAATGCATTTACTTTGACATAACAGCATTTTCACAAAATAAACAGATGCATAATATTATTGACACCAAGTAATGCCACTGGTATGCCAGTTCTATAATGTAAAACAATTACTATCATTTAAACATCAGTTGGTGTTGTGCCCTTTTGTCTTCTCTGATGAGCACGAGTGTTTGTGTACTTGTCTCTGGGGTGGACGGTGCATTTATTAAAGAAACATTGATTTTAAGTTCACTCGGCTGCTTTTAGGCATTAAACTGACATTCACAACTGTGCTGATGTTTTAGCAGATGTTATAGTTATTGTAAAACAGAAAAAAGGAGGAGACTGTGACCCTGAGAGTTTTAGTATATTATCACTGTTTACTCAACACAAACAGTCACATTTCATTCATCTAAACCTCAGAGTTCAAACTGTGGTGTTGGGAATGTGAGCTTCATTACCAATGAGGAGTTAAAGACTTTTCTTGCATGTAATTAGAAGAGTGTAAACATAACATTGCTGATAAGCACATGCTCATGTTCCATGTCTGCCCTTGCAGAGGCCTGGATGTCAGAACCCAAAGACTTAGACAACCTATTGTATCAGTGTTTGACCTCAGAGGTTTTGACACTTCCCAGCACATCTCTCATGTCAGACATACTACAAAGACTTCTACATGACCTCTTACATTGGATTCAGTTTTCCACAATTATCTATCAACACATTTTAATCACCAGCATTAGCTCAACAATATTAATTCCTTTCTTTACGAATTCATCGTATCTGCTCTGGATGACTTGTTTCAATTAACCATGACGCCCCAGTAACACTTGAATTAAGCTGTGGAGCTCGACCTCCTGATCAACCCAGGCATGGCAGAGGAGACGACAGTTTGACCAGAGAGAGGCGCGTTCTTTACATTCCACACCTCGGCCCCAGGGACTTCTGGTATGTGTATGGCTAATGAGAGCAAAGGGCTGCCAGGGTGTCAAATACAGCACCCTTTGAGGTGATAATGGTGTTTGTATCTGATATGCATGATACAGAATTTCAGGGTTTTAAGAACCAACACAAGTGAATCTTGGATCAAGCATCTGACAACACGATACACAAGGCGTATGGAGTGAGATCACAAGGGGATGAAGAGACCTGGAGCCAGGTCAGGCAAGGATATCAGGGTTTCTTTTGCAATAACATATCTCCATTAATATTTATAACCCAAAATAATGTTTTGGTGTGCACCCCAGAGTATCAATTTAAGAGGTGTTATTCGCTGTAAAAAAAAAAAAAAAGTAATGTAATTGATATTTTAAAGTAAATTTACTGCACAAGAAAGAGGTGTCCACCCAAACTGAAACTTAATTCAGTGGTTCCGCAGTGATGGTTCAGGAACAGTTGCAGATTTAAAATCTGAGAAGTGATGAGTCGGGATTGACTATCATAGGCAGTATCATAGGCAGTCATCAACTGTGGGAGGAGTGTGTGCTAGAATGTGTCATGGTTTCTATTAGAGATCTACACACACACCTCGTTAGTCATTGCCCCTTGCTTGTCTTTTGATGTCGTGGCAGATCCTGCCATCTTTGTGATTTTGTGCCATATATCACAGGCAAAAGCTTCTTGTAACATCTAAGTTTGGGTTTTGGTTTTTAGGACTCAACAGTACTTTTGTGGTCGTCGTCTGTAGACTCTCTCCATGCTGTTTGACATGATTCTTGCGTAGGTAGTAGAAGATGTGAGTCAGACTTTTCATACCCAAACCATGTTTGGTCTATGCAACAGTGGTTGCCCCTCTTTGGTACAAGCAGCGTGTTTTGTCTTGGTCAGAGTCCTCCTCCTCTTCTATAAAACCTTGTGCTGTGTCATGTTCTCCTCCATGTTTGTGTTGCCTTTTTTTAAATTCCCTTGTGGAAAAACATGATGCATTGTTCAAGTGATTAACAATATTGCTGTCAAGACTTATTAGCATCTGAACCACAAAAAGTAGCATCCAAAGGAGATGGTAGACATTTGCCAAACATGGTCTTACTGCAAAGCTCTTTTGTTTCTCCACTTGCTTCAATCTTAAACTTTAAATCTTAATATAAATCTTAAAGTTTTATTAAAAGGGAGAATCATATCTACAAGTATGTTGATGTTATCGAGCTCAGTCCATCAGAATTGACATGATTGCTAATGAGCTACTTGTGCATTTCCTGTCTGTAGCTATTTGAACCTTGAGAAGACTATGAAATATCTCATCCTACAACTACTTGGCAGTGAGTAGTAATTTGACAGCAAATAGTGCGATACCTTGTAGAATCAGCTGCTGGTTAAACTAAAATACAGACAAAAATCAGTTTCATGTTGTTTAAACACTCTGTTAGAGATCTACCTACCGTGAAGCCAGCAAGATATGGATGGGAACAGATATTAAGATTTTATAATTCTTATTCTACTTAAAGGTTTTTAAAATCCCATTAAGGTGTCAATTATTATTAAATTATTTGACTATAAAAATTGTTTAAAAAGGAAACCCACCTTTTATATTCAACAGATTTCAGCCATAATTTCTTACTTTGATTAATCCATTAGAGAAGATTCCTCAAGTTATGCAACCAGATCAACGGTTTGCAAAAAGATCAAAATATCTTACAGCTAAGCAGACAGGTGAACAGGTATGTAGCTGTTATACACTTTTATAAACAGCTTTAAAATTGGGCTTCAACAGACTAAACTAGCCAAGCAAGAAAATCATCTCCATGGTAACCAGGCTCCAGGTACAGGAAACGTGCTCAGTAAGGCATGGAATATATAAGTGAGCATCATTTTGTCTAGAACAAGGGAAAAAAATAAAAAAAACACCCACACCAATGGCATAGGGTTAACCACAGCAGCTGAATACCTAACATGTCCAGAACCACACTACAGACATCTGTATCCTCCGAGAGGAATGTCTGAGGCCTAGAAAACAACTGGTTGCATAGCAACAAGACTGCAGAAAATGAGTAAAAAAAAAAACACAGTGATAGATACAAAGCACAACAATGAAACACACACAAAAAATGGATGAACAAGATTCCCTAAAGGCAAGAGGGGACATTCTTCTCATTCACACAAGACGCCAGCACACTTCATTTCCTTGCAGCTCAACATGTGATTCACACATGCACACTTCTAAAAGGGCCTACAATGTCTGCTGCCCAGTGCTGCTCATAGCTCCATGGAAATTTCCACTTGAACAAGTCTGTATGGTTGAGACAAACAGCTGAGGCAGTAGCAGCTCTTCCGGAACCTTTTCTTAAGATTTACAACCTTTGAATGATTAGGCAGGAACAATACAACGCAGCACACTTCAGTTTGAGCGGAAACATGAGCTTTATATAGCTGAAGAGATTAAGTAGACTAACCTATACACAGATATACTGTAGTACAGTACACTTTTGGTACACAGCTACTGAAATAATCTTGGTCAAAAAAATAAATGTCTGAAATTGTGTCTGAGATAATTCCTTTATTTCTGAAAATATTTGAGACAACTATTGCAAGTTATAAAATATTTGGGGCAGGCAGAGTTCTATCCAAGTGCTCCTGCAGCACAAGATTAGGCAGGAACAATACATGATGGATTCCTGATGATCGAAAGGCATGATTAGCCAGTGGCTGGTTACTAATGACAGGTGACGGAGACAAAACATTTTCCAGTAGGGCTATAGTCATAGCAATAGCTTCAAGAACGTACTGTAATATAAAAGGACCTCTAGTGGGTCACGGACTCCTGTCATCTCTTTGATGAGATCACTCTGAATGGACCTTGTATTCCCATGCAGTTAAGGATTGCCTCTGTCTCAAGTGTTTTCACATCTTCCTACTGTCTACACAGTGCATGCTGTGATACAGTCCAGCACCTGTGGCGTTAAATAAATTATCAGGTGGAGAGGCACGACGCATATGACAGAAAATATTTTTTTAGAAAAGAACTTGGAACCAATCGAAGGCGGCCCACCCGAAGAGATTATTTTCTGATTTCGTCTGCCAGTTCACTGAATTGTGCAACCACAGTTATTATATTAATAAACTGCTCTTATGCTGTCAAATGCATCAAATGGCTGAAAGGGGCATTTTACAAATCATCTCTTAATAAAAAGGTTCCCAGCTAAAAATAAGGTTTACTTAACAAATCGTTCATGTTCTCACAGCTCTATATTAATAGCTTATTATTATTATTATTCAGTAATCCAGATTGATTAATGATTATTAAATAATCTGTTGACTGTATTAGTATAAAATTACAAAACAAATATATTAAATATGGCCCTAGAATTCAATGAATGACTCTTTGACAGAGACAACATCTGACTTCAACCTAGTTCTCTCGTCTTAACCGCTCTTCATATTTCAGCCTATCCCAGAATTCACATGTGTACCGACACTGCGTGGAGCAGCCAATGGCAGGGCAGAGAGGAAATGGTCTTGGAAGGCTGTCAGGCAGGGAGCAGTGAATGACCATATATGGTAAAATCTGCAGTCAGCAGGACTGAGCGGCAGAAGCGGCAGAGGCAACGGAGAAGTATAGAGATCTGGAACACACAATGACCAAAGTATGGTCAAAGACCCCGGATATCATGCACAAGCAGTGCATTTTTGTGTGAAGTGCAGCTTAGTAAAGCAGCCACAGTGGTGTATGTAAGACAGAAGAGAAATAATGTCACTGTGCACAGACCCAGGAATTACAAACTGCAAAGGTTGAGCGCTGGATGAATGGTGCATTGAGGGGTTGAATCCAAATCAAACACACCTCACATCTGATCGTCCTCTCTGCACAGAGGCAGCATTTGAAGCACTAACGTGTAACATGCCTTCAACATTAGGCAATAGACTGTTGTGTTAAAGCTGCATGTTAAGACCAAAGATACTGATAGTTCAAAGTGACTCTCACTCAGAAAATAAAGATGCTGATGGCTAAAACAGGATAGAAAGCATATAACATTTAACAATACCATGATTTGATTTAATAAATAAGGAATCTATAGTTTAAGATTTAAATCACAGCAAGCTGTGAATGATTTACTAAGACTTCACTTCTCTTACGCTGAGCGGACAGAGGAATTATAAGGATGTTTTTTTCACTGAATACTTGCTAGCTGCATTCACTCCCACTGCTTCCTTCATATGGAAATCAGGGAATAAATTAGCAGGCATCCAGCTAAGAAAGAGAAAGGGGGAGATTGAAAGCATGAGGGAAGGAACTGACATGTGTTGAGCTGGACATCTGATGCCCTCTCTATAAATCCCTGTGTTCTGACAAGAGGAAGCAACAATACTCGTGGCTGTGCTGAGTCACGGCAGCGTGCCACACAAACCTCAGCCTAGTGAGTCACACAGCTCCACTGGCTGACGACTCTAAATGAGGTGCAGACCTCAGGTCAGGTCAAAGACCCACAACAGCAACCTCTGAACTCCAGAAGATGTTTTTCCATCCATCTCCAGACACATCCAGTTCTGACAAAGTACATTTTCCTGAATATAAGCAGAAGGAGCACAATGCTTTTTTGAGTTTTGAGTTATTGCATCACTACAGCAATTATGGTGCACAGTTGCATATGGTTTAATTGTGAAGGGGGAGGGAGCATCATCACACTTCTGCCTCCCCCAGTCGAAGTGTGGTAATGACAAAGGGCTGTGCTGGGAGTAAGCGTGGGACAAAGGCCCTGAGCAGCTGTCTGCCCACAGAGACCGTGAGCAACACAGCACAGGCAGATGGATAAGCTGGACAGATGCCCTCCCACATTAGGGATGGAAAGGGGTTTGAGGGTGGGGGCGTTTATGGGATGTGTGTCAGAGCAACTAAATTAAATGAGACCCAAGCGATTCAGATTTCAACTGTCCTTCAAATCAAGCAGAATTTTATTCCCAAGGCAAAGCCAAGTCTGTCAGAGGATAAAGTAAAAACAGACACAGTCACAATATAGAAGAAGGAAAAGCACGCCGATTGATTTACACATTGTTAAAACAGTTTCTAAGTAAGCAGGAACATCATAATCTGTTTTAGTCAGTTTATTAGAACTCATCCCAGGCACTGAGAGTAACTCTGTAATAAGAGTCCTCTGCAGTGAAGTCTAGTTCAGACTCGCCCCACTTTCAAGACCTGCATTGCCAGATGAGGCTACACTGAGATTTCCAGATGGACTTTCCTGGTCAGAAAAAGTCATGATGATAAATTCCAAAAATAGCTGTTGAAAGAAAATTGCAAATAGATAAAAGAAAATTAAGATTCCCATTAATTTAACATCTGAAAATAATGTTCATATATGCCATTTGTCCTTTATGCTAGGCTGCAAAATTGGTTTGTGGCAATATATACTGTGGCATTGTCCAAAGTTAGACCGTCTGTACACAGCACACTACAGTTAAAAAATAACGTGGTATTTCCCTTTCGGGTCCAGCTTCCTAATGCGTGGCCTGTAGAAATGAGGAAATCACTATATCTGGAGGATTAGTCTGTGTCACGCCTGCCAGCTCGAATGTGGGAAGATCTAAAATAAAATTAAGGTCTCCTTTAATCGGTCACTTGAGGAAATTGCCCGAGGTTTGATCTGCACATAAAGACCTCAGTCTCACACCACTTCTTAATTCAGTAGTGAAAGTAGACTTTGTTCAGCAGACTCACTGTACTGGAACATAGCCCGCAGAGGGCAGCTCATTCAAACACAGACACAGAGGAGTGTGAAACAAGTCAAGCTCATAGCTCACCTCCAGTACAAGCTCAGTATGAATGAGGTGCTGAGAGGCGTAATCTGTGTGATGACAGGCCGAAGGATCACTCCCCTAAGCCAGAGGCTTCTCCGATGACATGGCAGTGTACTGGTGTACACTAATTACAGGCCCAGGTTGGATCTGTCAACAGTTTTGCAATACTTATGCCACTAACAGTGTCAGGACCTGCCACTTGGCCGTCGCTTGGAGTGACAAACAGAAACAGCAGCAGCCAGCATTTGACAATTATCAACCATAATGGCACCCAGGGGCTCACCGGAGGATGTGCCAGAGTCCTGTGATAGATTCAGTCTGGCCTCTATTGCACCTTAATTAGGCCAATTATGACAGCAGGGGTTAAAACAAAAGGAAGGGACATATTCACAGAGCTAACTTGTTTACAACCCAACACTCTTAAAATGCTGCCCTGCCCTACCCAAGAGCCTTTCTAGTTCAAGTGGAGTGATTCCTTATATGGAGGTTTGAATCAGGCAATCATTCACTCCAGGGCTTTGGAGGAGTTTCTGTTGTACAAATTAGGGTGTGTGAAGGCTCACAGGTAACATCAAGGTAGACTGACATGTAGAGGCAGCAACCCTGCTTGTCAGAGGTAGAGTCTTCAATCCAGTTATTATATGGTGTACACAAAACACAGGAAGTAGGCTTGTTAATGTCTTTTTGAATTTCAATTCTCTCCCCCTTGTATGCGCGGACATTAATATTCATTGAAATGTGATAACTCAGATAGCAGTTTTTCTCTGGGGGGTGGGGGGCATGAAATAATCACTCATTAATCGTAATCGAGGTAAAAGTTTGAAATAATTGTGATATTGATTTAAAGTCATCTCGCCCAGCCCTATCTAGAAGTTGTAAATGCATTCCTGCTTACAGATCCTGTTTCTCTCCATCTGGTTGTCTGATGTGTTCTGTATAAAATACAGTGATTATTCACTGTGGCATTTATTACTACATGATACACAATGAACTCACCTTGTGTAGGGGGAGAACGAGGAAGGCTCCACCACCACTGGCCTCAATGATTATGGCAACAAATTTGGGATTGACTGCACAGAAGGAGCTGTCCCATGTGACCCTTGAAACCCGGATATCATCGTAGCACTGGTCATTTTTCACCGTCTGGCCAAAGACGTGACGGAATTTGCTCGACCGTACGACACGTTTCATATCTGTGGAAGGAACAGAGAATAGGATTAAAACCACAAATAGTCACAAGATAACAGGTATACAGCACGGAAGCCAGCAATATGAACAGACATATGTGTATTTTAGCAACTTGAAAAAACAGTTAACATCTCATCCATACAAAGTAAAGCTGTTGTAACAGAACAAGATCATGTGCTGTTTTTTCCACAACACATTCCCCCTCCAGATGTGTTTGACTCTCACTCTGAGGGTGTTTTGCAACAAACCACTCCTATTTACTACTCCAACAGGTCTCCCTGGGATTTCAAAGAGATATATATATATATAGATATATATATATATATCTATATATATATGAACTAACATATGATTTGATTTCAAATGACTTCAAACTGTTTTTTTCATCTTCCATTGTGCCAAATATAAACATCTGAAATACTAAGATGCTTTATCACTTAGCAACACTTAGATAGAGCCACTTCCAAAGGAAAATAGGACATACCCAATCCAAACAAAAACAGACTTTGTAGCTGGTTCAGCTAAAATCCTCAACAAGACAAGAATCTGCTGGCAGACAGGAGAGCTTTAGAAAACAAGCCCATTCAAAAGCTACAAGTCCCACTACTCTGCTTACAATAACAGAGCACTTCCAAAGATAATGGAAAGCTGGCCAGATAAACGGCCAGAATGAAGGTCCAATCTAACCTACAACATCGAGAAGACTAAAGCTCTTTAGCAGTATTGTGAACCTTCGGAAAAAAAACGTTTTTATTTTATTTTTTGGAATCAGCACATGGTAACAGTTCCCAGACTGAATTTCCAACATGACCAAAGCCCAGCACAGGATGTGAGACATGTTTTGGAGGTGGTTTTCCATTGTGTGTGTGTGTGTGTGTGTGTGTGTGTGTGTGTGTGTGTGTGTGTGTGTGTGTGTGTGTGTGTGTAAAAGAGAGAGGGAGAGAGCATAAGTGCAGCAAGAGAGGCTCATATGGCGTGTTTCCGACAGCACAAGATTGCAAAACAAGCAGGAAGTTCTTCCTGTTGGGATGTGGGCGTGTCCCAGCTAGACATGTCTGTAAAACACGTCAGTCAATACAACCATTTACCTTTTCAGATTTGTAAACCCGGTGGGCTCAAAGACAAATTTCTTCACATTAGATCGAGCAGTTAATGGCACTTAAATGTTAATCTTTCTTAAACCGAGGAGAAGTTACATCAGATTCTGTTAATCCTCCCCTCAATTTATCTGGATCAGAAGGGCATCTGTCTAGGAAACTGACTTTGATTACTGCGGGAAAGGCTGACGCAGACCAAGAGCAGCTGACTGACATCCAATTATAAAATCTCCAGAAATCCTTATAGATATTTTCTAGTTGTGGGAGAGAAAAAAAACACTGGATTCATTTTGAAAGCAAGAAATTGATTCTCACAAAGATTCTTCATTCTTTCATTTCTAAAAAAACAAACAAAATATTGGCATGCCAGAATCAGGCTTTTGTCATTACTGAGAAAACCTTACATAACAATTGGGAAAAGCTGTCAATTCTTACAATACTTACTTAATATTCCTCATTTGATAAATGAATCGAAAAACATGCTTGTTAATGGTGCAAGCAGAAACTGCCGCTGCTGCCTGTTATTGTTGGAGTGCAAGTTTTTAACTCTGTTAACCATGATTCTTTATTTACAGCTGTGAATATTTATATGTGCACAATCATTTTAAGCCTTTACTCTTATTCAACTGGCCTGACATACACAAGGCAGCTGTCACATATGTACTCTATGTGAAAATACCAGCAATTCTAAATGAGGTACTGTTTGTACCATATGTATTAGGCAAGTTCGAGGTTATGTGTCTGCCCTCAGCCACATACTGTATTTTCCTCTGCACAATAAACTGACAATGATGGGCTTGTGTACTATATAAGCTGAGTCAATGGTGAACAGCCCTTGGCTATTTGAATCTACTGATTTATCTGCCAAATGTGTAACTCTGCCGCAGTTGGAAACTCAAAAGATCAAAAATTAGGCATCTTGTGTCTCCTGGTGTGCTGAGGAACTTGAGTCTTCACAGCTTAAGACTCCAGGTCTTTCTACAATAGACCAAATATTTTACAGAACAGATAGATTCGGGGTGATTTTACCTTAAAAAGTTATTTAGTTGCTGATCCAAGATTTATTTGTTTGCTGCTTTGTATGACAAGAAATGCTCAAAGACCAGTGAGGTGACTGTTGAGCTAACCTCCTTAATATAATTTCTTTACCTGATTCAATTAAGCAATTATATGATGAAAACCTTTTAACATGTCATATTGAATTATATGGTATTGGTGCAACTATGGAAAGTTGCTAGCCAATGTCTTTGAATGCTCATCACTGATGCTGACCTCTAGATATCCAGCAAGGTGTTGAATGACTTAGGCATGCTGAATTTCATAGTGAATGTTATGCTTAGTAGAGCCCAAGTCCACTTCATGCTATGAACACTGCATTGGTGTTTGTTTGGCTGCAATCTGTCTCCAAGGCATGCTGCTTAGCAACATCAGGGAAACATCAAACTAGACAAAAAGTACACAATACCAAAGTAAGAAATGCTAACATAATTGGTTAACTTGCAATGCATGTTATAGCTATATAAGGTGTGTTATCACCATAATAGTGTGACTAGCCCTGGCAGAACAATCACTGCATTCTTGAGGTGTGTCAGGGCCTGCAGAAAGATCTCAAGCCCCAGTATTCGCCAGCCCCGCGAACAGCAGGAAATATCAATATGTTACCGTTTTAACAACCAACCACTCTGAGGATAAAAGATCAGGACTAGTTCTACCCCAATAGGCCGAAAAATAATACCGAATTGCGATGTGACCTATGATGTAGTCACAAAAACAAGACATCAGGTCAGGATTTCCGACAAAAGTTGGAAATATACTCAATAGAAATTACTTAACACAAGTAAAGTTGAATTAGTTTTGAACGGAGTGACTAACCATTGTTAGAGCTTTTTGTACAACGTGTAAGAATAGCCGTGCATAAACTAGATTGCCGAAACATGAAACCTTTATGGAGAGGGCTGGGCTGTATCAGCGTACACACTGCAGGTCAGAGCGGACTGGGTGGGGTTGCAGCTGATTATGCAATACTGGGTTTTGGTGAATGAAGGAAAGGAAAAAAGGAAAATTACATCCAAATTCACTTTTGGAAGGAAAGCATTTATTTTTATACTGTATTTATGTGAGCATTATTGCACTTGGACATAAAACTATTGCTGTCATGGACTAGGACTCAAATCAGACTCAAGTATAAATGCCGATAGCTTCAGGCTCAACATAAACCTGAAATCATTTTTAATAACAGATCTGTTAACTCAAACCTTAGAGCTATAAAAGACAAGAGCTGTTTTGAGCCTCCCATACAGAACTTTCTCCATGGTTTCAAACACATCTTACCACCCTGCCTGGGAAAGGTAAATCCTAACCTCCACAATGGTCAAATGCCAAACCAATAACTCCCTTATCCCTCAGGACTCTTACGTAAGAGCATCACTATCCCTTACTCGCACCTGATGAGCCGAGCCTGAAATAAGTAAGCTTCCGAAAATACAGGAGGCAGCAGAAAATGAAGGTGAATGCTTGCCTGTTTACAGGGTTGTAGCCAGGACTCTAACATTATTTTAGGATTTTCCTGTTGAGTTAAATTCTTTTGGTGGATCGAGTTCTATGTGGGTTTATATCCTATATCATCCTGGATAAATCTATGCAGTTGAAAAGCTTGGTCAGAGATTTTGTGGAAACAGACAGGTTTTAAAATACTTTTTTAATAAGAACCATAAGAAAATGATTATTACTTCTGCATGCAACCATATAAACAAGGGCTGTGTGAAGCACTGAAAGGCTGGCACTAGTCCGACAGACTAAACTAAGCACGTCACATACAGACTCACCTTGGGGAAATGCTACACTACTCGGTGGCACTCTCCTGAGATTTACAGCTCACTGATCGAGCTCTAATTCAAGCAAAATGACCGCAAGTATCTGTTGGGCAAATCGGATGAGAGGAAAGCTATGTACCTTATTGCCTCTTCCACCAGTGGAGCTGACTCTGATGTGCAGAGACAGAAGGAGGACCCCACAGCCTGAGGAAATGACAACAGGACGTGGGGCCGGAGTGACACAGTTTTTAGCATCCTTCTCTGTATTCCTTCTATATCCTTCTCTTCACTCACATCTGATTGTTCTGTTGAGGAAATGTGGGTCCTTTGGCAAGCAGAGTGCTGTACCTCACTTTCATTGATTTTTCATCTCCTTGTAATATTACAGAAAGAAGTCTTGTTTTACATTAAAATGTGTTACCTTGCTAAATTTAAGTTCTATACATTTGGTTGTACTTGTGTTTTCTTTGAATCTAAATAACAGACAATTGTACACAGCTACACAACAGTATAAAAAGACAAATGAACAACAGAATTTGGGTCTTTCATCCTTGAGTTTGAACTCTTGTGTTAGGCCATGGAAGGTTTGCCTCTCATTTCTACCTCAGAGTTACAGAACAGATTGCTATCCTCCATTAAATCTCCGGAAAATCTTTTTGCTCTGACATAAGGCTGCAAAAGAGCTACAGAGGAAAAGTAAAAAAATAAATATTATTGAGGGTTCATGTTTGGCCAGTTTGCCAGAATGTAATTCCTAGAACATTTGTTGTTACTGGAAGAACAAATAACTTTTCAGTCACTTGATCCAAGATCCATCTCTTTAACAGAACACTAAGATCAATGAAGCTATTGAAGATGACCGTGTTCCAGGAAAGTCTTTATTTCTCCTTCGTGTTACTGAGTCATCAAAAGTCTTTAAAACTGGGGTATCCACCCTTTGGAAAGCGACTTAATGGCACATCCTCAGAAACGGGAGACATTTAATGCTGCCTATCCCTGCCACGTTCAATTATGTTCACACATTCCAATTACGACATGGAGCCACCCCATTCTGCCAACAGCTATTTGTACTCCAACGGGTTTCTCATTGTCAGGCTTGCACTATATTATTACATATCATTGTCCCACCCTCAAAATAAAGACAATTTACAGAGATGTCAGAAGACAAACCTTGGTCTTCACATCCAAGAGGACTCTGGAAAAGGATGAGATTTACTAAACTGCTTCACTATCAGATCTCCACTATGGCAGATAACCAGTCAAACCCGGATTAGAACCAATTGCCTGTTACAGTTCTGAGAAACTAAAAGAGTCTAGTTAATAGGCACACTAAACAAGTTTGAACATTATTCTTAAATGCAAAGTCTAAAAATAGTCACATTTGTCCCCACTGTGATGTTGAGGGAGCGAAACTATCCCTGATGTTGTGTTTTATAATGTTTTTGATGAGTGAGATGTGACATAACATGAAAATCCCAGCCACAAAGCAGGATGAGCGGATGTACAAGAGGGAGGGGCGGCAGAATTAGAGCCGAAAGCCTCTAAACAGTCTCCAAAGCAGTTCTTTTAGAAAACTGCTATATACTGTGTACCACTACAGTATACTGTGTGTTATGAGTGGCAAAAAGGTTTTAATGATTTTTTTCATCACAACATTTATTCCCGAATCGATATTTATTATTTACACTGGCCTAGTGTAATAACAGCTAGCAGCTAAAGGTTAGTGCCAGGGCTAGCAGGTTAGCCTGTTAGCATCTGCCGGGGAATCGTAGAGCTGTTGGTTGGTTCAACAGGAGCTTTGTCACAGTCATATTGAATAAATCCTCATATTCAATGGTGGATTTATTATAATATATTATTGTATTATCTAACCTAAAGCCCTATAGCCTAAAGACCTGTTAAAAGGTCATACTAATATTTAAGCATGGCTTTAAAACAGATTCAAGGGGTTTGTGGAAATGATGTTGCTGTAATAAAACTCTAAAACATTGACTGATGTGTGATGTGCACTGCTTTTAGGAAAAGGGATTCATTGTAGCCAACTTTTGTGATAGTATAGAATCATATTGCCCCAGCCCTACTGTATGTGCATGAAAGTGTCTATTACTTCTTCATTGGCCCAGTGTGGTTATTCCTGAGGTTGTTAACCTAAAGCGGTATTGACTGTAATGTTTACAGAAAATAGACCTGTCCTTTAAAAACAGGTTGAACTGGTCTAGGCGGTAAAAGCCCACTCGTCATCCCACAGCCTGTTAGTGCAGCCAGAGATAAACACTTCCAACAAGAAATACGTCATCTTGAAGGCTGCAAGAAGAAAGGTAGATATTTTATCTTTCAGTCAGTTACTTTACCATAACCAACTTTGATCAATTTCAGCACTAGAAAATACACTTTGCTGTTATAAGCGCAAAAAACGTTTTGACTGCAAAGCAGAATTTTATTTGTTTTACCTTATTTGTCAAGTTGATCACAATCCGAAATTTGTCTCATCTGGAGCCATTTATCTTTAAAGGTGCAGCCTGAAGCTGAGGTCATTGGCGTGTGTAAAGCCCTCTGCGGGCACACACAATCAGCAAATAAAACAAAGCTCAGCCATGTTTCGCAACAGGTCTTATCTGCTATGCATTTCATTTTGCAAGTCCTTTGTCTGTGCTTTTCATCATTGTTGTTATTGTCGCCGTTTCTGCAATGCTAGCGTCATCTTGGTAGCTACAGCTGGCCATTCATGTAAAATACATCTTTTCAACAGGAGGTAGGCTAATCACTACACTACTGGGGGTATTGTATGTATATATACACACACATACATACAGTGGTTTTGGGCTGCATGCAAAGCTACAATATGCTTATCCACTAACATCAGCCATTTACAGTAATTTCAAGACAGTTCAGCCGTTAATGTAAAAATTCAAGACTCTTGACTTTTGGCACATCTTGAATTGGTTGTAATTTATTCAGGTGTCACTTTCCCAGTGTTGGTGGAGTTAACGTGACTGTCACATGACGCACAGAACTGTCCTTGTCTAAGAATAAACTACAACAATCAACGGTGATGCATGATGACCAATTAATATTCCTTATTCCATGGGCAAGTTAGAATTGTAGTGCTAATGCATATGCAACTAAAATAATTTAAAAAATAATTAGAATACTAATTAAGATGTTGATTACGATGGAAAGGACTGAGGCTTTCAAAGAATTTGCATCAGCTCTACACTATGTCAGATGCTTTAATTGTGTTATTTTAGAGACATAACCGTCGTTGATGGTCACAGACTTTTCTTTCCCACACTTTGCTACCCACGCCACCCCTCGCCCCCACACACCAGCGATGTCGCCTCACTGCTCTCCATACACTGGCTGCCTTTTTGCCTTTTGTCACCAAGACTGCATGAGACGCCACCTAAATCCCCTTCCTGTAACCAAGGCCACGGACCACCATTGTAATCAGATTCCAGCTACATTCCAGTGCATTTTGCAACAATGAGATAAGGTGCAGTTTTTTCACCATTTTCCAACCCCAAGTGATCATGCAGTCTGCGGTCTGCTCAGTTTAAATGCAACTGGAACGCAATACATTATGCACCACTGTACGTGTGGTACTTTGTAGAGGAAATGAGATTTGCAGACATGAGAATAATGTGGCTGAACATCCAGCCTCGTAAAACAGACAATAAATTACTGGCTCCAATCAACAGCATCAATAGCATGTAAGTGTGCCAGGCATTAACATACGAAAAAGTTTCAACACCAAAAGTCAAATGATTAGGTTTTGCCAACTTCAGCATTCCAAAAACAGGGAAAAAACAGACCCCTCAGATTCACATATGGAAACACAAACTTGTCTGAAACTGTCTGTTGAGCGTGAAGCTGAGCATGCCTTGACCTGTGCTTGAGCACTAACCCATTTTTTCAACTTTCTATGCTGCGAGACTTAAGGCGCTAAATCCTAAACTTCTTATCCTGCTTAAAAGTCAAAGTTTAATAGGAGACCACTTTAAAATCCTATAAAATTACTCACAACAGGAAAAGCTTCAGTTTAGAGGATTGTTTGTGTGTAGAGTTACTTTTATATATGCATCCACTCAAATCAAACCTAACATCTGCCTGTTTTTTTTTTCAAGCAGCTTTCCTATCAGACACTGACTAAACACATCTAAAAGAAAAGGACAAAAAAACAAATCTCATTATTAATCATTGACTCTTAAACATTACAGCGTGAGAGTACAAAAGCATGATCCTTCCTCTTCCTGATCAGTTACTTCCCCCTCCCCCAGAGAGCAGAGCACAAACCACTGCTCCATTTCAACAGATGTCAGCTGTGGTGGGAATGACCAGTGGAAGAAATAGTGCATCTGCATGAATCTGCTAGAATTGCTTAGCTATAAAGCTAAAAAAGGGGAGGTTCAAAATAACAGAGGACATCTGAATTTCATGAATGATTGAGAGTTCAAGCAAATCCAGCAAAAGTTTTTTTTCTGGTATCAAAAGATTAACTTCGATCAATCAATAAACACAAAACTTCATAGAGTATACATTCTGCTTGTGGTTTAATAAATGAAGGGAATTGGCTTATTTTTTGAGTCACCTTTTCGTTATTTTATTCAAGAATGTTTTTGATGCCTTTGTCATTTCCTTTTTGTTATTTGTGCATTTTCCCAAAACACTGCGATTAGTCTATTGGTACAGTCAGTGGGTTGTGTCAGTGTGCAAACAATTAGCGGCACAGATTTATACATGTGATCCTCTTCAGCCAACAGGCTGGTACATACTAACAAAAAACAAACAGATAAGCACACTAATATGCTAAGCAGGTGGTTAGATAATGAGATTTTTCTTTCCATGTTTCTTAAAATAAACTCCTGAACGCTATGTGTGTGGGGGTAAATGAACCTGAAGTAAAACCAAAAACTTAAGGAATTTACAAGCTGTAGTTTTTCATTCTGAAGGTTTCTGTCCTGTCAAGTCCTCTTGAAAAAATGCTGTGAGATAACAGCATCTTGTGCAGACAGGACCAAACACAAACTGAGGTATGTCAGACATGTTGAAAGAATGGGATCTATGTTTCCAAATGAAATGCAGAGACCAAGCTATTGACTCCACATAAGGTTGCTTTCCATAGGATGCTGATTATTCCAGCAAAATGATGTGAGAACTACTACTTCTAAACCATTCCAGCACAGCAATGAACAGTGAGATGGCCAGCAGGGAACAGGTGGACTTAACCAGACCTTACTTAACAAAGATTAAATACATTTCATGGATATGCTGGATTATTGGAGGTTCATGATATTCTCGAAATCAATTCAAAATGTTCAAAATGCACTCCACAGTTCACCACAGCCCACATAAGAGTGTCTTGCCACAGCAGATAGGAACCAAGCCCCCGCTCACATCTCATGCTTAGTTTCCCTCTGCTTCCTGACCCACTTCCTCTTTCAGCCCAGGCACAGGAAGGCAGGCTTCTCTCTTCTAAAGACCCTGTAGTGCCGCACAACCAGCAGGGGTTGGTGCGTCTGGAATGGAGAACAAGCCCAAACAGGGTTGTAGTTACGCTGACTGTCAACCCTGGGGCCGTTCCCTCAAGCCTACACCTGCTCTGCAACCCACAGTGAGGAAAATTCCTTCAACCCAAAGTTGATTGCACCATAGGAGCTGAGTAAAGTGGCTCAATACAAGGACTTAATATGTAAATAATCATGCTGCCCTTTTGGCACACCAACCATGCCCATTACAAATCAAACTGCCCTAATGTCATGAGGAGGCAAATGAGCTGGTGGTGGTGTCATACAGACAAAGAGGTCACACAGGGGACTATTTGGATCATCACCCAGTCATTAGTGCTTGACTTGAGACTATTTATGACTGCCAAGTGAGGAGGAAAGCACCATTAAGTCTTCACTGACCTCGCTACAACCGTCAGTTTATGATCAGGTTCCAAGCACAAGGGCTTGTCCAGAATTGTACTGGTATTTGGGAATTGCATTGCCTGTAGCTCCAAGGCCGAAACGAGCCAAATGTTAAAGACGGGGCCAAGTCATCATACTTGAAAGACACAATTGGAATCAGTGAATAATGGAAATAATCTTTGCTATTTATTGCAGCCCTACTTGTGACACTCCCTGTCAAACCACTCACTGAGCAAACCCCATTTTAACTACAACACACGTGGTCCAGTCATGGAAACGCTTTTGCTAAATATTAAGGCAGACCAAAATAATCGGACAACGAAGAGTCTTAAAATAAAGTAACCACATATTGATTTGACAAAGTTAGACAAAAACCGAAACAGCTGTCAACATAAAGCTGCTGGACCCCGGACATGACACTTCTCTGTCTGACCTCATTGACAAGAACTACAGCAACTAATGGAGGTTGAGTTTAATGTCATACCAGCAATTTCCCACATGATGTACACACACAGTCAGACTAATGGGGGACTCAATTATGCATGAAACTGAGCTTCATTTGTGAAGCAGCGATCACGTCTATGCTGCGACCCTTTTTTCTTCCATACCAGTGTGTTAGTGGGTCAAATCCGAACCTAATAACATCAATACTGGGTTTAAATTTAAAAATAATAGGGGGGGGGGGGTTATTGGACACATGAGATCCAGAATGGCAGGGGTGATTCTTGGATGTGTGGGGCCGATTGTTCGGTGTGAGGAGAGCATGTTACGCCCGGGACAGGATGCCAGGGGCCAGGGCGCGGTTGTGCAGCTCTGCACCTCCGTCTGTGTGGATCCACCGCTGCGGAGAGAAGTTTTCCTGCCGCACTATGGAGGGCTACCCCACCCCGCTCCGCTCCCGGCTCCACACCGTGTAGCCACAGCACGTTTCCTCAATTCATCCACCCGACGGAGAAAGGAAAAACCCCGTACCCCTCTGGTTGGGCGTAAAAATAACTTTTCTAGCATTAACAGATAGCTATTAGCCGTTGAAGGCTACGGCTAGCTTAAAAAAAAAAAAAAAGGAGAGAGAGAGAGGAGCAGCTCACATTATATCCTGGTTCGTTTTAGCTAGCGCGTGCACTTTCCTGTCCCGGGCTGTGCTGTCTGGAGGTGGACGAGGGAAAAACCAAGCAGCTGCCATATTTAATACAAGACAAAAAACACCCGTCTACAACAGCGTGGTGTGTGCGCTTACCTTCTGAGGGGAGAAATTTAAGTATTCCCGAAAAGCGAATGATATAACACGCAGCCCAACGTGTGACCGGGTCGATTCCTCCTCCGCCGCTGAGCCTCTGACTCTCTCTCCCTCTGCGATCTTTCCCTACTCCCACACTGGCCCCGCCCCCTTCTTCGGCCTGTCTGACGGTGAGTGGAGCGGCCACGGTTGACGGACAGCTCCCTCGACCAATGGCTATTTAGATAAGCAGACCGCGGGGCCTCACGCCTCCTTCCTCCAGGTTGCCAGTCACAGAGAATCACCTTCATTTTTGCGTCTGCCGAGGCTTTTAAATCAGCTTTCATATTAATGTTATCCCTTTGTGCACCGCCCATTGTCTTCTTCTACTGTTATATCATGGCCACTTCATTTATAAAAGCACTACTGTCCATTTATTCATTAAACAATAGGAGTTATGTTGTTATTTCTTTAAGAGGTTGACACATGCACCTCATAAGCTCATGTTACAGCCTTACTGCTAATTTAATGATCCATAATATAACAGATAATTAGGGTGAAGCATCAACATTTGAAATAGTAGCGTGGCTTTATATATGCATATGTGACTGATGAGGGTGTAAATATGTGGATACTAAATATAGGAATACAATCAAAAGTGTATGAGGCTCAATTGTGCTTTGTTAGAAAACAGCAATAATTTTCATAATAACCTCTTTTATTTTATTTTTATTCCAAAGGCTACTTCTAATGTCCATTACTACAAATTATTATATCCTAGATTATACACAATGAAAAAAATATGCCATTCTTCGCCTCGGTGTTGTTTTACAATCTCAAAAAGAATATATTTTCAATTTTCCTGAAGAACACAATGTACCACACGTGTGTTTCAGCACCACAAGATGGCGTTATTTCACAAATCCAGCATTTTTGTCAGCAGAAAAAAACATCTGTACTTCATCATCCAGTCTATTTTCCTTCACCCTCCCTCAGTCCTGCATATCAGGAATGACGTAATCGTTTACGGTGGCTCTGGCAACCCGACCTGACAGGGTCAATGTATCACGAAAGCAAAACTTTATCAGCTAATTGTTTTATCACTCACAAATGACCCAGTGATCAATATACCTGCTGTCTTGTTATTCCCTGTGTGTTCTGCACAACCTTCAGTTTCTATTTATTAGATACAGCAGTGAGTATACTTTAGTTAATGAGATTTAAATGCCCTTACCTTTTCTCATTGATGGCTTCCTCTTGATCGCCTTCACCGGGGGTTTCTGAGGCGAGTCAAAAGCGGCCTTCATCTGTGCCACATTCACCGACTGGGCCTGCTCATCACACTTGACTTCAGCTGGCTTCGGCCGCTCATGGTGCTGCAGCTTTTCATGCATTTGAATTGTTTCCTTTATGAGTTCAGAGACAGGCCTAGATATGGGAGTGTTGGATGATTTTTCTCGCCTTAAGACGCCGTCACCTTCGTCGTCGACAGTACTGTTGTCAGGTTGGTCTGGTGTGTTAAGTGTCATATGCAGATCCTGCTTGATGCTGGTTGTGACCTCTGAGCGACCAACCACAGCTGTCACAGTACCATTGCCTGTCTTCTCAGCAGCAGGCAAATGGCGTGACTCTGCCTTTTGCTCATCACTTTTCGTGGGTGAAGACTTTACAGCCGACACTGAGGAAGGTGCAGATTCCTCAGGGATCACACTCTCTTCACATGATGTTCTTTCATGTGAACCAGCTGATTGTAGGTCGTCCGGGGACAGGTTTTCAGAGGGTCCCACGTTTGAAGAAGCATTTTTTGGGTCGATGCTCGTCTCTGAACTCTCGCAACAATCTGATTGTGGCGGCGCACTCTCACTCGAGTCTTTAATGTGGTGATCCTTTGATGCAAGGTCTGGTTTACGCGGTTTCCTTTTTTAATCTGCAGAAGAGCGTGAAACGCATCCTGACTGGTCAATCCTTTCACTGGATGTCTCTGTTCCTGTTCCGTCGAGGATCCTTTTTGCATTCATCTCCACAGGAACATCTGAAGTGTCCTTGTCGTCCTCCTTTATTTTAGAAACAGCCGGGGTCGCCTCCTCTCTGTTTCTCTTCAGTAGTCTCTCCAAAATAGAGCTGGACGAGACTGGAATTGCCGCTGAATCTGGATCATATGTGTTTGTTTCGGTTGTGTCCGTTTGGAGATAAGGCCTCACTGACTCCTTTTGATCAACAGTGTCGGTGACCTTTGGTTTTCTTGAAGAGTAGTCATTCAAAACTTGCTTCACCTCGCATGTTAGTGTTTCCTCCTTTGCATTAGTCTCTGTTCTCACTTTTGGACTTCTACAATGAATGGTATCACTCATGTCTAATAGAGACTCTTTCTGCAGATTGTTTTTCAAAGGATGTTGGGCTTGAGCGGGAGGCGGTTCCTTCCTCTGCCTGAAGCTGCCTACTGTTCCTGCATGGAGCGTTTCAGCTTCAGCCATCGTGCTCCCATTCTGATCTTGAGCAGACAGCGGTTCACTTCCTGCATGAGCGCCATATCTGCTCACCTTCAGCACCACAGAGCCCTCTTCCGTGTTGTCAGAGGAGCTTGTATTCTCTGAGGTAACAGCAAGGCCATACTGTTCAGCTGAGAAGTTCTCCTCTTGTCTCTCCTTATGAGGGCCGGTTCCTTCGTCCTGATACTCCATCTTGATCTGTGAGGATGTCCGGAGCTCCTGCCGAATTTTCCTCTCCTCTCTACTAAAGTGGTTGAACAGCTTGTATGCTGCGGTTCTTTCCTCAATCCCTGCACTACTCTTTTGGTTCTTGTCTGTCTCCTGGTGAACCACTGGAGCAGTCCTGCCTCTGTCTGCTCCTCCTCCTCCTCTTCCCTCCTTTCCTGCAGCCACTCCCTGCGTTACCTCCTGTGTGGTAATAGGACTCACCCACACATTTATTTGCTTCTCACTGGAAGGTGTTGTTGGCTCCTGGCCGGGGCGCCCGTCTAGATCCTGTGTGTTTGGTTCCTTAAAATTTTCCCCGATGTTACCAGCCTCCTCCTCACAGGAGCCTTCTCCCTCCATGACATCACCTGCATTACCATCTGCACCTACAGGGTCAGGGCACGGCCTCGTCTCCTCCGATCCTTCACAGAGGGCCTGTTCTCCCCCCTCCAGTTTCTCCTGGTTCTGTCCCATGCTGGTCTGTGGAGAACAACATGGTGTTAACCCCACAACAAAAGATAAAGTCATGCCATGTGTTAGGAATGCCAGCACAGAAGTATTTTCTTTTGCCTGCAGCCCATGAATGATCTGTGCTCTACCACAGCCTCTGTGAGCATCCACACTAATATTCAGGGGAAACGACGTGCCACGTAGCATGTAGCAAACAACTCAGTCACACAGGAGTGTTTTCATGACAGAGGTGAATCTGTGTATCTTATGACTTTAACTGCTTTAACTGCTCAGTTGGGTTATTCATGCACTTGCAATGTCAACGCCAGTTCAACATTGAGACAAATCACAGACACATGATGTTGCCATAATCTGAATTTTGAATGTTAATCCATTGTTTTGGCCTGTTAAGTGATTTAGGAGCATTACATTCCTCATTCACTTTATGTAATGTTCACTGTCATCACTCATTTAAACTGACCTGAGTGTCGGAATGTCAGACGTAAAGCTTCATCATTAAAACAACATTGTTGATTTGTTAAATCTGTTTTTAATCAGCGTCTCAGCGTCACAGCGGTTGTGGAGAACAGAAATAGTGATACTGTAGAAATTGATTCAGCCCTCTCTGTTTGTATTGAAGGCCGACTCAGTCTTATGACAGTCCGACAGCCAGTCTTCTCCCCACACTTTGCAATTTAAAACTCAGCCGCTTTTGTCACACTTTTAGACGTCAGAATCTGTTTTTTACTGATTTGGTTTCATGTGATGCAATTAATTGATTGAAGGCACCAGTCAGTCGAGCCCTCTCATGCTCCAACATGTTTCAGGTATGAAGCCGTGCAACTCTGCTCATCCAAGTATCTTGATACAACTTGTTTTCTTGTATATCTCTGATCCCTGCATCACATTTATCTAACGTTAGCTTTGTATTTATTTCTGTATTTTGCCATATGTACTGCCTACATTCTTTTGTCATATGGCCTTTTATATTGTATATTGCTGTTGATTGGTGATTGTTTTCCCTTTTTGTCTTTTGATAACTCTAAACCAATCTGTTTAAGATGTGTTATACTGCTTTAGACTGTGTGTAGTAGATGAGTTTTTATGGCATAAATTGTTGCCAAAGTACCAACTATGGTTATGTTTTTACTATTAGTTAGATGTAGAATGCCACTTTTTTGAAGGGCCTGGGAGGTGTTTCAGGCAATTACCCTTCACATTCCCTCAGAAATGTATGTATCACATAGCAGCATTATCTTGTGCCGTTGACTGCAGTTATTGCTCATCTGGATGGTCATCGTGCTCATGAAGAATTATAGTCTGTGAGTGTAGAAGCAGCAACAGGAGGGTAAAGCACAGTAAAAGTCAAGGTGTTGCAAAAAACAACATTTCCCTGACACTCTCAAATTGTCTAATTGTTTAATATGTTTTCACCAAACTGCAGCAGTAAGCAGAGAAGACTGTGAAGCACAATGGACAATGACCTGGACCATGAGTCTGCTTCCTGTCCGTGGCCTCATCTCTCCTTGTCTGTGTGTGTGTGTGTGTGTGTGTGTGACAACATATGACTGCTGTTGTCTTATCATCTGACAGGTCAACACACTGGCCAGACACACGGTTCAGGGAGCTAATGGTATCACACTACAACAGTAGCTTTGCTGTGTAGCTGAGATAAAAAAAACATGATGTTTTTCACACTGGGATATTGAGGAAGAGCCAAAGTACGTGATAAAATGATACTTTAAAGGCAAGAAGATAATGGGGATCAGTAAAATCAGCCACAGTACCGTCTCCTCTTCAGATCATGTGGACTCATCAGGTTAAAGCCAATGTGAGAGCCCAGTGGAATCTGCGTCCAGTGAATAACCACCAATTATTCAATCGGATAGTGAGGGGAACCCCTTCCCTCAAGGCAGTCCATCCCTGCTAACAACCGCTCCATTATCCTGTTTCAACCTTCATGAATGCCCGAAGCTGATCACTTGATCACCATGTGGTCTCCTGCCTCAACATACTCAGACATACAGGAATTCAAAAACAGTGGACTAGGACCCTCTCGCAAACCAAAAGTTTAAGCATCTTAAAAATGAAGAACTTCTCTTTTCTGTCAGATCCCAGCTCTAATTGGTACAACCACATGTTGCCTGGCACAGGCCTGGCTCGTGACAGCGCTCTCTACCCTGATAGATATAATATTCCTCTCCGATCATATGTGACAGCTGACACTTACCAGTTAGAAGTTGCAGCCGAGTCAATCGCTCTCCCTGGACCGACAGAGTGCTCTTTGTTGGTTGTTTGGAGATGTTCAGTCCTCCCTTAAATGCACAAGCAATGGGAGCGTTATATTACATCCATGTGATGTCACAGCGCATTTGACTAATACAATCAGGGGGAAACTCAGTCTTGCAGCTCTACTTTTTCTGTCTTGAGAAACCTTGGAGAGGTTGTCATTCAGAGCTCCATCTCTTTTTTTGCATGTATTTTCAGTGATTTTAAAAACATAACTAACCTTCTCACCTTGTGTCCAATTGAATGACATGGGTATATAACTGGTTGTTATAGTACATGACCAGTGCAGACCCTGAGTGAATATAAACACGTCTTGAATCTTACTCAATACTGTTTGCTTACAGGTGACGTGCTGCACAGTTCATACTGTTTCACCTCAAGAAGCCAGTAAAGATAAGGAGGAGATAGTAACTGAATGCTTGTGTCTGTGATTAGCTCAATAGTCGCCAACCTGGAGATGTCCAGCAGTGTTGGGAATGATCTTAAGAAATAGCTCAGACTTTTTTTCTCTACTTTTGTTTCTCTTGGTCTCTATAGCAACATTCAAAACAGGATACGTCTTCAGATAATAAAACAAAAGTGGTGGTAGCCAAGAATTCACCGACAGAAGAAGGGGAAGAGGGGTCGGCCCACACCCAGACGCTGCAGACCGAAGGCTGCTGTGTTGACCGACAGCCATCAAACAGTCCTCCAGTTCTGCCCAACTCCTCTGTTTTTATTTTTGTTATTGAAAAGTGTTACAGGTCAATCTCGTCTAGACTAAAGTCAATCTGTCACTAATTTCACTAATTTAATGTCATCGTTAAATCAGCACACCCCACGGGCCTCTTGGCACACTCATCAGCTTCTTAGTTAGTCCCTCCGTCATTTACAAGTTTACAAGTGTACAGTAGCCACACATTGTAAACTTCCATTTGACATCTGTGGAAACAGTTTTGAATTTCGCGTACATTTACAAAAAAAACGAGTTTTTCGTTTTTCGAGTCCCCCCCCCCCCCACCACCACCACCACCACCACCACACGGTGTACACAGGGCCGACCATTCACTGCACAGGCATGTCCTATAGGCTGGGAGGAACAAGAGCGTGCAACTTCAGCAATTCACTGATGTCATGCAAACAGTGACGGGAAGCCAAATGTTATATAAGCTGGCTGTTAGAAAATGGCCCTCCTGCCAAAGTATACAGACGGGAGCACAGTGATGTAATTCCAGGATACACACACACCGTCATAGTGGAGTCAGGGCACAGATATGTACGTTTTGAATAGATATCTGAGACTGTTTGTTTCCAAATTCAGCACACATACAGTATAAAATCCTACTTGCCTCTTTTATGAATATTTTTCCACATTATGTCTGTGTATAAAAGCTTTTGTCTTTCATTTAACTAATCTATTGTTTCAGAGCACACCCATTATCTCTTCTGCTTATCTTTTAAGGAGCCAATCCCAGCTGACTTTGGCTGGGAGGCGCAGTACACACAGGACAGGCATATCAGCATAGCACAGGACTGACATGCAAAGACAAACAATCTCATTCACACCTAGAGACATTTTAAAGTCTCCAATTCACCTAACCAGTGCTGGTGACTGGTCCAGGGTGTACCCCACCTCTCGCCCCATGTCAGCTGGGATTGGCTCAAAAAGATAAGCGTGTCAGTGACGGATGGAGGAAATAAAGACCAATCAACATGCAAACCCCACACAGAAAGACGCCAGTCAAACTGGGATTCGAATCAAGAGCCTTCTTCTTTGCCTGCTAACCACTCTACCATATCACCACCCTTGTTTGTTGTTCCAGAGTATTGTTTATTATTTCCAGCACAAGTAGTCTGGAATGAATTATGCACGGAATAAATACGAACAAAACAGGATTCACGGTATATTATGTAAAAGAAATGTTTATTTCCATATTTAACACATACAGTACATTTTTTTGACCAACATAAAAAGTGCAATATGCATTTGAACTACAGCAATGTACAGTACAAAAGTTACTGCATACTTAAATATAAAAAGAAAATGGTTACAAAACTGTGAAGTAACCTATTGTGATCGTTGTCACGTCAGTGTGACAAAAGCTTTCAAACTCATCGATGATATGAGCATAAAACAGCTATGAGCCTGACGACTCCACGGAGTCTCTCTCTTGTTTCTCCCAAAAGGTGCAAAAAGATGTGACAGCATTTTAAAATACGTATATGATTGACATAATGATTCACATATTTTGTACAGCATCAGTGATGCTTCCAATTTGTTGACAGCCAAACAACTTTGGTCTTTCACATTTTAAAAAGCACAAATGAGTTTAAAATGTTGGCAACCCTCAGGAATGAATTTAAGGTAAAGAAGGTTTGGATGAGAAATGTTAGGGTTCGGTGCTTTTTCTGTTTATATCTTGTCAAAAATGTTTAGATTCATTTAGCTTGGGAAAACACCCAACATACATTGTATCATTTGACTGCCATAATTCCTCAGTTCCTGTCACACCAGGCGTTTGTAGTATGATTTCAAAACCGTGCAGCGTGACTCCTCACTCTGCTCTCCCAGAAGCATTGTACACTGTAGGGAATGATGAGGTCAATAACATTACTCTGATGTTATTTTGGAAGATAGCTTGCTGTGTACCAGTATTCACTCAATAAAAAAAAGCAGTGCAAAGGAACAACAAACACAGAAACTTTTCTGTTCTGTTTGTTGAAAACAGTGAGCATGCCTCTGGCAAAACAATGACGCAACCCTCCTCTCCCAGCATTCATCCCTTACACTCACTCAGAGACTCACACATAGTTAAGCATTAACGCACTAACACACACCTCTGCATTAAAATTAGTTTGAGTTCCTCACTTTAACGCTACACCAGCAAATGAACTGAATCAAACTCCAGTGTTCATCTGAGAAAGAGCGTCATGAATGCAACATGAGGTAACCATTAATTTTTTACAACTATCGAGCATCTAAAACATAAATTGTGCTGTAAACAACTATACATATATTTAACACTTTGCTCTCTGTCAAGCTCCACTGAGGGACTCAAGTTCACCAACACAGGCTAAGTAAAAATAATCCAAGTGCCGATGGATACTATAATTTGGTACATATCAGGTACGAACAGCGGTGAAGTTAAAGGTTATAGAGCATCCTGTACCGTCTCATCCTGCAGTCTAACACAACTATGTGCCTCTGGTCTCATAGGTAAGGCACTTGTTTGTCCATGAATCAAACCATGTCAGAGGTGAGGTGATGGCTTACACACTTGTCAGATACAGCAATATGACTTAATCACTGTGAACAGCAGTTTGAGAAACAATGTGGCAAAGGAGAGCGTACACTCCTTACAACAGTTGGCATTGTTTGCTTTTGTATGTTTGTTTTTTTATATAATTTGCTTCCTCAGACTCGACTCTCTTCTCTTTCCAGGATCTGTACAACCCTCTCCAGCTCCACAGGGTGACACATGAAGTTCAGGGCGGAGTGTTTTTAACCTCCACGTGATGTGTCAGCTTCTGGGTTCACCTGGCAGCGCTCTCTCTGGAGTGTGCAAGTCTTTGTATGGCCGAGGCAGAGCAGAGGTGGTGGGGGAGTCCCACTCCAGGCCATTGTCTGGCTCTGGCGACAGTGAGAGGAGCAGCAGCGTTCCTGCATCTGAGGAACAGGCTGAGCACAGGTCCTCAGAGGAGAAGTTGAGGCTGCCCAACTTGGCCAGCGAGTTGGACCGCTTTAGCCTTGAGGGCACGGTCAGGCCCGCCAGCCGCATGCGGGTCTCGATCTCCTGCGCCCTCTGAAGCACGAGGCCAGGTTTACCCCTCACACTGCGCAGACTGTCACTGCTGGAGCTGCGTGTCAGGGTGGAGCCATGAGGCGAGGAGGTGGGTGTGTGCAGCCCAGGCCCCACCACCCCCAACAAGCCTTCATTGGTCAGTGGCATCACCATTGGCTCTAACCGCACTTGGCAAGGTGGTGAAGATTTAGTGAAGTCCCTGGTAAACCCGCAGAATTCCTCCTCATCCTCGGTGAGAAAGGGGCTGTTCTTGGACCTTTGGCAAGCGTGCAAAGGCTTGAGAGATTGCAGGATCTCTTGAGGTGAACCTGAAAGTCTCTCTAGTCTCTCGGCACGGCGGCGGACCAGCCCAGATCTCTGCAGCTGTTCAAGGGTCTCCTGTTGTTGGACGACTTGACAAGTCACTGCAGGGTTCTCTTCCTCCACATCTATTCTCATCAGCTCAGGGAGAGCCTCTGAGCGAGCTGCAGATTGCATTTTGTCAGGCTCAGTCTTTCCTTCCAACACATCACCACTGTCCCCAGGCTGAACTAAGTGCAGAGGTTCTCCTGGCTGCTCCTCTCTGATGAGGGGAGCTGTGGACGGGGAAGCAGCACAGTTGGCACAGTCACACAGAGGGCCACAGGGACGCAGCAGTCCCACTGAAGATGCAACGCCTTCAGAGGTGATATAGGACTGTGGGAATGAAGCACTTGGAACTTCAGGAGGACTGGGTTTAAGGCAAAGCTTAGAAGAGAGGGTTGGAGAATCTTCTTTCTGATTGGACTTTGAGTCCCTCATTGAGAGTGCACAAGCATCAGCAGGAAGAAGGATGGAGGAAGGCTTTTCCTAAATAAAGACAGGGGAACGTGGTTATTCCTTCAAATTGGATTAATTTGAAATGGATTACACCATTTTCATTCTAAGATTTGTGTTACTCATATTAATCGAACTTACATTGTGGTTCCATGAAGGGCTCAAGTGGTTGTTGTTGTTGGAATTTTCATTCAGAGATGCCAGGTCCATGCCATTACCCTCTGTATCCCCCTCAACCTCCACATCTTGCGTTTCCTCTTCTCCACCTCCTTCCCCACCCCCTCCGTCATCTGGCTGCATCAGTACCTCCATCTCTGCCTCCTCCTTCTGCACCTCTTCCTCATCCTCTTCCTCCACTGTGCTGAACTCCAGCCTCAGGCGCAGCTCCTCCAGTGGCTCAGGGCCACGACTACAGGTCTGGGCAGCAGTTCCCTCTGCTGTGGGTCCAAATTGGGAGAGGGGCAGGCCTTCGCGTCCATCGAAGGCCTCATCATCCAACAGAGCGTCCCGCTCCACATCATCGATTTCTATAAAAACTTTTTCCATGCCGATAAGAGGGGGGCCGCGCACTGGTGTTGACGGTTCGCTATCCAACGCTGAGTCAGAGAGCCGGCGGAAGTAGTAGTTGTTGTAGGCAGGGTCAATATCCAGTGAAACAGTCCTGCACGAGGAGGCGCCCGCAGCACCTTTATCAGACAGCGCCTCCTCACAGCAGGGGGACATCCCTGGCTCAGGAGTCAGGTGGCCTCCCTCCTCCCCTCCACAGCACTGAGCCACCCCCTGCTGTCCCTCTGCCATCTCACAGTCTGCATCTGGATGCCACAGCTTGTTGTGCCGCTGTTTACTGGAATTACAGACATACAGTGTGCAGAAGGAGAGCAGTAGTTAGAATACAGGTCAACTGAGAAAATACAATGACCAAACAACAGTTCAGGCCATGTTGGAATCCGTACCTGGCATCCAGGATGCCCTCGTACTCCGCCAGCTGTCTCATGAAACCTGCGTTTGGTCGTGTGATGCTCCTCTTCTGCTTGACAAAGTTGTACGCCTTCTCTAATGACCAGCCGTGCTCCTTCATGGCGTAAGCAATGACAGTGGAGGCAGATCGACTGACACCCATCTTACAGTGAACCAGACACTTGGACTGGTTCTTTCTGTTTGTGAGAATTACACACAAACACACATTAATAATACTGGAATTCACCAGTTATAGGCTTATTTTGTTAGTTCTAACTCTGGATTTCATTAAAGCTAAAACAATAGTGGTATATTCTAAATTAAAGGGATTATATCAAACACTGAATAGATACTGAAACAAGTCATAGAAATTACAATTCCCTTCATGACTTTACAACATGTCGACGGTTACTTTTTCAGTTACCATCCAATGTGATATTTGTTTTCTCTTTCAACATCCTAGAGGTACTATGTAATGATAAGATGATGTGACGATAAGAAGTCTGTAGTTGAATACATGAGCTCCATGTTTACTGTTCCACTGAGGACTCACTTTGCTTTAACAATGAAGTTGTACGTGTCATTCCAGTGAGCCAGCAGGTCAGTGGCCTCCTCGTCATACACTCGTATGTTGTGATAACTGAATGTGCCTGGAAAAAAGTTGTCTATCTCCCGTGTAACGTTGAGGATATAGCCCACCCTGGGGAGGAAAGATCAAGTTAACTCATCAACAACATTCTTTCGTGCTCAAATCATCAGAAAAAATATGTCTTATCTTGGCTCCTCCATAATATAAAACAAATCACCCTGTCTCTTGCAGCTCCTCCAAATTAGATGCATTCCATTCGGATCCCTAAAAACAAATGAGAGACAACACTGTTTAGACTGTACAGTTTGGAGTGTATTTTCAAATCTTGGTGAAAAAAAACAATTATATCACAGCGTGTTTCTGTTGATGTAAGAGACATCATCAGTTGTCTCACCAGGTAGACGTGGTCAAAGATGAGAGTGGGTTTGTCCATCTGGCCCAGGATCAGCAGCATCTCGTTGTCAATGAACTCTTTGTACTCCTTCAGGTTGCAGTTCATGTGTTGCTCCAGCTCTGTACGGATCTGACAAGAACATTTACACAGCATGATTTCATTTGTGTATGGAGGGTTTTTTGTGTTGTTGTTGGTGGTGGGTACTACTTTACATTCCTGTTTCTAGGCATCAAATAATGTCACCAGGTAATATAAAAGTATAAACATACAATTATTTATAATCTCAATAGTGTGAATTAGAATCCTGTAAATTGGAACATTTAAAAAAAATCAAAATAGAAACTTATACACTATAACTTCTCTCTGTTTTTAGAGAGTAAATGTAAATGCAACCACAAAACAACAAGAAGGAAATGGACAGAGGATTTGTTCTGAGTGTGTGCGAATGTATTATTGACATTAACCTGTTTGCAGGTGACATTCTCAAGATCCTGGCACGTCATGATGCTTCTGAGTTTGGCTTTAATAAGGCACTCTGTCCTCTCTCTCTCTGAAGGCCTGACAAAGATTAAAACGGTTGTTCCTGAAATGTCGAGCTATTTCAACAACTGGCATAGAAGTAATTTGTTTCTGTCTTTACATGAGGAATCTGATTTTAGTTGTTTTGTTTTTACTGACTTGTCGACAAACATGGTGGGCGAGTCTGGACGCGGGGTTTCCAAGTCCTTCATGGCATTCCACTCGTTGATGCAGCTCTGCTCTGAAGCAATGCAGCTCTCGTAGTAGCCCATCCAAGTGAGAGCAATCCCCCCAGGGAAGTAGTTATACCTGCGTGACACCTCGCATGCCTTGTGCATCACCTGCAGAGCCGACCTACATTGTTGTTTGTTGGGAAAGTAAAGGTTAAAGTTACAGATGTTAAAATAATTGGAGGATTTACAATCTGGCTTTAAGCAGTTCTGTGCACATGCGTCTTCATGTCAGCAGGTGGCAGATTGAATCAGCGCTGCCTCAATCTGATATCTCACTGCAGCACAATGTGTCTATCAAGAGATTTATTGTATGGTGTGTCATGAAGCTACAGTGCTGTCAACAGCCACCGTGGCTCCAGAGGTTGTTTATTACTCACCACATAGCCTGCACGGACACGGGTTTAAAGACATGAGTCCGACCTGCTGTGTTCACAGTAAAGCCCCTGAGGAGCAAACAAAACAGATGGTCATTCACTGAGCTGGAGCACGTTGAGGCAACAGTATGTGTGTATCAAGATCTTTTCAAGTGTCACATAGTGAGGATGCAGTGTTGAAAAGCAGAGACATGATATCCGGTTTACATGCTGCAGCTGTTTTCACTAAACACAGAGAAAAACTCACCCGTCGCCATCCAGGTGGATCTTTGTATCGCTCCACAGAGGCAGCACCATGCCGATCGAACAGCTTTTACTGGCAGGATGAAAGTGAGAATGAAAATTAAAAACCTGGCAAACAGAAGAAAAATCTACGATTCTTTTAAATGAGTTAAGTGGATAACACAATTGAAATTTTCCATATTTGACTTGAAAAGGTATTGAGATTACAGTGATCATAAAAAGAATTTGGGCCTGTTAGTACCAGTCTTTGCTAGGTAAGTCGATCCCCAGTAGTATGTTCTCCTCTGTGTCCTGTCGCCCACTGGTGTACACCACCACCATGTACCGCACCCGATCTGACCATGCACTCTCCAGACGCACCGCCTGCACAGGGTACAGACAATACAAGACAAATTATTATGCAAGATAGATAAATAAATACATCCTTCCTTTGCGCAAGAGCAATTCTGATTGTACTTAACAGCAAAAAAACAAATGGCCGATCAAGTTCACTGACCCTCCTGCTAAAATCTGTGTGTAACAAAGTGTTACACGTGGATGTGCTGGGATAACTGGGATACAAACTAGGTGTAATAGTGTAACCATGACCTCGGGGTGTGTGAGAGCACAGGGCTGGTAAACATAAAAATGAAGTAGCTCACACCAACACAAACACACCATGGAAACATTTGGTAATGCTCTCCTGATTGCACTCTCATGAGCTAATAATTACAGTAAGCACATAAGCGTCTTAAGTGCACAATAAAATGTTTTCTGGATGTTTTGCTATGCCAAGTTGTTAGTAGTGGCCTTTATATGAGTGCATGTTTTTATTTTGATCTATGCACATATTTCTTTTGTCTCTTACCAGTTTGATTCTGTCTTCAGAGCGAAGAATGTTGATCATCACCTGCAGGTGTTGAGGTAAATCGCCTGTTGAGGGAGATAATATAGAAAATGAATCAATGATGAGAAGAGGCTGTTAAGTGTGAGTTTAAAAATCTACCTCGTCATACTGCCACATTTTAACTTGAAAGTGAAGATAGAACAATGATAAAGAGTGTTTTACTTTGAAAACACTGGGTGAGGATAGTAATGGGTGTATAATGCATGCTGGGAACACAAAGAGCTTATCTAATTAAAGGCTCTGCTGTATTCCAGTACAGATACATGTAGTAACACTGCTCCCTAGTGTTTAACTAGACATACAACCTGCCCGGTGACTTTTATCAGCTGACATGTTGTAACTGATTTAACTGAAATTAATTCAAGATATATTTTCCAACTTTGTATGAGTGATCAGCGACACATGTATCATTCAAGAACTGGTCTGAGTTAATTTGACTTCCCTCAGTGCTTCCTGTGCAGAGACATGGTCAGTGAGGCAGGATAATAAAACAAGGTGTGGACGTGGACAGCAATGCAAAGTGAAAGAAAAATGCTTCAAGCTACATTATCTCCACAATGTTCTGATGATTAAATTGCCTCATATATGGGTCAGGTTGGGAAGCTAAAGGTTGGGAAACTAAATTCCATTTAATATGTCAAACGTAAAAAGGATCCAAAGAAAATAAAGACAGACACAAATTCTGCATAATATGAATAAATTTAATCCACACCTGTTGTCCTGAGCTAAATTTACCAACTAAAATAAAAATGAATTATTAAATGAATGAATAAACAGTTAGCTGACAGTCACATGTACAAGAAAACAGTGTTGTTCCTTCGTCATATGTTGTTTGCCCCAGAAGTTATAGCAGAGACGGGCAAAGCCACAGGTAAAGAGAATAAGCCTCAATTAAAAGGAGACCAAAATGAAATGACTGTTACTATGAATGAAATGAAATAAAAATTGTCCAAAAAATGTTGGATAACGTAAGTACACAAGTCAACAGAATATATAACAGAGGCCTACTAATTTTTAGACATTTTATTGAAGAATTGTTACATATTATATCTTTAAATGGCAAAGCTATTGTCTGCACACATCAGTATAACTTTACAAATGACATTGGTGTATGTATCTGTTAAGCTTGCCCCCCCGCTGCTCCTCTTAAAAACACTGATGGTTGGGCACAGCTTCTTCCCTCTTCCCTTTGCACAAGTCACCTTCTCCTTTCTGTTTTTCTTTGAAAGCCACAGTAACTGCAAAAACAGCACAGCTATTGTACCTCGGCCAAATGTTCTTGGGAACAAAGCAGGACCAGCAAATATGGGTTACCTGACAAAGTGGCTGGTGGAGTGGCCAAAGCTGCCTTGCTGACTTGCCAAATGACTTGGCAGCATGTTGGGCATTGGCTGATGCTGAAGCCCCATCATGCCAGTGGACTGTCAGGTCAGACTTATGTCTTTAGAGCAATTAATTGTGTCTTTCAATTGGGACATTTTAAAAAGAGCTGTTGACTGAGAGCACCAACCAGTTCATTGTTGAGACCAATAAGATAGAAATGAATAATTCAAATAAACAAGATCCTCAGTCATTCAAATCACAAGAATCCAAGACGAGTTGCATCAAGGGTAACTGGAAAATATATTTTTTACAATATGTCCAAAAAAACTTCTTCGAGCATTAGCAGAGTATGTTAATTTACATACTACCTCATGTTCCCTTTACTCACTAAAGTTAGCAGAGTAATTAAGATGGAGAGCGAAAGATAATACAAACAATACAGGCCTTCTTTAATCGCCAACAGAGGTTTTGTCCACAGTTCTACCATGTGCTGGATTTAAACACTAATCTGCCTAAGCTATATGTCTGGAACATGCTTATCAACAAGGCAGCCTCCCTCCTCTACACCTCAGCTCCAAACATCTGCTGCAATGATCTCATCACACAAACATACAACATAAACTGGACAAGAAACCTGATGAGGAGACAGATGAGATTAAAACTGTAGTTTAGGTAAATGATGATGATCACAGGGTGTGTGTCTTGTGGTTCTCACCTGCATGTTTGTGGGGAGGATGTGCTTTCAGGCCCTGGTGACTGCTCCCCTGCTGCAGGAAGAGGGCAGCACCCTTCACCATGAAGAAGCTCTCACTCAGGCTGCAGAACAAATGGGAGAGAGAAGTTACATGTATTGAAACATAAACACTCCACATCACACACACTCCGCACTGCAGAGCAACAGATCAGCAAAACTGTTCCGGCTTGTTCAGTGGACAATGGGGCGAAGAAGTGGTACAGGAGACAAATGAAATATTCAGTTTTAACAGGACGGTTCAGTTCAGTAGACGCAGCCTATGAGATGAGCATCAATTATTTGCCGATGAATTAAGTTAACAGCAAAGTGGGAAAGCCCAGGTGCCACGTTATAAAGTCAGATCTCAGGTCTGCAGCAGCCATGAATCAAGCTTTGATCCTCAGTGCTTATCCGTCTTTTTCCTGCAGCATGGGCTGCGATTGGACTCCACTTGTCAGGTCTCTGCTGACTTGATGTGAAGACACACAGACCTCAATAACTGACCTAGCTGTGGTTGTTTGTGATGCTTGACTTCCATCATGACCAAAAAGCTACAATAATCCGTTCATACCTGTCTGTACGAGACCTGATTTTTCAGGTTAGGCTTTAGAGATGACATCAGTTTACATAAGTAAGGAACAGCAATAAAAAAGTAGTGAGGTGTTTCCTCCAGGCTAAATTCAATCATGTGGAAAACCACAAGAGCACCTTGCTCATAAATCTACCTGGCAGCAAGGTGCGACACATGCACAATGTAATCTGTGTGTGCAGTCTGGCAAATCAGGACATCATTAAGAAATACAGAACGGATGAGTGACAGCAAAAAACAACAACACTCCAAACAGATATTGAGCAGATAGACCTACATCTTAACACGGAAATCAATGTATTAGTAATGTCATCTTAAAGGGGTTATAGTGGTCTATCTGTCTTAAATTCTCACGATACAGAAAAGAAAATCTCAACTGTGTAGCATCTGCAGTTTGTATAGTGTTGTGCAGTAATATAAAAAATCTGAAAAGCCCAGGACTAGGAAAATGCTGATAATTAGTTTATATGTTTTTTTTATTTTAACTGACAAAATGTTACTCTTACTAACTTGAGTTCTTGAGGGTTCCTGTTGATCTTAAGCTAAATAACATTGACTGCATGACTACAGCTTGATTTCTCAATCATGATCGGATCTAAATAGTCCTGTACCACTTGCACCACTACTTGGTGTAATAACTCATTCACAAACTATGCAGCTTGTCCTAATATAATATTACTTTTGTAATTTACATGTCTACATCTGTTTTATTGTTAATTGTGAAAGGAAAATGAGTTTTTTTAGATGAGTAAAGTAATAAGAGCTCAACAGGCTGCATCTGCAGCAGTGGCAGCAGGTTGGAGTATCTTGGTTCTCTTGTCGTGTATCACAAGATTGTGGTTTGTATCAGTTTCTGTCCTTTTAATAACTGCTCCATAATCTACAAAAATTTAAAAACGTTTGTATGGATACATCACAAACATCTACAAAGATATAAAAACCACTGACCAAATACCTTTAGTTCACACAAGCACTGACAAATGTACTTTATCTAAATGACACTGACTGCAAGTTTCACCCTCAGTTTGCTGTGTCCAGCTCTGAAGCTGCTTCCTCACTGAGCTCTCTCTGGTCACACTTTCAAAACCCACGTTCAGAAGAGCAACACTGGGCCAAACAGATGATTTTGTGGGAACAATGGACTTTGTTTTGTTCACCTCACAATAAATTTTCTCTGCGCCCAGCATCGCAGAAACAAAGTTCTACAGTGAATAAGCACGGGGGTGGACACTTCTCAACAAAGGCCTTTGTCTCACTTTGGTTGATTTTTGCTTTGGTTCGTGCTCTGAGAATTATGAGGCTATTAGGACGGTCTAATGTCAGAAAATGATGGATAGTGTCAGAGAAAAGTGGCAAAAGTAAGAGTTAGAAGAGGAGCACAGCCTCGTCACTCATCAGTGTTGTGTGTACTGTACAAATCCCTGCTGCTCACTTTTCCTATTTCAGCTTGTAACACAACTTTAAGTCCACAGGTCTTATCCTTTCATACCAGAAAAAAACTGAAACTAGTGAAATGAGAGAATGTGTGCAACTTGTCCTTACATGTAAATCAAGTGCTGTCCCACTGCCTCACTGGCCGTACTCAGACATCCTAATTAAACTGCCTTAGCTCTTGCCCTGCAGCACCCTTCTATCAGTTTCTCCACAAACACTGGGGCTAAAAATACATCTGCTAACAAAGACTATGACAGAAAAGCTGGCCTGATTGCTGCATGGATTCCATGATTACAACCTACAGTAACTTTACCTCCTTTCCAGACAGAGAGAGAAAAAACGCCAACACATCGGGTCACAGAAATATCACAAATCACAGATGTGAATCACAGAGTCTCAGCTGCCAGTGAATGATAACTTATTTGGATTAGGATTCACTATCATATCAGATGGACACATTCAGTGATTGATTAGAAATTACATAATGTTAACTATTGTAAAATCTTACACTTTACTAATAACCACTGAGAGCAAGAAATCCAAACATTAGTCAAGTGTCTGATCTCGAGTCTCGAGTGGGGGGTCTTGTTCCCACGATTAAAAAAACATTTTAAAAAGACAGTCTACACTCACATGCGGTTTATCTCACGCTGGGTCAACACAGCGTTCTCCACAAAATACGGTATCATCTTCATCACGACCTCTTGAATGGGTTCTACAACCAGATGCATCTTGTTGAATGGAGTGCTAAAGAGGCAGTGGTGTGTCGGCGTCAGGCGCTGGCCCACCACCTTTGAGTGACAGACTGACTGACAGTCTACACTCATCTGTGCTGCTCAGTGAAGAAGTTCCGTCTGCTCAGATGCCACTCCCTCTCTGCCTCCTCCTCCTCCTCCTCCCCCCCATCCATCTGAGCGACTCTGAGTGCGAGTCAGATTCCTGCCTGGAGGGACGTGCTGCAGCCTCCACCCGCTGCCTCATGCGCACACGCACACGCACACACACACACACACACACAACTGTGCTTGTCTCCCCGTCCTACCATCTCTTTTGTCTCAGTCACATAGGCCAGGCCCAAAAGCAATTTTTTGTAGGAAATGTACATTTTCCCTGGAAAAGTTTGAAAATAATGTTGATGTGATTTTCCTGAGGTCTGTACCAAACAGGCATGTTCCCTAACATCTGGAGATGACTGTAGGCTGAGGATTCTCTGTGACACTACAACACGTCATGTATAATAGCATGTTGTGACATATTTTAGCTTTAACAATAGTTTTCCTCTTTAGCCAGAGCAAAGCTTGTCCACTTGTTCAACAGAAACCATCTTAAACCAACAACATTTTAAAACCCACCCAGTGGGTTTCTTTGTCCACAATTGGAGGAAGACACACAAAAAAAGCAGGCTGAGGAATTTTGGCACAAACTCTTCCAATGGGATGTCTCCTTGTGTATGCCACCTTAGGGGCAGCATCCAAGGTAGTGCCTCCAGGGAGCTTAACTCATTGGCCAAGCATGGGCGTAAAGGGCAGTGAGAACTGGCAATCTCCCAAATCTCTTGAATCTCATTATACCAGGGTTTATAAGGGAGGGATTATCTTGTCTCTCTCTCCTTCAAGTGGTCAGCAGTGGCTGTCACTCACTAACATGGACCACAAACAAACCAGTGTGTTTGATTATTAGAGAGCACAATGGCATGTTAAGGATAAAATAACCTTTATGTTTAAAGCCTCTGCATCAACAGTAACTGATCATTGTAGATACAAACAAGAAAAGTCAAATACAGAGATAATGAGAGCAACTATAGAGTGTGATAATGAAATTCCATTCTGAAAATAACTGTGCAAGTTGAGACTGCAGTTTCATATATGTTTGTGAGCGTGATATTATAAGCTATACCTTCCTTTCTCACTTTTCCTCTCTCCCTAAGCATTGAACCCCCCCCCCCCCCACACACACACCCGTACACAAAGACACAGCACAACGTTGTTAATCTGGGAGGATTTGCTGACAGACATGACCTGTAGCTCTGTGAAACAGATAACAAGCTAGATCTTCTATTCTTCTCCTCGATAGCACAACTTCTGAAACACCACTAGCAGATAGTGTGCTATACACTCTGATGTGTATTCATTCTGTCCCAGGTGGAAACTTGGATAGCTCAGTGTGTCAGGTGCATGGAGAAGTGCAGTGACCTGGTTGGATATTTGAGCTACTACTTTATAATAGGAGGTCAAGCTTTAGAAGCAGCAGGGATGATGGCATGTCACCAGGTTAAGGTATGGTTTGCTGCTGCAACAGTAGCCAGATGGACCTGTACGGGGCCAAACAGGACCAGATGTCCTCTAAGCCACTGCTCCAAGTCACGAGGTGGAGTGGTATGTGAGAGAGGTACACTCGATTATACCGAGGACGCACTACAAAGAGGCTACACAGAGGCAGCAACCAGGCTGGTTTATTCATGGGCTCGGTGTGTTTAGCACACATCGAAACGATGAGGGGAAGAAACTCCTCTCAGGGCTGTCGGTTGTATAATACTGGCATTTTCTCACTGACACCATTGAAAAGGGTAGAGACAGAGAGGGAGGAGGGACAGGGAGGAACAAATGTCCTCAGGTGTCTGTGGAGACATGGAGGGCCCGAGAAGGAAACAAATGACATCATCTTGCTACTGAGGGAAAAAATCCACATAGAGCTGCTGCTTCTGTTGCAGTTTGTCTCCCTGTGGCTACATCCATACTAATACGTTTTTATTTCTAAACTTTAAAACTGGGCATGCCAGTGTAAACTGGAATAGCTCGAATAACAGCTCGTCTCCTACACATGTCTGCAGTTGTATCATTGTAAAATACAGAATTTAACAGCACAACAGCAGGTAGCAAAGACAACAGGGTCAGCAATGCTCTAATAATCTATGGTCCCTTCTGCACTAGTAGCTGAGGCTAATGGCAGTTGTTCTTTTCCGGAAGAGGGTCAAGTGATAGGAGCCTGACGAATCAGAAAAGGCTACGTAGTGACCGAAAGACCCAATCAGCAAGCGGTTATGAGTGTCTACTTCGTTGTTTCCAAACATCTCAGTTTCTGCCCGTCCAGAATAAAAATGCACCCCAAACTAAAACGAGGCCAGCAACGTTTTCAATCTTCTCTGTTTTAGAGGCTCTAAAACTCCGGAGTAGTCTGAACGTCAGGCTTATCCATAGCAGGGGTTGTGCATTTTCAAACGCAAACATTGTGGTATTGATGGATCCTATGATTCTCTTATCTACACTCATTCAAATCCAGAGGGAGCATTTTTATGTATTATTGGACTCAAATTTCAACCCAAGTAGCGATCATAAGAAAGTGAGTTTAAATGAACTTCACATTTAGAAGTAATTGTATCCTTGTTGGTTTCTCTGCTGATTGTGGAGTTGTTCCATCACCGTGCACCCAATCCCTCCTCATTCCAAACACTGCACCATGAATCTATGAGCAAACACATCCACATGCATCTCTCCCAATTCTGCCTCTTGCCCAACTTTGCTGTGTGTACAAGTTGGCGAGATGAAATCACCCTTGAATCAGAGCCACCAACACCTGCATGATGTTTATGTTGGCCTCCGTCAAGCCGCTGGGCTAGTCATCGTTATCAGGGTCAGCTTGGAACAGCGAGCGCAAATACTTCCACTCAGCAGATGTAACTATCTATCAAGTGTTCTAGATCAGTATGGCCTCATCTAATGAGAAGTATTATCTGTCAAATAAAAGTCAACTTAATGTGCCATTATGTTATGAAACATGAATTTACTGGCAATTTAATTACATAACATGGCTTACTAGCCCCTGAAAAAATGGTAGCTATCTTGAGGCAAGGCAGGACAAGACTTGCATTAGGTATAGGTCATTCACTAAAGCTGACACGCGCGCGCGCACGCACGCACGCACGCACGATTCGGATCAGGTCAGTCACATTGACTGGGCACACGATCAAACTCTGTGGGAAACACTGTTGTTAACACATTACTTAACTACTGGGAATAAAGGAAGGATTTTACAGTTGTTTATTAGGAATGAATGACTCTGCCAACAAGACAGACAGACAGGTGTTTAACTACACTGACGCTCAGTTGTTCTCAAGTGTTAATGCCAGCTACTCTGCCCCAACTCCAGGTTTCACTGAATGACTCAAACACAGATGCAACCACTCTGTGAACACCTGTGAGTAACATTTGACCTGGTGTGCCATGTACCAAGCAACAGATGGGCTACACTTGAAATAAACGTACCTCTGATTTGCTCGCCGTTCATCGTCACTCCCAAAATCCTGCAATACAGATAACAGACAAAAATGAATAACACACTCCGTCAATTTTGATGGTATTATTAACAAACACTCAGCAGTGGAGCACATAGAAGGTTTGTCTATATTTTATCAAAAACAAACTCATTGAAATACACTTGGCAAGGTAACACACAATGGAGAAACAAACTTACAAGCTGTGTGATCAGAACTGACTTAAAGGTTAATCAACATATAATAAGCATGTTTGTCTCCACACATGTTAACACAATCGACAACTAGTTGCATGGCAAGAAAATAATCATGTGTATTAGGGGTTGGTGACATGGCTGTGTATATATTTTGACTAATTTAGCTGACAAGACACTACACACCACTGTAATCAAGACAAAAATCCTAAAGCAAAACAAAAGAAAAATCAACAATGTTTGGGTTTAATCCAGCAGAATATATGTATATAGTGGGAGGGATGAGAGTGGAAAATAGAAAATGACAGTTGATGCACTGAGTTTGGTGGTTTTGCCATAAAATACGAGTGCTATCAATCTTGCTTGATTTTTTATGGAGACCCCAATCCATTAATCATGATTAGGGTTTTCTAAAATTCACAAAGTCCTCTTTGACCCATTTTCAGAAAATCCAAATCTGTGTTTAACTATGAAGAGGCAGACATTTTGCACGATGAATAAAACATACTAAATACTTAAACTTCAAATTGGATAACATATGCAGTAATAGTCATGAGCAGACTAGATCAATGATTTAGGAACAAATCCTCAGAACAAATAGGGTAAATAAATAAATCGGCAATATCTCTGACTATTGATGAGACAATTCTACCGATGTGCAGCAGAACATGTAGAAAAATAGAGAGTACCATTTCTAGGAAAGACGGAAAGAAATTACTTTGCAAAGGGAGCATGCAACAATGCATAACTAGGTACCTGCATGGTTGTGTATAGGGGGAAATAATCCCCCAAATGAACTACCTTGTGCGTGCATCTTGTAAAGCCCTGTTTACCTCCGCTCTCTTCCCCCCGTTCCTACAGTAGTATCCCTCCACCCCACCCGCCCCTCATGAGTAGATGACATCATAGCTGCAGCAGCTTCCTGCCAGCGTTATCTATCACACCTCACCTCACTGTGATGCTGATGCTGCTGCTGCTGCTAGACTACACCACCCGCTGCAGAGGGACACTGAGGGACAAACCCAGTCAACCAGCAAAACTATTTACTCTCAAGAGAAGCAATTGGGTTGCAGTAATCTACCACTTTGTAAAAACCTTTAAGAGATGCATACTTTTACTGCAGCGGTGGCTCATCAACTTGAAGTTGTAAATAAATGCAGCCGTAGATGTCAACCCTGGCTTCTCTGATGTGGTCATACACAAGAGAGCAAGGTGCTTTAGGGCTTTATAGCTAGTAATTAGCGCCCCCGTCTGGCAACTGATGGCTGTACTTAAAACATAGCAAGAGGGAAGTTATCTTTGAATGATTTTTGGTTGTTTGTAACATATAAAATGACTTGTTTTTTTGGCAGTGAGTGCTCAGAAACCATAAAGCTCAAAGTGTGACTCTCTGTTGCTACAAAGGAAGAGAAACAACCCTTCAGGTTCAGTCCTGTCCCTCCATGTGACTGTGAGGCTGACAATCATCATATTTCCCTACTATAATTACTGAAAAGCACCAACATGCCAACACAATGGAAACTTAAATAGAAATATTCAGAGAAGATGACTGTTTTGAATTAAAGAGGACCCCCCCCCCCCCCAAACAGCAGAATGAATCCCATAAATCTCAGTAGTAGGTGGATGTGGCAGCAGTGTCGTGCTACAGTCGTACTGATGGTGTGTAAATCACACTCAAATGTTATTAATGTTCAAGATTTGATAAATGTTCAATGTCAGTCAGCCACATCACAAAACAGCTAACGGTAGCTACAGCTTATATCATTCTTAAGGCACTTGTCAAAATAAGCTAACCTTTTTAAATTGGACTTCCTACCATATTTAAAAAGGTTTAAGGTTTTTTTTATAATGAAACTACATTGTAAAAAAAATTACACATTAGACATAAGTGTTAGCATATGTGGTAGCCACACATATCTGGCTATCAGTAACGGAGACGTTTGCTAGCTACCGTTAGCTCACAACCTAGCATAACATGTTAACCTAACGGTGCTAATCATGTAGCTTCACTCAGCGGGCCTTTCTCCAGCTACATCCCCCCCAGCCACTCCACCAACACCCTCCCTGCACCGGGGCATCGCTTCGGTTCACCCGGAACAACACTGACCTCCCCCGCCGCCGTGGTTGCCGTGCTCCCGGTGGAAGCGGCGCTCGGGGTCGGGGACCTCTGCAGAGTAACCAACGCCATGGCTGGAAGCTGAGGATGATGCACCGGCCGGCCGATGTGGCCTGGTGAGCTGCTGCTGCTGCCGCTGCTGCTGCTGCTAGCTGCTAGCTGCAGGGCTAGCGACACATACAGCTGACGGATGGAGGGATGGAGGCAGGGAGGGAGGGAGAGAGGGAGAGGGAGTCTCGGTGTCCTGCAGCAGAAGCTCTCTGTGCAGGAAGTGCCGCCGTCACGGCCCCGTGCAGTCAGGTGGCACCTGTGATCACACAATCATAAAATAATCATTACTCACCAAACTAGAAAGACAGAAAGGCAGTGCAACTTCATGTGTAAATATTTTATGTAATAATAGACTTCATTAAGACAAATGAGTGCAAAGATTTACATGAAAAGGATTAAATAAATGTATGCAGAAAAAATACAAATAGATGGAAAGTAGGTTATAATGGACTAACACATAATAAAGAGAAAAATAAGATATTATTTGAGGCACATAGGTAGATGATTAGAAGCAGTAATTGTTGACAGTTTAGGTGCAGTTACCATATCCACCAGAGGATAAGTTCAGCAGGTATTAAATTGATGGACTACAAAGCCCATGGATGCCTTATAAATGCCTCATAATACATTCATGACATAGATTCATGACTAACACACTACAACAGCTTATAAGAGTCACAAACAACTTATTCCTTGAATCAAGGTTTCACTTAACAAGCCCACACGAGCTATGATTAGCAATGTGCATTCATACCTTATATATGGGAGGCTAATTTTGGCAAGCGAAAACCAACTTAACCTATAATGTACTTTCTGCAAAAAGTGAACAGTCGACTTTTAGTGCAATCAAACAGCTGAGGTAATGAGAAATACGACCAATTTCTTATCAACTTCAACACAAACGGAATCTTTTCTTGCATTTGGTGGAGTCGCCCCCTTCTGGCCGTTATAAATAATGCAGATTTAACGCTGTTTCCCTGTCCAGATGTGTGGACCTTATGCAAAGATGGACAACGCGTCTCCGCTTCCTCCCACTATCCACAAATGAAGCCAAAATATCCCAGATAGCAACTCTGCCATCTGTAGTAAGGTCTCACTATACGTGCGCTCAACTGTTCGCGAGTCAGTCTTGTGAGTCAATCATGATGTTTAACCCAGTTTTTATAACATCAAATAACCAATTAGAACCAAATTTACAGGGAAAATTTGCTTTTTTGTTAGTGTGATGATAAGGACCTAAAATGACAGGAAGCATCTATGACAAAACGTTATTGAACAGGTACATTAACTGTTTATTTTGTTCTCCATGTTCCATCCACTAACATGGAGGTGGCAGGGTTAATGACTTATGCTGCAGCCAGCCACCAGGTGGAGAGATGTTTTGGATTCACTTTGGAGGAACTGTCATGGCGACCACAGCTTGACAGCTGCTGGTGAACCATGACCGTGTCTGTGTGGCTCCGCCCCTCGTCCCTGCAGCACTCCGAGTTGTTGCTGTGAACAGACTTCAACAGTTCCTGCAGCTGAACACGAATCTGGAGGTAAGGTCCAACTTTTTTACAAACATCACAGATCCACTTTAGAGCTGCTGATCTGTGGAATGTCTGTATCTGATCTGTGTTTCCATGCAGCACTTACACAGAGTCTGACGTTTTCCAGCTCAGCGATCTGTGAAGCGCTGATTCGCTGAACTGAGATGAACTTTCTTCCCGACATGTTGCCGCCGTTACATATCACACAGCTCTCGTATAATATCCTCTTCTCATATAGTTTATGTTTATGAGTTGAACTCTAGCTCTTCAGATTGTTAAAGTTAGACTAAGTTGTCAATGCAGGATTCAGTCAACACCGCAATAAATCCGAGTCTGATATTAAAGAGTAACATTTCTGTTACATAGACTGATGGTTGTAAATTTCCTTTTTTTCCCTAATACTTAATTCTCATCTCTATGGAAGCCCATTTCCGCCACTGTGATGAAGAAAATAAAAATCTGTTTCTCATAATTATGACTTAGTATCTCATTATTATGACTTAGTATCTCATAATTATGACTTAGTATCTCATTATTATGACTTACTATCTCATTATTATGAGATAGTATCTCATTATTATGACTTAGTATCTCATTATTATGACTTACTGTGGGCAGGCGCAACAGAACAGGTCAGGACAGCCGCCTGTCTCGCGGAAGTCAGCGACTATGCATCGAGGCAGAGACATAACATAATCGATTCATGTTTTCTGCTCCGTTCATTGTCTTAGCGATGTGCTGCCGCTGCATAATTGTAACCAGGGCTGCTCCAGGATCAGAACAGACTGTTTCCGCCTCACTTCCCCTCTGACCTGCGCTCACTTTACACTTTAACAATAAACACCAGCACTGATCACAAGTTAGTAGGACACAAGGTTATGCAATGTTGTTTGTGCATTATTCAGCCAACCCTGCAAATACTCTGAGATAATCTTTATTTTACTTTCATCCATGTTATCAACAGGCTTACATCTCTGTTATTGTCCCTGGTTGGTTGGTTGTGACTTCTTGTGTCTTTTTTTCAATTTTTTCCCACTCTAATCAATACCCCTCTAATAACAGTCACCAATACACTGTGTATGGAAACAAATATCTTATCTAATACTCAATAATCTGGTGTATCTGGATACTATGAGTCAAGAGTCCCTTTACATGTAGGTGTCTCGTGTTAACTCAGACATGCGGGTGGCAGTGATCGGAGCCGGGGTCATTGGCCTGTCAACAGCTCAGAGCATCTATGAGCAGTATCACTCAACCATCACGCCGCTGACCATCGAGGTGTACGCAGACCGTTTCACTCCGCTGACCACTAGTGATGGAGCCGCTGGCTTCTGGCAGCCCTACCTGTATGATAAGGGCAACGTCCAGGAGACGTAAGTGCATCCTCATTGAGCTGCCTTTGATTCCATTCTTAAATTAGGCCACAAAAATGGAGCATCACTTTAATGGCGTATTTTTCCTCACCTTCAGGAAATGGAATAAAGAGACATTTGACTACTTGCTGAGCTGCCTCAGTTCATCAGAGTCTGTAAATATGGGGATATTCCTTCAGTCCGGCTACAACCTCTGCACTGCAGTAGCCCCGGTGAGTAGGACTTGGTTCCTTTACTTCACAGAGATGATGTTATTCACAAAACATTTTACAACTAAGAACAAAGGTCATGTGCAATGAAAAAATGTAGATACGACAATGTCACATCAAAGACTCATTCATACTTCTATCAATATCTGTCGTATGCAACATCTGTCATTAACACATTCCATTAGTGTCAAGCTGCAGTGCTGCACTGTAAGTAGAACACCAGCAGAGAGATCTCACTGAGGGTTGGGTTCACACTCAGGGGTTATCTGGGCTTCTGCATCCTGGGTGCTGTCATAGTAACTGATGTGGTCTTGAATTGCAGGATCCCTCCTTTAAAGATATTGTCCTGGGCTTCAGACAGCTCACAGAACGAGAGCTGCAGATGTTCCCTGGATACAAGTAGGTAAAAAAAAGAAATAAAGGAAAGTTACAAATACATTTCCTCCAAATACACATGTGGGCCTACAAAGAAAATAAACTAGGGCTGAGCGATGTGGCCAAAAATCATATCAAGATAGCAATGTTCATATCAGTCGATATTGATAATTATCATGATAAATGTCACATTAGTCACAGAACTTTTTTCTCCTGAATGAAGGTTGTGGTTTTAAACTCTTCTTTATGGGCAGAGAATGACAAACACTTAAAAACATTTTACAAATCTGAGGTAGGTCAATAACTCATTATGCAATATATCAGTTTATATTGGACTTTTGTTACATAACTATTGATAAGATTATATTGCGATAAGAATTGATATTGTTTTATTGCAGGCCTAAGGAACAAAATTATGAATAATAATTGCTTAAAAACTGCTTACACTATTATCTTTAACCTGCCCACTCATTACTCCCAGGCTTCCTCCTAGTAACTGACAAAATTAAATGTTTTGAATGTTAATATCCTATTAATATATAGCACATTAAGAGGGTTTAAAACATAATTTGAATATATTTCGTCCCAATACCAGATACAAAAACTTACGTAATAATGGATAAGTAAGTATAGGTATGGATAATTTTGTGTTTGTGACTTTTAACCTTTTTATTTGTCTGTTGTAATATGTCCAGGTTTGGGTGGTTTAACACTGCTCTCATGGTGGAAGGCAAAACATACTTACCTTGGCTCATGGACTGGTGAGTGATTAGCACATTTCTGAAGAGACTTGTTGTGTCGGCATTTTCTTTAAACCATAACTCAACTTAACAACTCTGAAGTGAACTCTGGTCGTCTTCATGTGGTGCCTGTTTGCAGCAACATTTATTACCCAATAAAAAGATGAAAGCAAACAACTGACTGCTGGTTTTATGAACGAATTGATTTTATTACAAATTCCTGTTGCACCTTTAGAGACTAACTAAGTCTTATCTTACACATTTAATGCATGAAAATAGTGCACATGGACATGCACATACATACACATGGCAAAAAGACAAACCTGGACACCTGCTATACACTAACCTGCCACATGTCTTTTCATGTTCAGGAAAACTGATTCTTTACTCCACTGCTCCAATTGAAGATTTGGTTCTGTGTTATTTCCAGGTTGCAACAACGGGGGGTCAAATTTTACCACAGGAAAATAGAGTCCTTCAAGGAGGTTAGTGATGGCTTTTCAATATTATACTTACATTTACTGTATGTTTTCATGAAATAAGTTTTCCACTAGGTTTTAGAAAGTCTAAACAAGTATAAAATTCAATAATTGTAGTCCTTATAAAGTCTTAAATGTATTAAGTATATAATACTTAATACATTTAAGACTCAGTTATGTTAACATATATTTTAGCGTTACTTCCTTTGTGATTTAAAATTAGTCAACCCTAACTTGTCATATTGTTCTCTCTTATCTTCGTTAGTTGGCAGAAACTGGGCCAGACGTTATCATAAACTGCACTGGCATGAGATCAGGAGCGCTGCAGCCTGACCCTGACCTGAAACCAGGCCGCGGTCAGATAGTGAAGGTTAGAGTGAACTGGAATCAAGTGTCTGTTTATAGTTTTTATAGCCAACTACAAAGGCAGAGGGTCAATAGCAGATGAACCGTGTTGTTCCTCTGTGTTTCAGGTAGACGCTCCGTGGTTAAAACACTGGATTCTGACCCACAACTTCGAGACGGGAGTCTACAATTCACCGTACATCATTCCAGGGTATAATGCTCGTGACAACGCACTGACCTGCAGCAGCACACATACATGTTTCCAACAGTTTCTATAGGCTTGGCTGCCAATACTGGATTTATTCCTGGGAAGTTTCAGTGGCGTACACATAATGCTCATTGCTGCAGTTTTATTTCACTTTGCCCCATGTGAAGTTTGGCTATATTACAGTGTATTTAATTTAAATCCAGCAGTGGTTGCAGAGGTTGGACTGGTGTCCTGTTACAATCCTGATGCCTGCTGTCACACATCTTTTTGGTAGTGGCCAGAAAACGAGAGCTGCTTTCCTGTTTTAATCCCACGAGCGTCTGTGTCTGCAGGAGTCGTCTTGTGACTGTCGGTGGGGTTTTCCAGATAGGAAACTGGAGTGAAAATAACAACTCTGCTGACCATAAGAAAATCTGGGAAGCAGCTTGCCAGCTCGAGCCCAGTCTCAAGGTAAGGTGATGTCAGAAGCTGTTTTCAGACAGGAGAATTCAGTGCAGGTCTGAAGGCAGTTCATAAGTTGTTTGTGAAAGAGTTTCAGTTTATATATTTTAAATAATTGTTCTCTAATACATGATAGTAATAACATTTCGGTTTTGAGATAATGACATTATCTAGTCTTTCAACACATGTTAAAAGTTCACATGTTAGAGAGCTTATGTGTTGTTGTGTGACCTCAGCATGCCAGGATCGTGGAGGACTGGTCCGGCCTCAGACCTGTTCGCAGTAAAGTCCGACTGGAGAGGGAGGCCATTCAGGCTGGTGCAACGAAAATAGAGGTAAACCACAACTCTTGACTCAACACAGGAATATAATTAGATGAACCTCTAAAACACAGTGGCTCTCTCTCAGGTGATACACAACTACGGCCATGGAGGTTTTGGACTCACCATTCACCGAGGCTGTGCCCAGGAGGCAGCGAGGCTCTTCGGTCAGATCGTAGAACAAAAAGGCAAAGGTCCAAAAGCTCGCTTGTAAACTTGTGTCCCAGAGTAATGAAAAAAGGAGTAAATCAGTGCCTTGTTCAGAATTATTTTGTATTTGGTGTAATTACATCACTTAAGACAATATAACGTGTATGTGAAAAAAGAGACACTACTATTGGTGTTCTAATCCAGTATTAATTAAGAGATGTAAGGTAAAATTGTGCATCTATCTATATGAGGTTTGAGCAATTAAAAAAGAAGAATATAAAGTGCTTATAAAAATGTTTTCAGTAAATATATACAATAGTAGAGAAACCTACTGATAATGATTCTAAATTCTAAAATCACTAGATTTTAAAGATATTAAAATCATGATAAAAACGAAATCACGACTGTTTGCTGTCCTGGCTCCCAAATGGTGGAACGAGCTCCCCGTTGACGTCAGGACAATACAAAGTCTACACATCTTCCGACTACACCTTGGCTAAGAAGATGGTCTAAGTCAAGTTGCACTTACATGTAGCACTTTGCAGTTAATGTACTTACATGATTCTTGCTGTTCTGGGTTTGTACCTTCTTGGTCGAATGCACTTATTGGAAGTTGCTTTGGATAAAAGCGTCAGCTAAATGAAATGTAATGTTAAAGAACAACATGATAACACTGCACTTTTTCAAAGATGATTTACTATGGTATCATACACATTTACACCCAGTGTGTTGACATGAATCTGTGCACACAGACATTTACAGCAGCTCTCTATCTCAGACACTGGCTCAGCTTTACCAGACCTGTGCCACTTAATATCCTTTTTTCCCCTTCTTTTTTAACAAAACTTTAATCAGTGTGTTACTGGTAGAATCAGACTGGGCACAATCTGTCTCCACATCATCCTTTGTCACAAACAAAAGCAAAGACAACAACTAAACCAGGTTTTGATACAATATTTACAGAAAGACAGAAAGTAACATCCTGGTAGATGTTTGTTAAGGTCAATGTGTGCAGTTAATTGATCATAACACCAAATTCTCCTCTATTTTAACGAGAGCTGAGGAATCTGTGGTTTGTTTTAATACTCGGATTTAAATTCCCTAATACTTTAATGTTGACTTACGTAATGTTCAGGATCTGCGGACTCGTTCCGTTTGTGCTACTACTATGAAATGCTGTCGACTGTATGATGTCACAGATGTTATTTCGCTCTGTTGGAGACTTTGGCAGATTTGTCCGCCTGCTGTAAATAAATGGCCAAGTAACGACCGAGACATGAGGCTGACGTTTGGTTATTAACAGAATAATAACTACAGTCATCAAGCCCTTTTCTTCATTTCTTCAGCAGAAAACAAATGTCATTCACGTTACAATGTGAAATAATAGTGAAGAACATATTCATCACAGGAGTTTCAAAAAGGATCCGTACTGTCAGTGACTTACTCTACAGGATGTCCTCGACATGTGAATCTTTAAGTCACTTTAATTTAATCGAATCATCTCATGATTTGTTGGTTGAACTGTTCCTCACTACAGCGATACACTTTTGATAAAGCTGAGTTTATGACTTTGACTTGTGTTCACAAGATAATTCTCCATTATTGCAAATAGAAGCAGCTTTTTCACGGGGTTAGGAGCAGGTCTCTCAACCACAAACTGAATAGGTAGTTTTAAGGCTCTTTGAGAAAAATATTTGAAGCTAACTCCTGACACCCTCTGTATTCCCCTATGCTTCTCTTACATTAGAAAAGGCGGATTCAAATACTTTGCTCTAAGTATTTGAATTCTCACTTCTTCATGACGGCCTCCCATTGTCTCCACCATTTGTTTATGCACTTGTTCAGGTCATTTGGTCACCCAGTCACCCTGTGTGCAGTCATACAGTGGTGAGATTGTGACAGCAATGGCGGTTGAAGACTATAAGTACAGTGACATGTAAAAATATTGTGCTGCCTGGCTCGTAGGGTCATAGGGTGAGAGCTTGTTTAGCTTCCTCGCCCCCCCTTGCCTCTTCTCTCCTCTGCGGACACCATTTGGTCACAGCTCCGGCCGGGACGTCCTCAGCCCTGGGAGCCGGAGTTTGAGTTTGGGTTTCCCTCTGAGTTGTGGGAGGAGGAGGAGGCCCGGCCCATCATCTCCTGGCCCCACTCACGGTGGGTGGACTCCTGCAGGCCGCGGCCTGTCGTCTCAATCGGCAGCGCACAGGAGGCGACGGCAGCGACGAGGCAGCAGCAGCAGTACACTGAGAGAGCCAGGTACACAGAGGACTCCAGCATCACCTGCAGGATGAGGACAACCAGGCGTCTTTACTCTTTCTTATTCTGTTCTGTACTAAAATGAGAACATGGTTGCTGGGTGTTACCTGTGCCACAAAGGGAGTAATGAGGGCCCCAACTCTGGCCATTCCACTGCTTGTTCCCAAGCCTAAAGCCCTGGTTGCTGTTGGGTAAACCTGCAGAGTTCAGAAAACACTGAGGAGGCAGCCTTACTCAGGTCCTTGCTCTATTTACTCAGCTATTGATTTGTATCTGTATCTATGCTAATACTTGTTTGCAATTTACACAATAAAGCAAAGTAACTGCACATGTATCGGACATCTAACCTCTGGAGTGTACACGTAGGCAGCCTGGAATCCTCCTGCAATAAAGGCTCTGGCGATGAAAATCAACACTGTCATGGATGCCCTGCAAGAGACCAACCAATACCAATCAGAGTAGCCAAACATGGAGTCCAGAATAAATCAAATGTTTTATAAATCAGAGCCCACGTTACCTCCCAACACAACCATAGAGTGGAATGATGCACAGAGAGAAGACGAGGAAACACAACGCCATGGTCTTCCTCCGTCCCAGTCGATCGATAGCCCACAGTGTCACCAGCAGTCCTACGCAGCAAACTCAGTAAACTTACCTAACTTTTACCAAAAGTAAAAACAATTTTTACCTTTAATTTATGTAATTGATTAATGTTGGGTTTTGTTCATATGTGGCTTTGATATGCCCCCAAGCCCCTGATACACTGACATGGAAACAACCAGTAATGATTGTGTGTCCTCTATCAGAAACACCTATCAACATTAATGTGTATTATTATATATATGTTACTAATATTAGTATTATTATTCAGTCATCTTTCTTTTTAATTGTCAGGTCTCAGTGCATTAAAAGTAATATGAAGATTGCAGTAACAGGTATATAATTGTTATTATAATGCAAAAAGTACAAAAAAACTATAATAATAACCATTTTGTCAAAATGCATTAAAATGATCTTGTAAAACAGTAATACATTAGTGAATCTATCAAGAATTTAATTCCATATTATCACTGTAATTACTCTACAGTAACAAACCAGTCTCCAAACATTACTTAAATTATTTAATAAAAATGTGTTGGATGACATGTTGAAGAGTGACGTGTACCTGGGAATTCAGACAACGTCGTCCACAGTAGATCTTTATAGTCATCGGAGTTCAGATATTTACACTCCAAGTTGCATCGGAGCTCCCTCTTATTACCTTTGGACACTAGAGGGAGGCACAAAACAACAAACTCAGACACATGGCCGCATGAGGAGACCAGCACATGAACTGCACAACATGCATTTGTCACATCAGCAGCAGTGCAGGTGGAACTGAAAACAATAAAGACAGCACAGTTCCATCAATAGTGCCTGTCAGCCATTGTTAATGTGATCCGCTGCACGTGTGCTTTTATATTTCTATGGATTTCTTGAAGGATGATTTATTTATGTGTGAATTTGTCCCAAATTCAGTTTTTCAATTTTAGTAAATGTAAAATATATTAGTCACACAAGTCATTAAACTGTGTGTGTGTGTGTGTGTGTGTGTGTGTGTGTGTGTGTGTGTGTGTGTGTGTGTGTGTGTGTGTGTGTGTGTGTGTGTGTGTGTGTGTGTGTGTGTCTGGGGCCTGAGAAGCACTGACTCACTTCCACATGTGCCTCCTTCCTGAAACAGCTCTGTGGTCAGAAGCACCAGTCCATAGTAAGAGAAGGCATTTGCAAACCTGAGGAGAGAGAGACAATGAAACAATGGAAATTCACAGATTGATGTCTATTGTACTAGAATGCAGGGTTTTGGAGAATAAGACAAAAAAAGGAACCCAGTGAATAGTGAATGAAGATAATGACTGCATGCCATTTCCTGTCATTCCATTTACCAAATAAACCACAGCAGAACTGTGGTCCAGCGAAAGTGGGATGAAAATAAGTCTTGAATCTTCCCACGATCCTCCTGGATAAAAAAAGAAAACGACACATGAAATAACCTGAATTCAAAGATAAAAACATAATAACTGACACACGATAATTTCAGAATCATAAAATAAGAGGATTTGTGGTCTGCAGAGACCGACTGCACCTGTCTGGCAGCAACTAGTTTTCCCAGTGGCATGGGTACTCCGTTCTCTGTGGCGATGCGCTTCAGCGTGGCCAGAGCTTTGTCCTGGTTTCCTGTCAGCACGTCGTATCGAGCGCTCTCAGGTAGCCACTGGTCCCACCACACCCCCAAAAAACAGGCACGTCAGTTGCAGAATCTGTAATCTCCTGTGCTTTTATGTTTTCGACTGATCACACCATACTCACAAAACACAGGATGGCAAAGATGAAGAGAGGAATGTTAGAGAGGCCGAGCAGCCAGCGCCAGCCCAGAGTGGGCATCACCAGGATCGCCAAGAGGACCTCAAACACAGTGCCCAGCGCCCAAAATATCTGCAAAGCAACCGCAAGGAGCCCAAGTTGTAAAAGAAAAAAGAATCTAGTGTCAAAATTATACAAAACTCTGCTGATAACACAGAGAATTTCAGTGCAGTGCAGGTACAGTTGCATGTTTTCTGGACACCAATAACACTATAGTGAGCTGGATGATAGTTGTGTGTTCCATACCTCAATCAGTAAGATGCACGTGGCTCTAGACTTCATAGGCAGAAATTCAGCGTAGAGTGTCACCCTTATAAGGAGAAACACTTTGCCGTTACTCCAAACTCAAATCATTCATTGTAGCATTGCTTCAGATTAGCGAGATGAATTGAAGTTACTCACGACTGTGGGGCTCCTCCGATGCCAAAGCCCACCAGCGCTCGGAGGACGAGGATCCAACCATAGACAGGTGCAAATGCACTCATCAGGCCGTAGAACATTGTCCACAGCACACTCATCTTCAGACCCTGTGTGTGCACGTGAAGAAAACATACCAAGCTGCTTGATAAACAGTTTTTCATCACATCCAGCACATGTCTACATGTCTGCTATTGATCACTTTCTCTTAGAAACACAAAAGCTAAACTTGACTTTGCACAATGACAAAGTCAGAAGGAGGAAACAGATATCACCTCTATGACAAATGGAAGTGTTATTAGAACTTACTGTTTTTCTGCCGTATTTGTCGGATATGTTTCCCCACAGAGAAGAACTGATCATCATCCCAATAAATACGGCCTGCAGCAATGACAATAAATGATAATGGGATTGAGTATGTCACAGCAGCTTAAACATTACAAGTTCCACGTTTTATGCACAAGGTCAGCTCGGGAAGAAGAGCAATGTCAGAGAAAATGTTAAAAAGAAAAGGAAGGTAGATGTGAGGTAGATGGATACTGGACATGAATTGAGAAGAATTCCGAAGCCTGATGGTCTGGTGGTGATGACGTGCATGTCACGTGAGTTTTACTGCACAGAGCTGATATAATGCACAGCCTGTCATACATATTTTAATTCTGCAAACAGAACTGTAGCTTTTTGTTTTGGTGTGATCCACAAAATTTCAAAGAATGGGAAAATATAATTAGAATATTTTCCCGTAAAAATGTATGTTGAATGTGTCAATGATGGATTTGGTTAGAATGGGCCTTTTCTGTTAACTGTAGTCCATCTGCTTGCATGTTGTTAGATATGATACTAAAAGTAAATATGGCTTTGGTTTCTAAAGGCATTAAATAACCATTAGTCTCTGCTGCCACATGGTCATCACTGCTCAATACAGGCACTTATTTTAAAACAATCCCAAAGCACTCAATCAATAACTATCAGGGCAGTCACATGGCACTGCAGGCAAGAGCACTTTACAACATCAGAGCGCCATTACCGATGTCAGCAGCGCCACCTGCAGGCTGGGCAGTCTCCACTCACAGTGGAGCTGTGGGGCTAAGATGCTGAGGATCATCATCTCCATGGCATCAGCCATCTAAACAAACAAACAAACAATAAATAAATAACAAAATAAGAATCCTTGCAGACAGTTCCTTGTATGTTTTTTTAATAACAGAGCAGGGCTTACCCAGGCGAGACCAGTGAGGATGGAGAGTTTCCACTGAAACGTCCCAAAGCCGATGGCCTCCACTGCATCTTCTACCATGAACGTGTCTGGAGGAATGAGACATGTGTGAGTCTAATGTGTGAGTCTACAGGTGTAAAAAAAGTTGTGTGAGAAAAAGTGGAGCTGTGCTATACTGCACCATCAGTCGGATTGGCGAACTCCCGAGGTACTGGAGCTCCATCTGCAAGAGCCACAGACTCCAGATCAGTCTGCTCTGCGATCCTGATAACCTGCTCTTTATTCTCGCCATCATCCTCGGAGCGGGTGCTCTCACCTGTGCGACGGAAGCGGACGACACTGCAAACAGACAAACAAAAAATCAAATGTGGGCAAGGGGTTAAAGTGGGGTTGAACATTGGGAGGGGGTGAAGGTCAAATGCTCTGGATAAATTCTAAATTCTAATTTCTTGCCAATAAGTAATAGCTTGATATACCTTAGAAGTTTTTTCTATTTTATAGGTTATACTTGGCAGATAATAGCTATAGTAGCAGCCAAAGTAGCTACCATAAAATTGGCGGGGAAAAAAAGATATTCTTTGTTTGTGCTGCGAAATAAATGGAATCAAGAAAACCAACCACTTTATCATGTTTGATAATGGTCATAACTTTTCATTTGGTGTGATGTTATGATTATAGGGGGGTTGTACAGGTCAGTTTTGATTATTGGTGGGTTACACTCCCTCTATCTGCCCCATAAATTCCTCCCTAGAGGGTGTGAGGATGTTCATATCTACAGTTTGACTGCCAGATGAGTTTCAGAGGTCTGATGCCCTCCAGGCACAAAGCTGAGTAAAAATGAGAGTCGGTGGCTGTTGCCTAGGTGATGTGAGCTTTTTCTGGCACTGATTTTGTGAATGGGTGGCAATGTCATCCCATGGGTAAACCATGTTAGGCCAACTGACAGCACAGCACGCTCTGCTCTGGGAACCTTATAACAGCTAATTACCCAGAGAAATGCATGTTTGCTACAGACAGAAGGTGTAATCTTCTCCCACACTTAGATAATGGTTCGTTTCAACAGGATGAAAGTCTGTAAGAGAACTTGAACAGAGGCAGCGATGACTGAACACTGTAATTACATAACACTGCCCACGTGCTAGGGGAAGTATTGGTGCTGCAAACATTTTTACATTTTAAATCTAGACGAAAACAATTAAATAAACAATTTTAGAATCCATATAGCATCATTGTTTTCTATTCTGTTTTCATTATTTTACTTAATGAAGCTTAACTTATCTATAAGTTTTAAACAGATTTTTCCTTTTTATTTCTTTTACTTCTTTCAATCTCTTGACTCATTTTATCCGTCTGTTTTTAATCATTCTTAATTTCCTTGAAAATTGTTTTAAACGGTGTTTTCTGATTTTGAATTGATCCATTTAAATTTTGTCTCTGTGTTGTTTCGAATGTCCCTGTAAAGCACCTTGAATCTAACTCTGTGTATGAAATGTGCTGTATAAATAAAAGTGCCTTGTCTGGCAGATGAGTTTATAACAGGTCCGGTTAAATCTCTTTTACTGTAAACTACTCTCATTTTCACTGTCAAGCTTTTTAGACAGAAATCTGAAGGAGAAGTAAATATATAAATATCCAGCTACACTGTAAAAATCCCTTGAAAATATCACCGGCATTTTCATTATAGCATTTTAGACATTAAGATGATGAACAATTTCCTTTTGTCCTTATTTTTTTTGGAGGGGGGAGGATTAGAAATTACTGTGGAACTGTGTGTTTTTGAGAAATGCTGACCAGACTTGCACTAGCCCCCCTTGAGCTGCATGTGTGTGCAGCAAGGTTGAAACTAGATCACGTTGTAGCCACTGAGTCATGACAGCAAACACAATTACAAGTTAGGATGGAAAAGTTATCAGGCAGAGATCACAGTGAAGCAGCTTCCTGAGCATAAATGGTCTCCTCTGGGGAAACGCCAGGATTGTAAACAAACTGCACCACAAGGAGCAGCCTGAACGTGCCAGGTTTGTTTCTGCTTATATTTCCTCAGGCTTAGATCATGTCTCAGGGAATATGACTGGATACGTGTTGCGATGATGTGACTGGTGCTTTGGGGGAATGTCAGGCTGTTTGAGCTGAAGGAATAAACACGACGCGAGGCTGACAGAGGGCGTCGCGTCGGACAAACACGCTGAGAATAGAAGGAGCAACAACAGACAAAGCAGACGAAGGCGTCGACGCGCAAGACTGAGATTTGTGATACTCACGGCAGCTGCCTCAGTTGGAACAGATCATCGTCCATGTTGCTGTGTGTTGTCCTGAAGCTCCGTTTGGCCTCATCGCCGTTTACATGCTCACGACAAGCTGCAATTTCAGCACCGAGGAGAGCGACCGACCTGCTACGGTGTTCGTCCCGATCAGCCAATCAGAGGCCGCCGTGCACAGCACGAGACCGACGCGGCGGGAGAGCGAGCGTGGATAAAGATTATGAGCTCGCGAGGATCCATGGTCCACGGTCCACACATGATCCATTAACACACACCCACACACTCACAGACAATCACAACTAAATGCTTAAACCTAACCCTAACCCTAACCCTAGCCTAAACCTAAACCTAAACCTAATTCTATCCCCTACAACCAAGTCTTAAACCTCAAAGCCTTTGAAATTGTGAAAAGTGGCCCTCATAACTATAGAAAGACCTGCGAGCACACACCACACATACACAAAATCACACACATGCACAACCCTAACCCTAACCCTAGCCCTAATTCTATGCCTAACCCTAAAACCAGGTCTTAACCTTCAAACAGCCCATTGAACTTGTGAGGATCAGCCAAAGGGTCCTCACAATGTCAAAATGTCCTCACAATGATGGTATTGAACCAAACTTGGCCCTCATAACTATAGATAGACATGCATGCACACGCACACACACACACACAGTCAGTGATGGGACTTTACTACAATGGGCTCTTAAATATGACACTATAATAGTATATGTATTATTGGCTATTTACTCAGAGCCCTAGTCCAGTACTGATGTTGAAAATACATTTTACCATAGGAGTATCAGTCAGAATTGTAATTTTACCTAAAACCACAGTACATTATGGGCAGAAAATTGTACAAATATCATTAACAAATCTATATATATACATATATACACCTATACAGCTATTTTCATAATATCCTCTGTGTTTATTTTCTGCTTAAAATGTTTTACAATCACTGTGTGAATACATACAGTATATTTTTTCCTCATAATATCCTCTCTCTATTTTCTCCTTAAAATGTTGTATTACTGTATATATGTAAAGACATATATATATATTTATATATTTTAATTATATCCCCTGTGTCTTCTTTCTGCTATAAAGAACCGTATGTTTAAAAACAAATGTGCGCAAAAACCATCCAGTCTAAGGCAACAACAACACACACTGGGATGTCGGAGTGTTTTGTGTGAACACATCCGCCCCCTCCTCTTCCGCGGGTCCGTGCTGAAACACGCCGCGGCGGGCCACAGTTCCGCCATGAGAGCAGGATGTTTCGGTGCAGACCTGAATCCTCTGATAAGCTCGTCGGGGAGTTTCTTGGCACTGGACGCGTCGTCAGGTAAAATCTCTCCACCTGGCAAACAGCAGCTACCGGAGCTTAGCCGGGGCTCTGACCGGGGGCGGGAGGAACAGGCGGGTCGCGACGTCACCGTGCGTTGGAGTTAAAGTGCAACATGCGCAGACAGACAGACACGCAGGGACGGTCCGGTTTAACGTGAACGGTCGGTAAACCCGCTAACGGTGGAACGTAGCTAAGATTTACGTGTCCTGTTTGTCAAGATGACAGCTTGAATAGTTGTGAATGGAAGCGACGTAGTTGACTGAGGGCAGCCTGACCTCGGTGTTGTTGGTAAGCTAACCTGATGCTAACACGGTGCTTCATGGTCACTCAGCTGTTAGTAGGGGCAGGTGGTGTCTGTGTGTGTGTACGTGTATGTACGTATGTGTGTGTTTGGAGGGGTGCTTGTGTCGCTACTTGGATTTTATCACCTTTATATGTTATTAAATAACATCAACAAACAAGTTCATGTTTTCCTAACAGGACCACTAGGGTGTGTTGTTTTGTTAAAGGCGTTTGTTTTCCCACAGTAAACTAATCGGATGACCGGTCTGTGGATCGTGTCATTAATTGATTTAGTTTGCTTCACGTTACGTGTTGTTTACTCCGTGTTTTCAGGGCAGACTGCATTCAATAAAAACATAGAAGAAGAAAACAGTGGTTTTGACCCACGTGGGTTTCCAAACAATTCAAAACAATCGTCCCAAACCACCGACCACCTCCACATAACTATATTCTACACAGAAAAATAAGATTGTTGCACAAAACTTTGTAAGTTGATTGAATGTTAAATCGTCTGTATTTATATGGTACTTATCTAGTCTTCATGAGCAGTTGATGAAGTTAGTTTAATTTAATAGCTCAATATCTCAAATTTTCCTTTGGAGTCACCTCATGTAGAGCAACAGACGAGGCTTCCCTCCACTTCCAGGACGGAAAGTCATGCAAAAGATGTCATGTGTAGAGTAAAGAGCTACATACTAAACCTCAACGACTCCTAATGGCCCTACAACTTAAATACCTGGGACTCCCTGCAGTCAGTTAGAACTGAAGAAGCCTCTTGGATGAGAGGGGAAACTTCAAAAAAACTAAGTGCAGTTCACCCGTTTTTAGCACCTGGATATAACATGACCTGGACGACTGAGAATCTCCACATACATACTTACATACTTAACTAATAATATAGATAACTGAGATGACAAATCACAGATAGGTTGTAAAACTCAATTTGTCATCTGTCTGTATATTGTTTTTTCAGAAACAAGATGATTAAAAACTGGGGTGTCATCGGTGGAATAGCTGCTGCGATTGCAGCTGGAGTCTACGTTTTGTGGGGCCCAATAACAGAGAGAAAGAAGAGAAAGAATGGTGAGATTTGGTTTGCCTTCATAAATACATAGATTTGCTTTATTACAGCAGTAACTAACAATAACTTGTGTTTTCTTTCAGGTATGGTACCTGGTCTGTTGAACTTGAGCAACACCTGCTTCCTCAACTCGTTGCTTCAGGGTTTGGCGGCATGTCCGTCTTTCGTCAGGTGGCTGGAGAAGTTTTCCGATTCGCCTATGATCCAGTCGTGCAAAGACAACCATCTGTCTAACACGCTGCTTCAGCTACTCAAAGGTATGTGAAAGCAGTCTGTCAGAATCTTTAGAGAGGAATGGTTCATTCATATTTCTGACATTTGTACACCAACAGCTCTGTCCTGTGACGAACCTGGGTCGGAAGACGTACTCGATGCCGGATGCCTCCTGGATGTTCTCAGACTGTACCGCTGGCACATTAGTTCATTTGAAGAGCAGGTCGGTCATCTTGCTGTTGAGTGGTATCTGGTTTACATTTCGGTGCAAAATATATTATGCAGTGTTTTATTAACATCATCTCTGGTTGTGTTGCTTTATTCCCTCAAGGATGCACATGAACTTTTTCATGTCCTCACATCTTCTCTGGAGGAGGAACGGGATCGTCAACCCAAAGTCACTCACCTGTTCGACATGCAGTCCCTCGAGGCAAGTTATCATCTTTGTCCCTAAAACGGCACAAACATCTCTTGTGTGTCACATGCCTCCCATACAGTATGTTTTATAGTTCAGCACTTTGAAGTACATGTGTGGTCTTGAGGTGGATAGTTACATCATTTTAACACTAAATCTGCATCCTAGATCTCTCTATGTCTCTTAATGTGAACCATAGCCAGTGTTAGAGAGTTGTGACAAATCTGGTACGGCCCTCCTAACTCTTCTGTATGTATGTCTTCATTTCTTATCAGAGTCTCCCTGATCAAGATGATAATTCTATGACCTGCAGAAGTCGAGGTAAGACAATAAAGCAATTATTAATAATAGCCTATTAAACCACACATAATAATAATTTTAACTTTTTAAATTTCTTGTTTTGCAGCCCCACTTCATCCAATACCAAGTCCTTGGAAGTGCCATCATCCTTTTCATGGCCGTTTAACGAGCAACATGTCTTGCAAGCGCTGTGAGCAACAAGTGAGTTTGTTTGTTTGTTTGTAGCCAGTCAAGTGAATAACATGTTAGTTTGTGTTATTTGACTTTTTACCCTCTTGAGCTGATTTGTAACTCTGCTTCGTTTTTTTTACAGAGTCCGGTGCGGTATGACTCATTTGAGAGTCTCTCCCTGTCCATCCCTTTACCTCAGTGGGTGAGCAAAAACATCAGAAACACATGCATATTAAGTGTTATCATACTATCACTTCTCACTATGCTTTTGTTGTTGCTCTGATTGTCATAATTTGATCTGTGTGTGTCCTCAGGGTCGACCTATCTCTCTCGATCAGTGTCTTCAGCATTTCATCTCCTCAGAAACCATCAAAGAAGTAGAGTGTGAAAACTGCACAAAGGTACATTCACCACAGTGTCAGAGGCAAATTCTGGTAAAACATTTCATTAAATAAGTAATTCACTGAAAACCATAGACAGGAATATTATGGTAAGTGCATTTACATTCATGTGACTGGTTTATTTTACATGTTATTGTTTTGTGTTTCTTTATAAAGACATTTATTTAGCTGATTTTGTTTAATTTTGGTTTTGGATCATTTGTCCTCAGCTTCAACAAGAGTCCGCAGCCATCGGACAAGTTCTGGAAAGTCAGAGAACAACATTTGTTAAACAGCTAAAATTGGGAAAGGTAACTGTCACTTTATATTATTTATTTATGTTTTGTCTGTTTTGCAAACTTGTCTGTTTCTGATGTGTTCCTCCCTCCTCCAGCTCCCCCAGTGCCTCTGCATCCATTTACAAAGACTGACGTGGTCCAGTGAAGGAACCCCCATCAAAAAACAGGAGCATGTGCAGTTCACAGAGTATCTAACGATGGACCACTACAAACACAAAGTTCCCATGCAGAGAAATAAGCGGCTCACATGTGCACCAAAACCCAAGAAAGCAGAAAATACAGATGATGTCACCTCCAATGGCACAGGTATGTTGAATTTGTCTCTGTAATATCATTCTACTTTATATGACCTTTTTTATAGTGCATCATATTTGTTGTATTTTGATTTCCAGATGCAGAAAATCACAACAACAACAACAAACCTTTTTCCAATGGAACCTGTTCATCTTTATTTCTTCACTCTCCTGGTGTGAACCCACAGCTCGGCCTCATGTATGACTACAGGTAACCTCGACGAAAGCAAAAGATTACGGTGCAACAACAGAAGGAACTCACACATATCAGGTTACTCAGTGTTGTGGAGGTAATCAAAAGCCTTTTCAGACGTGGAATGAGGACCATTGCTGCCTTCATCTGTCTGTTTAAGTGATTTTTCAGAAAGATGTAAATGTTCTTTGCGGCTTCAGCTTATAATTTTGTAAGAGAATGTGCCAAACTGGTTCTGAATAATCCATAATCAGTTTTGATTAAGCATAGCATAATGTTGAGAGAGAACCAGATCAATTAAAATATAGTCAAAGACTGTTTGGTGTGATAGATGAATCGTTCCTGAAAAAATACCGCCTTCAGTCACCTGCAGTCAACTGCTGGCCCTATGTTACCTCAACACTTTACTATTTGTGTTGCTTTTTACTCCAATTTGTCACCAGTCTGTGTATGTTTGTGACCACACTGTCTCCTCCCCCAGTTCTACAGAATACCTTTTCCAGCTCACGGCCGTGCTGGTTCACCACGGGGACATGCACTCAGGACATTTCGTCACGTACCGCCGCAGCCCCTCCTCGCCTCGCAGCTCTTCGCCCCTCAGCTCCCAGTGGCTCTGGGTGTCGGACGACTCGGTGCGAAAAGCCAGCCTGCACGAGGTGCTGTCTTCCAACGCTTACATGCTCTTCTACGAGAGAGTGCGAAGGCTGAACCTCGCTCTGCGCTCCGAGGAGTAACTGGACGCTTGCAACTTCGAAGCCTGAGTGACTTCAGGCTTCCCGGTCAAACTGTCACAGCTGTATGTGCCAGTTACAACATTGTTATCGACGGGCAGTTTATGACTTAGAGAGCCGAGAGGAAAGCAATCATGGAGTTTTAAAAGAGGTGATTTTACTTCCTGGATCACAGCAACATGTTGAAGATCACTGATGACGTTTTCTGACAAGAATTCCATGAGCGGACACTTTTCAGTCTGGTCTGATGGTAGGATGCTCTAAATCCAAATGATGATGGACCTGTCGGACGTTTGACACGTGTAACAGTTTCTGTCAATGTGGCTTCTACAGGACAAGAAAACAGCAACACATGACAATATAGTGGATTCTATGGTGAGAGTCCTGCATCACAATGTTCATGTGTGAAGTATATAGTGTTATTTATGTTGAGGCTGTCGGAGGCGTGGACTCAGCTCAACAGAGGTAACTCATCAGGACTTCATGGAGATGCTACTTGTTGCATATTCTGAAAAAGGCTTAACTCTGGTTCTCCATTGTCTAATCTTATCTGCCTAATCATTCCCAGCAGTGTACGTAGTCTGAAATGGATCGACTCAGTTCATAAGCTGATGAATTTGATATTTTTCTATGTTTCCAGTAATCCTTACACTGTCCTGTTTTGCAGAGCTGCACAGTTGAGGTTCAAGTGCCATGTTGTCTTTATTGTGCAGGATTTGGACGTGGATTGAAACCACGTCTGCTGCAGCTGATGTGAACATAAGATCTCTTAATGGAAAAAGGATGTACCCGCGCTGTAACAAATTCATAATGATCTGCTTTTGGTTAATAAAGCCAGAGGAAAACTGCAGGTGTATTGGGCAAGTTATCCTGAATAATTTTTAATTCTGTGTAACTTATAACTGCCTTGTTTGCTCTGACCAATCCGCGAGAAAAACGCTCCTGGTTACTGTCTGCGATTTGCACAAATGTATATTCATGTGAGATTGTGTATCTGTGTGCAATCTGTAAAGGTGATTGTTTTCAGGTATTAAAAAAACTAAACTAATGTGCATTCTAGATTCATTGAAGCAACATAAATATATGATAGCTTGAGACAACAGATACAGTATCTATCAGTAGAAATGCCTAGAATCAACTAACATTTCCTCAAGTGTCTTTGAAGACAACACTGAATCTCTAACACGTCTAAGAATTTTCTTTATATTGATCAAATATGCACAGAAGAAACAAACGAGCAGTAGTTTTCAAAAGAATAAATAAATACATCATTTCACAGGGTAAACGTGACAAAGGCAGACAGATTATAACTAGAATGACATTCAGTCGAGAACAAACCTCCACCATGGCCCAACAGTCCCCTAATATTCAATCAAGATGCACCAAATTTGACACACACATATTAGTTTCCTAAATGTTCCCACCAAGAGCCATGAACATTTTTTTGGTCAAACATCCATTTCCAAGGTAAAAAATGATCTGCGATGCTCCAGAAACTTGTTGAAATCCTTAAATGTCAGATCAGATTAACGTCACCTTCTTCACTTCGTTGTCATCACATTTAAATTTGGAGTCTGATCAATTAACCTATATCTGGAATAATAGTCATCTTTCCTTTTACCACCACATAGGTTAAAGGCCTAATCTAAAATCAGGGCACCATTGGTTCACTGCTCTGTCAAAATACAGCCTGCCTGCTCTAATCAATGAGATCCTGTGATTCTTCAAGAGGATTGAATTGTTTATCATTTATAACTTAGTTTCAGTTTGAACTTGAATGAGACAGAAATTTGACCACAGATTCAAACAGAGTCCCAGCTGAGCCTCCTCACCTTCACCGTGTGCTGCCATTTTGTCACTCAGGTTCAGCCACAACGTTGAGAAACACATTTTAGATCTGTGATATTTGTCTATATCCTCGGGCAGTATTGACCAGTGAGGGCCTTGCCCCCACCGTGGCTCCCTCTCATTTCTTGCTGTCCAGTACGATGCGTCTGAAGGTGAGGTTGATGCGAGGCAGAAGGACCCTCTTGCGCACAGGAAGGCTGTGGTACCAGAAAGTGTTGGTGGGTGGGTTCATGAGGAGCAGGCTCCCATGACTGAGCTCCAGCTTCACAGGTTCTATCTGCCGGCTGCTCTGTTTTCCCCGAGCGTCTCTGTGCCTGAAGACGAAGTCTCGTGCTGCTCCCAGAGAGATGGAGGCGATTGGACAAAGTGGGTCCAGCTCCTTTTCATCGTCCCGATGCTCACCCATGTGATCCTGCCCGTCTTTGTACCTGGTGGAGCGAAGAGCACTTTCATCAGGGTGATGCATCAAACTGTGACCTTTACAACGTTTGCCCAGTCATTTCTCACCTGTTTACCAAGACAAAGTTAAAGGTCTGTCCTGTTGTTTTTGTGACAGCGTCCCGGATGGATTCCAAGGTTGGAGTCCAGGGGCAGGCTGAACGTTTCACCCCAGAATAAGTGTAGGTTAAACCTGCATCTCCGTGTGTCGCCTGCTTTCTGGGTATATTGTACAGCTTTCCAAACACGTGAACCTTTGCTTCTTCCCCTGGAAAAGAAACAGCCACAACTGCTCAACAGCAACTTCAACATCATTACAAAAAAGTGCTGTTGATGTTGTACCTGTAGAGTACTCCACCTCCTCCTCCAACTGTTTAAACAGCTGGTCTGCTTCCTCTCTGGAGAAGAGTAAAGCATAATCACAGTCTAGTCCCTCTGCCTCTATTTTCTGCCACGGAACAGGATGAGAGAACTCTGCTAAAGCTGCATCTTCATCTTCTTCCTCCTCCTCCTCTTCCTTTACCCTCGCCTCTTCCAACAGTTTGATCTTCTTCCTTGGACTTCTTCTTGTTACGGCATCACTGGTGCATGAGCGTTTATTCTGTGTCTGAGCCACAAACGTATCCATTGTAGGAACCTGTTTCATGTCTGAGGATCTTAATTTTACTTGTTGAGATCTGGAAGAAGCAAAGAAGAATCAAACATTAACACAGATTCCCAGATTAAATGTGACAAAAGCATCTTAAGTGTTGGTTAGCGTCACAGACTATATAAGGACAGACAACGTGACGACCACGCAAAAGTGAAGCCAAAGCCTTTCTATCACCACTGGTGGCTGGCTGCAGTATGGCTCATAAACCCTGCCTCCTCCATATTAGTTGGGACATGGACCAAATCACATATGTTCAAGTGGTCTTTTTCCTTCAGCCTGATGCTATGACATCGGGGTGAAGTGTCAGGCTTGACAGCTGAAACTGACTCATGACTAAGTGTGTGTCTCAGTGTATCGGGAGACCTTGCGACCACGACTCCATCCACCATCGCCACTGCGAAAACTCTGGCTCCAAATGGGCAAGATGGTGGTATCGTATCTGGGATATTTTGGCTTTGTTTCTGTGTAGTGGGAGGAAGTATATTGTATATATGCCTCATATATATTCTCTAAAAATTGTTTAAAATTAACCCAGTTACCCAGCACAACTGACCGTTTCCTTTATCAATCAGTCGGTTTAACTATTTTGATATCTTGATTAGTGTTATTTCATATCTATCTATATAGAATCGTGTAAATACCAGTCACATTGTCCTTGAGCTCAACGTTATGAACTGTTTTGATTCAAAATCATATGAGACTAAATAAAACATTAACATTTTTCTGGTTAAGAAGCAGGAACAAATAAAAACCGGGCCATGTTTTTGCTTGAAAAAGGAGTCAAAAGATGATCAAATTAACTGTTGACTAATCACTCAAAGAATCGCCCATCTTCCACATAACAGAGTCAACAACAAAGACTTGAACACAATCACAACAGCGCGTCTGTATAACCGTAAAACCACCGTGTTAGTTGTACATTTCTCTACATGCTAAGTGCAGCAACTGACTCAGAACAGTGGTGAACATCCTTCACAGCAGTTGTTCTTGAACAGAGCCCTGCTCATTATCATAATCCGAGTGACGTCGCTCTGTGTTGGCGCGAAATACTGAGCTCCCATTCATTGAAGTTGAGTTTTTTCCAGAGGAGCCTGTAGCTGCTTATCTTTCCTATTTACCTCTCAGTGACATTCAGTATTTTACTGCACCGCAACAAGATGATTGGACAGAAAACGATCCATTCGTTTTTTTCGCCCGTCTCCAAAAAGCGGATTTCGAAGGATTTAAGTCAAACCGATGATGAAGCTCAAGACGCGGTGAGTGACGCTTCTGGTTCTGTAGCTAACATGACAGCACGCGCCACGTTTGCACAGTGAAAACTTATTGATGTTTACGTGTAAAGTTAATGTAACGGTGCCTCACTGCAGCGTCTAGTTTCCCGCTACACGATCCGCGTCATCCGGGCCGCGTTCACAACCACTCGCTGCAAACACCGAGGCTTCCCCCGCGTGACGATGTGTTTACTCGGCTGTGGACGGTTCCAGAAGCCGCTCTCATCTGCTCTGTGTTTTACTCAACATATTACAACTATGCAGAGGAAGAGGAAAGCCTCCGCGGTGGATTCAGAGCCGCCCAGTCCTCCTTCATCTGCTGCAGCCTCCCCCGCTCAGACCCCTCTGTCTCCGGGGCAGCAGGACCGGATCGCCCGCAACAAGAGGGCCGCGCTGGAGCGACTCGCCTCGGCTCACACGCTTCCTGGTTTCGGGGAGAGCTGGAGAGAGGAACTGTCCCCGGAGTTTGGAAAAGCGTACTTCAAACAAGTGAGAGGATGATGATGTCACCGCACTGCTGCACACTGTGTTGTTGTCTGTAGTTTAACATGCCCTCACCTCACCCCTCCCCTCCCATCTGTCACAGCTGATGGACTTTGTCTCTGGGGAGAGGAAACGTCACACGGTGTTCCCCCCTGCTGAGCACGTCTTCACCTGGACTCAGACGTGTGACATCCGAGATGTGAGTGAAACACTGACCTGGGAAACGTGTCCTGACATTAAAGTATAAAACACTTTATTCTGGTCAGCTTTATAAATGAGGCTTATATGACTCATAACACAACTTCCAAGGCAAAAGCAAATAATCAAAGCAAGTATATATGTATACATATATATCAGATCATAACTACTAAGGTATCCATAGACTTCTGTTCATTTCTATATTGTATGGAAATGTATAATTAAGAGAAACAGCTGGATAATTGGTGCAGTGTACATTTGTCTGCATTTCTTTAGTTTAAAGTTACATTGTTGTTATTGATTAAGGCTGTGGGGACCTTTCAGATACATAAATCTGCATTTAAACTGACAAAGAGATGACTGCTGGATTACACCACTTAATAAAGTTAAGTGCTAACTGATTTTGACACAGTACAGAAATGAACAGAAACCAGTGGCTGCTTGGGACAGTAAGAAAGTCCATCTAACGTGGTGAACCTTTGCAGCATTCCTTAGAAAATAATCAGATTTATACTAGACTCTGTTTATTTTTTTATATGAAATAATAATAAAAATGAAAAATAAATGCTGATTTATTTCAAGTTTACACTTGAAAAAACTAATAAAACAGAAGTAGACAGTTCCAAACTTCATTCTTACTTTTTAGTTTTTTTGTGATCACATTTTGATAAAAAAAACAGGTACACCTACACAAAATATACAAAATATCGATACAGATTCTTATAGAGTGGAATTTTAAAACGTTTTTTTAGGTATTTTGAGACTACTAAGCCTCTGTGGACTTGAGCAGTCGACATCTGTAAATATACATTGTCCAGAACACAAGCTTCTTACTTTTTAGTTGAGTTATTGTGAGCCCAGTTTAAACTTATAGATAGTGGTACAAAAAATATCTGTTTCTCACTCCAGGTCAAGGTGGTGATTCTTGGCCAGGATCCGTATCATGGTGCAAACCAAGCCCACGGACTGTGCTTCAGCGTCAAGAAACCAGTTTCTCCTCCACCCAGGTGAGAAGCCTCCTCAGAGTCTCTCAGCTCTGTCATGAGTAGTGTCCATGTGGGGCCAAAATGAGCCAAGATTTCCACACAATTCACAGCGAGTGGCGTGTTGATGACGTTGCTAACACGGGACAGACATTTTCCAGATTTGATGTTTGAAAAAGGCTTTGGTCAATTTTGTTAAATTTCTCATTTCCAGTTTGGAGAACATTTATAAAGAACTGATTTCAGACATTGACGGCTTCCAGCACCCAGGACACGGAGACCTGACTGGATGGGCCCAACAAGGTACTTAAAAGAAAACCCAAAGCAGCCTTAGTGTTTACACACAGTTGCACAACAAGAGAGCTGTTATTCATTGATTGATAGAGCTGCCATCTTTTCCCTCTGTGACCTCAATCCTCAGGTGTGTTGTTGCTCAACGCTGTGTTGACCGTCAAAGCGCATCAGGCCAACTCTCACAAAGACAAAGGCTGGGAGACTTTCACTGACGCTGTGGTGCAGTGGCTCAGCAATAACATGGAGGGCCTCGTCTTCATGCTGTGGGGGTCATACGCTCACAAGAAAGGAGCTGCTATTAACAGGGTGGGTGGACACTTTAGTTTTCTTACAAACAATTGAAACAGGAGCTTTTTATTTTGTTCACGCATCTAAGTTTTCACACTGTTGTTATAGAAACGCCACCATGTGCTGCAGGCCGTGCATCCCTCTCCCTTGTCTGTTCATCGGGGATTCTTCGGGTGTAAGCATTTCTCAAAGGCCAACGAGCTGCTGAAGGAATCTGGGAAGTCTCCGATAGACTGGAAGGCACTTTAAGTTGTTATGCATGTGTAAGTCAGTTTTTCTAACATGTTACCATTAACTACAGACCTAAACCCGCACATAAGCTTCCACAGTTTCCTGTTTCAGCAAAACTATGCTTTTTTTCAATGAAAGAGTTTGTTTGTTCTATACACCGACTTTTCTTAATGGCCTTATTGTTCTAGTTGTGGTTCATAGTTGTGTCATCTGCATTTGTCAGTTCCTACGTTGTAAATATGTTTGTGTACACTTATGGGGTTCTTAGTTCAGCCATTCAAGTTTGCTTTTTCTGACTTTCTTTACTCAAGTGTTGGTTCCATTAAACTTGTTCTAAAACTCGAAGTGGTGTTGTAATGTCTTTGAATTTGCCCATTGAGGTTGAATCTAAAAGATGGTAACTCTCTTAGATGTCCATTATTCTGCAGGTGTTGTCTACACCAGGGGTTCCCAAACTTTTCAGCCCACGACCCCCAAAATAACGGTGCCAGAGACTGGCGACCCCCACCTACCCTGGATGTGGTATATAATGTTGCGCACAGCCACGCACACGCACTATTAGGCCTATGCAAACACAGGCATTAATACAACACAAAAGAACAACAGCCTTACAGCCATGATATTATTTTATAGCAATTTAAGAAATAGAATATAAACAACAGGGCTGAGTGAGCATATACTGTAAGTATAAAAAAGTGCGCAGGTGATGTCTGCGCGTTTGTATGCATAACGAGCAGCAGACACCTTATTGCTGCCATGTGCAAAAACTTTAGGGTTATTTATTTTAGCCTAAACATTACTTTCATTTCTTAAACTCACTAATGAGATAGGTGGGCAATATGCATGGAGCAGAGCAAGTCCATTCTCGGCTTTATTTTGGAGACGGTGACTCGGAGATCATTCTCCACGTTTAGCTGCGCTCTGTATTTATTCTTTATGTATGTCAGGGCTGAGAAAGTATTTTCGCACAAGTACGCCAGCCTTGTTAACCAGTCAGGGTCAGTGAGGTGGTCAGCGAGCTGGGATCCATGCTCCATCAGAAATATGCGCTGATGTATCTGATGAAAACAAGCAGCTGGGCAGAGTTTGATATATCTGTGGATTCATCTAACTGTAAAGCATATTTCCCTTTCTTAACTCTATCCACCAGCTGGCACTTTATGCCCTGGGCCATGTCGGTGATGTGCCAGGCAATAGTCCCGTTAGACAGCGGCACTGATTCCAGCTTATTCCAGCAGCGGGTTTAATTAATGTTTCGCCGATTGTGTGTGGCTTTTTTGCCTGTGCAATTAAATATGCCACCTCATGTGATGCCCTTTGAGCTTCGGCTGGGATTGTCTGTTTTTTTAGTTCGGACTTTCTTTTGGTCTTGTACCTCTCACTCATTCCGCTAATCCGTATCGTAATAACCTCATGGGTCAACAAAGAAAAAGGAAAAAACTGATGGAAATGTTGTTATTGCATGGTTTTATTCTAATTTCAACTCATATTTATGTATATATTTGTACAATAATGGGTTAAATATTCCATTTAAAATTATTTTAAAATTGTATTTGTTTTTTGGACGGCATCTCGCGATCAGCGTCATCAGCTTGGTGGATTTGCGAGCACCAAACAAACAAACAAAAACATATAGGTGAAAGATAAAAAAATTGAATAAATGGGAGTGATACTGTGAAAATAAGAGAACATAATGCAACATGAGGTAACTTGTTTACAATAATTAATATCCTCTACTTGTTCATGAGTTTTTGATCTTTGTCACAGGTCATCAAAGGCTTGACCTTAAAACACCTTTATACAAAGATGAGTTTTACTAATCCTGAGCAGAGCAGCATCATCCTCACAGAGCTGTAAGATGTAATGTGCAGGCCAACACAACACTGGAACCTCGACTGAATTAGCTTTTAGTGTCCTTATTCTGTGTGTTTAACACAATTATTATGACACTGTGTGATGACCATATTTACACCTCGTATAACTCACTGTATTTAACCATTATATTCCACAAACCTTTTTCACTATGGATATTTTTACCTGTCAGACAAAGATGAGATTAATGACATTACATAGGTGCTTGGGCCCAATATTGCTAATTATTGCAATGTAATTGTCATAAATAGCAACATAACGAAGCTCCGTTATATATATTTATATATTGATCATGTATTGTGAAAGCACAGAGATTGTATTACATACTGAGCTGCCTCAGATTTGTGACATGTTTTTTCTGTTTATCAAGTGTCTGTCGTTCTCTGCTCATAAAGAAGAGTTAAAACTACAACCGTCGTTTAACTTAACAGAAATAATAATTTGACAAAAATCCATGTCCACCATGCAAATAATTCACTCTTAACGGAGCATTTCACATTTTTTTTAATATTTTTTTTCTCCTTTATAATTTGTAAATTTATTATTTATTATTCTGTTCAGCCTTGTGCATATGATCTCCTCTGTTACTGCTCATATCTATGCTCTTCCACATATAAACCTGTTAAACTGGTTCTGAAGCAGTAAAAGGTTTTTACACTTAAAAAGGTTTGATCAGAAAAACAAACCGTGACTGTATGGGACGTCGCCGTGTGGGCGTGGTGACGCAATGACGCAGACAGGAAGCCCGAGTGGGCGTCCCTCTTCAACTTCGCCCCTGAACCTTTTGTTCGTCGTGGTGATGTTTGCTCGCTTTGCTCCGGGAAAGAAGAAGAAGTGACCATGCCTGTTGAAAGTCGACCTGTCCGGGACGCGTTCTTACATGTCCGCCTCCTCCAGCAGTATCTGGTTCTCCTGAAGAAATACCCCATCCTCACCAAGTCTGTGACCAGGTCTGTGGCTCTGTCGGTCGGATTGTTCTCTCTGCAGAGCTGCCCGCTGCTGGTTCTCTGCCCAGTTTCCTCTGTGTTACTCTTAAACATTCAAGAATCTCATTTACTGAAGGACTTACAAAGTTAAACCAGTGTAGTTTAGTTTACTTTCACTTGTGCAGATCACTTTGTTTACACTGCTCATGTGTGTCTGCACCCTGGCTTCAGCCAATCAGCATCTGCCCGGAGAACCTCCCCTTCTAATGACCCATGATTCTTTTTTATATCATCTCAGCGCCATGTTCTGAATTCTCCTGTTACACACTAACAGGTGTGTGTGTGTGTGTGTGTGTGTGTGTGTGTGTGTGTGTGTGTGTGTGTGTGTGTGTGTGTGCGTGTGCGTGTGTGTGTGCGCGTGTGCGTGCGTCCTTGATATTTTCAGTGGCATCCTCTCAGCTCTAGGAAATCTCCTGTCTCAGATTTTGGAGGCAAGAAAAAAGTTGAAGCATGGAGGCCCGCTCGGTGAGATTGACACAGCTGGAGCTGCACGCTACGCCATTTATGGGTGAGACTTTATACAGACCGACATCAAAAATATGTCAGCCATGGTGCAACATAATTCCCATGGTGTTAAATGGGTATTCCCAAACAAAGTTACGGAATTTGTAATCCAGAATACACAGATAAAAGTAGAGTGACTTGTATCTGTACATCTGTATTCATATCTGTTCCTCTTATTCTATTCAACTCCTTTATCATCAATTGTAAATCTACTTTCAATCGAAAATTATTTGTGAACCTCAACTTATTATTATCGATGTATATTTATCTTTATTTCAGAGTCGTCATTAGTCATCATCACAGGAATTGTTCCTGGTGATATGTCCCACATATTTTCCTTTGTTCACTACATTTACTACTTTAATGAATGATGGGGGGGAATATTGCCACTGATCCTCCTTGGTTTCAACAGTCGTGACAACACACTTTTTAAAGTTTAAATTGAATGTCATACTGCACGCCATAACTTAAATATACTCTGAGTTGCTGTAAGCCAGAGCTATAAGGAGACAAGGTGACAAGTGGTGATGACATCATCAGCACACATCAGATGTCAATAAGACTTTTGTCATCATCAGCCTCTCACTCTTTAAACTTCTGAGAATGATCGTGTACAAATTAAATATGTAGATAAGATACAAATTAGATACAGATACAAATCCCTGTGTATTTATTTGTGGATCGTGTCTTACCAGCTATGTAACATTACATTTTTTGATGAATAGTTTACTGTCAAATTAAATAAAATGTTTATTTTCTTTCTTAAAATTCACTCTGCTCTTACGTCCATGTATTTTTACACTTTATGAAATTCTTATGCCTTTATATGCCTGTTGCAGGTTGATTATTACAGGACCCGTGAGCCATTACTTCTACCAGCTGATGGAGCTGTGGATGCCCGCCACCGACCCGTACTGTATAGTCAAACGGCTGCTACTGGATCGCCTTATATTCGCCCCCGGCTTCCTGCTCCTTTTCTACTTTGTTATGAACATCCTTGAGGTGAGTCATCTCAAAAACCGTCTCTCCTAATCCTCTCACTGAAGGTGGATCCCAGAAATGTGATTGTACACTTCCATAAAGTAAAATCACATGCAGGGGACAGACAAAAAATAGCCAAATTGCTGCAACAGAAGAAGAGATATCCTGACTTTTGCCCCCCTATATAGGTCAACAGTATAAAAACTGTTTCTAAAGTAATTAAATCCAGTTATCTAAAAGTCATGAGGGTCTACTGGAAAAAAAATTATGGTACAACATATTATTTTGAATGGTTCATTTTAAAGCATGGAAGATATTAAGCAAAATCTTTAATTTTATCAATTTTATCAAGACGTATTGAATATATACTACCGTTCAAAAGTTTGGGGTCACTTAGAAATTTCCTTATTTTTCAAAGAAAAGCACTGTTTTTTTCAATGAAGATAACATTAAATTAATCAGAAATACACTCTATACATTGTTAATGTGGTAAATTACCATTCTAGGTGGAAACGTCTGGTTTTTAATGAAATATCTACATAGGTGTATAGAGGCCCATTTCCAGCAACTACCACTCCAGTGTTCTAATGGTACATTGTGTTTGCTAATCGCCTTAGAAGACTAATGGATGATTAGAAAACCCTTGAAAACCCTTGTGCAATTATGTTAGCACAGCTGAAAACTGTTTTACTGGTGAGAGAAGCTATAAAACTGGCCTTCCTTTGAGCTAGTTGAGTATCTGGAGCATCACATTTGTGGGTTTGATTATACTCTCAAAATGGCCAGAAAAAGAGAACTTTCATGTGAAACTCGCCAGTCTATTCTTGTTCTTAGAAATGAAGGCTATTCCATGCGAGAAATTGTGAAGAAACTGAAAATTTCCTACAACGGTGTGTACTACTCCCTTCAGAGAACAGCACAAACGGGCTCTAACCAGAGTAGAAAGAGAAGTGGGAGGCCCCGGTGCACAACTCAGCAAGAAGACAAGTATATTAGAGTCTCTAGTTTGAGAAATAGACGCCTCACAGGTCCTCAACTGGCAGCTTCTTTAAATGGTACCCGCAAAACGCCAGTGTCAACGTCTACAGTGAAGAGGCGACTCCGGGATGCTGGCCTTCTAGGCAGAGTGGCAAAGAAAAAGCCATATCTGAGACTGGCCAATAAAAAGAAAAGATTGATATGGGCAAAAGAACACAGACATTGGACAGAGGAAGATTGGAAAAAAGTGTTATGGACAGATGAATCAAAGTTTGAGGTGTTTGGATCACACAGAAGAACATTTGTGAGACGCAGAACAGGTGAAAAGATGCTGGAAGAGTGCCTGACGCCATCTGTCAAGCATGGTGGAGGTAATGTGATGGTCTGGGGCTGCTTTGGTGCTGGTAAAGTGGGAGATTTGTACAAGGTAAAAGGGATTTTAAATAAGGAAGGCTATCACTCCATTTTGCAACGCCATGCCATACCCTGTGGACAGCGCTTGATTGGAGCCAATTTCCTCCTACAACAGGACAATGACCCAAAGCACACCTCCACATTATGCAAGAACTATTTAGGGAAGAAGCAGGCAGCTGGTATGCTGTCTGTAATGGAGTGGCCAGCGCAGCCACCAGATCTCAACCCCATTGAGCTGTTGTGGGAGCAGCTTGACCGTATGGTACGCAAGAAGCTCCCATCAAGCCAATCCCACTTGTGGGAGGTGCTTCAGGAAGCGTGGGGTGAAATTTCTACAGATTACCTCAACAAATTAACAGCTAGAATGCTAAAGGTCTGCAATGCTGTAATTGCTGCAAATGGAGCATTCTTTGACAAAAGCAAAGTTTGAAGAACAAAATTAATATTTCAAATAAAAATCATTATTTCTAACCTTGTCAATGTCTTGACTATATTTTCTATTCATTTTGCAACTCATTTGATAAATAAAAGTGTGAGTTTTCATGGAAAACACGAAATTGTCTGGGTGACCCCAAACTTTTGAACGGTAGTGTATGTCTTGACAATGTCAAACATGCTTATCGGTCTCATCAAGATGAGCAGATAAGCAAGCATTAAGGAAGAAGAAACAGCCTGCAGAGCTTGTATTGAAGGTTCCAAAGGGCACAGAGCTCCATAACTGTTGAATGAACAACCAGGAATCTCCCTAGAGCTGGCCGCCAAAAATGTTGAACTCTGAGAAAGGTGACCAAGATGACTCTGGCTGAGCTCCGGAGATCATGGGTTGAGATGGGGGATTCAAATTTGCAAAAGGACATAATTATATGGTATCTTCCACTCTGTTTTCAGGCTAAAGGGTGGAATGAATTTGAAAAGAAGATGCGGGGAAGTTACTGGATGGCTCTGAAGATGAACTGGAAAGTGTGGACTCCCTTTCAGTTCATCAATATCAACTTTGTGCCTGTTCAGGTCTGTATTTCACCAGGGCCATAAAGACCGGTACCTTTTTATGGTGGTTTACTCACTTGTTATTGTCAGAATTGTAAAGGTTTGACTCAAAATCCTGTTGTTAAAGACACAACAGGTCTCACACTGACACCACAATGTTTTTCTTTGTCCTCTGCGGTTTGTGCTCCTGTTTCTGCTCTCAGTTCAGAGTGCTGTTTGCCAACATCATCGCCTTATTTTGGTACGCCTACCTCGCATCGGTGAGGAAATGATGCTTCTGAAGATTACACCACCGAAAAACAAAGCAGGAGGAAACGGCTTCTTCACAGAGACTCTGTGGCTTTCAAAGAACTAAAACAATTTAACTTGGCTGCTTAATATACGACTGTAAACCTGATCCTAATCTGGATTATAATTTTCACTTACTGAAGATCTTCTGAGGAACTCCTAACAAACCTGTGCAATCATCATTTAATCTATTACAGGCTTCTGTGATATTTTGGAAACATGACTGTTTCTGTTAAAACAGAAAAAACTAAATGTTGTTTATAATTAATTTATTATTTTACAGAGGACTGAAGACCCTATCTTGTAAGATGTTATAGTGTCTATAATTGTATGATCAAGATAAGTTGTTTGATTATGAGTTTTAAATATGAAATCCTAAATTTGACCTTTCTTGTTTCTTGTTGTGGTCTGTGCAAGAAAGGTTCAGGGAATATCAGAGAGATGTCAGTTAATATTCAGGACTTAATTTCACTCTTCACAGTGCCACGTTAATGGAGTTGTACTATGTTGTATTAGTTTCAAATTGTAACAATTGTCTTTGTATAATCAGAATACAAATATCATACTAAAGCAATATGTTTTTAACCGCAACACTGATATTGATTGCTTAAATAAAGCACTGAGTTTTTGAAATAACAATAAAAATTGAATAAAAGAATGTGTAATAACTTCATGATATCTCAGCTTTGTGAAAGTTTCCTCAGCCTCCTCTCAAACTGAGATATTTTATATACAGTCTATGGGAGAGACATGTCAATTTGTTTTGGGACTTTACTTTCAAGCTTTGTCCCTGTCAGGGTCCTGTAGATGATGACTGGTTCATGGATCTATTATGCTCTTATTTCCCAGTCATCTGATATGTTTGTAGTTGGGCTGATGTCAGATATATTTTGAACTCATCACAGTTTATACTCATGCTGACTCAGCGGATCAACATAACACTCTTGTGTCATTTTCTGTTTCCTGACTTGATAACTTTCAGTTTCTATTCTCCGCACATCACTCAGATGAGACAAGGCCTTGTGTTGTGAGTGTCATTAACATGTTGAGGCATGTTTGGAATGAACTAGATGATGATCCAGGCTTAACAAACAGGTGAGGCCGAGATTAAATACATGTTTGTGAGTCACACGTCCGAGTCTAGTTTCATTTGGACGTCTTACAATTTTTCGGAAACAAAAAAGAAATCAAGACATTACAGTGGAAACAGGACACATGACAAATAATAATGATGCCATTACAGTGACTTTCATCCTCTGTCCCAACACACTGCATCATTTTTATAAACTGTTGCCGGGAGTTGGTAGGGAGGTGAGTTTACAGGAAGGTCAACCAGTCCTATACAACAGATATGAATACAGTTGTGAGCTGGAACATGTGGTGATAAAACAGACTTGCTAAAACAGACAGGATTGTTACAAAGGAGCAATTGTATCACAGTCAGTTTTAACTATGCGTTGCCAGTGTCTTGTGGTTTGTTCCAAGGATGCAGGGGGTGCTGAGAAAAGGTCTATTTAATAAAGTCACATCAGTGCTCTAGCCAAAATTTCATATCAACGGAAATCTTTAAAAATATATGCGCCACCATTACCACTATTATCAGATATATACACTGAATACTCTTGTTATACAATCAAATATTATAAAAAATTATGAAATTAAAAATGTTAGGCCTACTGCTATGCTACTCTCGAAATGTTACTCAAAGGGTTGAGTTTTTATTTTATTTGTTTAATCAACTTTTTATTAGCCTTGCAGTTACAGCCCTTTGCCAGTAGGGTTGCTGCAACCCCCTGAGCACTGATACTTCCAGCGTTAGAAACACAGAACAGGAAATAAAGAGACATGTAAATTCACATTGAAACTCACTTTATTAAAAATATTTACAACAGGCTTCTTAATGAAGTGAAAAAATACAGAACATTTAGCACAAAAAAAATTGTCACAAGGAAAATAATAAATTAAAGTTTCAGTTTTTAGTGACACTTCCAATGATCATGAACTCTTCATACATTCAGGTATTATGAAAACATCATTATGATTATTTTTAAACAAAATTTTTGGCAGTAGATCCCTCTAACCCAAATCTTACAGTCTTGACCTTTAAGCCAAGACATAAAAATCACATAGGATCACAGCAGGATGACAGAAAAAGTTCAGAACATATTTGTAACAAACTCGCTGGAGAGCTTGAATCTATTTAGGCTTCTGGTTTGACATTTTCCTCAATTTCCCCCCCAAAATAATGTATGGATTCTCATGTAAAAGTTGGAATGTGTTGTTAAAGTATAAAACAAATCGGAAGCACTGTGTTTAAGGCTCTGTGATGATCAGATGATGATCAGTTTCCTCCTCTCAGACGCATTAACAGTTCGATGGTGCTCAGGGCATGCACGTTGTAGTCGGACAGTTTGCCGGCGGTCATCTCCCTGCTCTGGTACACCAGCCTCTGCTGAGTCTCCGCCACTCCCTCCCTGCACTGGACCCTGCGCTTGAAGTCGCTCACGGTCTCGTCGCTTGTGATGTCGTAGGTGGTCACCACGTTCTTCTCATTCTTCAGGAACACCTGGAAGGTGGCCGGCGGGCTCGGCTCGATCACCAGCAGAGACAGCCTGGAGCCGGCATGCAGCCCGTAGGAGCACACGGTCCGCAGGTCGTCGCTCAGGTCAGTCCGCTGGCCGTTGTCGAACACCAGCCTCTGCCTCTCAACGGGCACATCCATTTTCTGCTGGAGGACCTGTTTCAGGCTGCCCACCGTGTCCTGGGGTTTCACCCTCAGTGTGACGGTCTTCCCGTTCAGCATAGTGATGATTAAATCCATGTCTGAAACACAATTAAAACATTTTAAAATAAGTCTGTAATAAAATCTTTGGCATAAACATTCACGTGTAAAATAGTGTAAGAATATAATAGTTCCCTCACCTCTTGATTCAAAGCAGAAGCGTCTCAGGAAAACTCGGTCTTCAGTAAACAGCAGATAAGCTGATGATGTTCAGTAGCAAGAACAACACTAACAGCTGAAGAATCAACTCGTCACTTTATATAGAGGCTGGCCCAGCTGATCAGCTCCCTCCCCGCTGCGTAAGATTCGTTTTCCTCTCTCCGTCTCTAACTTTCAGTTTCGATTCTCCTCCCATTGATGTTTGCATGTGATGCACGGACTTCAACTGTGTATGTGTGTGTGTGTGCAACCATTCAAACAACAGCTTGTGCTTGTGATTCCATATTTATTTGACCTGATATTGAGCTAATTCTGCTAATTACACAAATTGTCCAACACGAAACTCTTAGCAACCTTTGCATTGGAACACAGAGAGTAGTATTTGGGTGGAGTAAACCTCAGGGTTCTAGAAATGTCCAGAAACATCCGCCTCCAGCATAGCAGGGACATCGATCAATGGTTGTTATGACGCTATCATCACAAGCCCCAGGGCAGGTTTAAGATTTTACCACCTGATAATGACGTTTTAAAGGGTGGGGCTGAAGAAATCATAGCAGGGGGTTTTCTTGTTTCTAATCAGGAAAGAATTGCCATAGGAATGTTCATCCAAGTTTTGACAGATTTGACTGTACAATTTCATCACATTAATAATTTGTTTATATTTGTTATACAGCAACAGGGATAGATAAAAAGTTTTTTATTAAAGTTAAACAACATTACAAAGAAAACATCACACATGAAAATAATATAAATCCATCATAACTAATAAATATAATCAAATTAATGAATATCCTCATTACACACTTTGGCCACACATACTGCTCACTCACCATTTTGATGAAAGGATAGTGAAACTAAAAAATAGTGTAAAAGTGTAAAAGTAAAGTGTAAAAGTGTAAAAGTAAAGTGTAAAAGTGTAAAAGTAAAGTGTAAAACTAAAAGTAAATGACCAGCAGCTTTTTATTTTTCCTGTTCCAGAACATGCACTGTACTATATATATCTGATAAAGCTTTTTGATAGCTGTTATTGGCTGCAGATAAGCAGCACACTGACCAAGACTTTTTCTTAGTCAATTGATCATATATTGCAATTCTTGGAAGACACATCCATTCTCCAAATTAAAAAAACAATGTGAGTGAAATCCAGGAAAAGACCACAAATATCAGAACTCTGAGTGTTTCAGTAATGCGGCCCTCTCTTCTCGCTTTGGTAAAGGAATATTTCCTGTGGGAAGAAAATTGTTCTTAATTCTCACAATAACAAGCAAAAACATTGATGACAAATTATCTTTAAATGACCTGAATTGTCATCTCAATAATTTACAAGAAATCACTGAATCAACACTAATGTTTTCAGGTGTATTCTCACCTGGTGGTGCCACAAAATATTCTTCCACTGTGTTTTCGGAGAGCTGAAGCAGTTCCTCAGCACAGTCCCCTTCCATCACTGTGTCATTCCTCAGGTATAGAGCCCTGAATTGTTCATGGATAAAACACAAACACAATCATGCAGTGGGCTTCACGAGAGGTTAAATTGAGCTGTGGTTGTTGCTCATTAATTATGCAATTTGGATGAAACAATGAGGTGGCCGACATCACAGAAATCTTTTGGTATATGCAGGCCTTGTCAGAAGTGCACCATACCTGTCCTCCAGGACTGAATCCATGGGCTCAATCCCCAACGTGTCAACCACATGAAGCTGATCTGCAAACCGTATCGCTTTCTCCAAACAGGCCAGACCCTGTTTGGTCCGGAAATCAACCAAGGCCAGTCGCTCCAGTTTGTCCACGAGGTCTGCAGGGATTTGTGTGGGCTGTAAAATCAAAGAGGTGTTGGTGAGAAATGTGTACAATTCACCACCACTTAAAAAACCTGAAGCTGTAAATAACCTTTAAATAAAACCGTTAAATTCATTCATAATGTCTAATCACCAAACAGTTCCATGACTCATGACCCAGCCTGTCTGACCTTTGGTAATCTGCTGGTTTATTACATGTACATTCATTTTATGAACGTGTTTAATTATTATGAGTTTCTAACACGTGATATTGAGACATGATTTTGAGTAACTAAGTCATTGTTTTGAGTAACTAAGTCATATTTTTTGAGAATTTCTCATTATAATAACTTAAAGGACTTTTAACAAAGTGGCAGAAATGGGCTTCCATAAAGTTTGTATTGCACATTGTCTCATGTTGGCAACAGATAAACTGCTGAATACATGTTTGTACATCTTGACAACAGAGTTTGTCTCCTATAACTTATATTGAAATCTATATTTTACATTACATTTACATACCTATGTGAAAATGACTGATAACAGAAAGCAGAACCTGGGATTTTAAACTAAATGGGCATGAATTTCAAACTCATCACAAGCACCCAGTAATGAGGACATTACCAGGGGTAGTTGGTCCTCTGGTACTGGTTCCCATGTTGCAAACTCAGGCACCTGGAGCAGAGACAAACAACCAGGAAACAAGACCAACAGTGAATCAATGTCCTGCACTGGAGGTTCTGTGCGTAGTATTTAGTGACATCTAGTGGTGATGGATCATGATTGTGGTGGCAGCTGATCATGGACTAACTGCTTGACATATAATACGCCTCCTCACATACTCCACCATTACTGACAATAACTCCTCAAATCATTTGTCATTGCTGCTCCCTTCATCTCTTCCAGACATTTTCTTATGTATAAATACTTAAACTTTTACAGTTTGACACACTTCTCCATTATTCTACAAACTGTTTTTTCTTATCAATGTTGTAAATATTGTTATTTTGCTGATGTTCTCAGTTACACGTTGCATCTATTGCACATCTGTCCGTCCTGCTCAAATAAAGCACTGAGTTTTTAAATAACAATAAAAATTGAATAAAAGAATGTGTAATAACTTCATGATATCTCAGCTTTGTGAAAGTTTCCTCAGCCTCCTCTCACACTGAGATATTTTATATACAGTCTATGGGAGAGACATGTCAATTTGTTTTGGGACTTTACTTTCAAGCTTTGTCCCTGTCAGGGTCCTGTAGATGATGACTGGTTCATGGATCTATTATGCTCTTGTTTCCCAGTCATCTGATATGTTTGTAGTTGGGCTGATGTCAGATATATTTTGAACTCATCACAGTTTATACTCATGCTGACTCAGCGGATCAACATAACACTCTTGTGTCATTTTCTGTTTCCTGACTTGATAACTTTCAGTTTCTATTCTCCGCACATCACTCAGATGAGACAAGGCCTTGTGTTGTGAGTGTCATTAACATGTTGAGGCATGTTTGGAATGAACTAGATGATGATCCAGGCTTAACAAACAGGTGAGGCCGAGATTAAATACATGTTTGTGAGTCACACGTCCGAGTCTAGTTTCATTTGGACGTCTTACAATTTTTCGGAAACAAAAAAGAAATCAAGACATTACAGTGGAAACAGGACACATGACAAATAATAATGATGCCATTACAGTGACTTTCATCCTCTGTCCCAACACACTGCATCATTTTTATAAACTGTTGCCGGGAGTTGGTAGGGAGGTGAGTTTACAGGAAGGTCAACCAGTCCTATACAACAGATATGAATACAGTTGTGAGCTGGAACATGTGGTGATAAAACAGACTTGCTAAAACAGACAGGATTGTTACAAAGGAGCAATTGTATCACAGTCAGTTTTAACTATGCGTTGCCAGTGTCTTGTGGTTTGTTCCAAGGATGCAGGGGGTGCTGAGAAAAGGTCTATTTAATAAAGTCACATCAGTGCTCTAGCCAAAATTTCATATCAACGGAAATCTTAAAAAATATATGCACCACCATTACCACTATCATCAGATATATACACTGAATACTCTTGTTATACAATCAAATATTATAAAAAATTATGAAATTAAAAATGTTAGGCCTACTGCTATGCTACTCTCGAAATGTTACTCAAAGGGTTGAGTTTTTATTTTATTTGTTTAATCAACTTTTTATTAGCCTTGCAGTTACAGCCCTTTGCCAGTAGGGTTGCTGCAACCCCCTGAGCACTGATACTTCCAGCGTTTGAAACACAGAACAGGAAATAAAGAGACATGTAAATTCACATTGAAACTCACTTTATTAAAAATATTTACAACAGGCTTCTTAATGAAGTGAACAAATACAGAACATTTAGCACAAAAAAAATTGTCACAAGGAAAATAATAAATTAAAGTTTCAGTTTTTAGTGACACTTCCAATGATCATGAACTCTTCATACATTCAGGTCTTATGAAAACATCATTATGATTATTTTTAAACAAAATTTTTGGCAGTAGATCCCTCTAACCCAAATCTTACAGTCTTGACCTTTAAGCCAAGACATAAAAATCACATAGGATCACAGCAGGATGACAGAAAAAGTTCAGAACATATTTGTAACAAACTCGCTGGAGAGCTTGAATCTATTTAGGCTTCTGGTTTGACATTTTCCTCAATTTCCCCCCCAAAATAATGTATGGATTCTCATGTAAAAGTTGGAATGTGTTGTTAAAGTATAAAACAAATCGGAAGCACTGTGTTTAAGGCTCTGTGATGATCAGATGATGATCAGTTTCCTCCTCTCAGACGCATTAACAGTTCGATGGTGCTCAGGGCATGCACGTTGTAGTCGGACAGTTTGCCGGCGGTCATCTCCCTGCTCTGGTACACCAGCCTCTGCTGAGTCTCCGCCACTCCCTCCCTGCACTGGACCCTGCGCTTGAAGTCGCTCACGGTCTCGTCGCTTGTGATGTCGTAGGTGGTCACCACGTTCTTCTCATTCTTCAGGAACACCTGGAAGGTGGCCGGCGGGCTCGGCTCGATCACCAGCAGAGACAGCCTGGAGCCGGCATGCAGCCCGTAGGAGCCCACGGTCCGCAGGTCGTCGCTCAGGTCAGTCCGCTGGCCGTTGTCGAACACCAGCCTCTGCCTCTCAACGGGCACATCCATTTTCTGCTGGAGGACCTGTTTCAGGCTGCCCACCGTGTCCTGGGGTTTCACCCTCAGTGTGACGGTCTTCCCGTTCAGCATAGTGATGATTAAATCCATGTCTGAAACACAATTAAAACATTTTAAAATAAGTCTGTAATAAAATCTTTGGCATAAACATTCACGTGTAAAATAGTGTAAGAATATAATAGTTCCCTCACCTCTTGATTCAAAGCAGAAGCGTCTCAGGAAAACTCGGTCTTCAGTAAACAGCAGATAAGCTGATGATGTTCAGTAGCAAGAACAACACTAACAGCTGAAGAATCAACTCGTCACTTTATATAGAGGCTGGCCCAGCTGATCAGCTCCCTCCCCGCTGCGTAAGATTCGTTTTCCTCTCTCCGTCTCTAACTTTCAGTTTCGATTCTCCTCCCATTGATGTTTGCATGTGATGCACGGACTTCAACTGTGTATGTGTGTGTGTGTGCAACCATTCAAACAACAGCTTGTGCTTGTGATTCCATATTTATTTGACCTGATATTGAGCTAATTCTGCTAATTACACAAATTGTCCAACACGAAACTCTTAGCAACCTTTGCATTGGAACACAGAGAGTAGTATTTGGGTGGAGTAAACCTCAGGGTTCTAGAAATGTCCAGAAACATCCGCCTCCAGCATAGCAGGGACATCGATCAATGGTTGTTATGACGCTATCATCACAAGCCCCAGGGCAGGTTTAAGATTTTACCACCTGATAATGACGTTTTAAAGGGTGGGGCTGAAGAAATCATAGCAGGGGGTTTTCTTGTTTCTAATCAGGAAAGAATTGCCATAGGAATGTTCATCCAAGTTTTGACAGATTTGACTGTACAATTTCATCACATTAATAATTTGTTTATATTTGTTATACAGCAACAGGGATAGATAAAAAGTTTTTTATTAAAGTTAAACAACATTACAAAGAAAACATCACACATGAAAATAATATAAATCCATCATAACTAATAAATATAATCAAATTAATGAATATCCTCATTACACACTTTGGCCACACATACTGCTCACTCACCATTTTGATGAAAGGATAGTGAAACTAAAAAATAGTGTAAAAGTGTAAAAGTAAAGTGTAAAAGTGTAAAAGTAAAGTGTAAAAGTGTAAAAGTAAAGTGTAAAACTAAAAGTAAATGACCAGCAGCTTTTTATTTTTCCTGTTCCAGAACATGCACTGTACTATATATATCTGATAAAGCTTTTTGATAGCTGTTATTGGCTGCAGATAAGCAGCACACTGACCAAGACTTTTTCTTAGTCAATTGATCATATATTGCAATTCTTGGAAGACACATCCATTCTCCAAATTAAAAAAACAATGTGAGTGAAATCCAGGAAAAGACCACAAATATCAGAACTCTGAGTGTTTCAGTAATGCGGCCCTCTCTTCTCGCTTTGGTAAAGGAATATTTCCTGTGGGAAGAAAATTGTTCTTAATTCTCACAATAACAAGCAAAAACATTGATGACAAATTATCTTTAAATGACCTGAATTGTCATCTCAATAATTTACAAGAAATCACTGAATCAACACTAATGTTTTCAGGTGTATTCTCACCTGGTGGTGCCACAAAATATTCTTCCACTGTGTTTTCGGAGAGCTGAAGCAGTTCCTCAGCACAGTCCCCTTCCATCACTGTGTCATTCCTCAGGTATAGAGCCCTGAATTGTTCATGGATAAAACACAAACACAATCATGCAGTGGGCTTCACGAGAGGTTAAATTGAGCTGTGGTTGTTGCTCATTAATTATGCAATTTGGATGAAACAATGAGGTGGCCGACATCACAGAAATCTTTTGGTATATGCAGGCCTTGTCAGAAGTGCACCATACCTGTCCTCCAGGACTGAATCCATGGGCTCAATCCCCAACGTGTCAACCACATGAAGCTGATCTGCAAACCGTATCGCTTTCTCCAAACAGGCCAGACCCTGTTTGGTCCGGAAATCAACCAAGGCCAGTCGCTCCAGTTTGTCCACGAGGTCTGCAGGGATTTGTGTGGGCTGTAAAATCAAAGAGGTGTTGGTGAGAAATGTGTACAATTCACCACCACTTAAAAAAACCTGAAGCTGTAAATAACCTTTAAATAAAACCGTTAAATTCATTCATAATGTCTAATCACCAAACAGTTCCATGACTCATGACCCAGCCTGTCTGACCTTTGGTAATCTGCTGGTTTATTACATGTACATTCATTTTATGAACGTGTTTAATTATTATGAGTTTCTAACACGTGATATTGAGACATGATTTTGAGTAACTAAGTCATTGTTTTGAGTAACTAAGTCATATTTTTTGAGAATTTCTCATTATAATAACTTAAAGGACTTTTAACAAAGTGGCAGAAATGGGCTTCCATAAAGTTTGTATTGCACATTGTCTCATGTTGGCAACAGATAAACTGCTGAATACATGTTTGTACATCTTGACAACAGAGTTTGTCTCCTATAACTTATATTGAAATCTATATTTTACATTACATTTACATACCTATGTGAAAATGACTGATAACAGAAAGCAGAACCTGGGATTTTAAACTAAATGGGCATGAATTTCAAACTCATCACAAGCACCCAGTAATGAGGACATTACCAGGGGTAGTTGGTCCTCTGGTACTGGTTCCCATGTTGCAAACTCAGGCACCTGGAGCAGAGACAAACAACCAGGAAACAAGACCAACAGTGAATCAATGTCCTGCACTGGAGGTTCTGTGCGTAGTATTTAGTGACATCTAGTGGTGATGGATCATGATTGTGGTGGCAGCTGATCATGGACTAACTGCTTGACATATAATACGCCTCCTCACATACTCCACCATTACTGACAATAACTCCTCAAATCATTTGTCATTGCTGCTCCCTTCATCTCTTCCAGACATTTTCTTATGTATAAATACTTAAACTTTTACAGTTTGACACACTTCTCCATTATTCTACAAACTGTTTTTTCTTATCAATGTTGTAAATATTGTTATTTTGCTGATGTTCTCAGTTACACGTTGCATCTATTGCACATCTGTCCGTCCAGCTCAAATAAAGCACTGAGTTTTTTAAATAACAATAAAAATTGAATAAAAGAATGTGTAATAACTTCATGATATCTCAGCTTTGTGAAAGTTTCCTCAGCCTCCTCTCACACTGAGATATTTTATATACAGTCTATGGGAGAGACATGTCAATTTGTTTTGGGACTTTACTTTCAAGCTTTGTCCCTGTCAGGGTCCTGTAGATGATGACTGGTTCATGGATCTATTATGCTCTTGTTTCCCAGTCATCTGATATGTTTGTAGTTGGGCTGATGTCAGATATATTTTGAACTCATCACAGTTTATACTCATGCTGACTCAGCGGATCAACATAACACTCTTGTGTCATTTTCTGTTTCCTGACTTGATAACTTTCAGTTTCTATTCTCCGCACATCACTCAGATGAGACAAGGCCTTGTGTTGTGAGTGTCATTAACATGTTGAGGCATGTTTGGAATGAACTAGATGATGATCCAGGCTTAACAAACAGGTGAGGCCGAGATTAAATACATGTTTGTGAGTCACACGTCCGAGTCTAGTTTCATTTGGACGTCTTACAATTTTTCGGAAACAAAAAAGAAATCAAGACATTACAGTGGAAACAGGACACATGACAAATAATAATGATGCCATTACAGTGACTTTCATCCTCTGTCCCAACACACTGCATCATTTTTATAAACTGTTGCCGGGAGTTGGTAGGGAGGTGAGTTTACAGGAAGGTCAACCAGTCCTATACAACAGATATGAATACAGTTGTGAGCTGGAACATGTGGTGATAAAACAGACTTGCTAAAACAGACAGGATTGTTACAAAGGAGCAATTGTATCACAGTCAGTTTTAACTATGCGTTGCCAGTGTCTTGTGGTTTGTTCCAAGGATGCAGGGGGTGCTGAGAAAAGGTCTATTTAATAAAGTCACATCAGTGCTCTAGCCAAAATTTCATATCAACGGAAATCTTAAAAAATATATGCACCACCATTACCACTATCATCAGATATATACACTGAATACTCTTGTTATACAATCAAATATTATAAAAAATTATGAAATTAAAAATGTTAGGCCTACTGCTATGCTACTCTCGAAATGTTACTCAAAGGGTTGAGTTTTTATTTTATTTGTTTAATCAACTTTTTATTAGCCTTGCAGTTACAGCCCTTTGCCAGTAGGGTTGCTGCAACCCCCTGAGCACTGATACTTCCAGCGTTTGAAACACAGAACAGGAAATAAAGAGACATGTAAATTCACATTGAAACTCACTTTATTAAAAATATTTACAACAGGCTTCTTAATGAAGTGAACAAATACAGAACATTTAGCACAAAAAAAATTGTCACAAGGAAAATAATAAATTAAAGTTTCAGTTTTTAGTGACACTTCCAATGATCATGAACTCTTCATACATTCAGGTATTATGAAAACATCATTATGATTATTTTTAAACAAAATTTTTGGCAGTAGATCCCTCTAACCCAAATCTTACAGTCTTGACCTTTAAGCCAAGACATAAAAATCACATAGGATCACAGCAGGATGACAGAAAAAGTTCAGAACATATTTGTAACAAACTCGCTGGAGAGCTTGAATCTATTTAGGCTTCTGGTTTGACATTTTCCTCAATTTCCCCCCAAAAATAATGTATGGATTCTCATGTAAAAGTTGGAATGTGTTGTTAAAGTATAAAACAAATAGTAAGCACTGTGTTTAAGGCTCTGTGATGATCAGATGATGATCAGTTTCCTCCTCTCAGACGCATTAACAGTTCGATGGTGCTCAGGGCATGCACGTTGTAGTCGGACAGTTTGCCGGCGGTCATCTCCCTGCTCTGGTACACCAGCCTCTGCTGAGTCTCCGCCACTCCCTCCCTGCACTGGACCCTGCGCTTGAAGTCGCTCACGGTCTCGTCGCTTGTGATGTCGTAGGTGGTCACCACGTTCTTCTCATTCTTCAGGAACACCTGGAAGGTGGCCGGCGGGCTCGGCTCGATCACCAGCAGAGACAGCCTGGAGCCGGCATGCAGCCCGTAGGAGCCCACGGTCCGCAGGTCGTCGCTCAGGTCAGTCCGCTGGCCGTTGTCGAACACCAGCCTCTGCCTCTCAACGGGCACATCCATTTTCAGCTGGAGGACCTGTTTCAGGCTGCCCACCGTGTCCTGGGGTTTCACCCTCAGTGTGACGGTCTTCCCGTTCAGCATAGTGATGATTAAATCCATGTCTGAAACACAATTAAAACATTTTAAAATAAGTCTGTAATAAAATCTTTGGCATAAACATTCACGTGTAAAATAGTGTAAGAATATAATAGTTCCCTCACCTCTTGATTCAAAGCAGAAGCGTCTCAGGAAAACTCGGTCTTCAGTAAACAGCAGATAAGCTGATGATGTTCAGTAGCAAGAACAACACTAACAGCTGAAGAATCAACTCGTCACTTTATATAGAGGCTGGCCCAGCTGATCAGCTCCCTCCCCTCTGCGTAAGATTCGTTTTCCTCTCTCCGTCTCTAACTTTCAGTTTCGATTCTCCTCCCATTGATGTTTGCATGTGATGCACGGACTTCAACTGTGTATGTGTGTGTGTGTGCAACCATTCAAACAACAGCTTGTGCTTGTGATTCCATATTTATTTGACCTGATATTGAGCTAATTCTGCTAATTACACAAATTGTCCAACACGAAACTCTTAGCAACCTTTGCATTGGAACACAGAGAGTAGTATTTGGGTGGAGTAAACCTCAGGGTTCTAGAAATGTCCAGAAACTTCCGCCTCCAGCATAGCAGGGACATCGATCAATGGTTGTTATGACGCTATCATCACAAGCCCCAGGGCAGGTTTAAGATTTTACCACCTGATAATGACGTTTTAAAGGGGACATAGCATGCCCATTTTACCACAAGTTGATATGGTTCCTTGGGGTCTTAATGAAATGTCTGTAACATACTTTGGTCAAAATACCACAAGGATCATTTAAAACAGCACCCTTTTTACCCTGTATAAAACAGCCCTCCACAGAGTGACCTGTTTTGAGTGCCTGTTCCTTTAAATGCTAATGAGCCAGCTCCCCCCTCCCCCCTCTCCCCCCATGATTTTAAACGATATAAATTACATATTTTATATGATATAAATTATCAAATACACATCCCATACTTTGTATTCCCCTTCTGTTGTCCTGGAGTTTTAATTTTCCCAATCACATAATTAAATGTCCCCCTCTGCCCATCCACTACAAGCACACAAGCAGACAGAGAGAGAAAGAGAGGGGTGGGGGGGGGCTATGAAGACCATCATTTACCCCCGAACCCCGACATTCAACGGGTACAACAACAAGCGGAGAAAGCAGAATCGCGGGCTGACCTTATATATACAGTCTATGGGGCTGACCAGCGCGGAGAAATGCACGTCCCGTGTGAACAGCCAGGCGGCTGCGCGCTGGAGAACGGCGCTGCGCTGCCTCGCAGCGGCGCTTCCGCGTCCGGTGTTAACCCGGCGTAACTACTGTAACCCGGCGTAACTACTGTAACCCGGCGTACAGTAGCGCTGAACACTGCGGAAGTCTTCCACACTGCTGGCTGTGTGGCGCTGACACAAATTCCAGCTCACGCACGGGAGAGCGAGCGGTCGCGCCCGAGCAACTGCTGCAGCCTCCCAGTCCCAACGATCCAGACAAATGCCACATGTGAGTGAATCGCGGGCTGACCAGCGGAGAAATGCTCGTCCCGTGTGAACAGCCAGGCGGCTGCGCGCTTGGGAACGGCGCTGCGCTGCCTCGCAGCCTCGCTGCGTCCGGTGTAAACCCGGCGTAATGAGTGTGGGGGGACGGGGGGGGGGGGGATGAGGTGGGCCAAGACCATGTAGGGAGACTTCCAGTTCCTTGTTACGACACAAAACCCAGGAAGCTCAATCGAGTCGCTCAAGCATGACGTTTCTGACTTAGAGGAACCATAACAAAACGTGCGAATGTTTTTTTCCCAGAGTTTTTGGGTTGGTAGACATGCCAGATACCCACATTAACCTGTAGAAGCACTAACAAAGTGGAATTTGCAATTTTAAAGGGTGGGGCTGAAGAAATCATAGCAGGGGGTTTTCTTGTTTCTAATCAGGAAAGAATTGCCATAGGAACGTTTACCCAAGTTTTGACAGATTTGACTGTACATTTTCATCACATTAATAATTTGTCTATATTTGTATACAGCAACAGGGATAGACAAAAAGTTTTTTATTAAAGTTAAACAATGTTATAAAGAAAACATCACACATGAAAATAATATAAATCGATCATAACTAATACATATTATCAAATTAATGAATATCCTCTTACACACTTTGGCCACACATACTGCTCACTCACCATTTTGATGAAAGGATAGTGCAACTAAAAAATTGTGTAAAAATAAAAGTAAATGACCAGCAGCTTTTTATTTTTCCTGTTCCAGAACATGCACTGTACTATATATATCTGATAAAGCTTTTTGATAGCTGTAATTGGCTGCAGATAAGCAGCACACTGACCACCACTATCATCAGATATATACACTGAATACTCTTGTTATACAATCAAATATTATAAAAAATTATGAAATAAAAAATGTTAGGCCTACTGCTATGCTACTCTCGAAATGTTACTCAAAAGGGTTGAGTTTTTATTTGATTTGTTTAATCCTTGTGTTGTCCCTGCTTCCCCCGGCTGTTGGCCCCCTCACATAGCCCACCCCATATTAGGACGCACACGTAGGTCAATAGACAAGTGAGCAGCCCTTGCAGATGTATTTGTTACACCCACGGCACACGGTGTGAGTTTTACAGTCCTTTTTCCTGGGGCATATCTGACACCTCTTCCTCTTACTCGACCCGAGCGGGGCTGCTGCTAGGGCTATGGAGGAGGCCGGACACTCGGGTCGAGCGTCGTCGTCGTTCTCTGTGCGGCGGCGGCGGCGGCTTTTACAGCCTTCACAACCGTGGCGGATGCTTCCGTGCGGGGGATGCGCTCCCTTCGTGCGATGAACGGAGTCACGAGAGCCTTTCCCAGCTGCTCTCTCCAGTCTGGGTTGATCTCTCTCCTTATCATGAAGGCGTTGTAGGAAGAGACGTCGAGAATGTTGTGAAAGATGACCAGGGGCCATCTTGGGTCATCCTCCTGCAGCTGTACGTTCCGATCACCTTGTCTAGGTTGTCCACGCCACCTTTGTTGCGGTTGTAGTCCAGGACGATGATCGGTTTCCCGTCCTCGCGGTCGCTGATGTCGGCCTCGGCGTGCCGCGTGCTCAGGAGCACCACGTTCCTGTTTTTCTTTGGGATGTAGGACACCAGAGTGGCGGTGGGCGTGAATGCGAACTTGGATGAGAACACCTCTCTTCCCTTGACCGCGAGCAGCCCGGTCGGGAGCTCGGGCTTGTTCTTCCGAACCGTGCCGACCACGGTGAGCTTCCTCTCCAGGAGCTGCCGCGCGAGTTCGTAGGAGGTGAAGTAATTGTCGCACGTGACGTTACGACCGTGCAGTCCCTCCGTTACATCGAGCACTACCCGCAACCCGTGGTTCTGTTCTGGGCGTCCGCCGCTCGGCTTTCCGGTGTACACTTGCATCTTCCAAGCGTAGCTGGATTTTGCATCGCAGGCCACCCACGACTTGATCCCGTATTTCGCCGGCTTGCTGGGCATGTACTGACGGAACGGACACCGGCCTAGGGAGAAAAACAGGAGGAGAAGAGATGAGAGGAGATGAGATGAGATGAGGACGAGGACTAGCAGCCGCTATCTACATAACATAATAATATTTTTTTTTAAACGGAAAAAAAGACTAACCTCTGAACGGAACCAATTGCTCGTCCACGGTCACTTCGGGTCCCGGGTTGTAGAGGTGCGGTAGCCGCGACACCCACGCGTCCCAGACCTCTCGCACGGCCGCCAATTTGTCCGTGGCTTGTCTCGTGCGTCTCGTTTCGCGGTCGTCGAAACGCAGCGGTCTGGAGTACATGTGGAAGAGTTTTAGGGGCATCGTGGCACGAAATATCGCCAGGCCGCTCTCGGCGTCCCACAGGCTGGCGGCGGCGTCGCCCCGGGACCTGTACACACCCGTTAAGATCAGCAGCCCTACGTAGGCGCGCAGGTCGGTCTCGTCCATCCCTTTCCATTCGTCGCCGTATTTTCGACGACCCTCCGGATTCGTCTTCTCCAGGATGATGTTCTCTACCGAGGACCATGTTATTTCCCCGTTTCTTGACGGGAAGGTCTCTCTTTCCACGAGTCCGGTGGTGGTGGTGGTGGTGTCGCCGTGGTCTTGTCCTTCTTCTTCTTCTTCCAAGGGTGACAAATCTGCAGAAGCATCACCCACTGGGTCGTAGTCTTCGTTGCCGTCGTCATCTTCGTAGTCACTGTCGTCGTCGTCTTCGTCGCCGTCGTCGTCGCCGTCCTCTCTGTCTTCTTCTCGGTCTGCTTTTCTGTCTGCTTCTCGGTCGGCTTCTCCATCTCCTTGTCCGTCCGCTTCTCGGTCTGGCTCTTTCGCGTCCTCTTCGGGTTCAGAGGATGGTTCCTGGGAGAATAGCTGTTGGAGAACCTGTTCTCTGGTGAAACGCTCCTGACGTGACATCGTGCCATGGTCCGGGAGAGTGGCACACGGAGAATTCTATGTGGGTCTAATGTACCCCCCTAGATTGTAATTGGAATCAGGTGTGGGTCTAAATGACCCCACAGAGCACCACAGCGCCCTCTCTGGGGGTCTAAATGACCCTCCAGGAGAATCGAGAATGACAATCCATTGGTCTCAATTACCCCAGGAGAATTGGATAATGACAATCCTTGGGTCAACCACAAACACACACACAGACTCACACACACTCTGGGTCAATCCGACCCAGGAACAACACGAGGGTTAACCCTTGTGTGGTGTTCGGGTTTGTGGGACCCGTTTTCAATGTTTGCTAAAAGAAAAATGATGCGATTAATAATTTTTCCAACCTGAGACTCATTGGCCTTGGCTCATTTTCTATGATGAACATATAAAAGAACATATTTTCAGTGACTGTACACCGTACACCCCCCCTACACATTTATATTACATATGTGGTGTTCGGGTCCACTGGACCCAGGGGTAAGAAAAGTGTGGAAACTGTACATTTCAAGCACTTCTGCTCCCTCATTCCTGCACATTTTACTCTCTGTCTTGCGGGAAACATTCTATATTTTCTCTCACACTATCCCAGCTGCAAATTGGGGGCGGAATACAACAAATACATAGCTTTGACCGTGTGGCTCCTTATCACAATCCATGAAGATGGCGAAAAGATTCTCTGCTCAGAGGGCCTTAGAAATGATTTTTGAAGAGAGAGAAGCTTTGGAAGACAATGAAGAGGAAGTGTTTTCAGAATATGAAGATCATATTTCTGTCAATTCAGAGTCTGACCGTGAGTTTGAAGAAGAGGATGAGAATGACCATCGGCCAGCTCCAAGAAAAAAGCCTGTCCGCAGCCAGACACAGGACCCGCCCGTCAGCAGCCAGCAAGTGGAGAAATATGGATGTCAAAAAATTATAAACTTGAATGGTCTTTTTGCCCAAGGAATGAGCCACCCCGCATGGCTACCAATGTAATAAGGATGCAACCAGTGCCAAGATGGATAGCGGTCACTCATGTACAGGACATCAAGTCTTCTTTAAAACTTTTCATCCTGGATTCCATCCAGAAAATCATTCTGGATTTCACTAATTTGGAGGGACAGCGTGTTTTTGGAGAGAGGTGGAATGAGATGGACCAAACCCATTTATTTGCATACTTTAGGGTTCTTATCCTTGCTGGAGTTTTCAAATCCACAGAATCCCCTGTGGGATGCAGAAACTGGCAGAGAATTTTTCCGAGGAACAATGTCTCTGGAAATCTGCCAGATTATTTCCAGGATTATCTGCTTTGATAACAAAGACGACAGACCAGCTCGGCGGCAGAAAGACAAGCTAGCTGCCATCAGGACAGTATGGGACAAGTGGGTGCCCAGCCTCACCCTATTTTACAACCCTGGGCCTAATGTCACTGTTGATGAGCAGCTGATGCCATTTAGGGGCCGCTGGTCCTTTAGGCAGTACATATTGTCTAAACCCGCAAAATACGGAATCAAGATCTGGGCTGCCTGTGATACTGCTTCATCGTATGCATGGAACTTGCAAGTGTTGCTCGTGTTGTGTAGACTGCCAGAGTGTGTTCAATTTATAATTGAGCTCCAAGAAATAAACATCAATACTGATATTTGTTTTTTCCACCTATATCTTGATTGTACTTGATTTTTCTTTTGTAATTGCATTTTAGCACAAAAAACGAAAAGCACTTTTATTCATAAATGTGATTAAACAGGGGTAAATGACAAATATTAACCATATATGCTGTCTATATTGCTTGTTATTAGGATAAAGAAAACATCTGTTAAGTATTTTTACATAAATTGTTATTGCTGTATTGATTGAAAGACCCAATAATGCAGTGGGTCCACCAGACCCGCAAACACTGGCTGAGCGACCAAAACATGAATACCACACAAGGGTTAATAAAGTTTTTATTAGCCTTGCAGTTACAGCCCTTTGCCAGTAGAGGTGCTGCAACCCCCTGAGCACTGATACTTCCAGCGTTTGAAACACAGAACAGGAAATAAAGAGACATGTAAATTCACATTGAAACTCACTTTATTAAAAATATTTACAACAGGCTTCTTAATGAACTGAACAAATACAGAATATTTAGCAAAAATAAAATTGTCACAAGGAAAATAATAAATTAAAGTTTCAGTTTTTAGTGACACTTCCAATGATCATGAACTCTTCATACATTCAGGTCTTATGAAAACATCATTATGATTATTTTAAACTAAATTTTTGGCAGTAGATCCCTCTAACCCAAATCTTACAGTCTTGACCTTTAAGCCAAGACATACAAATCACATAGGATCACAGCAGGATGACAGAAAAAGTTCAAAACATATTTGTAACAAACTCGCTGGAGAGCTTGAATCTATTTAGGCTTCTGGTTTAACATTTTCCTCAATTTCCCCCCAAAAAAGAATGTATGGATTCTCATGTAGAAGTTGGAATGTGTTGTTAAAGTATAAAACAAATCGGAAGCACTGTGTTTAAGGTTCTGTGGTGATCAGATGATGATCAATTTCCTCCTCTCAGACGCATTAACAGTTCGATGGTGCTCAGGGCATGCACGTTGTAGTCGGACAGTTTGCCGGCGGTCATCTCCCTGCTCTGGTACACCAGCCTCTGCTGAGTCTCCGCCACTCCCTCCCTGCACTGGACCCTGCGCTTGAAGTCGCTCACGGTCTCGTCGCTTGTGATGTCGTAGGTGGTCACCACGTTCTTCTCATTCTTCAGGAACACCTGGAAGGTGGCCGGCGGGCTCGGCTCGATCACCAGCAGAGACAGCCTGGAGCCGGCATGCAGCCCGTAGGAGCCCAGGGTCCGCAGGTCGTCGCTCAGGTCAGTCCGCTGGCCGTTGTCGAACACCAGCCTCTGTCTCTGAACGGGCACATCCATTTTCTGCTGGAGGACCTGTTTCAGGCTGCCCACCGTGTCCTGGGGTTTCACCCTCAGTGTGACGGTCTTCCCGTTCAGCATAGTGATGATTAAATCCATGTCTGAAACACAATTAAAACATTTTAAAATAAGTCTGTAATAAAATCTTTGGCATAAACATTCACGTGTAAAATAGTGTAAGTATATAATAGTTCCCTCACCTCTTGATTCAAAGCAGAAGCGTCTCAGGAAAACTTGGTCTTCAGTAAACAGCAGATAAGCTGATGATGTTCAGTAGCAAGAACAACACTAACAGCTGAAGAATCAACTCGTCACTTTATATAGAGGCTGGCCCAGCTGATCAGCTCCCTCCCCTCTGCGTAAGATTCGTTTTCCTCTCTCCGTCTCTAACTTTCAGTTTCCATTCTCCTCCCATGGATGTTTGCATGTGATGCACGGACTTCAACTGTGTATGTGTGTGTGTATGTGCAACCATTCAAACAACAGCTTGTGCTTGTGATTCCATCTTTATTTGACCTGATATTGAGCTAATTCTGCTAATTACACAAATTGTCCAACACGAAACTCTTAGCAACCTTTGCATTGGAACACAGAGAGTAGTATTTGGGTGGAGTAAACCTCAGGGTTCTAGAAATGTCCAGAAACTTCCGCCTCCAGCATAGCAGGGACATCGATCAATGGTTGTTATGACGCTATCATCACAAGCCCCAGGGCAGGTTTAAGATTTTACCACCTGATAATGACGTTTTAAAGGGTGGGGCTGAAGAAATCATAGCAGGGGGTTTTCTTGTTTCTAATCAGGAAAGAATTGCCATAGGAATGTTCATCCAAGTTTTGACAGATTTGACTGTACAATTTCATCACATTAATAATTTGTCTATATTTTTATACAGCAACAGGGATAGACAAAAATTATCTTTAAATGACTTGAATTGTCATCTCAATAATTTACAAGAAATCACTGAATCAACACTAATGTTTTCAGGTGTATTCTCACCTGGTGGTGCCACAAAATATTCTTCCACTGTGTTTTCGGAGAGCTGAAGCAGTTCCTCAGCACAGTCCCCTTCCATCACTGTGTCATTCCTCAGGTATAGAGCCCTGAATTGTTCATGGATAAAACATAAACACAATCATGCAGTGGGCTTCACAAGAGGTTAAATTGAACTGTGGTTGTTCCTCATTAATTATGCAATTTGGATGAAACAATGAGGTGGCCGACATCACAGAAAACTTTTGGTATATGCAGGCCTTGTCAGAAGTGTACCATACCTGTCCTCCAGGACTGAATCCATGGGCTCAATCCCCGACGTGTCAACCACATGAAGCTGATCTGCAAACCGTATCGCTTTCTCCAAACAGGCCAGACCCTGTTTGGTCCGGAAATCAACCAAGGCCAGTCGCTCCAGTTTGTCCACGAGGTCTGCAGGGATTTGTGTGGGCTGTAAAATCAAAGAGGTGTTGGTGAGAAATGTGTACAATTCACCACCACTTAAAAAAACCTGAAGCTGTAAATAACCTTTGAATAAAACCGTTAAATTCATTCATAATGTCTAATCACCAAACAGTTCCATGACTCATGACCCAGCCTGTCTGACCTTTGGTAATCTGCTGGTTTATTACATGTACATTCATTTTATGAACGTGTTTGATTATTATGACTTTCTCACACGTGATATTGAGACATGATTTTGAGTAACTAAGTCATTATTTTGAGTTGGTAAGTCATATTTTTCTCATTATAATAACTTACTTTTAACAAAGTGGCAGAAATGGGCTTCCATAAAGTTTGTATTGCACATTGTCTCATGTTGGCTACAGATAAACTGCTGAATACATGTTTGTACATCTTGACAACAGAGTTTGTCTCCTATAACTTATATTGAAATCTATATTTTACATTACATTTACATACCTGTGTGAAAATGACTGATAACAGAAAGCAATACCTGGGATTTTAAACTAAATGGGCATGAATTTCAAACTCATCACAAGCACCCAGTAATAGAGCAGAGACAAACAACCAGGAAACAAGACCCACAGTGAATCAATGTCCTGCACTAGAGGTTCAGTGTGTAGTATTTAGTGACATCAAGTGGTGATGGATCATGATTGTGGTGGCAGCTGATCATGGACTGAGACTGCTTGACATACAATACGCCTCCTCACATACTCCACCATTACTGACAATAACTCCTCAAATCATTTGTCATTGCTGCTCCCTTCATCTCTTCCAGACATTTTCTTATGTATAAATACTTAAACTTTTACAGTTTGACACACTTCTCCATTATTCTACAAACTGTTTTTTCTTATCAATGTTGTAAATATTGTTATTTTGCTGATGTTCTCAGTTACACGTTGCATCTATTGCACATCTGTCCGTCCTGCTCAAATAAAGCACTGAGTTTTTGAAATAACAATAAAAATTGAATAAAAGAATGTGTAATAACTTCATGATATCTCAGCTTTGTGAAAGTTTCCTCAGCCTCCTCTCACACTGAGATATTTTATATACAGTCTATGGGAGAGACATGTCAATTTGTTTTGGGACTTTACTTTCAAGCTTTGTCCCTGTCAGGGTCCTGTAGATGATGACTGGTTCATGGATCTATTATGCTCTTGTTTCCCAGTCATCTGATATGTTTGTAGTTGGGCTGATGTCAGATATATTTTGAACTCATCACAGTTTATACTCATGCTGACTCAGCGGATCAACATCCACCCCTCTTGTGTCATTTTCTGTTTCCTGACTTGATAACTTTCAGTTTCTATTCTCCGCACATCACTCAGATGAGACAAGGCCTTGTGTTGTGAGTGTCATTAACATGTTGAGGCATGTTTGGAATGAACTAGATGATGATCCAGGCTTAACAAACAGGTGAGGCCGAGATTAAATACATGTTTGTGAGTCACACGTCCGAGTCTAGTTTCATTTGGACGTCTTACAATTTTTCGGGAAACAAAACAGAGCAAAATCAGGAGCCCATGAAGAAGAAGAAGAAGAAGAAGAAGTGCTTAGTGTTGTATGAGTGTGTGGTGGGAGTGTATCCACCCAAGGTCAGACAGTGAAAGGAAGAGTTGGTAGGGAGGTGAGTTTACAGGAAGGTCAACCAGTCCTATACAACAGATATGAAGACAGTTGTGAGTTGGAACATGTGGTGATAAAACAGACTTGCTAAAACAGACAGGATTGTTACAAAGGAGCAATTGTATCACAGTCAGTTTTAACTATGCGTTGCCAGTGTCTTGTGGTTTGTTCCAAGGATGCAGGGGGTGCTGAGAAAAGGTCTATTTAATAAAGTCACATCTGTGCTGTAGCCACAATTTCATATCAATGGAAATCTTTAAAAATATATGCGCCACCATTACCACGACTATCATCAGATATATACACTGAATACTCTTGTTATACAATCAAATATTATAAAAAATTATGAAATTAAATGTTAGGCCTACTGCTATGCTACTCTCGAAATGTTACTCAAAGGGTTGAGTTTTTATTTGATTAGTTTAACCCTTGTGTTGTTCCTGGGTCGGATTGACCCAGAGTGTGTGTGTGTGTGTCTGTGTGTCTGTGTGTGTGTGTGTGTGTGCGTGCGTGCGTGAGTTCGTGCGTGTGATCATACGCAAGCCCTGGCCGGTCAGGGTTAGGGTTAGGGTGACCCAAGGATTGTCGTTATCCAATTCTCCTGGGGTAATTGAGACCAATGGTTTGTTATTCTCGATTCTCCTGGGGGATCATTTAGACCCCCAGAGAGGGCGCTGTGGTGCTCTGTGGGGTCATTTAGACCCACACCTGATTCCAATTACAATCTAGGGGGGTACATTAGACCCACATAGAATTCTCCGTGTGCCACTCTCCCGGACCATGGCACGATGTCACGTCAGGAGCGTTTCACCAGAGAACAGGTTCTCCAACAGCTATTCTCCCAGGAACCATCCTCTGAACCCGAAGAGGACGCGAAAGAGCCAGACCGAGAAGCGGACGGACAAGGAGATGGAGAAGCAGACCGAGAAGAAGACGACGACCCAGTGGGTGATGCTTCTACAGATTCGTCATCCTTGGAAGGAGAAGAAGAAGAAGGACAAGACCACGGCGACACCACCACCACCACCACCAGACTCGTGGAAAGAGAGACCTTCCCGTCAAGAAACGGGGAAATAACACTCCTGCTCCTCCTCCTCTTCCTCCTCCTCTGCTGCGGCTCAAAGCGGGGTCCCCCCGGGCCCCACGATCCACGCGACGTCCCGCACCGGTGACCTAGCCTCGAAGTTCCGCCTGTTCATCACGCCGACGGTAGAGAACATCATCCTGGAGATGACGAATCAGGAGGGTTGTCGAAAATACGGCGACGAATGGAAAGGGATGGACGAGACAGACCTGCGCGTCTACGTAGGGCTGCTGATCTTAGTGGGCGTGTACAGGTCCCGGGGCGAGGCCGCCGCCAGCCTGTGGGACGCCGAGAGCGGCCTGGCGATATTTCGTGCCACGATGCCCCTAAAACTCTTCCACATGTACTCCAGACTGCTGCGCTTCAACGACCGCGAGACGAGACGCACGAGACGAGCCACGGACAAATTGGCGGCCATGCGAGAGGTCTGGGATGCGTGGGTGTCGCGGCTACCTGTCGTGTTCTTTTATCCTTAGGTATGAGAAGGGTCGGTCTTAGTTCAAAAAGTATTTATTTAGAAGCAATGAAAAAGGTACAGCATAGCTATGGGCACTCAATGCACAGCCTCGGCTTTTAGTCCGTAGCTCGGGGTAGTCAAGAGTCGCCCCGAACGGATGACAGGTGCAATATTTATAATAGTAGGTTGAAGGCGTGGTCCCAGCATCTTGGAACTGGAATCCACCAATGATGAGGAGCCGCTCCCAGGTTCGTCACTCCTTTGATAGTAGCTGGGCAAATCTTCACATTCTGACAGTGTTAAGTTTTGTGTATTAAGAAAAAGCCTTTATCCGGCTGAAGCTTTGTGAGTCTTCAGTAGTTTTGCAGACACAGTGTTTTTGTTCATTGGAGTGTGAAACATTGTGTTTCTGTTTTATCGTCTGTATGTTCTGTGTGTGTAAGCATTAGTATTTATCAGACAAGACAACGCCTTTCCTATCTGGCCTTCAGAAGCTGGGGCAGCTTCTTGATTTCTTTCTAAGGCATAGGTCACAGTGTCTTAATGAGCACAGTGCATTCATGTATGTGTGATGTTGAATAAAGCTAAAGGAATACTGTAATATATATAAAGGTTTATGTATGAGAACAAGTTTAAGTACAGTGTATTGTATGCCACGGATTACAGTCCTAACACATAACAAAACATAAATTCTTTCTGTTAAGGTACAAACATGGTGCGTGTAAAATCGATCCTTTTCGGGGCTATAGTGTCTAATTATATTTTTAAAATCCTAACATACCGCACCTCTACAACCCGGGGCCGAAGTGACCGTGGACGAGCAATTGGTTCCGTTCAGAGGTTAGTCTTTTTTTCCGTTTTTTAACAAAAATATTATTATTATGTTATGTTATGTTATGTTATGTCATGTCATTATGTTATGTAGATAGCGGCTGCTAGTCCTCATCCTCATCTCATCTCCTCTCATCTTTTCTCCTCCTGTTTTTCTCCCTAGGCCGGTGTCCGTTCCGTCAGTACATGCCCAGCAAGCCGGCGAAATACGGGATCAAGTCGTGGGTGGCCTGCGATGCAAAATCAAGGTACGCTTGGAAGATGCAAGTGTACACCGGAAAGTCGAGCGGCGGACGCCCAGAACAGAACCACGGGTTGCGGGTAGTGCTCGATGTAACGGAGGGACTGCACGGTCGTAATGTCACGTGCGACAATTACTTCACCTCCTACGAACTCGCGCGGCAGCTCCTGGAGAGGAAGCTCACCGTGGTCGGCACTGTTCGGAAGAACAAGCCCGAGCTCCCGACCGGGCTGCTCGCGGTCAAGGGAAGAGAGGTGTTCTCATCCAAGTTCGCATTCACGCCCACCGCCACTCTGGTGTCCTACATCCCAAAGAAAAACAGGAACGTGGTGCTCCTGAGCACGCGGCATGCCGAGGCCGACATCAGCGACCGCGAGGACGGGAAACCGGTCATCGTCCTGGACTACAACCGCAACAAAGGTGGCGTGGACAACCTAGACAAGGTGATCGGAACGTACAGCTGCAGGAGGATGACCCAAGATGGCCCCTGGTCGTCTTTCACAACATTCTCGACGTCTCTTCCTACAACGCCTTTGTGATATGGAGAGAGATCAACCCAGACTGGATACCGGGCAAGCGGAACAAGTGGAGGATGTTCCTAGAGCAGCTGGGAAAGGCTCTCGTGACTCCGTTCATCGCACGAAGGGAGCGCATCCCCGCACGGAAGCGTCAGCCACGGTTGTGAAGGCTGTAAAAGCCGCCGCCACCGCACAGAGAACGACGACGACGCTCGACCTGAGTGACCGGCTTCCTCCATAGCCCTAGCAGCAGCCCCGCTCGGGGTGAGTAAGAGGAAGAGGTGTCAGATATGCCCCAGGAAAAAGGACTGTAAAACTCACACCGTGTGCCACGGGTGTAACAAATACATCTGCAAGGGCTGCTCACTTGTCTATTGACCTACGTATGCGTCCTAATATGGGGTGGGCTATGTGAGGGGGCCAACAGCCGGGGGAAGCAGGGACAACACAAGGGTTAATCAACTTTTGATTAGCCTTGCAGTTACAGCCCTTTGCCAGTAGGGGTGCTGCAACCCCCTGAGCACTGATACTTCCAGTGTTGGAAACACAGAACAGGAAATAAAGTGACATGTAAATTCACATTGAAACTCACTTTATTAAAAATATTTAAAACAGGCTTCTTAATGAAGTGAACAAATACAGAACATTTAGCAAAAATAAAATTGTCACAAGGAAAATAATAAATCAAAGGCTCAGTTTTTAGTGACACTTCCAATGATCATGAACTCTTCATACACTCAGGTCTTATGAAAACATCATTATGATTATTTTAAACAAAATTTTTGCCAGTAGATCCCTCTAACCCAAATCTTACAGTCTTGACCTTTAAGCCAAGACATAAAAATCACATAGGATCACAACAGGATTACAGAAAAAGTTCAGAACAAACTCGCTGGAGAGCTTGTATCTATTTAGGCTTCCGGTTTAACATTTTCCTCAATTTCCCCCCAAAAAGATTGTATGGATGCTCATGTAAAAGAAACATATTTATGTTGGAATGTGTTGTTAAAATATAAAACAAATAGTAAGCACTGTGTTTAAGGCTCTGTGGTGATCAGATGATGATCAGTTTCCTCCTCTCAGATGCAGTAACAGTTCGATGGTGCTCAGGGCCTCCACGTTGTAGTCGGACAGTTTGCCGTCGGTCATCTCCCTGCTCTGGTACAACAGCCTCTGCTGAGTCACCGCCACTCCCTCCCTGCACTGGACCCTGTACTTGAAGTTGCTCACGGTCTCGTCGCTTGTGATGTCGTAGGTGGTCACCACGTTCTTCTCATTCTTCAGGAACACCTGGAAGGTGGCCGGCGGGCTCGGCTCGATCACCAGCAGAGACAGCCTGGAGCCGGCATGCAGCCCGTAGGAGCCCAGGGTCCGCAGGTCGTCGCTCAGGTCAATCAGCTGGCCGTTGTCGAACACCAGCCTCTGCCTCTCAACGGGCACACCCATTTTCTGCTGGAGGACCTGTTTCAGGCTGCCCACCGTCTCCTCTGGTTTCACCCTCAGTGTGACGGTCTTCCCGTTCAGCATAGTGATGATTAAATCCATGTCTGAAACACAATTAAAACATTTTAAAATAAGTCTGTAATAAACTCTTTGGCATAAACATTCACGTGTAAAATAGTGTAAGAATAAAACAGTTCCCTCACCTCTTGATTCAAAGCAGAAGTGTCTCAGGAAAACTTGGTCTTCAGTAAACAGCAGATAAGCTGATGATGTTCAGTAGCAAGAACAACACTAACAGCTGAAGAATCAACTCGTCACTTTATATAGAGGCTGGCCCAGCTGGTCAGCTCCCTCCCCTCTGCGTAAGATTCGTTTTCCTGTTCATGTTTTGTTACTTATTTTGGACCTTTTCCAGCATAAACACTGACCGTATCAGGACCAGCAGACCTCATGGGGACCAAACTTCCTTTCTGAGGTCGTGGTTATGATTAGGCTGTCCACAATGAACGGAAGTTAATACAAAGTCCCAATAGTACTATAGCTGTGCAAAATGTCTGTGTTAAAAATGGTATCCTAAAATAATTCTTATTATATAAAAGAAATACATATCTCATTTCCTCTTTCTGTCCAACCATTCAACAGCTTGTGCTTGTGATTCCATATTTATTTGACCTGATATTGAGCTAATTCTGCTAATTACACAAATTGTCCAACACGAAACTCTTAGCAACCTTTGCATTGGAACACAGAGAGTAGTATTTGGGTGGAGTAAACCTCAGGGTTCTAGAAATGTCCAGAAACTTCTGCCTCCAGCATAGCAGGGACATCGATCAATGGTTGTTATGACGCTATCATCACAAGCCCCAGGGCAGGTTTACGATTTTACCACCTGATAATGACGTTTTAAAGGGTGGGGCTGAAGAAATCATAGCAGGGGGTTTTCTTGTTTCTAATCAGGAAAGAATTGCCATAGGAATGTTCATCCAAGTTTTGACAGATTTGACTGTACAATTTCATCACATTAATAATTTGTCTATATTTTTATACAGCAACAGGGATAGATAAAAAGTTTTTTATTAAAGTTAAACAATGTTACAAAGAAAACATCACACATGAAAATAATATAAATCGATCATAACTAATACATATCAAATTAATGAATATCCTCATTACACACTTTGGCCACACATACTGCTCACTCACCATTTTGATGAAAGGATAGTGAAACTAAAAAATTGTGTAAAAATGAAAGTAAATGACCAGCAGCTTTTTATTTTTCCTGTTCCAGAACATGCACTGTACTATATATATTTGATAAAGCTTTTTGATAGCTGTTATTGGCTGCAGATAAGCAGCACACTGACCAAGTCTTTTTCTTAGTCAATTGATCATATATTGCAATTCTTGGAAGACACATCCATTCTCCAAATTAAAAAAACAATGTCAATGAAGACCACAAATATCAGAACTCTGAGTGTTTCAGTAATGCGGCCCTCTCTTCTCGCTTTGGTAAAGGAATATTTCCTGTGGGAAGAAAATTGTTCTTAATTCTCACAATAACAAGCAAAAACATTGATGACAAATTATCTTTAAATGACTTGAATTGTCATCTCAATAATTTACAAGAAATCACTGAATCAACACTAATGTTTTCAGGTGTATTCTCACCTGGTGGTGCCACAAAATATTCTTCCACTGTATTTTCGGAGAGCTGAAGCAGTTCCTCAGCACAGTCCCCTTCCATCACTGTGTCATTCCTCAGGTATAGAGCCCTGAATTGTTCATGGATAAAACACAAACACAATCATGCAGTGGGCTTCACAAGAGGTTAAATTGAGCTGTGGTTGTTGCTCATTAATTATGCAATTTGGATGAAACAATGAGGTAGCCGACATCACAGAAAACTTTTGGTATATGCAGGCCTTGTCAGAAGTGTACCATACCTGTCCTCCAGGACTGAATCCATGGGCTCAATCCCCGACGTGTCAACCACATGAAGCTGATCTGCAAACCGTATCGCTTTCTCCAAACAGGCCAGACCCTGTTTGGTCCGGAAATCAACCAAGGCCAGTCGCTCCAGTTTGTCCACGAGGTCTGCAGGGATTTGTGTGGGCTGTAAAATCAAAGAGGTGTTGGTGAGAAATGTGTACAATTCACCACCACTTAAAAAAACCTGAAGCTGTAAATAACCTTTGAATAAAACTGTTAAATTCATTAATAATGTCTAATCACCAAACAGTTCCATGACTCATGACCCAGCCTGTCTGACCTTTGGTAATCTGCTGGTTTATTACATGTGCATTCATTTTATGAACCTGTTTAATTATTATGAGTTTCTAACACGTGATATTGAGACATGATTTTGAGTAACTAAGTCATTGTTTTGAGTAACTAAGTCATATCTTTTGAGAATTTCTCATTATAATAACTTACAGGACTTTTAACAAAGTGGCAGAAATGGGCTTCCATAAAGTTTGTATTGCACATTGTCTCATGTTGGCAACAGATAAACTGCTGAATACATGTTTGTACATCTTGACAACAGAGTTTGTCTCCTATAACTTATATTGAAATCTATATTTTACATTACATTTACATACCTGTGTGAAAATGACTGATAACAGAAAGCAGAACCTGGGATTTTAAACTAAATGGGCATGAATTTCAAACTCATCACAAGCACCCAGTAATGAGGACATTACCAGGGGTAGTTGGTCCTCTGGTACTGGTTCCCATGTTGCAAACTCAGGCACCTGGAGCAGAGACAAACAACCAGGAAACAAGACCAACAGTGAATCAATGTCCTGCACTAGAGGTTCAGTGTGTAGTATTCAATGACATCTAGTGGTGATGGATCATGATTGTGGTGGCAGCTGATCATGGACTAAGACTGCTTGACATACAATACGCCTCCTCACATACTCCACCATTACTGACAATAACTCCTCAAATCATTTGTCATTGCTGCTCCCTTCATCTCTTCCAGACATTTTCTTATGTGTAAATACTTTAAACATTGACAGTTTGACACACTTCTCCATTATTTTACAAACTGTTTCTTCTTATCAATGTTGTGAATATTGTTATTTTGATGATGTTCTCAGTAACACTTGGCATCTATTGCACTTCTGTCCGTCCTGGGAGAGGGATCCCTCACATGGGGCTCTCTCTGAGGTTTCTACGTTTTTGTCCCCTGTTAATTCTTTGGGAGTTCTGCCTTACTCTTGTTGAGGGTTAAGGACAGTGGATGTTGCACCTTGTTAAGCCCTATAAGACAAATTATGATATGTGAATATGGGCTATACAAATAAAATTAGATTTGATCTGAAGTTGCATGTTGCCCCTGAATATCCCTCACCTCACCCTCCCCTTCTAAACATGAAAGATAATCTATGGTAGCCTTTACATTTATGGTTTTTAAATGTAAAGGGATAGAAAACAACAATTTGGATCAAAACATCACTAGGATTATGTTATATTCAATTTCTGCCAATAGATCCCTTTCACCTTAATCCTACACACTGGACCTTTAACTGCCTAACAAACTAGCATGGACTAACCTTTGGGTTGTGTGGTGCAGAGCTGAACACGCGTGTTACAGTGGAGATGTGGCTCTGCAGGTTCAAGTGTCCATACTTTGTTGTTTCAGTTGAGCTTGTTAGCTTCAGTGGAGGCCTGATGTTTCTCAGTGACAAACCACGACAGGTGCGCGTTGCAGCGAGGCTAAACACGGACATTTTCAACACTATTCCCTTCACGACTGCGTTGGAGATGTAGAAGAAAACCGATCTCACATTTCCTCAGTCTTCACTAACCTAAGCAGGAAGGTTTAAACCAGCTTCATATGGCGGATGCTAACGACCCGGTGCTAGCTAGCCCAAGAGAAACAAGAGATTTAACCTCCACGTACTTCCTCCTTCGTTTAAGCTCAATTCAGGGCTTTAGTTGAATACAAAGAGCGTTTCTTGAACATGAAGCCACATTACCACGTTGATTATGAGATACATATATTAGCAGATATTCGTAAAGAGCACGTTTACTGAACAAATATTGTGATATCATGAACCGCCACTGCATAAGTCGAATGCTGTCGTCCGCGTAGACACGGACCGAGAAATGTCTCCCTCCATTTTGTTAAGCAGTATTGTTTCTTTAAATAGAACTTCTATACCAATGTGTTGTAGAGCGCCCGGATAGCTCAGTCGGTAGAGCATCAGACTTTTAATCTGAGGGTCCAGGGTTCAAGTCCCTGTTCGGGCGAAATGCTCACTTTTTAAATTTCTGTGTTTGTTTTACTGTATGAATCAGGATCACTGCATACAAAACACCGGAGCACCAATGTGCAACTGATTATACATATATATTTATATGATTTATTGTATTGTTATAGAACTAGTGCACACTCACCTACTGTACTCTCTCTTCCTTACCGATGGAACTGTCACCACCGTCTGATTCAGTCCGGTCAAATTCACACTACAATCAATTTCTTTCGGGGAAAATATGATAGAATGATAATTAGGGCCCGAGCACCGAACAGTAGGCCCTATTGAAATTGTAAGGATTATTATTATTTATTTTTTTCAGGCAAATGAGGCTTTTTGAGGGCTTTAACATGCTCAAATAGTTACCAAAGTTTGCAGAAAATTAGAAAGTGGTGAAAATTTACGTATTCTGGAGTAATTTTAAATGGGCGTGGCAAAATGGCTCAACAGCGCCCCCCGCGCCCCCTGGAACGCGTTCACATTGACCGATCTTCACAAAAATCGATACACAGGTGTATCATGACCAGACAAACAAAAAAGTGTAGAGGTGCACTTTGAAAAATGCAACAGGAAGCCCGCCATTTTGCATTTAGTGGCCATTTGGGCCATTTTTCATTGTATTTCAATTTTAAGCACATATACCATATATATGTATGTATATATGTATATTTATATATATATTGAACCCTGAGTATAGAATTTGATTGTTTTACAATGTTGAGCTGGCCACAAAATAAAAATATTAGCTACAAACGAGGCAGCATTTGGAAGAAGAAAAAAAGATGCATGTATAAATAAATTCATGAATAAATAAATACTTTGGTAAATAAATTAAACGCTCCCAAATCACGTCACACCGTTTCCAGCATTTGGACAACCAATCAGTGAGTCCGCTCTCCATCTTTGGGTGACGTCACCCGACAGCCAATCCGTGGGTCCGTTCTCCGTCTTTGACAGCCAATCAGGAAGTCCGCTCTCCATCTTTTACGTCGCGGTCGCTGATTGTAAATTTGAACAGTTTTTTATATTAGTTAGTTAAAAATGCTAACACTATGTCATGAAAATGTATTATATTATGTCAGTGGATATACAATTATTTCATGTAAATTTGAATCATGATTTTTATTGTTTTATAATTATATAATTTAATTTAATTACAAATAAAAGGCAATAAATACAAATCTGAGGAATAAATACATGAAAGCGTAATATAAAACAATACACTCTCATTAAATGGCATTTTATTTGTCGATTGCGTATTAGCGCACAGATATAACCCCTGGACCAGCAGCCCTTCCTGCCAGCTCTTCCCTTGTCCACCCAAGTACCTCCAGCCTTCCAGTTCCTTCAGCATCACCACCCATCACACCTGCTGCAGCTCAACAACAGCTGGTAAGTGTTTCTTTTTGTATGATTTATCAAAATCTGTTTTACTTGTGGTGTGATGTGGATTTTTAAAATTTCTATTCTAAATCTTTTTTTCCCCCAGGCTTTGGATTTACTGTATGTATCAATTATCTAAATACAAACACGAGACCAGATGTGCATAGTCTTTGTAAAACTAATGCACAGTCATCTGCTGTACTTTTCTCTTCTCTGCTTCTTCCCCGATCGTTTCTGAAAACTCTCACCACCGTCTGATTCAGTCCAGTAAAACTCACACTACAATATCTTTTTGGAAAAATAATTATAATTCCATTTTTATTTTTATTATAAGAACATATACCATATATATGTATGTATATATGTATATTTATATATTTATTGAACTCTTAGTATATAATTTGATTGTTTTACAATACACATGTTGAGCTGGCCACAAAATAAAAATATTAGCTACAAACAAGGCAGCATTTGGAAGAAGAAAAAAATCCATGTATAAATAAATCCATAAATAAATAAATACTTTGGAAAATAAACGTTACAACAAATTAAAATAAAGACCTTTTCTACAGCAGTTAGTGTTGACAAAAAAAACTAACAACAAAATTAAATGCAATTCACCGTACCACATTCATGAAACAACACTTGAAGTACAACTGAGTGACGTTTCAAAGGATCACAAGCATGAATGTCAGTCACTGAGACCAATATAAGTATTCATTTAAGGGGTTAAAACATGTATTTTGTACGTCCTCAAATGCGCCAAAACATTAACACGGTCTTATATTTAAAATCTGTCCTACTTAACCTTTCATTGTCACGCCTCTGGTTAAGTCACTCTCACACTAAAATAACATGTGGAACGAGAAAACTTTTCATTTGATCCCTGCGATTACATTTTACCACCGCCTCGTCTGATCTTCCATAGTCATAGTCATATTCAAGCTGAAATTAACATTGGATTCAACAAACAAGCGCCAGACAGTACAAGACAATACAAAAATCAAGGGGAGTAAACTGCACAATTTACAAAATAAAGATACAGTGGTTCACTGGATAAAATAATTCAAAAGGACTATGAAATCAGGCATGTTTCCTCATATATAAATCTCTGCCCACACCTCCATAAGTCACTTAGATAATCAGATTATGAGTCAACAACGGTTTAACAGAATATAATCCTCATAATTCAACAACAATCTAACACAGTTTTCTCTGAGTACAGTACAATTCACACGTAACAAATTTAGACATACTATTTGGTAGACAAGGCAGTTTCCGAACATTGAAAACACGGTTAGATGCTAAATCACTGGCATGGTGCTAAAAGCTAAAATATTCTTAATGTTGTGTGTTAAACTTAAGTGTAGTTATCAGTGGAGAATAATTTGACTTGTGTGTGCTACTTAATAAAATTAAAACCCTGTGTACATTCTTTCCATCTTAAAGGTGGGGAATATATCTCAAAATGTAAACTTGTAGACTTTGTTAAAATAATTCATATTATAAATTATTATCACAACATACTTTTCTCATAAATATAGTCTCTGGTTGAATTCAGCTCTGCATTTTGGTTTGAAATGTGCCACTAAACTCTCCATATTTCCTCGAAATATTAAGTGCACTCGGACTAAGATCAACACTTGAGGGATGTCGGACAAAAATATTTGGAAATGACGGCTATTTTCTGTTACTTTTGTTTTCAGTCGAACATACTGACAAATATTAAGCGTAATATTCCCATACAACTGTTGACAACACAAATAACATAGTGGATACAGTCAGTAAGGCTCATAGCAGCAAACTGTGATTGTAAAGGCTTTGTATAGTGTTAGAGTGTGTGTGTGTGTGTGTGTGTGTGTGTGCGCTCATATGTGTATAACTCTTGTGCTGCTACAGCCGCTCAAGCTTTACATGGATGGAAAAGAAGAACAACAGCGCCATCACTTGTTTTCAATCAGCATCTGCACCTTGTACACCAGATCTCTGGCCAGGGTCAAAATCTGCTTTATGTTGTGGTGCTCAGCCATTTCTGAAAGACAGAGGAAGACACAAAAATACATTCAGCGATTTCAAAAAAAGCAGAATATGTTCCCTCAAAAGAAGAAGAAAGTGAGATTTCCTAACTTTTATGAGTTCAGGTCTAAAATGCTACATTTCCATAGTATTTACATGAGAAAATGCCCCCATATTTCCATAAAAGTGTTTACTGTTAGAGTATAAGTATGTGAAGTGGTCCCTTTTACCATTGAAGAACTTGATGATGTCAGTGAAGTCCATGTTGTTCTCCAGGATGATGTCCCTGTAGATCTCCACCAGCGCCAGAGCAATGAAGAGGACAAAGTGACTGGAGGAGGCATACTTAGCCGCCCAGATGGTTTCCCAGACCGCGAACACGTCCTCGTACACCAGCTCTTCAAGAATAAGAACAAAAAAGAAGTGGATATATTGAGAAAGGCTGTGAGACAAAACAGGGATGTCCTACGTCAGCCTTTAAAACAAAGCAAAGTGAATTATAAAAACAGTTAACGCAGTCAAAGTTCATGTGAAATTATTTCATCATCAACTCTCAAGGACAGTTTCCAAAAATAAACCTACTTTCAAATCCTTTCCAAATTCAAGTAACTGTAAGTATTCTCAACAAGCTGCTGAGTGGTCTGGCAAAGAGAGTGTCTCCGCTTCGTCTAATTGGCACAAAGTCTGTCACAGCGTTTCTGCCAGTTTACCTCGCTTGAAGTCCAGGAGAAACCAGCGGTAGCAGAAGTAGAAGTGGGTGTAGTCTCCGTTTTGGTGCATTAGCTCAAACATCTCAGAATCCAGGATCTACTCAGAGAGGGGATCAGAGGAGATTCAGGAAAATGAATAAAGAGTCTGGTGTTGGGAGAAAAGTGAGAAAGAAATGGATTTACTGGGCCGCTACAGTGGGTGTAGAGACTTTACTGTGGCTGCGTCACCTGGATTAGAGAGCGCATGTTGGCAAAGTGAGTGTCCATAGCGCCTCCGTGGGGAAAGTTTTGATTCATTCTCTTCATGAGCTCAGTGAAGCAGCTGAAGGCCATGGCCTCTGAAAGCAGCAAGCAGAGAGAGGAAGTGAGTGGGAAAACTCCTTTCTGTCATTCCGTCAATATCTGTACAAATACACCACGTGTCAGGGGAGAGGGGAGAACAGGATAGTGAGTCATCAGTGTGTTGAGTCACCATCGTCCAGGATGACTAGAAGCGGAGCCAGCAGATCACACATGCCCTGAACGTAGCCGATGTCAAGGTGCCTCCAGATATAGCTGCAAACGTACAACAGAGAGAGCGAGGTTTATATCTGGCATCCGCGAGAGGTAAATCCACATTTTTCTTTAATGCTGAAGATATGGGTTTTAAAATATAGCATTATATAATTAATGAGTTTATAATAACTTTTCTCTTGGGTATAAATGTGGCGCAGAGGTTTGCACTGTTGCCTCACACCACGAAAATTCTCGATTTGAATCCCAAAAACCTTTCTGTGTGGAGACCTTTCTTTGGGGTTCGGTTAACTAGAGACTCTGTGATAGTGTTCAGGTAATAAACATCCATCCTGAGTTATTCAATCACACGTGGTCAGCAAAAATTACAGGTCTGAGCGCACGGAAATGCTCCTCAATGCGTCCTGAGATCGGATCACGTAACCAAATCCCTGTGTGAACGCAAATCTGTCATGGGCCATATATGAAGGACCGCCTGCTCAGCTGATGTCCTCTGACCCGCTACAGTTTAACAATGAATCAAACATATTTTTACGCTTCTCAGAATAAGAATATGTTGATTTGTTTGTGATCACAGTATCATCACTGACCTCAGAGACACTAAAATCCAAACCGGTGATATTTTCTCCCTTCATTCATTTCGGTAAATTATCTTGTGCGCAAAAGACAATTAAAAATAATGAATATGTGTCTCTAACGACTTCAGATGCACACAGCCACCGTGATGGAGAGAACTCAGCTCATCAAGTTTTAATCTCACCTTGTAATGCGATACAATGAAATTCTGGCTGTTCCTGATTGTCATCAGCAGGAATCATTTGCTGCACATAAAATGAACTTGTCCCCACAAGGAAATGATCTTGTCTGCACAAGATAACGTCATCGGAAACATCTGTGTACGGAGACTGGCTAAAAACGACATTATTTGGTCTTTGTGAACACAAATGACGTTTTGGATTATTTGCATACAGAGCAGGGAAGTGACATTCGATCACAGGTGGTCACAGGAGACACATTCGGGATTCATTTTAATTCCTGGTGTGAACAGACAAAGTTAACGCTGACCTTGTGATTGGATCTCTCAGGACTCTATTGACAGAAGGTAGGACAGTGATTGGTTGTTTGTCTCTGTGTGTCAGCCCTGTGATTAATGTCTTCTTATCTAAACCAACAAACCAACACCATCAACCTCCAAAAGCAGATGAATAATTTTCTGTTGATAAAAAAAGCTGTGCGTGTTTTGCCTGTTAATACAACTCATTACCTTCCTGCTGCCGTCAGTGTTTTACCTGCACATGATGTTGCGCAGTTTCTCCAGGTTGGCAGGAGTGAAGTAACAGTAGTTCCTGTCGCAGCGCTGGACGTCCTTTTCAATGCGGTGCAGATTTAACGTGTACAAATCCAGCAGCTCTTGCTAAAACAAACAAAGTGATGACAATGAATAAAGCAAGCTCATAACAGAGATGACTTGCATGAACGTACATGAATATATATACATGTGAGCTTACAGAGAAGGTACTCCCAGCAGATCCTTGAGAGGTCGCTTTGCTCTTGGTGTCTCCAGACCCGGGCAGAGAATCTAAGTGAGGGTACAGACTCTGCATCTCCGGCTCCTCGGACAGGATGGACTCTGTGCCCTCCGGAATGTGCTTTCCTTGCTCCTCCTCCGCGCGAGGGGCTGAGTCCTCAAAGGAAGACGAGGGCTCGCATCGTCCCTTCCTGCTCCAAGGCACCATGGAAACTTTGGCTTTGGGGATCTCCTCCATCTCTATGGCTGAGGGAGACTCGTCAGATTCAGTCATGACCTGAGGCTCCTCTTTCTGAGAGGCGCAGTAAGTTTCTCTTGTTCTCGAGACCCTGGCGTCTGTTGAGAATAGGAGGTTGGTCTCAATGTCAGCGGCCACATGATGTTGGACCATTTTTTCTGTCCCCTCAGTCAAACTAAATTCTTGCGGTTCACTTGTTTTTGATTCGTCCATTTCCTTCATCTTTTCCACAATCCTTTCCTTGAGCTTTGTCATTTCCTCGTTTCTGACTTCTACGTCTTTCTTGAGACTATGTTCCACGAGTTCTTCTTTGGATTCTGTAGCAGCTGCTGATACCATCACAGTATCCTCATCAGACACATCTCTTCCTATTTCCCCTGAATCTAAAGATTGAATTCCTTGAATGTCTGTATCTTCAGACTTGGTTCCCTCTGTTTTAGTAGATTCTGGCTCTTCAACATTTTCCTGGCTTTTAGTTTGCAAACACGTCTCTTTGTTGGTCATCACCTGCTCCTCTTCCAGTGGCTGAATCATGTCATTATCATTCACCTCAATCTTGGTATTTTCTGCAGTTATGGTCACACCGAGCGTCTCCTCTTCGTCCTTCACTTCGGTTCTCTCCTGGCTAAGCGTTTCCTCTGTTAGACCTTCAGCCTCTACCCCTGCAGGTTTGACAGAGCTCTGTGATGCCGGGGGGAGAGCAGGTCCGGCGGTGTCGTCTGTGCTGAGCGAAGTGTCTGACAGGCCAGAGGTGACTGAGAAGTTGCGGGAGGAGGGGTGTCCAGAGTCGGGAGAGCAGGTCCCGTTCTGCAGAGCTCCATTGGGCATCTTTGGCGCCTGCTTGGCCTCTTCGGTCTTGGGCTCCGTCTCAATCTGGTCCACCTCCTCTACGGACTCAAACACCTGAAAGAACAAGCCAAAGGGAAGCAGACTACTCCAGGGGAAGGGATGGAAGAGTGTGAAGAACTAGCAGGGGAGAGAATGCAGGGATGCGGAATATTGTGATCACATGCATTACACTTTCTCATGTGTTGAGAAACTGTGGCGCGAAGGATGATGACTTCAAGAGTGACAGAGCTGATCGGTTGTGGAAAATATTTTTTTCTAGACAAAGTGTGTGAAGGTAAGATGTTGATACCTGTGTGCTGCTGCTTGAGTCGCTCTGCAGGCGAGCCAGACTCTGTCTGTCTGAGCTCTGGGAGGAATGGGACTGGATTATAAAACACAATCATTCCAACATATTAATATATAACAACTTTTATTGATACACACATCTTACTATATGCTGACTTCACATTAAAGAGACACTATTTGCACTTCAGACCAAGACTCTATAAAGACTTTATAAAGATAGACAATGTGTCTCCTCTTCCTCCTACTGTCCAGAAATGAAGCCAAAATATCAAAAATGAAACACCCGAATTTCACAGAAAAAAATGAACAAACATCAGTGTGATAAGAACTAGAACGACAAAAAACAAATTTTTAGGTTGGTCGATGTCTCATCTGCTAACATGGAGGAGGCGGGTGTTCACTTTTGGGGAGCCATCATGTCGTCCATCTTTATATAGAGTCAATGGTCCAGACTCAAAGTCCCTATGATGGGTCAGGTTCCAAAAATGCAAACAATAGCTTTTCTTTAGACCTTCTATAGTAAATCTCTTTATTTGTAATAGGGAAACATTAGGCTAATATTTATCACTGCTTTACCTCATTGCTCACAGTGGAGTCGTGATGGATCATCTTCTGACTGGAACTGTCGCTCGCTACAGAGGAGCACTTGGCCAAGGCTGCGGCGTGCTGCTCCTTCTCTCGCTGGCGGACGATCTCCTCGCAGCCGAGCCACTCACGCATCGTCTGTTGGTAACACACTCGGACCTGTTTGTCCACCTGGGGGGGAGGGGTCAACCATCAAGGGTCAGTGGCTCCGGTGAAAATGCTTTTGGAAGCAAAGCCACAAACAGAATCGTAGAAACGACAAACCTCCTTCCTCTCAGCTTCTGACATCCCAAACTGGTAGTGACCCAGCAGGAAAGGCCACACCTCTTTACGCAGCGAGGGCTCCACACCACCAAAGTAGACCAGACGCAGCAGCTCCTGCTCCTTGTAGGCCTGAAGGCACAAGACAGGTTCCACATGTCGCTGCTTTCTGACCAATCTTCATCTGCATTATTCTATATCTAATATTCAACTGTACCTTAAAACATCAGCATTAACACTATGACAGATGGAGGCACCATAGTAGCTTTTCACTCTGACATTCATACTAACTGGTGCTGCTATCATAAAAAAAAAAAAAAATCTTGTATGTATAAATATCACTATCACTATTATAACAACCAGTCTGACAGATCTTAAATATGACACCCAAGTGTTCCCTGTCTCTCTCTCTTTCCTCCTCCTCTCTCTCTTCTCTCCCCTCTTTTACACCCACCTCTCCTCTCTTCATAAATGATTAGCATAGTTGTTTACAACAATTAATAGAGTCCTCCTAATTATCCACTCGTCTTTTTTGCTTTAGGACATGTAATGTCAACAGAGCCCTCTCAATGGCAACTGAACATAACCCATAAGTGGAAGAGAGAGATGTATTACATTTTCTAAGCTACCGGAGTAAATATAGAATATTTGGTTGTGAAATATTTTTCATAGAGTCAAACTCTATGTGACTCCGGGTAAATGTGATTAATGTCCATATAAACTGTGGATGTGGACTTTGACGGGTCATTAGTTGCACTTCATGCAAACTGTTGTGAAACTAATGGTGTGAGTCGTTTGATTAGCAGGCGATGAATATGGATGAGACAGTGGAGGAGTGAAAGAGACACGCTAGGAGTGGACATGCGTGTGTGTGTGTGTGTGTGTGTGCGTTTGTGTACAGCATAATGTGAAGTGTTGCATTGTGTTGACCACACTGATGCTTACTGTGCAGTCCTGAAGGAATGTCTTCCACACTTCTGCAGTGAGCCCTTTGTAGGCATCGCACGGCGTGTCGGGTGCCACGATGGTGTGATTGACGAGGGCAGAGAGATGTGTGCGCACAGTGGACAGGTGACGGCAGTATGCCAACCCTAGTTCACAGAACAGTTCATTCATTAGTGTCTCTGCAGAAGCTAAAGGTCATTAAATTCTGATATTTAAGACTTTTCAGGGAGAAATCACGTACAGCCGTAAAATGCCCGAGAGATGATCTGATACTTCATGCTGTCACACAGCAGCTTCAGAGGAGCCCTGCAGGAAGATAGAGCACAGATCATTCTACTGTGCTACTATACTATTCTCTTTATTCTGAAAAGATAATGAAACTATTATTAAACAAAAAATCTAGTTCATTATTCTAGTTATTCATATTGTGTTGAATATATGAGACACTCTATCTAATGTAGACTTAACAATGGTGCTGGGGCTAACCTTTTATTATTCAAATTTTAACCTGCCTTTTTAATAGCCTTCACCCACATTATCTGTCTCATCACCTTATTTTCTCCACACATTCTCATGCCAGTGAGGTAAATGTCAAATAATTGTCTTCTGGGTAATTGCTAGCTTCTTGCATCTTTGCTATGGTTTCCTCGTTACTGTTGAGGATCTCGGGTTTTGGCAGAGCGAGTGGGCAGGCTTCAGCAGTTTACCCGTCATGATCCAACATAACTCGGTCGAGTTAGTGTGTTTATCTCTCACCTCTCATGGTTACAGCCCTTGGGTGTCCCTCCCTCAGAGAAGCTCCCCTGAGAACAAGAGGAACACGAGGCCTTCCTGAGAGTGGGATGCCACATCGTAGCTCCCTGATCCATCAAGTCTGGAGGAGTCACTGCAACACCGGCACACACACACACACACACACACACACACACACACACACACACACACCAGCATTATCATCTTAAGTCATTAGGCTGCGCAGGCTTTCAGAAAACAATTACATTTGCAGTTGGATGATTTGAACTCAGCTGGAAACACTTATGCGTGAGCAGAATTATGCTGAAAGTGCTTCAATTTGTATGAGCGTGATTCCTGTTAGAGCAAAGATGAAACACAAAGAAGACATTGATGCAATATGGAATTAATGCACAATCTGACGGCATGAAGTCATCATTCAATTACAGAATTACAGAGGGAAGGATCAAGTGAGCAATAGCCTCTCTCGGTTCAGTAGCCACATTCGATCACTCAGCTGTCCGCCCATCGCCCATTAAAAGGTTACTGTGTCGTACTGCAGTAAAAAAAGGTTTGACAGAAGGTGGCAGGGAGCGAGCGGGGGCTTTAAGAACGGGACACGTCGATAAACGTTTCCGGAGGTGCAGGGCGTATTAGAAGCAAGGAAATTAAAGCAACGCAAGCCGACAGACGAGCTGAGGTGTGACAGTGTTACAGCTGCTTCCTGTGGGTGAGGGGGATTCTTCAGGGCAGCTGCAGGACCTCTTGGGGACAACCAGGGTCCCCACTTTGGAGGGTGGCTGTCCGCTCGGTTGAAGGGAGTGGGAGGAAGTCAGGTGAGGAGGATGAGTTACAGTCACTGTAACAAACAATGAGCAACATTTTCATGAACACATAACAATCTGGAGAGGGCCATGTACGGTGGAAGTGAGTGACAAACGGATGTTGACCATGAAATGAGCAGAGTTACTTAGTGTGGTCAAGTGAGCTGCTTTTGTGAAATCCAAGACAAGCCAGTTGCCGCTCAAAATGTGATGCTATATGAGGTGTTACAGTACAGGTGTGTTCTTCCTCTTTGGACACTCCAAGATGGCTCACTTGACTCATGCATCCACGACTGGAGCACAGAAAGTAACTGAGCTTGTTTCATTGTCAACATCCGCTGTCACTCACTTCCGTTGAGATGGTGTTTCTGTTGTGGCTGTTGCAGTTGTGATGTAGTTTCTGCATTTGTGTTTTCCATTAATGCACTTGTGTGAGATGGCTCAGCCTCCGTACCCATGGGTGCTACTCGTGTTAACTGGCTTGTGGAGCGAAACTCACCAAACTCTGATTGGCTGTTTGGAAAGAGGATGCGGAAGACATAGTCCGTGGCCTCGTCCTCCTCCTTATCCGAGACTGATTCTGAGGATCCCTGAGGAACTCTATTCCGCAGCTTCGGAAACACCTTCCCCTGCAACGAGAAAATAATGGGTTACTAAAATAATGCCAACAAGAAAAATTGCTAAACCCTTCTAGCCCAGCTAAACCATCCATGTGAATTAAAGATGATAAGTGTCTGTAGGCTGGAGCCTATTAATATTGGCTGAGCGTGTGTGGGAGGTTTTAATTATTCAGCTTAGATGCAGATACAAAGCTATTAACAGTCCGACAAAAACATCCATTCGTTTAAATAGACACTTTGTGTGGTGGAGCAGAGAGAACATTAAGCCGCATATTCATCAGCATCCCTCGAACCCATACTGCAACGAGTCAGCGCATTTATGTTCTAATACAAGTTTTTAAATGGATTTATTGATTTCATTGTGCTCTGGATGTGAAGCCATTACAAAGACCTCCTGCTCTGACCTTTCCCCTCTGGGACCAGAGCGGAGGGTCCAGCTGGCCGTGGGGAAGGAGGCCATTCTCCAGGCAGGAGAGGAACTGGAGCAGGTGTCCTCCCCTGGGGAAGCGCAGTGGAGGTCTCTGGATTCCATCCTGACTGACCAGCACCACCGTCCCCCCACTGTCCACTACAGGAAGTGCACAGGAAATGAATCCTTTATTATCAAACTATTCATGATGACGTATTGCTGGACAATGATTACATTTGTGTGTAAAATGCTGGATTTCAGAATAAAGGCTGGAGTGGACCCACCTTGTTGATGACAGTGCAAGTAAACTATCTCCTCGAGAGGAATCGTCATGGCATAGTCCCAAAACACACTAAGAGACATAAAATCAAAATCAGTCAGGAAAATTAGAATGGCTCTCAGTAGAGTACTTACCTCTGTCAAAGCCCCAACAGTCCCCTTATGAAACCATATTTAAATGAACTAGATCTGGCTTTGTATTTGTATTCCATGTTTATTGTTTATTACTTCACTGTCTTCAATCTTTGACTGCCCTCTTGCTGCTGTAACATTATATAAATATATATATGTTCTTTTTCATCAAGATCCATGAATTATTCTCTGAGAAATCAACGAAAAAAAATATCCAGATCCGAACCAAAATCGAATGAAGTCCTTACCGCATCCTTCCAGCAAGTTTTGTGGACATTTTTTCAGTAGTTTTTGCTTAATCTTGCTTACAAACAAACAAACTGACAAAAACCTAAAATAAAACTGACAGGGGTGAAAATATAACCTCCTCGGTGGAGGTAATAACAACCAATAGGATCAACACCCAACAGTAAGAAACAAATCCATTGGGAATGTTTATGTATTATCTTAATGAATCAAAATGGCATCTCATTTCATGGCTAATAAAAGAAAGTATTGGAGAGCGTGCACACAGATGAGCAGGCGTGGAGCTGCTTACTGCGACTATCCATTTTATTTGGTGAGATAAACCATGCACGAGCACAGGGGCACAACATGGCTGAGAGATGTCTGACAGTGTCTCAGTCAATAAACCTTCTGCTGCTGCTCAAAAGAAGCCTCATCTGATCCGCAGCATTTCCTCTACACACACCGAGCCCCTGGGCCACACACAAACACACTGAATTATTCAGTAATACCCAAGTGTTACACAAGTGTTTTCTTTGTGTTTGAGGAAGCACATCACATGTTAGATATTCTTGGCATGAGGAGGATTACTGATATTATCAAGTGCAGGCTCCGCCGCCACTGCAATCACAGCAATCATAATAATTCTGCACCTGCGCTCGTAGTCCAAGTCTCCAACAGAGCCGTTCATGAGCTGGTTGGGAGTCCACTTCAGGGTCATGATGTCAGCGGTCTGGTGCAGGGAGAGGTAACCGGGGACAGCCTCCATGTCGTCCCTCTGAAACAACAACAACGAGGATGGATGTTTTTCATTAGATGCAAAGAACAGTAAAAGTCAGTATTTGTAAGCCTGAAGCACAGAGGATTGTGTACCTGCACAAATGAACAAAGATATCCCTTTTTTGTAGTTAAAAAAAAAGGATTAGCATGTCCCTGTATTGCTATTTTAGAGCAGGCATGGGAAGTCTGGGATGTGCCAGATTTCTTATTAGCTTTTTTGACATGAATTTAAATGAGTCTAAGAGACATGGGAGGCAGTTTAAACAGGTTAAAATTAGATACTTGCTTGCACATATACAACTAGGATGGCACTCAGGAGAGGGCATAGTTCTGCCAAGGCCCAACAGTCTACTTATGAAACCACATTAAAATTCACTAGACCTGGATTTTCATTTGGATCTGCACCAAATTGCATTAATATTAGCCTATTTTATCTCTTTCATTGAGATCCATTAATTAGAATCAGATAAATCAATGAAAATGTTAAAAAACATCCTATTTGGCAAATTATTGTTTTCCCCAAGATCTGGATCCGCAAAAACAAAAAGTTATTTCTTGGTTCATGCCGCACCCCTCCACAAAATGTCATGGAAATTAATTAAGTAGTTGTGTGCATGCGGACATTGGTAGAACAATCATATTTGTACCTTCTGTACATCGTTTAAATTGAGATATTATTTATAATGAGAGTCACAGTTATGCATGTCTGAGTGTTTAAGAGAACTGAAGCCAGTTACCGGTTGCACGAGCACGTTGTTTTTGCCGAACAGCAAGGTCGCCCTGTTGTTCTGATGCAGTGACTCCACATATTCTCGAGCTGACGGCGAGGGGGAAGGGCGTTCGTCCATGCTGCTGCTGGAGTGCCGCTTCTGGAACTTCCCCAAACGCAGACACACAACACATCATATCAGATCACCAACATCGTGAGCCAGCGGTAAACTGGTGAATGCACTGCACTATGAATAACAGCTGGCAAATCACAACACAGAATATTTTACATGAATAAAGCGAATTCATCTTTCAAATGACTGAAGAAGAGATATAAAATTCATTCATAAGCACCAATGCATCCTCTCTTCTTCTTCATTTTGTGAGTAAATACACAACTGTAAGAAGTACTGTGGTTTGAGATCAGCCAAGTTGACCTATTTCAGTGTTAACTTGAGGACTGAACAAGTGAAGGTCTCAGATCCACTCATTGTGTCTCCTGGGACACATTGTGCTTCACTTCATGTGGTGATATCAGCAGGTCCACTTTCCTCAGACCCACAGGAGAATGGAATTTAAGAAGATACATGACTAAAACTCTGCATATGTGCTAGTAATCATGTACTACACATACACAAGGGGGTGAAATAAACAGAGCGTGCATGGTGGAGTACTGTGTGACCGGATCATGACTTACACACAGTGCAGGCCTCTTGGTGGGAGAGTCCTGCCTGCAGTTGCCACCGTGGATGCGGTGTCTCTGCACCAGCTCGTCAGCGGACGGGTCGGTCCAGAAGTGGTCAGCTGTCTTCATCTTGGTGTACTCCAAAGCACAAGGTCCGACTGTCGGAGGGAAAGAACACAGTCAGTTTCTGCAGACATCAGCTGATGGTTTTGCTAACCAATGATGGGCACTTGATTCTCCTCACAATCAAAATGAAAAGAGAAGGATAAAGAGAGTATGATTTTGGAGCTAGAACCTGCTTTCTTGTCTTGATTATGGTAAATGGTCTTTATTCATGTGGCGCTTTTCTAGTCTTGGTTGACCAGCCAAAGTGCTTTACACTCATTCTCCCTTTCACACACATATTCAAACAGTGCATCTATGTGCAGCACTTTCACTATCACCCATCTGGGTCTGAGGTCTCACAAACCTCAGACCCAGTCCTGGCTTAGCTCCACTGAAACTAACTGTCACTTTCCAATGGTGGGAAGCCAGTGAGGGATCATTTGTTCCTGTTTCTTAGCCTGTTAGAACTATTTCCTTGCAAGTTAACCAATAACGCAAAAAATAAACCAAGAAAAAGACTCTTGTTTGAAAGCATATTTTTTGGTGGCACATATTTCTTGAGTGGACAAAGGGCAGAGGAACCAAATTGCCCTGAAAGAAAGTACAGAGTAGAATAATGTCCTTGTACAGGAGAGAGTGTGTCCGGAAAAAGGCAAAATTCTGCTTTAGACCACCACGATCTCACATTTTGAGCCCAAACCAGGGTGCAGCTCGATGCTCGATGATTGCAATAAATCACACAGATACTTGCTTAATGTGGCACATCATTACCTAACAAAGAGGCAAGGATAGGTCCATCTACAGGGTCCATTAGAACAGCCTCTTTCTCGTAGTATTTACTGGAAGACAAACGTGAGAGGGGGAAATTTGAGAGGACATAGCGTTCTGACAAGACGAACAGCTGGACAGAAGATCATTGGCTCCTCTCACTGTACCTGCTGTTCTCCACCAGGTAGAGAACGATCTTGTCCAGCACCTTTTCAAAAAGAGCCGCCCGGATCCACAGGTTCTTGGCTCCCTGGGGGGTGAGGCCGGGCAGCCGGGGCATCTTACGAAGGCTGTCCTGACTTTGCAAGCTTTGACTTCGTCTGCAGAGCGACAGAGGAAAACACATTCAGCATGTTTTTTTGAAATTTCCATTAAGTAAAACTGCATGTGCTTGAAGCTAATGGCATCAGTGATTCGTGACTCATAAAAGATTATAAACATGAATTATTTAGAAGCTTTTCACAATAAAAAAAATAGTCCTTCGGGTACACGCGGACGGCCGTTTGTTTTCAGTGCTTTCACTGGTACAATCAAACAAGCGTTGATGTGAGCTTTGAAGTCTGGTGCGATGTGTGAGAAGAAACTGGGATGTGTGCGTCCCTCACTTTGTCTCGATGATCTGCTCGAGCTCCTGGGCCTTCCTACACAGCTCCTCAGCAGGGGCAAAGCTTTTCCCCACCTTCATGAAGAGTGCCGCTATCTTGTTGCTGCGCAGAAAACCAGCTGCTCGTCGCCTCAGCCCATGCAGAACACACGCCTCCACTGCAGCTGTTTGGAAACAAACAAACTTTGGTTTGAAAAGAAAAAAATGTTTTTGTCTAAGAGCAAACAACACTGACATTTTGCTAACATGTTAGTAAACACCCGCTTATTTAAACAGCCACCAGAGACAGAGCACCGCTAGCATACATTTGTTTGAGCTCAGTTTCCATCAGGAAAAAAGAATGGCTCAAAACATGAAAACACAGAACAAAAGCTAAAGCATTCCATAGACCTTTTGTGGTCATTTCAGCTGTTGTTTGAAAAAAAATGATATATACACATAAATAAGAACGGCTTTTATTTGTATCACTTGAGGTAAACCTGTCATCTAGTAATATGTCCAACATAATTTACATAACATTTACATTTAATCAAATAAAGGAAAAAGAAAAAGACAATTCAATTGAATTCGCTCCATCAGGACAGTCCACTCAGTGTCAATGTCCAGGGACTTAACCATGAATGTTTACTTCACTTTTCTGGGATACAGTATTTTCACAATTTCTTGTATTTTGTATTTTCATATTTTATCCATTTTATTTTTTTTGTGATTTTTATCTAATTTTCTGAATGGTGTCTCAATGTGCATGATCGCCATTTTTTTAATGAAGCCACACCTTCACGTAATCATTTTTGCATGAGCTTAGATTATCCAGTAAGTCTGTGACAGGATAACACACATTTGCACAATCACCCAGTCGCCCCTCTGCTCTCCTCCCTCTCAGGCCTACGTGGCAGGGCCTGGAGCTGTGTTGACATTTGAGTTCTCTTTCAGGACTAATCCTGCGGCTCTGCTCACATGGGGTCAGGGGGAAGGCTGGGGTTACCATGGCAACCCCCGTTGATGGAGAGCTCGAGGTCTGGGAGAGCTGAGCGGAGGGAGGGATGGCGGCGACTCATCAGCATCACAATCTCTTTCCATCATCCATACTCCCTCAAACGCAGCTTCCCTTCTCTCCTGCCACCATCATCGCTCTGTAAACCTGTCACTGCTCTCACTATCATCTCTGTTTTACTTCAAGCGAGACAATATAAGTGTCATCAGAACCATCTTATCTTTCAGGTGTGGTTTTTTTTTTATTTAATTGATATCTTTTCTACTTTTCAGTTCATCGTTTCTCCTTCCTCTCCCTCCCAGAGTTTTTTTGCCCGTTTTCTCCACATCATGTAGGAGCAGGAAGCTAAATGTCAGAACAAAGCGTAACGTTAACAGGTCTCAGATATAGCTCATCACCATTGCTCTGTCATCGTTACCACTAACTAGTCTCAGATGGCCGAGGAAGATGCAGAGAAATCAGCTCCCAAACCTTCACACCTTATTCACAGCTAATGTCTCGGCTCTAAGACACAGATAACAACTTTAATTCCCAGAGTGCCACAGTGTCTGCACAAACAACCTTCAAACGAAATGAACAGCAGCATCAGTGGTCGTCTCAAAACGATAGTTAGCGTATCGCACGCCCGGGAAATTTGTTTAATCGCCACGGAGAACGTATAGCTAAGAACATGAAGGTGTTAGAGACGCGGGCCGGAGTCTTCCACATACGAGACCATCAACATATTAAGATTCAATGTTTTATCTATCGCAAACAGCAGCGAGCGAGTGCGTAAATGTTCTGTGAGGAAAATGTGCCTCATATCAGCGGGATCAGCCCTTTGTGCTGTCGCTCCTGGTAAAAACAGTAAATTATCTCTAATCATCCTGTATCTGTGGCAACTGAGTGCATTAACACAAAGCCACAGTCGCCTCACTCCACTGAGACCGGCAAAGAGGCACCAACACAAGGTCTTAATATGGACACTTCTGAAAGGATTCATCAATAAGTCAATAAGTTACTGATCAATTCAGCATTTGCATTATTTTTCAGATGTGATCAAATCATACAGCGTCTGCTATGTTCTAATGTAGTTGGATATTGTTCAGGCAACATAAAAACATTTTGTTTTGCCTTTAATTATACTCGGGTGTCTTGTGACGGAGTAAATTATTATTTGACATTTCATAGAAAGAAATATCACTTAATTGCCAAAGCAATCACTAGATTGATCAGTAATTGATGATATAAATCATTCTTAGAAACTTTTATTAAGTTTATTGATCTATAATAATCTAATTTCTTATTATTCAACTTTCATGTGTTTGCTCCTACAGAAGCCGTTTAGGAGAATTGTTCTGATGTGGCACGGCTCATATATACCATAAGAAGCGAGGGCTAGAAATTCAATGAACAGAGCTTCACCAATACAACTGTATCTCACATGTATGTGTTGAGCTACTTTTCATTGATTCACAACTAAATTCGACAGCGGCGAACTGATTTCCTCTCCACAGCGTCTGCAATTTCTCATTTACTCTGCCCGGGCAGCTTATCAAAGTAGCCAAGATGGTGGAGGCTAATTGCTCCCTGGTGAGCTGGCCCAGCTCATCCCCCATCCTCCACTCTCTCAATCACTCAGTCAGTCTGGGCTGTGAACAGACCACAGCTGAAAGAGGACGTGAAGTAACAAGAGCCACTGCAGGGATCACAGGGAGAGTCAGGTGGAGGAGGAGGAGGAGGAGGAGGCTGTCGACAGAGCAGAGCGATGAGAGGGTTCTCCTGAGCTGAACTGCTACGTGTCCACTGGGAGGTACGATAGCAGAAGAGGAAATGATATGGCTCAGTATCACACTGTAATAAGAAATAAAGTCTGTGTTCTGTGACAAATTATTTTCATAACCCTCACAGAGAAAAATAAAGGTATAAAGAGAGGTTTGGACTAAGCTGATTATTGGGTGGGATGGATGTGCAATGTCGTTCTCTTGCGCTGGTTTAATAAGGTTTTCAAGCTGCGCTGCAAATTCTCTGCACACTGTGAAAAGCAGATCAGCTCTGCTTCGACATGAGGAGATCGTGGTCTTACTTCTGTGAAGCTCAACACATAGACTGTGTAATGTACATTATATTGACTGGGAAATGTTTTTCTCCTCACAATATTTAGTTTTATTGCCTCCCCCAAGAGATTATGTTTTCATTGCAGTTTGTCTGTGAGGAAAATCAAACAAAAATAATTAGGACCCATTATATTTTGGCGTGGATCCAGTATTTCTTTCTTACTTTCTTTAATATATCAGTTTTTCCAAGAAAAAATCTGACATGGGGAACTGATATCTGAGTGTGTGACCCTGAAACCAATAATAAGGACCACCAACTTTATTTTGTAGGATTTGTAAGGAGATATACTGAATACCCAGTACATCTTACTGTTGCCAGTCTTTCTATTTGTATAAATGTATAAAATTGTGAATAATTAGCTGTAATTTTTTGTTGGTGTTACTGTTGAAATAAACAGTGGACACCAATATTCTGATGAGTGACTTTATTATGAACAAGATGTTTAGACGAGTTTCTTAGACGCTGTTTAGTTTCTTGTCCAGGCTATGATGTCTTGATAAGGTTAAATCAGAATATGGGTGAAACATCAAACATTTCCTTTGACTCCTGATATGGACATGTATTAGAACAGAAAATATCGATGTGACAATAGTAAGGACTTAACTAAACTAAATTAACTTCTTTTCTATTCTGCTTCATTGTGTTTTTCCATGTTAGATTTACATAGACGACAACATGATGAAGGTTCAAATGAATCAGTAACATATATATATAGTAACTGACAGATAGTAGCACATCGTAAGGTGCTACATGAAATCACATGAAATCTCACAGTAACTCTCATCAGGTAAAAGAAACAACATGGGTGTTGCAGAGTTGTTGAATTTGAAAATTCAAATGAATGAGGGATCCATTTGTATTTTTGATGACTCACCACAAAAAGACACAATATGGCTGCTGTCTTCGTGGACAAATTTCCTGGTCACGGCTTCTTCCATAATCTGCTTCACCTGTCAATGACGGAGCAGATGCTGGATGAGTCACTCATTAATATGCGACTGTCAGTCTCTCTCACACACACACACACACACACACACACACACACACACACACACACACACACACACACACACACACACACACACACACACACACACACACACACACACACACACACACACCATCTGTGATGAATTTGTTGGTGACAGAGTGATACATGTGATTGAGGGAATAATTCTAAAGCACGTCTGGGAATCAGGGATGGACTGGGGGTAAAAAGTTAAGAGGCAGAAGAACACAACAGAGTGGGGGGAGCATGCATGTTAAGTTGCTGGATGAGTCACCAGCTCTACTGGGAAATGGAGGTGGTACATTTGAGGGTGCTTGGGGGGGTGGGGGGCGGTTGTCAAGGCTTCTTCACTGTGACCTGACAGCAGCGACAAAACCAATAGTTAAAGATGACTGATTAATCAATCCCTCCTGTAGCTATGGAGACGCCCCCATGTGTGGGCACCGCTCTGCGATCTGCATGGGGACTATCAACCTCCGAACAGAGTCGTGCAGACGTCTCTAATTTCCTGCTGAGATGTGCCTCTCCACTGTGGCCACGCCACACTGCCAAGTTCATCCTTTTCCCTGTGAGCCAGCTCAGTGTTCATGATGCGCCAGCTGTCAAGCAATATCAGTTTTCACAGTTTGATATTTACAGCTTCATCATAAAATTTTCCAGGAGATAAATTAAAATAAGATCTAATTTCCCACTACGGCTCAATTTTATGGACCAATAATTTTGATATCTGGTTTACTGGCTGATCGCAGATGGATTATAATACCTGTAAATTTCAATGGATGTATTTCATAAAGGGTAATAGTGATAAATAAATGAGATAAAGCATCCATTCATAACAGGGGCATTAGAATTACAATGTCTTTTAAAATGTTAAAGTAATCATTAGTCAGAGGGATGGGCTCTGTCACAGTGTCACACAAGATTAGATTTGTATTGATGCACTGCTGCATTTCAATGTTAATAATAAGATTAGTTTTACCTTTAAATTAAATGATGTAAACATAATTAGTAGCAACAGCTTCCGAGCGAATGTAGCTGAAGAAAAAGTAACAGAGGTTCACTGTGAAATGTAGAACAGTATAAAGTACTATAAAATGGAGAGAATAAAAAATGCAAGTACCTAAAAATTGTACTTGAGCAAAGGTACTTTCTACCACTGATAAATGTGTAATTTATGTATTATGATTTCTTAATGAAGTTAACCAATAACCCCCCCAAAAACCAGATGTGAATATCTGTTTCTGGACAATCCAAAGAGTAATCCAAAGAAAGAGTTCCTCAATTTCACATGAAAACCTTGCTAAAGCAGAGATTTTGAAATGATAGATGTTGTGCCTCAGTATAAATAGTATTATTTCACAATAAATACAACATCATCTTCCCTCATTCCGACTGATATTAACAAACGTGGCCTTTGCACACAGGCACATGAACAGACCTATAGAAAAGCCTGCGTGCGCACACACACACACACACACACACACACACAGGGGACGTATATCCACTGGTTTTCTCTCTGCGTGCACCTGACGCACAAAGAGCTGATTGCAAACTTGAAGCTGCAGACTACTGATATTTTTTCATCTCGGCGACAGATCAGGTCTCTGAGGAATTCATATGGTGAAGTGTCTGAGCACTGACAACCTGTGTGTTTCCATGGAGACGGCACGTGTCGCACAGTGGATCACTTCCGCCTAAGAGGATGCGACAACAACATTCATTCATCTCGGAAACAAACAAAAACAACTGCGGCTCCTTTAACTCCACCAACTCCATCATTTCCATCTCCAGCTTCATTTAGAGACCTAATGTGTTAATATGGTATCGTTCATACACAAAAAGATACAAATCCATAATGGTCAATACATTTTCACTAGACTTTATCGATGTGCGTGACGTGTCAACAGTCATTAATGATGAATCTACTCTAACTAACCAATGCAGCTTGGAGGCATCACAGGGTGATAAAAGATCTTCAGAGTATTTCCAATTAACTCCTGCAACAGCAGAGGCAAGAAATAAGAGGCAGAGAGAAAGCCACATCCATTAACACCCACCCTTCATTATTCATCGTCTGTGTGGCCACTGATGAATGAAGGGAGGAAGACACAGCGTGGAAAAAAAGAAGAGAAATCTTCATCACTGTTATTCATGTGAATCCAGGCGCACACATGGAGCTACAGCTCTGATGTGAGGCTATCTATTTGAATTACGGCTCCATTGTTTGAATGATGATTTAATAATGAACGAGCAGACTATTACATGGCAAGAAGCACAAAATCAATGCAACCACTACACAGTCTCCCCACAGGGTCTATTCAGGCGCTCTTCTGGAGCTTTTGATCGTATCACATTATCTTCCTCTGCACATGAAGTCGCCCGTGTGTCATGGAAATGCAGACGTTCAAAATTTACAGTATCTCTGAGCGCTTTATGGAATTCTTGTTTTAGGAGCCAAAGTAAATATTTAGCCCCTGTTGGTTATTGTTTGTTCAGGCTGCTGATGATTGTTTTATTATAACTTTATGGGTGCAAGGGGTGTGGCTTCTGTTTTCTGCGATATGCGTCACGTTTTGTTTGCCTCACAGCAAGAGGGTTCTCAGTTCGAATCCCAGTTTGGCTGGGGTCTTTCTGTGTGGAGATAAATGTTCTCCCTGTAGGTTTTCTCCAGGTACTCCTGCTTCCTCCCACAGTCCAAAGAAATGCAGATGTTGGAGTTAAGTTAACCGGAGACTCTAAATTGTGTGAATCGGTGTTTTACTTGACGGCCTGTCTAGTGTGTATCCCAGCTCTCGCCCAATGCCAGCTACCCTCCCCAGCCACCATCAAAGACTAAGTTGTATAGAAATTGGATGGATGTAATGGATGGTAATTGCTAGTTAATGCTGCAGATATTTGTTGTATAATAACATCTGGGTAAGGTGGACAATGCCTGTCTAATTTGGTTGGCAGGTTACGGACAAAGACGAGGGCTACTATATATTCTGTTGAATGTTACATTTTGCTTTAAGTTTAAAGCCGCAAAATGCATCTTGGACTCATGCATCCTTTTTTTTTAACATGTCACAGTTAGGAGCCTGCTTAACAGCCTCTTTTTTTTCATGGACAATAGTTAGTAGCTACACTTGTTCCTGTTGGTGGCACAGTTGTGCTCTGGCTTCCTCCCACAGTCCATAAACATGCAGATTAGGGTTAAAGTAATAAAGGATAATACATTTAACGTAGGCATTTGTCTGGCTTATATACTGGTTGCGCTCTCTCCCAATGTCAGCTTTACAGGATAAGGACAATATCATGGTTCAAAGTTCCACGCGGGTCAATGCTGCGAGTTGTAATCGCCTCCTCACTTGTACAGATTGGACGTCAACGAGAAGTGAACGTTTGCCAATGAGACATCGACATATGTGAGACCAGGACCTAACAATAGATGAAGGATGGATGGAGATAGAAAGGGCAAGAGTCAAGTATGAGTGTCGAACAGAAATGTATTTTTTTTTTTTTACGCTTGAGTTTCTGCAGTAAACATATTTAACTCACACAACAGTGATCTCTCTGCAGCCTTATCCTGCAATGTGCATCCACCCTGTTTTCTATCAATGACCATGAATCAGGAAACCTATAAACCAAGTAGAAAACACAGAACAAGACTAGAGGATTATCTCCGTCTCCTCTGTCTGAAACCTTGTGAGACTGGAAAGTAAATGCTTCTGATCCCTGTGGCCTTTGTGTTTTCTACCCCCCCCCCCCCCTCCCCCCCTCCTCTCCTTTGGCAAACACAGATGTGTATTTGCGTTCGAGTGCATGAGTGATATACACAAAGACAGAGGGAGGAGCACAATCAAAGCAAGATAAAGAGAGCGAGGCAGACGGAGATGGGTTCTGTATCAAAGCCGAGGCAAATAGTAAATTTCATCCAAACCAGAAGGTAATTCTGCTGCCACAGGCCTTCCACTCTCTCTGGATACTGACCTATATCCAAGTCTATTTGAGCAGACAGGTGGCACATAACCAGCTGGACCAGGAGAGTGTGAGAACACACAGCATAGAGACGCCATATGGTGGAACCCACGCAAAGTTATAATAATCATAAACTAACGGGAAACCAGCACAAACAACATCTTTCCTCTTCGGGGAAGAGATATCTTTAAAAAAAAAACAGGAAGCAGGTTTAATCATGGGAAGGGTCTGGTCTCTGCTGATAAGACTGCAAACATGACTCAGAGGAAAAACAAATCAGAACAAAGTCTCTACTTTCCTCTTTTCACAAGATCCAGGATGTGATTTTTATGTGTTTGTTTGACAGAATTAAAGTCGTGTTATTTAGGAGGCAATCGGAGGTGAAACTAATAAAAAAAAAGCCGAACAGGTTAGAAGAGTGAGGGGAAAAGAAATGAGTATAACCTTGTCTGAGCCAGTAAAACTAATATTGATGTTGCTCTGCTTCAATGAGCTTTTGACTCAGACCAACAGCAGTGGAAGAGGAAAGCTGTGACACTGTGAATGTAAATGTTAAATGAAGTGTTGGTGATATTGAGAAAACCTTCCTTGAACAAACAGTGAGAAACAGAAAACTCATGTGAAAAGCTTCACGTCACTGTAGAACAATGGAGACACAATGGAGTGGCACACAATCTGATCTTCAGCTTTCCTTTCACAGTGAATTAACTACTATCTAATATATTGCTTTAACTATAAATACTCAATATCTTAATCACTATGGAAACTTGAATGTGTTTTACAGCACCAGCTATAAGTTCCAACCATATCACTGCAAACATAAACCATAAGAATCAAACTTAACCTGACTAGTTACCGTGTGTTTATTACATGTACAATATGTAACTTCGGCCGCTAAGCGTCTCTCGATCAAAACAATAACAAAAGACCTAGTTTGATGATGTCGTGAAGCAGCAAGGGATCATGGGAGTTGTTGTCTGTATTCATGTTTTATTCACGATACAAACTGTGTATAGCTCCTATAATGTTATGTGAATTAATTGCATTTGTCTTAATGTTGGATTTTATGTTGCTTTTCTTTACAAATCCTAATACAATCAGACATTAGAAGTTAACAAATTACTCCTCAGTCATTCTTCTTCCCCGTATCAGATCTTAGCATCAGCCCCATTTTCCTTCACGTGAAACAATGACAGGCTTATGTGACCTTTCCAAACAGTCAGTGATGTGCCAGAGATCTTTGTCACTAATTGTGTGTCATTTTGCAAACAATGGACCATGAACACCTCCTGTAAAAAGCTCTTCATCCACAGGGATGAACAGCTCTTCATTAAAGGTAGTGATGTTTGACTCGATCTCTGCTGAACTCAGGTCATCTCATGTGTGTCACTTTAAATAATGAAGTGTTGAAAACACAAATAAACAAACCTCCAGAGCCCACACAAAAACACACACACACACGTTTGTACTTATATCTTAGTGAGGACCCTAACCCTATTGACATAATACATTCCCTAGCCCCTTACCCTAACCTTAACATGCCCAACCATAACTGTAACCTAATTCTAACCCTAAAACCAAATCTTAACCCTCAAACAGCCCATTGATAAAGTGAGGACAGGTCAAGATGTCTTTCCTTTCCAAACATGTCCTCACTCTGTAGGGTCTTCGCTTTAAATGGTCCTCACAAAGAAGTACAGAAACACACACACACACACACAATCATGTCTCCATGACTTCAGAGGACATTACTTTGACTTGCATTGATTTCATGGCGACTTACTCTAACCTTAGTTATAGTTAATACTTACCAAAACATAACCTTAACCTAAGCCTAACCTAAACCTAACCCTAACCCTAATCTAACCAAACATAACCTAAATCTAAACAACCCTAACCCCAAAGCATGTATCCACCTTGATGATTTGCATTATTGGGACATGCTTTTAGTCCACATAAGAAAGACAGGACCCCATAATGTGACTGTGTAAACAGGTTTAGGTCCCTACAACATCTGTAATACCTGAGCCACACACAGTCTGTGTGTTGGCAGAGAGATGATGGTGGTTTGCTCTGGTGCCATAAACACCACCAACACAGACTATCTGTTTCCTTCTCCACCACCATGACTGAGCTGCTGCACCAACACTCGCACTGACAACAAAGAACATATTAAACACATTCTAACATATGATTCTAACCCATTCAGCTGCACTGAATCTCTGCTGTTCTTCTTGTATCTAGTGCAACCTTGTGTTCTGGTCTTTGTGGTAAAGATGAGCACTCGCACATGTTATGGATCATGTGGAACTAGCCTGTGCGTGTGCACGTTGAACTGCGCTGGTTCACATGAAGCATAGTGTTTGTTTTTCCAACTCGATAAAAACACCCACCTCCTTCTTGACGGTGCGCAGCAGCTTCTGACGAGTCTCTGTCTCTGGAACACAGTCACATACAGTTCTTAACAGTCTGACTCCGTCTGATCACCACGACAAAACAGACATTTACAGATATACATGTTTATAAATGTGTGTTTTTGTTCCCACCTGCCATGATTGTTGCCATGGATCCTGTCTCCAGCCTGTGAGCAGGTCCCCTCCCATCAGCTGAGTGGCGCTTGTTCTCAGAGATGTGGCTCACGACTACACCTCCGCTTTACACCCGCCCCTTAAAGACACACACACACACACACACACACACACACACACACACACACACACACACACACACACACACACACACGCACACACTTTCTCTTTCTTTGCAAAATATATTTCTTACAACAATGCTATATCCTCACATATACTCTGCTATTAAATTATAATATTAATAAAAACACTGATGTTTATTTCACAGTAATAACTTGATGTGTTATTTTCCCACTGAAATCATTCTATGGATATATGTATGTATATATTCCTGAGCTGAAAACAAGCATGTGCTCAGAAGAGGTGGATGTCAGAGTTTGAGTTGAATTTCCCTGACATGGAAATGTTTTGTCTTCACGCCACCTTGTGGTCAAGATACAGAAACACTTTTTGGCCTGCCAGATGAGGTATCTGCAAATACAGTAACATTTCTTTTCTTTTTTTTCTGACCTTCCATTTGGTTAAGATAAGATAATATAAGATAAGATAAAATGAGTTAAGATTAAATTAGATGGGAGGGGATGAGCTGAGTTAAATTCAGCACCTTTGAAGAAAACTGTATAAAAGCGCAAAATTATAAATCTACAATAACATTTAACCGTTTTCTTTTATGACACACATGATTCTAACTATACCCCTAATACACACAGATAACTTGTGATTTGTTATTCCCTAATGCCCTAGACACAAAAACAATCAATGTGTCCATATGGATTATAATTTCCAGGGTTCTATAGAAATATGGAAACAAGTTTTCACACTTGTGTGTAGCATATGAGTGTGATCATGTTCAAGAAAAACACAGTGTGAGTCAGCTGGAGTAAGTCGGGAGGCTTCAGTGCACCAGAGTCCTGGGGCTGTAAGTCCAGCTCTGCCTGGAGGACAGAGCTGTCAGGTAGATCAGGTGGAGAGCGTGATAACACAAGATGACAGACTCAGAGGAGCAGGGCTCCATAAAGCTCTCATCATGTCTCCTTTTTAATACTGGTAAAATTCTCAAGTTGTCAAGATATGATTCTTGATTCTTGTCCTAAACACTCTAAATCTCAGAATCACACATTAAGACCTGGACCACATTAACACCTATATATATATATATGCCAAATAATTCTACACATGATTGTCTGGCTATAATAATTCATTTATTGTAGATATTAATTATGACATTTACTATGATATGTGTATATTTTGTATTGCTGATAACTTGTGATACATCACGTGAGTTGGTCAAAATAGATTGTGGGTATTTAAGATATAAGAGTTTGAGTTTCTCCTATTTTCAAAAAGTTCTTATAGTTGAAATGCAAAAGAAAAAAGGAAGTGCTCTGACAAATTTAATAATTTATTTGTCATAAAATATTGTCAAAAAATACAGTTCTTTTTCTGCGTCTGCACCAAAAAGTAATGGGTTCTTCTTCTCAGACCCAGGTCCCATCCCACATCAAGTGTGAAAAAGATAGTTTTTGCATAACCCCGTAAACAAATAAATAAACCAACAAACAGTGAAAACAGTTACTAGCCTAGTCATACATTCAGTTATGATTTGAGAATATTTTTTTATATTTTTAAAATATGACTTTAAAATACAAAACAGCAGTCTATTAGCAGTGTCTATCTGAGAGGACGCTTCAGTGATAATAATCTTCAGTTCATTATAACGTCTGTGCCTTGGTCCCTTTTTCCCTCCTCTGTTTTCCTCACAGTCATTCTTTTCATTCCAGGATTCCCTCAGTGGGATGACTCACAGCTTTGCAGTGGCTTTAGATAATCTGAAGTAATAACATGTCTTGTTAAATGCCACACCAGGACTTCTGCCTGAGTAAGCAGCATCGCCAGAGCCCCTCACCAGCTTCCCATCGGTTGTTTGGTGAAAAGAAAATCAACATTATTTATACGTGTGTGTGTATTTGTCTGTTCAAGGCTCATAAACAACAGCATTTACTTACAGAAATGAGAGAAGTCAACATTCAGCAAAAAAACACGATTATCGAAGTGATGCCGTCACATGTCAGCAGGGGGTCATTCATGAGATGATCATTATTATATTGTATTATTATTACATATTAGATCTTTATTAGATCAAATGTATATATACACTTTTATACCGAGTTTGCAACACAAATAAAACATTTTTAATTTTCTATTTCATTGAAGCGACTGCTGAATGCAAATTACAACAAATAAACTGGGCCAATAAAATGCATAGAAAATATTCCTCAATGAAACATTTTCAAAGGTGCTTCAAATGAAACCAGTCACCAGTTTAGAAATAATAATCCTGTGTCGTATCCGTGTCTGTTTGCCTGTCAGCAGAGTCTGTGTGCAGGGCCAACATGCACATGTCCGTGTGTGATTGGAGTCGACGTGCTCCATCAGGCACCAGGGCATGTGACGGAGGCTCCTGTCAGTCTGATGTTCTTCTGCCTGCGTGTGCCAATGCAGATTGACAGGATTGTATGTTGGAGAAGGCCAGTGCTATATGGTTTGTTGTTATGTTGCTTTTGGCCCCTGGGGGCCCCCCACTGCACCTCAGCTGAGCAACCAACCTTTCTCCGATGGCTGGTTGTTTACTCTGCACCAGCTCTGGCAATGAGAAGACATGTTGAATGAGGAGGAATCTGAAGAATGAAAATAAGAGAAATGCATCATGCACATGTAAACTCATTGTTTCAGTGAATGAGGTGAGCAGAAGCAGAAAGTTATCAGACAAACCATCTGCGTTTCAACATTTCCCAGCTTCAGTCAGACGACAAGTCATGTGACACCGTGCCAGACAGTTTGGCTGCTTTTAAGAGACGGTCGTGTGATGGTGCTGGATGTCTCCTGTCCCATCTCTGTGTCATATCCATTTCCCAGAGTAACTTCATTTGATGCACTCTCTCCGCTCACAGACCTGCACCACTCTCACTCGCCCTCTCACTCTCAAGTTAGCAGCCTTTTCAAACTGCCACGCTCTAAAAGCCGTGGATTTGATTACAAAGTCTTTTGATTAGGTTTTCTTAATGATTGCAGTTAAGCTTCTATTCTGCTGTCTTCGCCAAACTTTATTAAAATAGAATCCGGAAGTCAAGAGGACTCAAGGTGTTATTTATAAATGTGTGTGTCAAACTTCAGCAAGTTCAAACACACTCTCTTTGAACATTGTCTTCACCTTGTGCTTGTTTTCAATTGTTTTATTTCTTTATCATTACTTTTATAATGGGTCTACACCATAGAGATAAGTGACATTACTTGACTTAACATTGAAAATAAAAACTGTAAATAAAGATATGAAGATGTAAACTGAACACGTTGGAGAACATGTTTAACATTAAAGTGCAGGCAGCATGAAGAAGCAGTACAAGATCATATTATAGGTTTGAAAGCTCCTGTAGAGCTGCTAAACTGACCTCTTGTAACAATGCTTTTTTAACAATATGGTTTTTTTTCATGTATTATTAAAATTGTATGGAATCTCAAATTCCTTGTTAGATATCTCACAATGTGATTTCCTATTAGTCTTATATTACACTGCAGAGCCAGAAATCATTGATCTAACACATTCTGTGATCATCATGTGAATAATCAGCTCTGTCATGTAATTGTTATCAAAGTATGATGAACAGTAGACATACATCTGGAAAGCCATTACTGTCATACTAGTCTAAACTTTGTTGGGCATAATTCATTAGTCATAATTTTACTGCCAGAGATGAGACATCAGAGGACTGGCAGCCTTAAGAAGCAACTAAGGCTTTAGCAGTTTTCATACAATGATGGATTGAATAGTGTAAGAACTCATTATAAATTAACTCTAATATATTCCACAATATCAATTTCTCAGTAGAGATGACCTCAACTCGTATTTACTACTACTTATATACAATTATTATAATACATTATTATTATTATTAATAATATATATTATTTATATATATTTATTTCAATCCAGTGGTCCTCAACCTCGAAGAGGAGCCCCCTCCAAAGCCTCACAACATAAATCTGAGATGAACTTATTGAAGGATCAGATCTACAGGTTTAATGTTTATTAATGTATCACTGTGAAATGTTTATTTTAATGTAGAATACTTCTTCAAACACACAAGAAACAACATATTTGTAATATAAAAACTAAATATATTCATCTAAAATGTAATTGGGCACACTATAAAGTAAATACTCAAAGTGGAAAGTCTGAATGGATCAGATAATAATGATAATACTGTGTGTAAGTTTCACTAGAAGGATAAAAAGTTGATTTCAGCAAATGAAGCACAGTGTGATGAAGAACTGAAATAAATCGAATGTTTTCTGTGCTGGACAACCTGTTGCTTTAATGGGGGAAAAAATCATTATGTTCTACAAGAAGCTCATAGATGAAGGGATGTAGATTAAAGAATAACTGTCAACAAGTTGTTTCAGCTGCTGTGAACTCACTGAGAATCTATTCAGTCCAACCCCCTGTAAAAACTACAAGTGCACTACGAAGAGATCCATGTTATTGATCAGCAATAACACAATCGATTTAGAGCCTCTCGATCAGCCGGAGCTCAGTGTTAAAAGCTTTAGTTGGTAAAAGCAGAGAAGCTGTGATGTGTCGCCACTGAGAGGTACATCTCTAATCTTTACTATCACCCAACTCCTCCCACTGCTCCCTGTCATCTGTGCAGGAGCAACCTCCTCCTCCTCCTCCTCCACCTCCTCTGTGGAGCTGCTCCTCTCTCTGACTTTTCACAGTCCGATGGCCCGACAGGACTCAGCGGTCATGGCCGGCACTCTGACCCACCAGGGCTCCCCTAACCCGGGCTACAGCCCCAACAACAACGCCGTCCCGGTGCCGGCCATCACGCAGACGGACTCCAGGGACAAATGGAGCAAAAAGATGGATTTCCTCTTGTCTGTCATTGGCTTTGCGGTGGACCTGGGGAATGTTTGGAGGTTTCCTTACGTATGTTATCAAAACGGTGGTGGTGAGTTGTGTCCAGAGACGTATTTGAAAAGTTAAGTTTTGTTTAACTAGGAGTCTTCTGCGTGGAGATATTTGGTTTAAAAATAATGTTTTTAAATCGATCAAATCTCAGAATTTATGATCGAAATTATTTAAAATAGATAATTTAAAAAAAACTGTCCATGGTGCTGAAATGTGCGTCTGTTCACGTCACAATCAAAGTTCACTAAAAAGTTCACTTTCCCACATTTCCTGTGACACAGCATCTAATTTGATCTGATCACTTTTTTTTAGCAATGGTCCAGAAAACTGTGTTTTTTATGGTGGGTCTTTACTTTCTGCACTTATTGGCAGTCGTTATGCATTTTATTGGGAATACATTGTACTTTACTTGTACATCAGCAACTGAGTGGTTACATCACAGCAGCCAATCGTGTTGTTAGAGGAGACCACTCAAATTACATAAAGGGGTCAAAGGACAAGATTCAAACGACGAAAAAGAAAATTAAACATATGACTACTGGACTGAAAAGCATGAGCAGACATTTAAAGAAGATTGAAAAACTGAAAAAAAAAGTGCAGACTTTTTAATTTGATAAAAAAAATAGAGTATGTGCTACAGAAGTGGGTCAATTTGTATTTTTTTAAAGAAAATATTAATTGTACTATGTCTCTGTTTTGAATAAAAAAACTGTGCAGACTTTATCATTTTATAGGAAAATAGAGTATGTGTTGCAGAAGTGAGTTCATTTCTATTTTTCAAAAAAATATTAATTGTACCATGTCTCTGTTCTGTTAAAATAAAGATTTTGACTTGTACACCCCCCATTTGAATTTAAATATCCTCTAAATATTTTATACAACGATTAAATCAAGAAAATGAGGCCAATGAACAGTACATTTATTTAACATTTTTATAAAAATGTCACACTTTAAATCAGACTCGAGCTCTGTGAAATCCTCATCCTTGCATTTTATGACATAGCATGTGAGCTGATGCATTTCTGTGCAGGGGCTTTCCTCATTCCCTACATTTTGATGGCCATCTTCGGTGGTGTGCCGCTCTTCTACATGGAGCTGGCACTGGGGCAGTTCCACAGAACCGGAGCCATATCCATATGGAAACACATCTGTCCTATTTTCAAAGGTAAGGCCTCGAGCTGCAATGATGCTCAAAATGCACGTCCATATATCCAGTTGCTTTGGCAAATCTGAGGCTTAAAATCCAACTGCTTACAGGCTTGTTTTAATCTTTTATCCCCAACTTTCTGCTCTCTTTCAGGTATTGGATATGCCATCTGCATCATCGCTCTGTACGTGTCCTTCTACTACAACACCATCATCGCCTGGGCCCTCTTCTACTTCTACTCCTCTTTCAGCAGCATCTTGCCTTGGACAAACTGCGACAACGTGTGGAACACCCCAGACTGCACCAACTACTTTGGCGTAGACAACGTCACCTGGACAAATTCCTCCAGGTCTCCCGCAGAGGAATTTTACACGTAAGTGCATGTAAGTGTGAGTAACAGAAACCGCATGTATAAATAGCTTTACAGTAACACTCCACACAGTTATCGTCCACTGGGGGTTTTGTAGGATAAATGTTATTTTGGCCTCGGAACACTTGATGTTTTATGTTTCATCTCAACAGGAGGAACGTTCTTGAGATCCACAAGTCCACAGGGCTGGAAAACGTCGGGGGTGTTCGCTGGCAGTTGATGCTCTGCCTTTTCCTCATTTTCACCATCGTGTACTTCAGCCTGTGGAAGGGCGTGAAGACATCAGGAAAGGTGGAAAACAGCAGTTGCTCAAAAACCATAATGATATAGAAGATCTCATTTCTCTCGTCTCTTCCTGATATACCTCTTTCTTCCACATCAGGTAGTGTGGGTGACCGCCACTTTACCCTACATCGTGCTTTTCATCCTCCTGATTCGAGGAGCCACTCTGCCAGGAGCCTGGAGAGGTGTGGTGTTTTACCTGAAGCCCCAGTGGGGGAAGCTCCTGGAGACCAGTGTGAGTTGTACACTGTCGGTTCATCAGAAAAAGACACGATTCAATCATTTCTAACAAGAAAAGTATGATCAGGACCCATATGAATGTGTAAATACATATAGACTGATATAGATAAAATACTATATTGGTAAAATTTCAAAATTAATATCGATAAATAATGGAATGATTTAAAATGATGAATTGAACAAGCTTGGTTTGCCTCAGGTAAAGAGAAAAAGTTGATTTCACAACAAAGTTATTATATATTATTATTTCAATATGTTTTATTTGATCAAATCATTCCGGTTACACATGACAGATGTTTTTTATGCTTTTATTTTCTCAGCTACTTCTTAGTAATTAACATCATTAACAGACAACTTATCTCTTTTCTGATCTATTTCATTTAGAGAGTTTTCACATAAGTGCAGATTTATGATTAATACAAAATTTAAATGGAATAAAATGCTTAATTTCACTGCTTATATTTTCCAAAGAGGAAGAAATCTGTAAGACAAAATGAAATACCCCTTAAATGCATGGGCCTGAGTTTCTTTACTGGTCCTGATGAGTAATAACTTGTTGAATCAACACATCTGGAACTTCCAAGAGTCAGTAGTTTAATATAGTGTACACATTTATTTATATCTACCCACTTGTCCCTTTATAGTTTTTTTTTTTTTTAGATCCATGAAACACCCTTATCTTCCTCTTGTTTGCTAAACACAGCGAGTGCTCTGGTCGGATGAGAATATGGATGAGACGAAATGAGATGCATAAATAAGCCACAGAGCGGCATAATAAGATGCATAATTGGTTTAGATTTTCTGCCCATTAACAAAGGCCTCGCTTTCTGTCTCACTCACCAACATCCACGCTGTCCCCTTCTCTTTAATGCCAAGTGCGTGCTGCTCTTCAGATCTCGCTGCGTACAGCTGTGCAGCAGCGATGGCTCAGACAACACAGCTCTGTTTGCTAAATTATATTCAAGGGGCTCCGAGCGCTAATAAGAGAAGTAAGTAAAGGATCACTGGACGATGTTAAATCACAGAGAGGAGAGGCAGACATTTATATTTTTGTGCTGTGACAAATGCATAGCAATTTCAGTTGCAGTTAGAGTCCCAGATATTGAGGTCTCCATCTTTTTTGCCTTCTCCAGGTGTGGGTGGATGCTGCAGCTCAGATATTCTTCTCTCTGGGGCCAGGGTTCGGGGTCCTGCTGGCTCTCTCCAGCTACAACCCTTTCACTAATAACTGCTATCGGTAAGAACTGCCACGCAACATCCAGGGATCAATGACACACTAACTCGTGAAAACCAATGTTTGTTGCATGAAAAGTCCTTGATAAGCAGAGGCTGGTTAATAAATATATCAGAAAAGTACATTTCATCGGCAACATACCTACAAATTTCTTCGTTAATCATCTTAATGTGAAGTGCTTTCGGAAAAACAGGTAACAGATCCAGTTGTTTGCAGCTGGAGAAGAAGGTTTTTCACACAGATGTTTATTTATTCATGTATAAACTTTCATAAATGTATTTGGATCAGATACATATCTTATACATATGAAAATGTTCTGTTAGCAGCTCATTTTAAAAGCTGGCAAAAAATGTATTATCTGATATATTTGCAATAAATATTTGTTACCTTACAGTAGCTGAAAGTAGCTAACCCTAACCCTACTTCTGGAGATAGACAGTAATTACTCCATCACTGTTAACATTGGTGTGATAGTTTTATATCTGGAATAAACACACATCACACATGCTTCAGTGGAGGGCAGCTCATTAGTGTTGTTGCAGGTTGTCTGTGGTTGCTAACAGCACTGTTTTCATGTCTTCGCACAAAGATAACAAAGCTGAAGAGAGTCTCAAAATGAATCCATTAGAAATAGGTCAGAGAGGTCAGCGGGCTACTGACTGGTTTTCACTGCAGACAACACTACACTGGAAGAGCAGCTCTGAAAGAAATGAAAACAACCTGACGAGTACAGGGAGTGTCGTGCTGCATGTCCTTTAACAGGGTGTATTTCCCTCCTCAACAGTGACGCCATCGTGACAAGTTTGGTGAACTGTCTGACCAGCTTCGTGTCCGGGTTCGTGATCTTCACAGTGCTGGGCTACATGGCAGAGATGAGGAAGGTGGAGGTCGAGGATGTAGCCAGGGATAAAGGTCAGGGAGAGAAAGAAAATCAAATCACGACAAGAAAAAAACTCGATAAATAATACTCACCCTGATCTTTTCGTGCTCTCCAGGACCAAGTTTACTCTTCATCACATACCCGGAGGCCATCGCAAACATGATGGGATCAACCTTCTTCGCCATCATCTTCTTCGTGATGATGATCACGCTGGGACTGGATAGCACTGTACGAACTGTCAAACGAGTACATGGCGGACACAGGGTCACTTTATGCCTCACTGAAAATGATCAATAAATATGTAAATATTAAATATGTAAGATCACATTGTAATAAATATGTTGAATTTATTACAATTTGTTACATATCAGGTCACACATTACATTACACCGTATTAAATGCTTTTCACATCTTCAACAATACAAATAGATACATATCATTCATTTTTATACAATACTGACATAAAATAACCAAATCAACTGTGATATACGTACATGCAGAACAATTCAACCTTGATTTTCTAATGTTGTAACATCAGGTAATGACTGTCCCTGTATGTTCCAGTTTGGTGGGCTGGAGGCGATCATCACCGCTGTGTTGGATGAATACCCGGATCATTTCTCAAACAGACGGGAACTTTTTGTTCTGGGCTTGGTCATTGTCTGCTTTATGGGCTCTCTGAGCACCCTTACAAATGTAAGTGTTCCCACATTTGAAATAAGTTAACCAACAAGGACATAATTCAACCCCTCAGGATTACAAAAGCTTATTTCCAAGCACATTTACCTGAACCTTTACGTGGATCTGGATACAGTGATGCATTGTAGTCAATAAAAAAACCTGAGATCTGCGGTGTGTTGCTCACCTGGACAAAAACGACATGTTATTGACAGGGTGGTGCGTATGTGGTGAAGCTGCTGGAGGAGTTTGGAGTCGGATGCTCTATTATTGCTGTGGGTTTCCTTGAGGCCATTGCAGTTTCCTGGTTCTACGGTAAAAAAGAGATTATTATTGATTGAGTCAAATATATTGTTGATTCAAAACATTAATACAGTTGGTGACTGATGTTTACTCGTGCTGGTTTCAGGCATCCAGAGATTCAGCAGGGATGTTGAGGCCATGTTGGGCAAAGCTCCGGGTTTATTCTGGAAGGTGTGCTGGGTCGCCATCAGTCCTGCATTTCTGGCGGTAAGAGGTCAAATGGTCTGAGCTACACACTGGATATTAATGTCTACAATGGTAACATATTTATATATTATATATCATATATCAACATATCATCCTTTAAATCAAATAACTATTATTTGTTAAAATCATCCAGAGATAAACCAAGACATGAGAGGAAGCTCTGGACCAGTGACGGTGCAGACAGCTAACAGCTTCTTCTCTACGAGAAATGTCCTCCTCAAAACATAATTTTTCATTTTCCTTCAGAATGTATATTGCAAAACTCTTGGACAAATGTCAATTTCCCATCTCAACACACAGTCTCATATCCCTGGTTCTCATTTGCATCCAGCTCCCAGGTTGTGTTTCTGTTGACATTTTGCAATATTATATTTCTTTTTTAATATATGCAAGTGTGATAGATATATTACCCGTTCCCGATATTATTTATGATGCCCTAGTGTAAAAGCTACATTAGCACATATTCAAAATGTCACGTGTCCCAACTGTTCCCAGTACATCATAGTGAGCTCCCTGCTGAAGGCGCCGCCGCTCACACTGTTTGATTACAAGTACCCGGACTGGAGCATCATAGTGGGATACCTCATTGGCTTCTCGTCCTTCATGTGGATCCCCATCTACATGGTCTACAAGCTGGTGTGGACCCCTGGATCCCTCAAACAGGTCAGCAGACTGAAGAGAGGGAGGACACAGTTAACTTCCTGAAACATTTTCTTTTAAACTAACCTTTAACCTTGTCCTCCTTTGATGGCGCTGTCCTCCACAGAGGTTGGCGGTGTGTCTGAGACCGGAGAGGACCATACCAGACATCCACGCTGACAGCCTCAACATGGCCTCTGTGCCATAGGAAGAAAGAAACACCTCAACACACGTAAAACACACACACACCCGTTCACACCACAGTTTTGAATTTACAAGCCTGAACACGGTCGGACATCATGACTGTTGCCTGCTTATGATGTCAATGTTCACTCTGTAAAATGGTAAATGCTGCTAAATTTGTCATGACTAATACGAGGAAGTGAGATGTTCATATCTGTGTGACTCAGATTAACCGACAGTCTGTCACCACGGTAGTTTACAGCTTTCACATGCTGCCATTTTCAAAGTGTTGCATTCTCGTGGTTGTAGGAGTCAATGGTCAATGGTTGAGTGAGTTAACTCTTCCCTTGATCAGCTGTATTTATCTCACATGAACATGATGCCAAGGAAAATAAAAACATGTATTTCTGTATGTTAGTGACACTCAGCACATCGTTTCTATTGCATGGAGCCGTTTCTCTTAAGTTTGATCATTTCTGTACATTGTGAAAGATTCATGAGACCTGCTCTGTGCAGTAACAGTGTTGCTAACGCAGCCACTAAACATATCATGGGAGAAGTGTTTTGCATGTAATGACATTTAATTAAATGTATTCCTCAGTGGGTGGTTTTTCCACATGGATCATCACATATTCTACGACATGTCAGTTAATGTTTTATTTTCTTTTGCTCAGCCCACGAGGACAGATAATAAATGGGACCAAATCTAAACCAGGTTATCAGTAAATTAAATATTTTTTGTCAATGCTGTATTTTATATTTATACAGTAGATCTGTAACACTGTGCTTGCATTTGCATTTATATCTGCTAAAATGTACTGTTTTTCCCTACAAGTGTTTGTAATGGAGGTAAGTGAGGCGCTCAGACAAAGACCATGTTCAATCTTCTTATTCTAATGATAGCATATTATTTTTACATATAGAAAGTAGATAATTGGGGTTGTGTAAAGCTCACCTGGTAGAGCTGCTGCCCCATTGAGGCTAGGCCTCACTCGTAGCGGCCCGGGTTCGATTCCGACCCGCGGTCCTGTGCTGCATGTCTTCCCCCACTTCCTGTCTGCCCCCTTCACAGCTTGCTCTCTGTCCTCTCCAGATAAAAAAATTATAAAAGCCCCCAAAAATTAATAAATACAGAAAGTAGATGATTTACACTCACATGTGATAGTAATTTTCAATAAGTGCAACTGTTGTGTGTTACCATCATTTTTAAAATTCAATTGTTCTTCATCTGATGCTTCATTTAACTCCAGAGAGACTGTTTTTGCCTTAACTTGCCTAAATATCACACTGTATGTATGAAACTTGTGAAGGTTGTATTGATATTTATTGATACTGTGCCTCTCCACACAATGTTCTCACTCTCTAACTGAAGATGGATCAATGGTCTTTGCAGATATACAGTTCACATTAATCTTAGTCACCTATGTTAACTTAATCTAAACTAGAATGGCACTCACTGGAGTGTATACTTCCGCCAAGGCTCTACAGTCCCCTTATGAATACACATTGTAAATTTTAATTGACTAGATCCGGATATTTATTTGGATCTGCATCTAAATATTTTCTTCCTCGGGATCCTTGAATTATTCTCTGTGAAATCAAGGAAAATGTTGAAAAACGCCTTATCTCACAATGCTAAACAAATTGAAAAAAAAATCCAGATCCACACCAAAATTGTATGAGTTCTCCTCTGATGCACACTGCATCCCTCCACCCAGTTTGGTGGTAATCCGTCCAGTAGTTTGTGTGTAATCTTGCTCACAAACCAACAAACAATTGAACAGGGGTGAAACCCATAACGTCCTTGGCGGAGGTAAAAAAGAGTTTTACACTTTGTTTATATTCAGAGAATAATGTGGTGAGTGTGAAGTCAGTCCTCTTCAACATGGTGTCTGTGGTGAGATGTGTATAAATTAATTACAGTATAAATTGCCAATTTCATATTTGTGCTTCTTTCCAATTCCAAAGTTTAAACACGAGTATAAACAAACACACAAGAAGAACAATATTTAAAGCAGTTGAATTCCACTCTCTGGAAGAAAAAAAAAAGCAGGAAACCAGATATGAGACGTGTTGTTATAAATCTCCATACAGTGGTTGTCATGTCTTTGTAAAGGTCCTTGGTTGCTGCTGCTCACCTCCATTAGATTTTCTAATTAACAAGCTAATTTGCAACATCCAGAATCCATCAACATCCAAGGGGGAGAGAGAGAGAGCAGCCTCTACCTTCAAATGCTCACAGCGCCCTTCAGATCTTTACTTATTCAACTGTGTGTGTGTGTGTGTGTGTGTGTGTGTGTGTGTGTGTGTGTGTGTGTGTGTTCAAGGACGACAGGTATGATGAACGTATGCGGGAGTGGAGCAGACGGCGGTTTGGAGCATATGATTCCCCGCTGAGCTGCTGGTTGATAGACGCGCACATCAAAGCTCTTTTGTGTCAGTGACTGCTATTGAAGTAGAGAACAGGCAAACACAGGAGACACATAAAAGAGACGCTGATAAATGGAGGACGTCTCCTCTACCTGACAGGAGCAGCTCTCCATACAGGGAAACGCTTTTATTATCACCCAGTCAATTAGGACCCAAGAGTCCATTTGGAATATACAGAATATGGTGAGTGTTGGACAAAATTCACATGCTGCTATACATTTGAGACTTGGGGGCAAAATTTTACTTTGAAACCATGTTTGGTTTAATATTCACTTCAATATGAATCCACAGGTTGTTAATCTCTGACTTTCTGTCTTCCAACAAGTGTTTCATGTGTCGTACTGAGTTTTACACATGACTCAGGCTTCACATGATGTGGCGTCTCCCTGATCTGAAGACCCACTAAAGACAAAAAAACTAACATATTTACTCCAAACATCCAACAAATATCTGATCAACTTAAATAGAAGATGTGCACATTATATATAATAATAACGTATCACAGGCATTTCGAAAATATATATAGGCCAAAGAAACACAAGGCAGAATATTAAAAAGAGACACTATATATAGTCTCTCTATCGAGTAAACCCACATTTCATCCTTCTTCAGCAGAATTCAATCCCAACACCATCCTATTTAACATTGTAACATTATTATTCATCTTCTCCTAACAAACAAAAAATAAACAAATAAATAAATGAAAACAAAACCAAGTTGATCACGTTTGAAGGTCTGGCCTCAAACTACCCGACACAGGTATTAAACCCATGTGACCCCGTGACTTCTTTTAAAAGATTTATTAAAACCGATTTTTACAGACTTGCCTTTAAGTGATGGTGTCTTTGTATTTGATTCGTGTTCACAGTTTTTACATGATGCTGTCTTCTTATTGCTTTTATTTTTTATTTTTGTATTTGTGCGATTGATTTTGTGTGTGTCCTGTTTCTTCCTTGTTTTTCAGCACTTTGGAAACCCTGTTTTTAAAGTTGTTATATGAATAAATATTATTATTGGTTATTATTACTATTATTATGATTATTATTATGATTATTATGATTATTATAGCCACTGTTAACAAACGGCCTATATGAAAAAACGCACAATGATTTACGTGACTTGAAGTTATGACATAACAAATCGAGTAATTATGTAATGTTTCCTTATGTTTGTTGCCATGACAATGTTCAAATCCATTGATGGATCAATAGGAACAGATACAAAAAATATGACAGTCACAGATTCATGCACACATAACATATAAATATTAGTTTAACTGATTTTCAGATGTCCGATTAAAACAAGATGTCAGAGTTCCTGAGATAAGGAAATGCTGTTGTGATGAATTTATCCAGGAAGCCTCCAGTTTTCATTTCAGGTCACCGTGAGTGACATTTCCTGACGCTCATTAAGCTTCTCTGGCATATAATTAAGAGCTTTAAGTGTTTGTAATGGTGTGCATACTTAATTTCTATAGAGGCTGAAGGTAAAGGCCATACACATCAGTCATGCAGAGGGATTATATAAGGATATAACCCCAAGGAGCTTGACCTTTATATCGACTCTTCATTGCTCTTTGACATTTCAGAAATGAGAAATGTGATGGAGGCCTCACACTTGCTTGATGGTTTCCAGTAAGAGATTTTACAGCATTTGTACTTCCACAGTAGAACTACTTGGAAGCACCTGAAGCTTTCAGTGCCATGCGGCTGTCACCGCTGCAGAAAGATTCAACCAGTTCTACAACTACAACTGTTATTCAGCAACAGTTGTGATAATCTGTCGAACTGTACAAGTTTATTTACAAAAAATGATCATCAAAATGTTGAAGAAATTCTTATTTCCTACTCCTTCATGATTCTAACCTGAAAATATTTAGATTTTTCACTTTCCTTTCAAAATAACTATTTTGCAGTTGTCACTTTGGTCTCACGGGAGAATTATAATTTATATCATTTTATTTAGTAAATTATTAATCTGTCAACCAAAATTTTACATATTATAATTGGCACTTGGATTATTATATCAATTTCACACAACCAGCAAATAAGAGTAAACACTAACTGGTGTGACCACAAGCACATTGTTATATCATAGAGCTATAATACAATACAATGCTGTTTCTCTACAGAAATTCAGATTACTATTACATTGGACAAATGATAAATATTCACATGGCCAGAGGCAGCTAATTTTTTGCACAATTAAATGGTGGATCTAGATTCTTTCTAAATCAGGGGCCAAGAAGGGGCCACAATTTACACAAAGAGGCAAATCTTATGTCCAACATTCATGCACAATTTCTGATTCAGCAAGGTGCACATTTAAGTAATTCTTTGTTTACTGTGAGCTCTATAGCTTTGAGCAAAGCAACACATCATTGAATATATATTGAAAATTGTTCCTTGTTCAAGCACATTGTGTACTTCAAAAAAGATTAGATTCTTAACAAATGGTAATATTTATTGTCAGTAAAAGGACACAGGGGCACTTCAGGCCCCCTGCCCTGAAAATGGTTACATTTTTATTTTACAGACTGAGATTTAAGAATAATTCCCTCAGATTAATACAAAATCGAATTAGTCGCTTCTGATTGAGTTATTTGTGCTACTTCAAGGGCAGCGACAAAAAAAAAAAACACAACTCGAAATTCATAAACAGTATAATTAAATTGCCAAATTCTTGTATATATTTTAAAAAATGTTACAAGAAAAAAAAAAATCTCGATTTCCTATAAATCATTGATAGTTAAAATGTTTCCAAAAGAGACTTAAATGATTCATCTCTCATCAGGAAAGTTGTGCATCGACTTTCTGTCAGTTGACAAATCGATTAATCAAAGAAATTCTCTGTTATTAGAGGCAGCACTTAATGAAGTGGGCGTTTGGACCCAGATCCTACAGCGGAAAGAGGAAAGGCCTTCCTCTCACATCCTCCTCCTCCTCCTCCTCCTCCATGATGCTGCCTCTCCTCCCTCAGGTCGTGATGCTAACAGTGTGTAGTAGTGTGTTAGTTAAAGGACACAATGAGGAGTCTGAATTAACCCAGAGAGCGTACGTGGTTCTACTGAAGCAGGATGTAGGTGAGACTGAGAACTGAGGCCTGACAGTGATGCTGCTGCTGCTGCTGCTCCATATTGTCTTTCAGTCTGTGATCGGTCTGTTGTTTCTGTCCTCACAGTGACCATGAGCTGTGTCCTCTCTGTCCTGCTGCTGCTCATCATCATCATGGCGGTCTGCGTCTACAAGCCGCTGCCTCGACGGTGAAACTGTGCAGAGGAGATGAAGACACCGGGGACAGATGAGCTGTTGTCCCGGTCCACCCTGCACCGAGCACCGGGGAGCTCATCGGCTGCAACCGGTACAACAACAACAACAGACCGGAGCTGGCTGACTGAGGAGGAAACCTGCAAACTCTGCCACCTGCCGGCCATCACCGGACACACCCAGAGAACAGTGTGACACACCAGCAGTGTTTAAATGATCATAGCAGGTTACTGAAGAATTATTTATCTACCTGTATGTCATTTGTTTATTTAATTTGAAATGAGCCTACGTCTATGCACTGAATTATATTGTTGGTTTGACAAATGTTATTTGACAATAACATGAGCTATTGCCAACATAACACGTGTCACATTTTATTTATATTTGTTAGGACTTCACACCTTAAGGTTGGAACTAGTTTTATTCATTTGCTTTTCAGGCCGAGAGTTGGTCTCATCTGTTTGTTCTGAAGGGAGAATAAGCCTGGAGGCCAAAAGCCTTTAAATAAACTAAAGTGGGATTTTTAAAGTGAGAGTTGTCATTACTCAAATCTTCATTAGCTTAGCCAGAGTTTATTTATGTATTGTATTCTGTAAATGTGGAAATCTGCTCATCAATTTTCTCAAATTAACTATTTGCCGATTGATTTGCTCATGAGAGATGATGCATTTATAATGTAAAGAGAATTATGTAAATTATTGTATTTTGTTTGCTGTTTCTGCCTTTTTTAAATGAACATTTTAAATATGAGTGGACTCCTTCTACTATAAAAAAACAAAACTACAGAGCTGGAGAGGTCTCATTGTTTTGTATCTACATCAATAGAAACTGAGGTTTTGGTTAAATGAAATGTTTTAGCTTTGGAAAGGTTTTGGTACAGGCACATACATCATCATCATCATCATCATCATCATCATCATCTTCTCACCATTTAGTGAGCTTGGCCTGTTTCCTGCTTCATGATTTTGGAATAAAATGGTTCTCCGAACTATTTGCTAACTGTGAACTAGGTTAATTAAACAAACAACAAAGATAAAGTAAAGATGAGTAAAATCAGATAAAGATACAGTTGGAGTAAAGTTAGAAACATTTTCATTGAAACTATATAAACGATTTCCAAAACATTCTTTAGACAACAAAAGCTTCTGTTCTGTTTTTACTGCAGATCCCTCCTACATTGTATCCTGACTTTGACTATAACCACATTTAGCTTCTAGCTAAACATAAAGAAAGATCGACCTACTTGACCCGACAATGTAAACCTACTTCAACAAGACCACATGCAGTCCTCATGGAAATAAAGTGCTTTTATTTTAAAAACAACATTTTGAAAGCAACACGTTCCTAAAGTTTTAACATATTAAAAAACAACTTTGCAGCTCGAGCAGTGCATTACAAAGTTCTGCATGTTATTAGCCAAAGCTAGCCAGTCTAGTGTTCAGCAGTTTGGCAATTTGATCATTGTTAAAGATTTTCAGCGGAAGCCCCTGCAAGTCAGACGCAGCAACACAGAGACCTTTGATAAGTGGCAAGAAAAAGTGAGTGAAACCTGTGGAATAAGGTGAGTTTGTGTGTCTTAAAATGTGGTCAGATCTTCATTGAAGTTACAATTACACACCTGACATCTTAAGAAGTTTGAACTGAAGCAGTTGTGTGTGAAAAATGATCTGGAATTCCTCCTGAATGTTGTGCAGGTCTGATCTGCAGCTACAGAAACTACAGAAAACACTTGTTGGAGGATATTGCTGCGAAAAGAGGTGAAACCAGTCATCAAAGCCAAGAGTTCACTTATTTTTCCTCCAGCACTCTGCATGTTTGATCTGTATGTTCCATAAAGACACTAAACGTTATAAATATTTGTGTGTTACCTTAAGCACATTATGTCTGTCTGATCTTGTGACTTTGATGAAAATCACATCACATTTTATGACAAATTACTGCAGAAAATGAGGTGATTCCAAAGGTTTTGCATATTTTTCTTGCCACTCCGAGTGGTTGGCTGTCAGTAAAATCAAGTATAGTGGTTAATGCATGTTAATCAGCAATACCCACAACATCTTGTTTCTAAGTTACAAAATGAACTCCTCAGAAAGTTCAGCAGGCGTCACTCAGAGCAAGCGATCCATTGGCACATGCTGAAAGAACCTGCATGTGGCGGGCATGCTTGACCTTTGACCCTGTGCAATGTTCTCTTCTGCTCAGAGGTCGAAAGTTGTTCATGGCTACAAAAGGCTGGCTGCCTTTAGGAATCAGAAAAATCACTGCAACATTGGTCGTGTGACGCTCCTTAGGCGCGTGACATCCACAGACAGACCGGTCTCAGCTATTGCATTTTGAACTGAGGTGAAAAACGCTTGAAGATGCTTGGTGACAGTTAACAGAAATATTTCCTGTCTGACCACAAAAATCAGAGAAAATGTACAAATGGAAGAAAAAAATAAATCAGGTCGGGAAAGTTAAACCCCCATCCTATGGCTACATCACTATGCAGCCAATATAACGTTTCCCTCAGAGCCACAAGATTTTGTTTAAACATCTGCAGAGGAGACATTCACAGAGTACAAGAAACTAACCCCAACCCCTTAATTATGAACTTTTAACTTTAATAACCAATCTCTCTGGCTGAATGTTGGTATGGCATAGAGTGATATTCAGAATACCATTTTGCACCAAAGAAATGTTTACCAGGCAACAATTTACACGAGTTTTACAACTGATTAACAAACTACATTTCCAAAGTGATGGGAAAATGTGTACAATTTGAACCCTGAGATTTCTATTGTTCAGTGAAAACCCTGTGATCTGTCCCTTAAGGGCCACAGTAGGCGACAGGTACTAGGAAATTAAAAAACAATGCCACCTAAAGTGTCACATCTGAGTGTCAACACTACATGTGATCACCTAGAGTGGTCAAATATTTTACTTCACAGAACCATAACTGCACTCAGGATGATGAGTCCACCGACACACCGTGGGTTGCTGCTCTGATTCGGAGTAGGAAAAAGAAAATAAATAAATAAAAAGTAGAACCCACTGGAATCTATCTCAACGAGTCCACAAATGAAGCTCGGGTGAGGAGACAAACTATGCTGAGATAGAAATATCATATAAAAAGGAGTATGCTCTTACCAAAAATACCTTTTGGAAAATATCAGATATTGTGAGTTTGTTATTGCATGTGCAAGAACGATCTCTTACAGAGAGAATTCTGCAGTTGCATAGACAGTGGTTGGGAAGGTAAACTGAGGTGTGGTGGTTGTTGTTGTTGTTGTTTCTGGATCTGGAAAAGTTACATTATTATTATTATTATTATTATTATTATTCCCTCTTATTCCTTTCACTTCTCAGTGAGCGACAGCTGCAGTATCCTCTCCAGGTCCTCTTCCTCTTGTTTCCTCGCCCTCTCCTCTTCCTCCTGAGCTCGGGCGGAGAGCTCCATGGCCAGGCGGAGGTCTGAGTCAGGGCTGGAGGCAGAGACGGAGCTGGTAGCGCTGGAGGTGTCTCCAAATTCCACTAGCACCCCCTCTGGGATACTCCTAGAATGACAGAGTGACAGGGGAAAGTAAGATCCAGCTCTGATCTGTGGCTTTTACTGACACATGAAGGTGATGGATACAGAGTGGCACCTGCAAGTATGAGGGACTGTTGCTTTTACCACATGTACTTATGTAACTGCTATGCTTGCAACCTAAACCTGTGTTCCTACCTGTCACTCTGGCTTCTGGGGATTGCGTCAGTGAATTCCCCATCTGTATCCTCACTGATCCCCTCCTACAAACACGTAAACATAAAGGGGAAGTAAGTAATGCAACAAACAGCAAAATCAAGGACAGCATGGGAGAATTGTAAGCAGAAATTTGTGTAACATAAGGCATTTGCGAGAGAGCTGAAAAAGAATTGTTGTGACCTGGCCCGAGACTCTGCGAGACTCCAGGAGACTCTGATGGATGGCATACTGCAAGAGCTCCTCGTCATTGTTTGACACGGGCGTGTGGCGTGTGCCTCCTCGGCGGAGGTAACCGACCGGCACCACAAACACTGAGGGGCACACCTTAAACAGAGGGAGTGCTGGGCGGGGGTACAAAAATGAATAAATGAACAAAATTTGCAGACTGTAAATTTCTATTTTAATACAGTGGTGAGACTGGCTGCATTCGCACCTGCAGCTTCTTCCTCTTCCCCTGAAGATGTTGGCGTGGCTGCTGGCGTTGTGCTCGCCTCCTCTTCAGTACTGCATGTATTTACATTACCAAATGTAATCTTGGCATTCAGCACATGAAACAGCGGAATCTCTGTTAGAGAAAAGACAAGCTGTGAACAAATAACAGAGGAGGAATGGAAAAGCCCCTTCAAAAGGTCAGTCTCTATACAAATCTCACTTACCTATTTTAACAGGGAATCCAGGAGGAAACTTTAGGGTTACAAAGTCCCGTAACCGTGCGAAATGGGAACTCGTCCGGGCCATGAGGTCAATTATGGGGGTCACCTGCTCCACCAAGGACAGGGGATGATCCTCACTCATCCACAATGTACCTTTGAATCTGCATGAGAAGAGATTGTGCACAACTTTACCTCGTGATATAGATAACACACAGCTAGGAGGAATCAAGCAGGAGGTTATATTAAACTTAAAACTGTTGCTCTCACTTCTGGGTTCTAATGCTGAGTTCAATGGGTCGGCCGATGTCTCTGTTCCCGAGGTCAAAGTCGGGATCAAAATATTCCTCTGGAGTGATGGCAGTGGGATTGGTGGCAGTTGCATACTCAAGAGTTAGATCCTATGAAGTCAGAGCAGTCATACCAGATGAGCCACCGGGTGGGAACAGAATTCAGAATTTTTATGTTATTACTGAATGCACGTCTTACCCCTTGTGCACTTATGTGCTGCTCCACAGTCCCCAGCAGAGACTCCAGGACGTTCCTCTCACCTTTTTATCAAAAAATCCAACTTTAATTCTCTCTGACTCTCAAAATGAATCATTCGACATGATCTAACACGAATATAAAAACAGGAACGTAACACATTAATATTTGCACTCACTTTTTATTCTGGCTTTCTCCTCGTCTGTGAGATGCTCTGTCCTCGTCCTGATTACCACATTTACATTGTTCACACTGAAAACCTGAGCAGACGACCAGAATCTGATGTCAGATACTGTTGTAACTGTTGTGCTGCAAAGCTTTCAGTGAAAAAAAACTTTAAATATAATTAAAAAAAACAAATGTATAGCTTCAGTGACCTTTGCTTCAAATCCATTGACCAATTCTGTTCTGTCAGTTCTCCAGCCCCATATCCCAGACTTGTTCCTGTGAAAACACAAAACATCATTACAGGCAAAATCCACTGATATGTTCTTCAGTTGGTTGTAACAGCGAACACAAATATGAAGTGCAGCATATGTGATGCTTAATAAATGCCAATGTTGGAATCATAGTTTACACAGCAGTCTCCCTCAGTGGGTGTTCATATAAAAAAACGGCAGAAAAACATCAGAAGTATGAAAATGCCATGAGAAGTGAACTCTGATGAAACACTGTCAGTGCTGCAGAGTGTGATGCATGTTGTGAGAAAAAGTACAACAGAATAAAAAAAAAAAAGAGATTCTTGCCTCTCAAAAGCGATATCCTTGGTGTCCAGGAAGGTGTTGACAACGGGGGTCGTCAACCTCTTGGCAACTTCCTGCTCAGCTGGCTGCATTGACTCCAGTGTGACATCCTCAATTTCTTGGGAGATGTTGAAGCGCTCTGTGTCCACCACTTCATCATCGTGATTCACCTCCATCAGCTCGGCATATGAATCTGTACAAACACAATTAGGGACAGACTTAAATCACTTTTCAGAAATGGCACAAATCACAGTGACAGCTTTTCTGTGCAGGAGAGTTAAATCACGCACCGTCCCCTCGGAAGATGTAGCTTCTGCGCCCTCTGATCCATGTCATGTTTTCAAAGCCTAGAAGAGTGGCGTCCACTCGTAGGCTGGCGCCACTCTTCCAAATGCGACAAACGTCACTTGGACAAACTCGGGACAGAAGAGGGACTGCGAAGCAACAATAAATCAATGTTCCACAAAGGGGAAGAAAAGTATCCACACATGAAAAACAAGGTCATCTCAAACCGAAACAAATGCTTTACCTACCAAGAGGCAAGTATGTTGTTTTTCCTGTATGACCTAATGAAACCTCTCGACTTTTAGCAAATACAATATTTAACAAGTGGGCTCTGCAGTAGAATACACTTGCAGATACCACAGTGAACTGCTGATAAACCAGCCTGTACGTCATGAACACAAACACACACTTACTCCAACTGGTGAATTCCCATTTCATTTCCATGTAGAAGTCTGGCGACTGTGGACAGAAACATTTCAAATAGATCAATTATTTATTTTGCCAGTAAATATTTCCATTGATATTTAAATATGGATGATAAGAGAATAAGAAAATATATGATGTAAAACCTCTCGGATTTTTGCCAGCAGCTCAGGCACTCCTCCCAGCGCAGTGGAGGCTTTGAGGTAGTCTCTGCGTTGAAGCACTAACTGAACCATCTCTGGATCTCCGGTGCTGACCGCCTCCTGCAGCACTGCACAAAGACAGACATGTCTAAACAAACCACTAAATGTTTTACAGCAACCACATCTGTTTTCAAGCAGAAGCAACTATCCATTAAAAACCTCAGAGGAGTGGAATGGCGTCGTGTTTTAACCAGAAAGCCCATTAACAGCAGATGATGTGTAGGTTAATGAACAAAGGGATCTAAGTGATCTCACAACCCATAAATCCTGGAAAAGCATATCTGCGAGGGGAGTGAGTGACACTTTGAAAGTGTGATGGCATTCATGGAGTTTTCTGCAGCCGGCTTTATAACTGACCTGTCCAGTTGTTGGCATTTTCTTTTGTCACTTCAGCACCGTGTCTCAGAAGGACTCTCACAGACTCCATGTGCCCGAGTGACACAGCCAAGTGCAGAGGGGTTCGACCTCTGGGATCCGCGGCCTCGATGTCATTCTGAGTAAAATCAAAGAAAAAGTCACATGTTTCACCTGCACATTTATAATAATATTTCACATTTAATAATATAATGAAGTCACCTAGTTGGACAGAATACTGCAGTAAGGGCACAACCTGTTTTAGGAGGAAAAGCATGTGGTGTGCAGGCTATATAAAACTGCTCTCCTTTATATTATAACACAAAAGGTTTTAATTTAGGTCCAGACTGATAATGACACGGTTGAAGGCAGTAGTCGGACTCGGGACAGTGACAAGACTTGATATCATGAGTGGTCATCACTTGAGTCACGATGCAGAGGTAAGGGTGTTATTGATCAGCATTGTGGGGTAATAACAATTGAAGCATAGTAATGACAATACAACAAGACACCGTATTAACTGTGGTGGATCAGTGTGAGGAAAATCAACAACAAATGGAGAATTTGAACGATGAGTTATATTTAGTAAAAACACATTAGTTGCATGTTTGTTTAGACTGTGCCAATGATTTGATCCCTATTATAAACTCTTTAAAGTAACAAGGACACAAGTTATATAATGGTCTGGTAAGGCTGGGCAATAAAACACTAGAGTGCCTTTCATCAATAGCAATATAACAAAAGTCCAATACATAGCAGTGTATTGCTTATATGTTGAGTAAGCACAGTCAGGGCGTAGAACACATAGTTGATCAGCCTCACATTTGTAAGATGTTTTGCTGTTTATCAAATGTTTGTCGTAAAGAAGAGATTAAAACCACAGCCTTCACTCGGGAGCAAACATCAACCTTTAAACTTAAACAACATGTAAAGTTAACGATGTTTATCGTGATAATTATTGATATGGACTGATTAGAACATTGATATCTTGATATAGGTTTAAGCCATGTCGCCCAGTCCTATGGTCAGGTGCACGCTAAATAAGGAATGTATAGATTTACTTGGTAGAACCGTTTATACGTTATTTGATCTACTCGTAGCGGATAGTTAGTGAATTCTAGGACAAGTGGAAACTGTCAATAATAAATGTTCTGTTTTGTTAAACTTTCAAACCTGTTGACCGTGGTGCTTTCTTTGTTTTCACAGTGATACTGATCATCTGTCAACACGACTGGCCTACTTTGACTGGATGCCTCCGCAGATTTACCCGCTCGACCCCGGCTTCCACTAGCTAACGAGCACGTTAGCAGCTAGTTACCATCGCGTTCACTGTGTTTACGAACCTCCGCTATCGTTACTTGTTCCTCCAGTCGCCTGTAGTCGTTCTCCCACACCGCGGAGTGCAGGGGGAACTTCCCACGGATGTCATCGCTAACGTTAGCCGTGGACATCTTCCTCTTTGCGGACACCCTCAGTGCAACGTCGGCCCGCTTCTGGTGGCCACAGCCATATGGGGAACCTGCGCTAGCTGTGCGCTGTTACTGCCAACATGTACGACGAGTGGGACCCATATTCTTAATGTTTGACTACAGCAGCGTCGAAAATCGTCCAGGACCGGTGACCAACTTTTGTCCAAAGCTTTCCCTAAATAAAACTTTTGAACAAGGAAGTGCCAGCGGGATGAACCAATGAGGACAGGGGTGTCTCACAGAGAAGCGGACTCACAACCTAATCAATTACATGTAACTAACACATCTCACCGGCTCATGTATGATACCTGTACCTATACCTTTATTTAGTCATCATATAATAGAGATGTGTTTTGTATTCAAACTGTTTATTTAAACAAAAGTAGAAAGAAAAAATTATAATAATCAGTTTCAGTCTGGACGCAACCATTCAACTTGTCCGCACGGGGGTGGACTAAAATCTATGGTTCCTACCTGAATACATTTGATTCCTTCAATTAATTGATTAAATATATGAAGTAAATTTTTGAACAACTATGTCCTGCCAACATTAACATAATATATATATTTCTTAACGTTTTGTCCATTACGTCGATATGAATTATCTCTTTTCACACAGGTTGGTAGAAATTTAACTTTTTAACTTTTATTTACTTAAAAGGGACAGTGTACATTAATCAGAATCAGAATCAGAATCAGAATTCTTTTTATTGCCAAGTATATTTACACATACAGGAAATTGCCTTGGTGTGGTTGGTGCATTTGGACATAAAAACAACAATCGGACATAAAACATAAAACAACAATATATACAGAAAGAACAATAATTAATGAATATGAGACTCATTTTCATCTGCAGTCTCAGGCAGGTTAGTGTTAAAAAGAGAACAGACAAACAAAGAAACAGAAAACAAATAACAGATAAAAAGGACTAAAAAACCTTACATAAATAGATTTTAAAAAACAAAAATTAAACATACACGCTGAGGCAAAATCCACAATATACAACAGTTAGTAGAAATTATTCAATTAAAAGGAGACAAAATCATGTGAAATTCCACCAGCACATCATTGTGTACTAGATTGTACAACAACTGGGAGTTCAAAGTTATATATGCTCCATAATATATCCACATAATAAAAGATTATAATGAATAACCTGTGGCGGTCAGTTGTGTACATGTGCTACTGGTGCCTGACACTGTTTCCCATGTGTATTCTTCCACCCTTTCCACAGATTGACATTCATTGCGAAACACAATTGAATTGTTGATTAGTGAGATGTGTGTTAAACGATGGCTGCTGTGACCAAGCATGCTCTGTCTTCATCAGTAGTTGTAAATAAAACTTGTATTGATTACTACCGAATTAAAATGGTGAATAGATCAAACTCACCTCCTGCGCCTTATCTTGTTTTATAGCCCTCAGTCTGGTCTGTCAGGTTGTGCAGTTTTCACACCACAGCAAACACTAACAAATACATTGAAGTGTTCATGTTTCAGTCTTAACTGTAAGTGTAAAATCGGGGTCACACGAGAAAATGAGTATTTTGTGTATTAATCTATCATTGCTGGGTGTGGGTCACCTGAGAGTCAGCACTTCGGGCACAGTGTACCTGCTGGGTAATGCTGCAGCTGCATGTAGCCCTGCTGCTTGTCTGACACACACACACACACACACACAAACACTGAAGACTGGCAGGCGGGTAGAGGCTAGTTAGCTAGTCAGGTGCTAACTCAGCTAAGTGGTAGCATTGTACCTTCCTCCTCCGGGCACCGTAATAATGGTGCTAACGTAAGACGCGAACCCGAAGTTAAACCAAGTAGCAGGTCGTCGTTCGGGTTGTTTGTAATTAGCTAACCGAGGTGTTGCTAACGCGGAAGGCGTCCACACACAGAGTAATCAATGGTTAGCTCAACACACAGCACAGTCTGCTCATTGTGAAGAGACATTTCCCCCCTGAGCTGAGGACAGGATGTCTAAACGTCTGAGAAACACTGAGCTCTGCGCGGATTGTAATGTCCCAGGTAAGCTAACACACACACACACCATCCCTGCAGACTTTTAGCTGTTAGCCTTTATTGATCCACTGAGGTTTGGCTCCTTCCAGCTCAGTAAGCCTCCACTCTTCTGATTTAACTCTGATTATGGGCGCTGGTTCAAGCTGTTTTCACACTGTGCAGCAATGTAGGTCGTGTAGTTCCGTGTTGTTTTGACTGAACAAGATGTCAGTGGTGTTGACAGATCAGTAACTAACTAACGTGGTACCTCCCTGGACTCGGGTTTCTATCAGACCTGTAGCAGCTATCTTCTTCTTTTCTGTTTCCATCCATGTTGCTTGGTTTTAAAATATATATATTTTTAATGTGTGCAGTTGTTTAATCCAGATTTGTCTCTAACAACAAACAACATGTTTATGATTGTGTCTTATGTGACATTCCGAGGTTTCCAGCACATCTGAAATTGAATCTTCAATTCTGAAATCTCATCCCAGATCAGCAGCAGCAATCTGCTTTGTAAGCTCTGTGTCATGTCTGCAGAACAAGTAGGATGACAGCATCATTCTTTTCCAAAGCCAGTGGCTACAGAGTATAACACACAAAGACATTGGTCGGAGAAAGGAACGCCTGTCCTAGGCTGATCCAACTTTTCATGAGGGATGCCTAAAAGAAAGGACTCATCTCCACTTCAACATGAATTAAGGGATAGAGGACTCTCTTTATACAATCTTGATTGGTGTTAAGATACTGCAAATAAGTATAATTTTACATCTGGAATCTAAATCTTAAAAAAAAAAAAAGAGATCGGACCCTTTCTCTATGGTACTGTTTTACCTACTATGCTATCTGCAGTGATTGTAAGCAGATTTATTAGATGGCGATCATCTCCAGTGGAAATATTATAATGCACAAAGCACCTTTAAAAAATAGCCATTACAAAGTTCTTCACTTAGAGAACAAAAAAATACAACATCAAAGACAACAAGCAAACTACAGTAACACTATAGCTTTTACAATCAAATACAGAAAACAATCAAATACAAAATCTGAAATCAAAGACAACAAATCAAGTAATAGCAAAAAAAACAATCAAGTAAAAGCCATGTTAGCCTCAAATTTAATACTGTGTCCATTATGTGGCCTCAGAGCAACATCAGCACCTTCTAGCAGATAATTTTGGTTCTCAATAGTAAGCTATTAGGAAAGAAAGAAAAGTGGATTTAAGTTCTTACAATTTACTGTTTCTGTGACAGACGAACAAGTAGTAGCTGCATTGTGTCTGAGGTGCTTTCAGAAGTCCCATTTATATAGAAGTGACGTGATGTTTTTCAGCAGGCACAGGAAGCAAAACAGGATGCTGAGTGAATTGACCGCATGCTTTCAATGCAGAAGATCTTTCTCTCTATTTAATGGCACCACAGTGTTTTGTGAATGTTGCAGAATGTGAGAGATTGTTTTTAGACATGGTTAACAAATGTAATTCCATATCTGTTTGCCAGATCTTCACGATTAGTCAAGTTTTAGTACCTTGTTTCTCATCAGGTCATTAGAGCTAGTTAACCCCCCCCCCCCCAGGTCTCCACAGCAGCTGGCGCGGATTGCCCTTCCATACAACTGTCACCAGTTGTTGGGCAAGAATATTTATAGTTTCAAAGATGTGGTATTAAATTTAGCAGCACTTGTTGAGGAATGGGTAAAAAAGGCATGTCAGCACTAACACTCATGTCTTGGTGGCGTGTAAGTTTGGAGAAGCTGCTGAAAACTGTGGACCAGGTGCCAGAATGTGACCAGCAACCCCCGCGGCTGTTCATCCTACACCTCAGCTGCTGCTAAGGCACTTACAGTCTCACTGTCTGTGCTGCTGCCGTGCCAGACACTCAATTTGCTCAACAGTTAATTGGCTATCGGGTCAGTGGCGTATGAATTTACCATATTTTTGGTCTTGAGATGTTTGCTGCCACCAGCGTCTCGGTACAGATGGGAGACAACCCAACCCTGAGACATTTGTAGGAGATGAAGTGTGCCAAATAGGTCAAGGTTAAGTACACATATTTATTTTGGGCACAGAGTATTCTGTATCTTCTGCACTCTCAGATTCTAACACCATGCGTTGCCTGATTATGCAGCACCAGACTCTATATCCTTTTTAAACAAAGTATTGAAAGGGGAAGCTGCTCGATCACTCAACAATAACGTTGAGATGCTTCAACCGACAACTGTTGGTCTACACTTCCTTTTTTCACAGTGTGTGGCTTCACCTAAACCTATGTCCAAAAAGGCCTTGAATCACTGTTGTCACAGAGTCTGTAATAATTGTACACTACTCCATGTACAAAATATTAATATTAATTTAAAAAAGGCTCAGTTAGTTCCTAAAACAGCGAGTTACTCAGGCAGGTGGGAACAGTGTATTTGTTAGGAACTGTTTTTAGACATGAATTCATAAACATGAAGGAACATGTCACTGAGTACAATGGTGTGGCTCACTGAGGCCTTTTGATCAATTTTAGACGACAATTGAGATCTAAGGCACAGAACAATATGTAACATGAGGATTTGGCTACACAGAAAACACTTGTTAGTTGGATCTGTTAATTGCTGGTTGTGGCCTTTTCCATGTAAGTACCACTGTGTAATAGTCGGTTAAGAACGTGATAAATAAAAGGTTATTGTGGTCCTATTGTTGACTTTTAAATTCAGCATATAAGTGATGGGAATATTTGTCCCTCAGTGTGAGCAGTAGATGAACTGTTACATGTTTCTCATCCCTGTCAGAACCTCGTTGGGCCTCCGTGAACAGGGGCGTGTTGATATGCGATGAGTGCTGCAGTGTTCACCGAAGTCTGGGAAGACATAGCTCCCAAGTCCGCCACCTGACGCACACGCCGTGGCCTCCTACACAGCTTCAGGTAATAACAGCTCAGTGGGAATTTTTAGATTCTGTGGGATCTTTACACTCTCAGCTGTGACATTTACTGTTCCTGTCAGAGTCTGAATTGTTTTCTTAAAACGCCTTGATGTCATGTTATCTTTGCACACAGTCTTTATTACTGTAGTTCTGATTTCAGCTGCCCCGTCTCTTTGCTCAGGATAAATCTGCTTGACAACCAACCCCACAGAGTTGTATTGATTTCTGTCCAAATATAGAAAGTATTTGTTCGGGAACAGAAATGTCAGTCAGCATTCTAAAGGTAAAATCAATTTCTTTTTGATATCACTTAGATGGTTCAGACATTATACAGCAACGGTTCAAATTCAATATGGGAGCACTCCCTCCTGGACCCTGCATCTGTGATGAGCGGGAAACGCAAGGCCAACCCTCAGGACAAACTGCAGTGAGTCATATATACGTTTGAAATAATTACAGAGCCTTTTGTTGTTAATTGTTTGTTAAACATAAAATGATCATTACAATAATAAATAGTGTTAATCTGTGCTGCTTGCTTATTCATAGTCTCTATTTATTTTTGTCATTGTCCCAAAAGCCCAAACAAATCAGAATTTATAAGAGCCAAATATCAAATGCTGGCATTCGTCCATCGCATGCCTTGCCGAGAGGACGACAGCTCGACAGCCAAGGATCTAAGTAAGGTGAGGAGAAAAAGCTGCTCACACTGATTATGAGAAAAGTGTTGTGTGTTTTTGTATTGGCTTTTTTCTTACATTTTTCAATTCATACTAATAGTGTTTTTTCTTTCTTCAGCAACTTCACTCCAGTGTACGCACAGGGAATCTGGAGACTTGTTTGCGGTTGCTATCCCTCGGAGCACAAGCTAATTTTTTTCACCCTGTAAGATTCACCCTCTTTATATACATTTATATAAATTATCATCCGTGCTTTTGCTTGTCTGTTGATATGAGGTCTTGAATCTGCTTCTACTCCAGGAAAAAGGAAACACTCCCTTGCATGTAGCAGCAAAGGCAGGGCAAGTATCTCAGGCTGAACTGTTAACTGTTTATGGGGCAGATCCTGGAGCCCCTGACAGCAATGGCAAAACGCCCATCGACTATGCAAGGTTAGCTACTTTCAATAAACTAATTTCAATACAAAAATATTAACCAAGTTTTAGTAATTTATCCAATTTGAAATGTTTTTTTAAAATACATTTTTTAGGGAAGCTGGCCAACATGACCTGGCAGACAGACTGATGGAGATTCAGTATGAACTAACTGATCGACTGGCGTTCTACTTGTGTGGGAGGAAACCAGGTGAGAAAGATCTGGAATTGAAATGAATGTGTTGTAAAAGCAAATGGGCTAAATAATACTTGCATTTATTTTGGTGTGGTTGTTCAGCTTTGACCCTGTACCTGCTTTCAAACTCAAAATTCTACTGAAATGAGCCGGAGGAGCTGTATGCAAGAACACATATGTCCTAGTCGGTTTAAAATGTCTTGTGAATACCAACTATGTAATGTGTTTCAAGTATAAGCAATGATTCTGTCAGTCATCCAGCACCTTCTTCTTCCTTTCAGATCATAAAAACAGCCAGCACTTCATTGTTCCACAAATGGCCGACAGGTAAGAGAGCCCGGGCTGTATATCAGCCTGATGTGAGTCAATATTCAGCGATTTGTCTTCGAATGAACATGTGCATAACTGATAAGGTTTGACTTGGATGGAGCATGCAGAGCGAGAGCAGTGAGGCAGTTGTTTATGATTGGATTTTTGCTCTGAGGCCCGTTCTGACATGCTCTTGAGCTCCCTGCAGCATCTGTTATATGAGCTGAAGATAACAGACCCAGTGAGGTAGTAGAGTCAAACTAAAAGCTCTGTAATAGCTGCCAATAATTCATTAAAAACAACTCTTTATCTCTAATATCAAGTATATTATGGCGGACAAAACACTGTTTAACTTCTTAAACTAAAATGTTACATTTGATGTTTTTTCATTGCTTTCTTACGGTGAATAAGGAACATGTAAGTATTAATCAGATTAAATTTTAAATCATGTTAATTTCTCAACAGCTTATAATGATGAGTTATTTTCTGTTCACAGCAGTTTAGACCTATCAGAACTGGCCAAAGCAGCAAAGAAGAAACTACAGTCTGTAAGTACTGTTGTAGTGTTCACTTGTAGAATTTCACTGTTCTGAGCTTTGTTCCATCCGGTGACTAATGTGGGACTAAGTGTACTTTCCTGACTTTGATGCAGCTCAGTAATCATTTATTCGAGGAGCTGGCCATGGACGTTTATGATGAGGTGGACCGACGAGAGACGGATGCAGGTAAAAGTCTTTTTGTCTCGTCTTGTATACCTGCGACCGATGATACGCTAGATGAGAGTAATTGAGGATAATTACATGCTCATTAAAGGTCCAGTGTGTTTTAGAGATTTAGGTGGCATAAATTGATTATGAAATGGTCCTAGTGTGTTTAATCTAAATTGTAAGAATTTTAGTTTTCTTTACCCTAGAATGGGCCCTTTGTATTTAGATACTTTATATTTACATCAGAAGTGGGTCCTCTCTATGGAGGCCGCCATGTTTTTTACAGTAGCCCACACTGGACAAACTAAACACCTTTTTGAATTTTTATGACAACTGAAGGCTGCCATAAGTTCTCTTTCATGTTTGGGAGGGGAGGGTGAGGTGAGGGGTATTCAGCTGCAATATGCTACTTCACCACCAGATGTCTGTAAATTCTGCACACTGAACCTTTAAAATGGTAAAAGAGAATCTCTGTTTCCTATAAAAAGAGTTCCACCAACTAGAAATGTTGAACACTATGCTTCTTTTGAAAATACAGCTCTTTTTCACAGCAGACATTCTGACTTGATCCGGACATTAGTTTACATTTCATTCTTCTGTTTGTTGCAGTGTGGTTGGCCACACAGAATCACAGCACCCTGGTGACAGAAACAACCGTGGTGCCTTTCCTGCCTGTGAATCCAGAGTATTCATCAACACGAAACCAGGCAAGTAATCTTCACAGAACCCTTTTACTAATGCTTTATTGTTTCTCTTTGTATGTATGGATTCATTTTGACAACAAATTGGCCTTTTGTTTTCATATTAGGGACGACAGAAACTTGCAAGATTTAATGCACATGAATTTGCAACTCTGGTGATCGACATACTGAGTGATGCCAAGCGCAGACAACAGGGGAACTCAGTGGCCAGTCCCAAAGGTCAGTGTCTTATGTGTATTTATTTCAAGGTCATACTGGCACCGGACAAGTTAAGTGTTTGACTCTGTCCCTTCATTCCAGACAATATTGAACTCATCCTGAAGAGTGTGGCTATCAGACACTGTAGCGACAGCCAGGACAACGACCAGCCTGACTATGATAGTGTGGCGTCGGACGAGGATACAGATCCAGAGCTCAACTCCAGCAAAGGAGACAGGACCAAGGTATCATAGTATCACATTCACAAATTACAACCGTGACAGACACTGTGTCTCTCTCTAGATGTCTTTACAGTTTTTGTTTCTAATCCCACAGAGTCTGGACTCTGACCTCTCAGACAGCCCCATTACTATGCAAGAATACTTGGAGGTGAAACACGCGCTCTCAGCCTCTGAAGCCAAGATTCAGCAGCTCATGAAAGCCAATAACAACCTGAGCGATGAGCTGAGGCTGATGCAGAAAAAGGTATCCACCGAGCTCCACCCTTAAGATCACTAACACCGGGGGCCAGCCTGAGGGGGGGGCCACAGCGGTCAGCAGAGCTCTTCTCCTGCCCAGTGTGATCGCTCTCTGGTGTGGAGGCCCAGCCTGTGGGTTGTAGTCAGGGCCGAGCTGCTGTGACACCCTGCTGGTCCACCCTCTGTTTTGGCCAGCATGTTCAATTTCATAGCTTGAATGTAAACAGCAATTTTTTTGTGTTGGTTTGTTTTATAGATGTGAGAAGAACAAGTGCACCATTACTCCAGTTTATAACAAACACAGTTTAGTCACATTTTTTTGTTATCTATAAATTATAGCTATAGCTATGCTATTTCATGTTACTAACAAGCATGTTTCAAGAGCATGACAGGTTTTTTATCCCTTCATAGTTATAGTCACTAACTTAAATTGTATGTGTGTGCCTTGCTTCATCACATATACTGTGTTCACTGAGTAGAATGTTTTTAGATGATTTCTAGCTGTTAACATGTGGATTTATTGTTGGACATGTTTTTCAAGCAGTTACATTTCATAGAAATTTCATAGAAAGCACGCTCCTCAGCTGATTCAAGTCTGGAATAGTGTTACTGCTGATTTGTAAGATATATTTATACATTATATATTATATATTTTTGACCACAGATGTTCTAAAACATGTTACAGCTATGTGTTTTGTCAAAATTAATCCTTGACAGTGAGGTTACATTTTTGTTTTACATGTGTTAAAAGGGTTTTAATTTGGTTGTTTGGAAGGAGGGTGCAGATTTTTTTGTCTCTTATTTTCTGGGGGTAGACCGTAGACTGTATATAAAGATAGACGACGCGTCTCCACATCTCCCAGTTTTACAAAAATGAAGCTAAAAATATCCGGGATATTGTTGCCACCATCTTGTGCTTTAGCCAGATTCTGCGCAGGTTGGAGCTGAGCTGCAGTATCAAGGTCCTGTTGATGCAATCGACCAATGGCAAGTTGGTCTCAGCTGTTAACCATCACATTTATACCTGTTTTTATAGCATCAACTAATTTAATCCAAACTCATCGGAGAAATGAACACAAACCTCAGTGTGATAAGAATGAAACCATCCACTATCTCGGAGGAGGTGAGATTTATGACCTTTACTGCAGCCAGCCATCAGAGGGTGATCAGGATGCTTTGGCTTCACTTTTGGGGGAACTGTCATGTCGTCCATCTTTATGTACAGTCTATGCATAGATACTAAGAACTGTAAGCGCACGTCTTAATTTGTGGTTTGACCATTTCTCAACGAAGAACATTCAGATAGAGATGCTGGACAGGACAGATACCAGTAACCATATTTATAATGCAGGCTTCTCTTATATTAGAACACTGTTTCTGTAACAAATCAGCCTTTACCAAACACCAGCAGATGTTAGTAACTAAGTCCCTCTACATCTCAAGTTTCACTTTTAAACACCAGCAGACAAGATCTTTCTCAGCATTGAATGCAAGTTGTTGCATTGATTAAGGCCAGTTTATCTTTGACAAAATCTTCTTGATTTTGTTCTTCTCAATCTCTCTGTACTGTAGCTGCACCTGTGTTGCTGACCTGTGCAACAACCTTTTGCTTGCTTGTCACTTGCTTTGCATCTATAGACAAAGGGAGAACCTCTCCCAAAGCGAAAGTCTGGTTATTGCTGTGATATTAGGTGGTTCAGATCAGAGCATTTAAAAACGGGAAGTTGTTTCAGTAACAGTCACAAGGATGATGAACTGTGTGGATATTGTAGCACAATGGCACAAGTTTATTCTTAAAGGATAATGTACTAGTGTAGGGTAATATCACAACAGACTCCTCAGCTGATAAAACAATTGATTGATAGAATATTTCTCTGAAGCTTAAGCAATAAATCATTATAATTTAAACACCTTCAGGTTATATATATTTATATATATATACACATATTGGTGGTGACAAGTCAGAAACTTTTGTAGTTTTTTGTTCTTTTCTCTTTTTTTGTGAGAGCTGTATCCAAATCTTGACTGAAACTCTCCTGGGAATAAATATTTAGAGGAACAATGGGAGAGAAACTGAAATGCTGAATGGATCAGGACAGGGAACAAAGCTTGCTTTGCTGAAAGCACCTCTTAGTGTGTTGCTGACCGTCTCTTCCAGCTTCAATCTCTGCAAAGCGACAACTCGTCTCTCAGGCGGCAGGTCACACCCAATATCTATCAGATCCCCAGCGGTTCAGACTACCCTGACCCTTCCAGTCCCTCAGCCCTGAAACGCCGGCAGTCTGCACGGGCCAGTCGGCCCATGTCTATGTATGAGACCGGCTCAGGCCTGAAGCCCTATCTCCCTAAAGGGGAAACTTCCTACCCTGAGGAGGGTATCCCCACCATGCAACCCTTCCCACCTCATGTAAGTAAGAATGTAAGTAAGACCTGTTCCCTGCTCTCCTTTGCCATTTCCTCTCCTCTGCTATGTTTCCATGACTTTCCCTCATGTATTCACCTTGTCTGCAAACCTTTCTCCAAAATGTTTCCTCACTCATTTACCACTGGGTAGTTTTCTGCAGCATCAGAGACCGAGTCCTCAAAAAGCACAATTTCATGCATTTCAATTAGAGTCAGTCACATTTCATTATGTCCAGATTTGAAGTATACACAGGACTGTTGTGTGTGTGTGTATACAGCTGTTGTTTACTGGAGTGCTGCTTGTTCCGCAGTCAGAACGTAGCTGTACAAACAAAGAGATGCTGTTATTCTGATAAACTCTGAAGGTTTTTTGTATTGTGTTTTATGTTGATGAAGCATTAAAACTACCATACAAATACTCTGTGTTTTTGTAATGCATGATGAATCCACACACTCACTAAAACCTTCTCACCTGTTTGACTTCTCTTTGATTTGTCTGCAGTTAAATTTGAGCTGATGAATTGTAGTTTTCTGGTTCTTTTCTTCTGATGAATTAACTCTTCACTCTCCGGGCTTAAATGTAGGAGAATGATCTGTGAAATCAACCAAGCTATTTTAAAGTAGTCTACATAACATTAATTGCTATCCCTTCTAAAATAACAGGATTTTCTAATCTTGATCATGCTCATATTCATTGCACTGTTTCCATCAGCTCCTTTCTCAATATACATTATGTGATAACGCCGCAACCGCCTTGAAGAGGTTTGTGGGACGTCCTAACGTCATCTCGCTACACCTTTTCATTCTGAACCTGAAGAAATGTGTCCTTAAAATGTGATTTGAACCCTGTCTTTAGACGGAAAGGGGCGCATTTGTGACCACCTCTTCATCCCTCCCCTCATTTCCATCAACCTTGTCATGGTCGAAGGACGAAAGTGCTCAAAAGGTTAAGTACATCCGCACTCGGCCCACACCTCGTGGGACACGGCAAATCCACCGGGAGCCTTTTACCATTTCTACCTCTTTCTGGTCCCTTCACATTCCTGTCTCTCCCCAAATGCCGCCCCCTCTCTGCTCTGCTGCATGAGCCAACCCTCCACTGGCTGCCCTTCACCACCAGACACCTTCCTCCATCAGCATCATCCTCACTGTGCGGCTACACAAGTGGAATTGTGTGGTTTTGCGAAGGCGAAACCTGAGCCTGAACCCTGAGCAGAAAGTTGTGCTTGTGACGCAGCGTCTGATCATTTTAACGCTTTCCGTTTGATGCAGAATCCTGTGTAGCAGATGATGTAGAATCTTGATTGATTGGACAAAGTTTGTTTTTAGTGTTTGTTTCATTTTTTCACAACCACCTGTAAGAATAAGGGAAATTAATTGAGTATTTAGTGAATTAGATTGTTAAATGTATGTTTTATACATCTTAAGTTCTTCAATTTTCATTTCAAATCCTCTGCTTATCAAGAAAACTTATTTTGACTCTGTCTAACAAATGCTTGTCCACTTTGCACAGTGAGCTTTCAGCAGCATGCTCTCAACACTGAGGTCATCCATGAGTGTTTACAGTCTAAACAGATTGATCATCTCTTCAGGCAGAACACAGACTAATCTAAACATGTATGAACTAATCGCTTTTCCTCGGGCAAGCTTACACGTGCAGCATTTCATTGTGTACTGCGTGTTTTTGGCAGATATACTGAAAGGTTATGAACATGTTGTACGTTCAGGCTGTGTGGCGTGAGTGTACTTGTCTGTCTCTGCTTCCTGTTTATAAATATAGTTTTCAGTCTGATAGTGAGTCTGCGTGATGTTAAGCTACAATGAACATATCAGATCACAGTGAGCTCTTTGTGTCACACGTGACATTTAGTTTTATTTATGAACTCATCCGAACACTGACTTCCCGTCCTCATGTAAAAAAAAAAAACCCTCTTGTGTTCACTTCTCTATAATTCGGAGAAAGCTTGTGTGTCATGGTTCAGATCTCTAGAGCCATGTGTTGCTGAAAATCTGTCTTTTTGTTTGTTCAACCTTTACTTCAGGAGTTCAAAAGTTTTCATAGACAAACTCGAATGTCACTCAGTTGAGCACATACTTCGGCCAAGGACCAACAATCTACTTCAAATCAATTAAGCTGCATTAAATTTCACACACTGTTTCCTAAATGTGCCAGATTTTTCTTTTTTTCATCAGGATCTTTGAATTATTTCCTGGTCAATTTGTGAAGGTGTCAAAAAAACAAACAAACATCCTGTCTTGCAATGTTAAAGGGAAAGACTATCCTGGATTGGCCCCTTTTGTACAGATCCACCTCAAAATTTAATAATTTCTGTCTTGGCCGACGCCAAGACAGAAATTATTCCACGTTTCTTTGAAATCCACACTGTAGTTTTTGTGTAATCCTTTTTACAAAGAAGCAAACAAATGCAGATGTAAACATAACCCCTCTTTTAGTAACTATCACACTGACAGGAGGAAATGATCTAAACTCATAATCTGTTTTACTAATATTTTTACAAATGCTGTAAATGTATTGTGATGTGCTCTTGCTTCACAGCTGTACTGGCTTACTGCAGTCGTCTGCATCACTTTAACATGTTTATACTCCAGTTTGAAGTTGGCACAACAAACAGAAAAATGTAAATTCTTGCTCATTGGGGATGAATTTGACCTGTAGCATTGAAGAATGGGATTTTCTCTGTCCGCTCTCTTCCTTCTAGGCCTCAAGGTTCGAGAAGCAGAGCAGCATGCCGGAAAGTGACTATGACAACACGTTCTACGACTCTGAGCTGGATGATTCAGGGTGAGAGTAAAAAAGTTGTCAAGTGAAAGATAATAACTGTTTTATGGTTCCTGAATATGGTTCAAATGGGTTTTTCAGTAACATTATGTGCCGTTTTTGTCTGCCGAGTAAAACCAATAAATACTATTTTCTTGTGACTTTTTTACTCCTGCAGTTTGTGCAGGAGAGGGAGGCTGAGGAGCAGTGGCTGGCTGGGGGAGGGCAGCTCCATCCCCGAGCTGGACGGTCTGGAGATGGAGTCAGACCCCACGCTTCCCAGCACGGAGGACGTCATCCGCAAAACCGAGCAGATCACCAAGAACATCCAAGAGCTGCTGCGAGCCGCTCAGGAGAACAAACACGACAGGTCAGAATCTAAAAAGGAATTCTTTTTTTTAAATCAGTGATGCTGTCGAGCTTTCATTTCCCTGCTTTCATTTTTACATCCCAAGTTCCTCTTCCTTTCATTATAATTCTGTTCTGTTTAGTTGTTGTTTATTTTCTATAATTTCCTCTTTGTTTCTGTAATCTTCACCCCACCTCCCCCACCCCCCCAATTCTACTTCCACTCTGCTGCTGCTGTTATGTTGTTGCGTTGCGGTGCCCCGCCCCCTCCCTCGCTCCTGTGAGCAGACCATGTGAGCGGGAAGGTGTGCGTCGGCTCAGGCACAGTCTGGGATGTTTCAGCACTCTGGTACCCTGGGCTGACAAGGCCCCCCCTCCCCTGCAGCCGCTCAGCCTCCGGTCCCCTGACCCCACCTCCTGGTACTCTGGCCCCTGTCCCTGCCTCCCAGGCACAGTTTCATTCTCCTCTCCCTCCCTCCTTCTCTTTTCTCACCTGCTAACAAGCTGATGTCTCTTTTTCATCAATGTGCTAATGAACGCTTGAATTTGTTCAGTTTAAAATGGAGCCCGACCATTATATCTGTCAGCTGATATGAGCCTCTCACAGACATATGGGTTTTATTTTTCATAATAACAATGCAGAGAAGATGTGCATTTCTGATTATATTTTACGTTAAAAAAAAAGTGTTAATTTTCTTCATTCCAGCTCCATATATTTGGTTTTATTTGTGTTTTCTTTTTATAGTTTATGGCTAAACTGTAAAATATCAAGCCTCATTTACATTTCTTTCACATAAGGGTTCGATAACGACATCTTAGGAATAATTGACAATTTTTTATATTATATATCGGCTGATATATCTGTATCAAAAAAAAATTTACTCCCTGAAATATGGCATCGCCCCCAAAAATCCACATCGGCCGGGCTCTAGTTTATTACTTGATTGATGATATGTTTTCTCACTGACTCTAACTTGGCTTCAGTTAGTTGATGGAATGTTAAAAATTACAATACATCTGTGCAGTTACTTGCATTTAATAGATGCAGCCCAGAGTGTGATGAATGTTTTTAATATTTTAATATTTTTCAGGTTTGTTTGTTTCAGGTGTTGTTGTTTTTTTTGATTTATCCATAATTTTGAATATAAAATCTCACAGGACTAAAAGTATGTTCAGTAACATGTTTTAGTTCTTGTCAGCCTGAAGTGAACTGAACATGCATGATGTGTTGTGGATATGACGGAGTTCTTTGCATGTAATAACTTTTGGTGAAATTCTTCTACATTAATATTTATTCTATAATTTTGAAATTCGTATGGACGTGATATCAATACATTGAACTCGCTGACACATGTCTTCTCCTCACAGCTTCATACCCTGCTCAGAAAGAATATATGTGGCTGTAACAGAAATGGCTGCCCTCTTTCCCAAGGTATGAAAACAACCTTGTACTGTACATTTAGTCAGAGGGAGTGGATCAGTTATTATTGACTTTTAAAGGCAGCAAAAATAGAGTTAGATGTTTCAAGTTCAAATACAGCAATATTATCACCTGTACCAATACCAATGTACGAAATATTATTAAATGTGTGTGTTAAGTGTGGTGAAAAGTAAAGTAGACAAACCAACTAAGGTTTTAAGCCCAGAGGTCAATCTGCACTCAATTCATCCTACACCTTTAACACCGTTCTGCTGAATTTTGAAAGGACACAATATAAAGACGGTCCCATGATATTTTCAACCTTCCTCTGCAGAGGCCGCGCTCGGAGACCGTGAGAAGCTCCCTGCGCCTGTTGACCTCCAGCGCGTACCGGCTCCAGGGCGAGTGCAGGAAGGCGTTGCCGTCAGAGGGCTGCCCTGGACCGGACATGCAGCTGGTCACTCAGCAGGTCATCCAATGTGCTTATGACATCGCCAAGGCCGCCAAGCAGCTCGTCACCATCACCACAAAGGAGAACACCAACTAACAGCACTTACAAGGCTGCGAAGCCGTTCAGCATCTCAGTTCTTTTGTTTTTATATATATTTTTTCGAATCATTTTGTTGATTTTTGTTTTTGTGGTATATGCATGCATTTGTTTGTTTTTTAACTTATGAATAGGTATTGACATTATTTAAAGCCAGCTCCGAGTTTCAAGGGAAAAAGTCAGCAGCTGTTTTTTGGGATATTCAGCTGTTGTAATAGCACAATTTCTCTTGAGGTGAAGATGACATGCAGCAAGTCAGGGAAATATAGAGGCTTCTAGATTTCTCTCTCGAAATTAGAGCAAAACTCGCTCTAACTTACAAATAGTCTTCAAGCACATTACAGTGAACTTATATGGTAATACAGGTATTTGTTATCAGTCCAAAGCAAGGCACAGATTCTTAAAAACCACAAATGTCATTGAATGCTGTTGTTAACACTCTTGTACTAAAGGAGCTTCCTCTGATTAATTACACTGTGGAAGCGTTATCATCATACTGTAAAGTTTAATCTTCAGAAACAGATTAATTAGGTAACCTCCATTAAATATTGGGAACTTCATTTCTTCACACTTTGCAATGCTAATGTTTGTTGCATCAAAAAAAAGCCATTTATACAGTTTGTCCCCTGTCCCAGTGTAACCCAGTGTGCAGTGCACTTATCACAGCTTGATTTGCCTTGTCAGTGAACTCTTTCAGGAGGCAGGTTGTGATATTAACCAGAACCAGGATGTTGTAATGATTGTGGTGTGTCTCTAACAGGCTATAGACTGCACTGTATTCTGGGCTCCCATGTGCCATTGCAGTGTTGGTGATGTTACAGCATATATAGAGCTAAGAGCCATACTGTCCATGTGTTTTGTGCTCTGTTCCGTTGCTGCTAGTTTTTGTATTAATGTGCAACATGTGGGATAGAGCTGTAGACACCTGCCCTGTTAATGTGCTTCCCAGCATTCATCCTCACCCAAGTGTTTCATCGTCATTCTGAAATCTGATCAAGGTTATTTCATTGAATGCAGTTCAAAGTCGGACTTTGGAAAAATAACTATTTTCTAAATAAACTTAATTTATAACTACAGCCTGTTTTATCATGTTTGATTCCTTGACACAAAACACTGGACTGATTTGGTTGGAACATTTTAGTTTTATTTATCAAAAGTCAAAAAAATTCAGGATATAAAATATATATATTCCTTGAATAGCTCCAAAAGTGCAAATGAAAATCTGTCCTAATCTACAAATGCACACAACCGGCCCTGGATTATTAACATCAAGATGAAACAATGGCCTCACAATCTACATGAATGTTTCACTTCTTTAAAAGACATTCAAGGAGAGATTCACTTTTTTATACAAACATGTCCATGCGTTTATCAAAACAGTTGTGATGGAAATTCATCTTGAGATTTGAAATAATGAAATTCTCAGACTGGAGTTGCCTTTGAGTCTTTATAATAGTAAGCTCTGCAGAGGTTACACAACAAGCACGGGTGCTCAAAATGGAACTGGCTGCAAGTTCACAAAAGCCAGAACTTATACAAAGAGGCGTTTCATAAAACATAATATGAAAAAAGACATGAAAGACATGAGATCATCTGTGTCTGTCCATCCGCTGTAGCGGTTGGAAGAAAAACCTCACCAAATAAGGGCATGCACCCTGTTGATCAAGGTCATAGCAGTGAGACACCACCAAATAAGGGTTCCATCCTGTCAGGTAGACAGTATCACAGCAGTTAGACACCTGGTCAGGGGGATTTCCAATACCTTAGACACTGGTCAGTTGAATTTTCCACTACACAGTTAACATGATAAAGTTGTTCATCTTCTCCATTCTGGTGCTTAGTTTATATGGAGACAATAGGTGTGAACACACGTGTGAATGGTTGTCTCTGTGATACGGTGGCATCGAGGTACCCCACCTCTCGCCCAATGTCAGCTGGGACTGGCTCCATCTTCTTCAAGTTGATTCCAATGTAAGATATGTGGGACAAGATTTATGGTCTTGTATGTGTACAAAAATGTGTTTAATAGAGTTACCAACCATAATTTAGAGCTTCAGAAATTACATTTTTTTTAGAATGATATTGTCTCCTTTTACTTCTTTCATCCACAGTGTCTCAGTAAGAAAACTGTATTTTTACATTGAACGAGGAATGTGAATCTGTTATACTGAAATCATGTTGGGGTCTCTTACGTGTTGGCGTCAGTATGGACAGGAGGCACAATTACAGTGATCATTAACTGTTAGTGTTTTCAATTTGGCATTTGAGTATTGATTTAAGACCCACATAGAAACATTTTTTAACCAATCCTTTAAGGATATTCACATCTGGAAAAATACATGATATACAAATCTGTTTTAACTTCATACTCTCACGTTGCTCATGTCCAGGCGGATCGAGGTCGGCTGTGAACCTAAAAGAGACAGTTTACCGATAACGTAAAAGAGCATTTAGAAATTTGGAATCTCAACATTCCAAATCATTGTTATATAATTTTTACCTTCTCCTGGTACCCTTTCTTGGCCATCCTCAGCATCTCCAGCCTCAGATCCTCCTCTTGGATTCGCAGGGCCTCCCTCTCTCTCTCCTCGTCCTGCTCTTTCTGGCACTGCTCCTCCCAATGCTCTTGATGCTGCTGCTCCACCTACAGTGCAAACACACAAACAGCTTTAGGCCTATTTTATTGTAAAAAAGCATATTGTCCTAAGTTGTGCTGTGAGTTGTGAGCTGAGCTACTGTGGGAACACCAAATTGTTTTAAGTTCTCGATGATAAAAGATACCACTGCAGCATGAACCAACCTGAGCATTTAACTCTTGTATCTGTGCTGTCCTGCGACCCTCTTCACTGTCCTTCTCCTGACGTCTGAAGTCCTTCTCCAGCTCCAGCTCCTGGATCAACTCTTCTCGTCTCCTCAGTAGCTCCTCCTGAGCCTCGCGGTTCTTCTGCACCTTCTGCTCCAACTGCTGCTGTCGGCCCACAAGCACCTTTCCAAGAAAAATACAGGAAAGTTAGTCTGTCATCAAATCGTCACGCGTCAGAGTCTTTTCAAACAACTTTACCTCGTGCATGAGCCGTTCTCTGGCTTTCCTCTCCTTCTCCCACTCGGCCTCTCGTTTCTCCCATACATGCTGAGCTTCTTCTCTAAAATGGATGAAGTACAGTGGTTTATATTTGAAGGGAAACAGGGGTCCCTGTCTGCGGAGTCAGAGGATGCTTGAGTCTTGCTGCTCACCTGTGCAAGACGTCAAACTCAGCCTCTCGTTCTTGCTCCAACTGAAGTTGCTCTTCAATCACTTGTTTCATCCAGGCAGCATCAGCGACAGCCCTCTCCCTTCGTGCGCTCTCCAGCCTCCTGTCCTCGTGCTCCCCTTCCAGCAGGGCTGAAAGGATCTTACGGTCGGCCTCCTGGAAGGCACAGAGGTATTTAAAGAAGATGTCAAAACTCCAAAAATATATATACATATCTGGAGCACACTCACTAAACTTACCAGTTCCTCCTGAACTTGCTGCGCTCTTTTCTTCAACTGAGCTCGATATTGACGGATCAAGAAATACCTGGTGGAACATGAATTCAATGAATCTAATACCTCACGTGTATGATCCCACTTGTGATGAGTTATCTACTGAAAGAACTTCCCTTACCCCATCTCAGACTTCTTTCGTCTTTCCTCCACCTTCCTTCTCTCCTCCTCCAAGTTCTCCAGCTCCCACTGCTGCACCAGCAGAGCCTCTTGCTCCTTCTTTAGACGAGTGGCCTGAGAGAGAGAGAGAGAGAGAGAGAGAGAGAGAGGATGATGCTTAAACCTACAAAATCCCTTTTCACATAAGAAAAATGTTGTCCATGATCTTTATACCTCTTCTTCCCTCAGCTTCAGTTCTTCCATCTGTTTGCAAAGTTCTTCTCCTCTCTTGCGCTCCTCTGCTTTCCTTTTCTCCTCCACCTGTTTAATCCGCTCCAGAGCCTCTTTCCGGGTGCGTTCATACTCATTTTCGAAGCGCCTCGTCTCCTCCTGCTCTGCCACTTCGTGCTGCATGTATAAAAAGAGATGGGTCATTAAATGTAGGTGTCTAAACTTTCTAAATTATGTAGCGGATTAACCTGAGTAGATTTCAGACCTGATACTGTGGTCACAGATGACATGGGCGCTGTTTAATAAAAAATTGATTTGTTACCTAAATCAGTCACATAAAAGGATAATGACAGTTTAATGACCTTTGGGTCCTCTGTGTCATCGCTGGCCTGGTGAAGGTAACACTTCAGAGAACTGGGGAGCAATTTATTCACTTTTTGGTTTGATTAAAATTGAATATTGCACACAAACTCCTGCAGGTGAAAAACACGTCTTATCCTTAAACTGTTCTAAAAGAGCTGTGATGAATTTCCTACCTGTGTCTTCTCAGATATCTGCTCCTGCCATCGGCTGACAACATGATCTTTATGTAATGCTGACTCGACCTGTGGACAGATTAACAGAGCAAGTTCTGACACAGGCGCGACAGAGATACCGATGAACCTGACCCCTGGCGGAAGCGACACCTGGACATTTTATTCTCCCAAGTCGACCTTGCGCTCAAGTTAACAGAAAGTCATGGAATATCTGCATCACAAGACCTATTCGTTTCCAGATCAAATGGACATCTTGAAAAAAAGTGTCTGTTTTCTCCACTTGCTGTGTTCTTCAGACATATAGGATGGTCACTAGATTCCTTTAGGCCATGTCTCTGTTCATCAACAGTCAGACATCGAGGTAACAAGTTTGGCACGTGTCACTTTTGCATTAATAGTTAAAAATGTACTACCTCTCGCAACTCTGGGTTGTTTATCTTCCAGTGCTCCCTCAACAGCTCTTGTGCAAGCTAGGGTTAAAAAAAACAGAAATAACAGGGATTATACACTGTGTTGTAAAAGAAATATGCACCTAATACCATGCAGCTACCTTTTTTCTTCTTTCATCTCTGGCTGTGCGAAGCACCTCGGTTTTATGCACCAGCTGACTTGCCAGTGTTCCCCTGTCAGGTACCACTTCTCTGAGCTCGGCCTCCAGCTGGTCTTGTTCCTTTTGAAGCATGGCCCTCAGCAGGTTCCTGCGCCGCTCCAGGCCGGCCTGTTTCTCCTCCTTCACTCTCTGTTTATGGTATGACGACATACTGGGGAAAAAAGAGAGTGAAAAAACGTGTGTTTTCTTTCTTTGACATTTTTCCCTTTCATCCATTGCTGATGATGAAACTGGCAGACACACACATGCACATATTATATCACAGCACATAAATAGACCATAAACTGATTTAAAGGAAGACTAATGCTCTACACACCTAAAGAATAATCAACAAGCACCCAAATGCTGTAAAGGAGGTAATGAGTAGTGCACTAATACCTTGCTTATATCAATCAATCAATCAATCAATCAATCAATCAATCAAATTTTATTTGTATAGCCCATATTCACAAATCACAATTTGTCTCATAGGGCTTTGTATGATTTGTATTTATTTTTCTAATCAATGTTGTAAATACTCTTATTTTGCTGATGTGCTCAGTTACATGCAGCATCTATTGCACTTCTGTCAGTCCTGGGACAGGGATCCAACACATGTGGCTCTCTCTGAGGTTTCTAAATCCCCCCCCATAATAGTTTTTGTTGTTGTTGTAGTTTTTCCTTACTCTTATTGGGGGTCAAGGAAAGAGGATGTCACACATTGTTAAGCCCTGTGAGACAAATTGTGATTTGTGAATTTGGGCTATACAAATAAAATTTGACTGATTGATTGATTTAAGATATTTAGTTGAAAGATCATTTTTGTAAGGTGTAATGATTTTTTTTGTGAATAATCTATAATATCCACTTCAGTACAGTAACAGAGTGACTGCACTCTGTTACACCTCTGGATGGTTTTATCTCTGATGCTCCGGACTGGTCTGAGGCTGTTGGTGCTGTGCAGCTCTGGTGGGTGAGTTACCTCTGCTGGTAGGACTGGCCGGAGCTCCACGCCGCCTGCCTCTGGCTGCACACACCCTGCTCTCTGAAGTACCGGGCATGCTGCTCCCACTGCTGCCGACACCGGGCCTCCTGCTCCCGCTGCCGGGCCAACTGGCTGGCCAGCGCCCGGGAGCGGCCGGGTACATGGGCCGAGAGCGTCGGCAGAGCCATAGACCTGAATCATGACGAATCAAGAGCACACGTAGAAATGACCTCGTCTCCTGACTAGAACTGCATGTTTTATAATGGCCACCTGCAGTGTCTGAACCAGGCGCTAGCTGTGTGCTGTGTGTGTGTGTGTGTTAGGTCGAGGATAAAAACCACTCAGTCACACAAACAATAGATATTATCCAGTAAATGTTGTGTCCCTGCTTGTTTTACACGTGTTGTTGTGCATTTGACGTGTTTACTCTTATGAAAAATACACGAACAAAGCGTCACCCCGCTCACTAGCTAGTCCTCACTGACGGAGCGGAGTCAAGGCTTTTATGACTCGATAAATAGCACGAACTCACCCTGTTGGAGGTGAAGTCTGCTGCCTTGACTCGATGTTTGATCAAATCACTCGATGGTTTGAGTTTCAAAGCAGAAAACTCGCCTTTGCTCGTTCCCCCAGTTTCCCTTAGTAACCGACATCACTTCCTAGTTACTCCCACGCTAGGGGATGAGGTTAAGGTCAAAATTAAGAGAAAACCAGGACGAAAACGCGGAAATATCTTCCATCAAATATCGGTACAAAAATTGAAAAAAATATTTTTTTCTTTTGTAGAATCAACCAAGTAGAATTTATTATGACAAATAAATAGTTGAGAGCCTACAAGACGTTTTAAGACAGAAATTAATCTATTAGGAAAATAAAGCAGTGATGAGTATCGATAATGTGATGTATTGATTTGTTAAACACAAAAGTTCTTCCCAATAATAATAATCATAATCATAATCATAATCATAATCATCATAACTCAAAGCTCTTATTTTTTTTTATAACTGGTCTATGAAGCTTGAAAAGCCTAAATGATTTATTAAACGTTAATCACAGCTTATGGATTTAAAAAGTGACTTATCAAAAAGGATTGCCCAGCTTTATTTTCTTTGTGATGCTGTTTTAGATCATGATAATATAAGACTAATGTTTAATAATGATGTATAATCTGTTTCCAATCCTTTGAGTCATCGTCTTCATTTGCTCATTCACAAAGTATGAAGTGAATAATTCAAATTTAGTAAATAAATAGATTTAATATAGTGTAACTACGTTTTTTTATAGGTTTAATACCAGGCTCCCACCAGGTCAGTGTGACTGTACTTCCAGACAAGTCCACTAGTTGTCAGTAAAGCATCATGTGTGATAAAACGCAGAGGAAGTCAATAGTATCAGCTGATTAGAAAACATCAGGCTGTTATGTTTCTTCTGGACTGAAAGACTCAACAGGTTGAGATGACCCGGATCCACCTGTGTGTGTGTGTGTGTGTGTGTGTGTGTGTGTGTGTGTGTGTGTGTGTGTGTGTGTGTGTGTGTGTGTGTGTGTGTGTGTGTGTGTGTGTGTGTGTGTGTGCGCGTGTGTGTGCGCGTGTGTGTGCGCGTGTGTGTGTGATCATAGTTAACGTTTGGGGATATTTCAAATACATTTTCCTAACTACTACTGGCCTAACCCCTAACCCTAACCAAACTTAAGATAACCTAATTTAAACCCAAATATAAACATAACCTAACCTACACTTAACCTAGCCTACAGCTAAATAAAACATAAAGAAACTTTACCTAATCTAACCTAATTTACACCAAAACATAGCCTAACCCTAACCTATACCTACATCTAAACATAACCTTAACCTAACCTACCTAAACAAAACTTTACCTAACCTAACCTCACCTACACCTAAACAAAACTTGACATAACCTAATCTACACCAAAACATAACCTAAACTTTACCTAACCTATTCCTTGACCTAACCTACACCTATACATAACCTAAGGCTAGACTTTAAACATTAACTTACCATTAACCACTGACCCAAAAATCTGTTTTATTCAATGTAGGGCTCAGCTTCTGTCCCAAGTTGCACACCCTTCACAACCCATCATCAATTAGATGGACTGTAGTCTGAAATTTGTTCCCAAAAGTGGCTCATGACAACAACACATAAACATGCACATACACATACACTCTCTCTCTCTCTCTCTCTCTCTCTCTCTCTCTCTCTCTCTCTCTCTCTCTCTCTCTCTCTCTCTCTCTCTCTCTCTCTCTCTTTCTCTCTCTCTCTCTCTCTCTCACACACACACACACACATACGCACAAGCACACACTCAGAGTTTCCCTCCTCTCCCCTGGTGTCAGTGTAACTCTGCAGTGCGGGGTTGACAGCCTGTTGCTATCATCTCAGAGGTAAAGCGAGTGTCCGGACTAAAGCGATGGCTCTGCTAATGGAGCACCAGTTCAGGCAGCTGCCAGCCGACAGACAGGTGGAAACAAGACCGTTTCTGGAGGCTGTGTCATACCTTCCACCGTTCTTTGGTAAGTAAAGTTTCCACTGTGTGACACAGCTGAGGCTATGTAGTGACATCCCTGGATGTGAAGTTGTGTGGAAATAAATATGAAAACCTTATTCTGAGTTGTCACGGCCTGCAGAGAAATGATGCTCCTCCAGACACAAGTTTATTTCTATTCAGCTTATTATAATGACTGAGTTGTCAGAGGCTTGTAGTTGTATAGGCCAGATGGATGGCACTGACAAAGCGATAATTATAGTTCTATGCGTGTGGATTTCTAAAGTTGTATAACCAGTATAGGCCCAGAAATGCCGGGAAAATGTTTCCTTTTTAACAGGTAGCCCTCTGCAATGGACCTTTTTGCACTATTCTTAATTTTTCACCTGAGCTTTGTTCAACTTTTAGTAATAGATACAAAACGTGTTGTGAGACAAATCTGTCACAACACTTCTGCCAGGCCCAACGAGACGATCTTGATCTGTCCGAATGATAATCTTTTTTTGGGGAGATCGTATTTCTCTCCACCCAGCTGTCCACAATCCGTTATCATGCATAATTTAATCCACTGGCCTGGATTTTAAGTTGTGAAAATTGATTAGTCTGGTGTTGAGTTCCCGTTGCCCATTCACTGGTGGCATGGTGCACCAGGGCATCTTTGTGCGACTTCATTCTGTATTAATATGCCAAAGGTCCTCTATTGAATTTGCCATGTGAAACCCTTGAGGGAAACCAAGTCTGATGGCGACATTAAGCTTTTCCTCCTTGTCACCATTGTTTTTTATGACCTAGAAATCTCTTGGCCAACTTTCCTACGAGCCATTAAAGTACACACACTCATAGTACTCTATATTCAGTACTTGATTGACAACTCTAAAAGAATTACAACTTGTATTTTTATCTTTATTTTAAGTCTGTGTGGCAAAGTCCCACCATGACTGTGTCAAACTATTTATTTACCCAGGATAATGAACTCATGTGTGGGTGTTCACGGCTGTTCCCTAGCCAAGAACAAATGATGCTGTTTGTTACAAAAATATTCTTATCATTATATCTTTTAGCAGCAGCTTATTTGACTACCTTTAGCTTCCAAAAGCACAGTTCTGTATGCACAACTTCAAATTGTATTCTAAAAGCAGGGTGTCTTTCAAATGAAGTGTTGTGACAATGCATCACATCAGCACGACAGAGTCGATTTTGTCACGAGTAGTTTCCAGTAACGGCTCAGGGGCTGAAAGCTGTGTGTTGTGTCAGTGGGTCAGCCAGGAGCCGCGTGTGGTCGCCACTCGAGATGTCTCTTTGTTCACAGGCCCGTCACCAAATACTCAGATCTTTCAGCCGACTAATTAAAAGACACCTAATAATAATACTGGGATGATTGGCCTAATAAGGCCTAATGAGGTACATTGGATTTACCTGCCAGTGTTATTGTCAGCTCCAAGAGTTTTAACTACTCAAGCCAAATGTGCCATATATGTCATTTTGGAATTTACACAGAATCCAGATCTGCTCGGTCCATATCTTTGCTGCAGCTACAGTATATGATCATATGTTGAACATAGTTAAATGTGATAATTATAGAAATACCCCTCTAATGAGGCCTCTAATATTTTGGATTTGTTGAAGCTCTGGAATTTTGACAAGAACGTGTTCGACAGAGTTTTAGGGCAACACTGAAGAAAGAATACTTGAGATTTTGAGAATTAAGTCGTAATTCGAAAGGAAATTCTTAATATTAAAATCGTAAGGAAAGTCAGTGTGAAGTAAACGAAAAAATAGTACCTCATTCTCTGATATGATGTCATCCTACTGTCACTCTTTCAGTTCTCGGTCACTTCCTGTGTAAATATTTCTCCTCAGACTGCCTTGGTTCCACTGTTTTTGCACCAATTAAAGCTGACATATCTGGCAACATCACAGTAAGTACAGTAATTATTTAATGTGATTTGAGTTGAATATGTATGTGTGTATTACTCATTCATTTTTACTTTAAAAACTATTGTTTCTACTACTAGAAAATCAAAGCGATTTATGATACCAACCCCGGACGGTTCAAGACGCTGCAGCAGATTCTGGAGGCAGAGAAGGAAATGCACGGAGCAGGATGGCCCAAAGTCGGAGCGACCTTGGCTCTCATGTGGCTGAGAAGGTTTGAGTAATTTGACATTTGTGGCGTGGTTTTTTTTGTGTTGTGAAGCCGTGTCTTCATAATCTTGTTTTTCAACAGGGGTTTACGATTTATCCAAGTCTTCCTGCAGAGCCTAGTGGACGGGGAGAAGGATGAAAACAACCCAAACCTCATCCGAGTCAATATCACCAAAGCCTATGAAATAGCCCTGAAGAATTACCATAGCTGGTTTGTGCAGCAGCTTTTCAAGGTCAGTTACATCCTTACATTTATTTTTATTAGAGATTTGTATAGCCGTTTTCAGACATGTTCAGTGGAGGATCTCCGGAGAATTGGGTCCGGACTTTCTCTGCAGTTTTCCTCTCACACATGAATAACTGCTGTGTTTACAACAGCAACAAATCCTCTGCAGGATTCAGGTGAGGGGTGGTGCAGCAGGCAGAGGCAGGATGTCACTTATTCATTCTGCTACGTTGATCACGTGATTTTGTTTTCTTATCACCACAAACTCTCTCTTCTACGTGTACGACACCACTTTTTCCTCAAGAGATGTATTTTTTTGTTTAGTTTTTAACGTCTGTCGTGTGTCAGAAGCATCATCCCCCATCACACACACACCCCCTCGGTGTGCGGAGGATCTTCGGTGTTCAGTGCATGTCTGAAAGCAGCTTATGTTAGAGAGCGGAGAGCTTGTTGAAAAATACATGTGGTGTATGAATCTGAAATGTTTGTGTGGCTTTCAGGCTGCTCTTTACGCTGCTCCATACAAGTCTGATTTCCTGAAGGCGCTCTCCAAGGGTCGAGAAGTCAAGGAAGAGGAATGCTTGGAGAAAATCCGGAAATTCCTCATCAACTTCTCTGCCACCGTCGATGCTATTTATGAGATGTACAGTAAGATGAATGCTGACCTTGAATACTCAGTGTGACGTTCCTCTTCCCTCCAGTGATCTGTGTAGTTTACAAAGTCATTTACATGATGCAGTCAGGATTGTGCAGTCTACATATTGACTCGGCTCCCTGCAGGCCATCTGACGGTTCACTGTGAGAGTGTAATTGTAATACTCACATCAAATGTTTATGCACTTTTTAGTCATCTTTGCTGCCTCTGGCTTTCTCTTTGTGCCTTTTCCTCACTGTTGTTTTTTTCGATTCTGGGGCAAAGTTTCCATCTTCACATTTAAATGCGGTATTTCATTATTTTTCATTTGTAGAGTCACATCTCTTCAGACAATAACTGCCAGACATTTATGTTCATGGTCACGAGTCCTCTCTTTCTCAGATAGGAGAAGGTTTTACCAGAAAAGTACTTCTCACTCAACAAGTGTTTTAAATCCAGCAACAGGATTGTTACAGAAGAATTAAGAGGGCATGTGAAGTGTCTGATACCACACAGCTAATCCCAATTCAAATCATCTGTTGCAGTAATTAAAGTGGTCGAGTTTTGCTTATAACATTTCAACTGCTGTGTATACTGAAAAAAACGGTGTGAAAAATGTTTGTGTTAAAATCCATCCACCTAACTTATGTATAAGAAACAGTATATATTACATCATAAAGAAGAGGCCAGCTTTATTGCTAGTGATACAAACAATCAGAAAATCTTAAATTTTCTTTATTTATAAAATATTTAAATATCTCACTGACATATAGAGCTATGGCTTATCAATGAAGTCAATTAATCAATATGCAATACACAACTCATAATTAGATTAAAGAAGCCATATGAGTCATTTTATGCAATAAAGGTACTACAAGTTACACAAAACATGGCCAGTTCAGCCAGTACCTTTGCTAGAGTGTTTCAGTCATCACGTGTTGGATAGACACTCAACACTCAACACTTCAAATATGCAGGTATAAATGTAAATGGCTTTTTATTAAGCAGAAGGTACGGATCATTTCAAATGACCAGGTCAGCTTCTGTGCCTCTAATCGTGTGTATTCCTCTGCACATCCCCTTGTGTAAACCATGCAGACCACCGCAGAACAAAATGTAAATTATTTCTGAGGGTCTGGTCTGCCTCTGTTTATGTCTTTACTATGCAACACTTGTTTATCTTTGCTATTTTTACCAAAGCAGTGCTTCATCAAATGTCTTTTACTCTGTGAGGTACTGAATGTGTCTTTTCTTTTTACCTAATTATTAAGGAAATATAAAAAAAAACATTGCATTTTGCCTTATACATTGTTTTTAAATAGATGTGAATGTCTGGTGATTGTCTTGTGGCTGAAGTTAAGTTGCAGTGTTTGTACAGTGCAAAGCAACAAATTGTGTATTTTCAACTCAAGTGCAATATGCAATAAAGATATGTGCAACAAGTCATGTGGTTTTCATTTTGGTTTCTTGTAGAATTTCTTTCTTTAAGTTTTGCTGGGATGGGGAGTAAATAAATACATTTACACCAGCTCTGTACAATGTTGAAGTATTTGTACTTATTTATATTTATTTGTCGCCACTTTATATTTGTACTTCACTAAAAGCAAATAACAAATATTTTACCCCACTGCAAATGCTACCATGAATTGTGCCTTAATATTTGAAATCATATGGATTAAATATGATGAATTGTTATGAAGTAAATTACCTAATAGCATCTGATTTAGTTTAGATTATCGTCACCTTGACCAAAGGGCAACATTTCTTATGTAATATATGTTAATGCATCAGTAATATTAACCCAATAATTATCAGTCTTGACAAAGGCCACCCTGCTGTTTAATGAGTTCTTTAGTTTAAACCTTAAGTACATCTTGCAGATATTACTTCTGTATCTGTGCCTGATTTAAAACAAATAAAGAATACTAAGCTTTTACTTGTTATTAAGTGTTTACAACAAATCAATTGGATACTTATTTTTTTGTGTGCATCATCCCATGTTGGTGGACTCACCACACCCTGCTACAGGCTGAACAGGAATCAGTTTCATTGTGTGATGATGAATAGCTGGAAATGGGATCAGAAATATTGAAATATTATTGCTGGCAGACAGACTCAATGCATGAGCACCCTGGGACAGGCAACAAGGCCAAGAGCAAACTGTCACTCAGAGATTACGTCAGGTCTTACATAACTCTGAAAAATTAAAATACGAACATGTAGGATTCCGTGATAACTGGGTATCTGCTTAGGAAGACCATGTGATGTGATGGAAAGCTCCAGAGCTGCTACTAAACTGACCTGGTGAGATATTGTTTTGAGACAATACAACCAGAGAAACATCCTTCTCTACAACCTAATAACTTATTTATTTATTTGTATATATTCTTATCTCTCATTTAGTGAATTTTACCTGTGTGTGTGTGTGTGTGTGTGTGTGTGTGTGTGTGTGTGTGTGTGTGTGTGTGTGTGTGTGTGTGTGTGTGTGTTTGTACAAGCTGTTCCAAATGAATTGCTCGCAGTGAGATCGATAGAGTTGTTTGAATTAAATTGAATTGAATCCTGTTGATCTGTACCCACAAACCTGTCTCTGCTTCCTGGTGCATTTCTTTCCCAATAAACTTTATTATCCAAAATGTACACAATAAAAGTATAAACAAGGAAACAGGATGATAAAAATTCATTCGAGAAGACATCAAAGTTCAGTAGGATAAACATGAAAAGCAGATGTACCATTAAATTACACACAGGAGAGCACTCAAGGATGAATGAATGAATGAATCTCTGTTGAATCAGCAGAGCCCCCAGCGGCCATCCGAGGAACTGTGTTTTTTCCGCTCGGAGGCAGGAGTTTTCAGCCAAGCTTGTCCGGTCCCACCCGTCCACCCAAAATGTGTGAAAGCATCCGTTGTTCTGGTGGAGCTCACCGGACACATGGAGCAGAGGGAACCTGCTGTAGCTCAGTGAAGACTTTCCAGGCTGGAGACACATTGATCCTGAGGGGGTTTTCAAACTATGGAGCAAACTGCGACTCTAATAATCTGAGAGAATAGAGTCAACTGATCACATCAAGGTAAGAAACTCCTCTGGTTCTTATGGTTCTTTATTCTTCTGCTCACAAAGTTGTCATTCTGTCTCATCTGTATTAGTTAGAAAGAAGCCTTAACTTTTTTAACAAGTACCCAACTTCAGGAATGTTATATAACATAGTTTCTTAAGTTTGTCAGAACTTAAATAGCATGCTCTTTATCAAAAAAGTACCTCTATTTATAATTCATTTTTTTCTCTTTATAGTAAAAATGTTGATCAGATAGCACCACCATAGTATCCTCTTTTAAAACTGTTTTAAAAACGTTTTCATTACATGGCTTTTAACTTTTGTTTGTTTCACGGCTCTATTTTAGCAACTGTCTTGACTTTACTTGTTTAAATTTGGGTTTATATATATATATATATATATATATATATATACTTGATATTTCATGATTCCAGTCCGTCACTCTGACAGGTTTAATACACAGCAGGTCCTCTCTCTCGCCACTAAGCAACTTAATCCTTTGTTCTAGGTCTGTTATAATAGTTTAGCGAGGGCAGACTCCTCTTTGTTCCTCTGTCTTTTTTACTATCAGATGCCTGCTGAAGTGTAAAGGTATGAAAATCCCCCTTGTGTCAGACTGGGGGGTGTGAGTCACCCCTCTCCCTCAGCAGGACCCCAGCTCCTCTGTTTGTGTTGCTCCTTTACAGCTCGCTCTGGCCTAGATAAGTTGTCAATGTCATGGACAAACTCAGGAAGCTAAAGGAAGCTGTGGAGGGACGTGAGGAAGTCGTGTTGAACTTAAGTGATAGCCTGCTGTGGCTTTACGTTTTGTGTTGATGGGTGCTGAGAGGCTGGGACATGTAAAAGAGGTTCTTCTGACAAGGGAGAGGAAACAGACTTATACTGGTTTTAGCATCAGTGCTTTGCTGTGTTTTCCTCAAACTTCAGAGCTCCTATTGTGTCACTTACAACACTGATTGCTTTGGTCTGTACTTCTGTGTCAATAATTCTTATGATGCTTACTCTGTTTCTTCAGGGTGCCCACATGCTTCAGCATCATTTCCAGTTTCCCCTGAAGAGGAATTTGGCACATCACTGTAAAAGGCATGAATGAGGTACAAAGGGGGTTAACTGTCAACTGTATACTTAAAAATCTGGTTTAAACTTCCAGGATCCCTTTGGTACTTCTATTATTAAAAGTGAAAATTGTAAATAAAAGTTGTCCATTTTGCCCCTGTCACTATCACTCTGTAGGATTTCCTTCATGAACCGAGTTGGGCCACCTTGATGACAGCAAACATGAAACCTTCTCATATCCCAACATTTAATAACCTTTTATTAAATAAAACTTAAATGCTTAGGGTTAAAGAGCGGAGAATATTTTTTCATGACAAGTGCCACATAAGTGATTTTAATGTTTAAAGGCATCTAGTAACAAAATAAACTAGGAGAGGATTTCTGCGAGGATCTGAATGGTTTTTGATTCATACCTCTTTTTAGAAATCTCTTTAACTCTGAGTAAAAATGGTGTCATAATATTAAATATCAAAATGAATGGGTCAACCATCTTTACGTACATCTCAACTCTATTGATACTGCTGTTTTAACCTGACAGTTTCTAAGTTATGAAATATGTTCCAATGGAAACACTATCATAGATGTCTGATTGAATTTAAACTGATTAAAACAGATTTTTTTTTGCATTTGAACCATCTCGCCTGACTAGCTGAGGCTGTGCAGCTCACTCAGAACGCTGTCTCGTGCTTTTTATTTCAGGGTCGCTCTGCTCTCTTCAGAAGGTGCCACCTTGCCTTGTCCAAGGCTGACACCCTCACCTCTGCTCCTGCCAAAGCTGTTCTCTCTGTGGACGCAGGCGATGGCGAGGCCGCCCAGCCTGAGGCCGATGCCGCGTTTCCCCTCTCTGACATCTCGCACTTGTTCGAGAGCGAAGATGCCCCCCCATCGACTCAGGACACGAGCCAGGATTCAGCTGCTGGAGCTCTGGAGCTGGTTCAGCCCGGCCAGCCTGTGGAAAGCAGACAGAACCTGCGGATGAAGTTCCAGGGTGCTTTCAAAAAGGGCATTTCCAACCCCATGGACCTGCTGGAATCCTCCATATATGAGTCTAATGTGGTTCAGGGACCCAAGAAAGCCCCCATGGACTCGCTCTTTGACTACGGTACCTACAGCAACATGAGCAACCAAAAGAAACGCAGGAAGAAGCTTCCAAGAGGGTGAGAAGGAGCCTCCCTGTCCCGAAACTGTGATTCATGTGTTTCCAGGATTTAAAAGTTGTGCATTTCTTTAAACCTCTTGGTTTTAGGTTTTACTTTTTGTCTGAGCAGCAGCAGTAAACCTTGACTGGACTTTATTTCCAGGTACAAAAGGGCTGGTTTGGAAAAATGTTGTCATAAAAACAAAAAACCTCCCACAACTGCTACTCTGTAGACAGAGGTGTGCCACATGGGGAAGTATGTACACACACACACACACACACACACACACACACACACACACACACACGCACGCACACGCACACACACACACACACACACACACACTAAAACTAACACACACACACACTAACACACACACACACACACACTAACACACACACTGCAGTCCTTCATTCAGCCTATTCACTGATCTAACAGAGCGGATTTTGTTAGTTGCTCAGCAGCAGTTGAGGTAATATTTAGGCTGCCGCCTTTTTTTTGGCTACCTGTCCCATACACACAGAGGTCTACTTATTGAAGCTCTGGAGGGTGCGGCTGATCGAGTAAAAGATGGTTTATCCACTAAAAAAGAAGTAATCGATTTTAAGACAATCCCAGATTGAATCTTTTTGTATCCCACAGTAACATCATGTCATGTTTTTGTGTGTCCTCAGTAAAACTGAGACATCCTGTGATGATGGTCAAACAGATCCACCAAAGGTCATGAAAACATTCAACCGCTCTCTCCTGTTTGACGGTGTCTCACGTGGAGACACTGGAGCCCTCAGCGGCCTGTTAGAGTACCTGCAAAGTCACGGCAAGAGGTTAACGGATGAGGATTTCAGAGGTAAGACTAAAATATGTAGATATCTGTCTACTGAGTCAAACCAATAAATGATCGGGAATAAAACAGGTTTAATGTACAGAAGTTTAGTTTTCTTCCACTTTTACTCCGTTTCTGTTGAATATCTCGACTCTGCCTTTGTTCCAAAGCAGAACCTCACCTAATCTACTTCTGTCTAAAAAGACTTCTCCCTCTTGATTATTTGTTTGCTCAGAGGATGTGAGAAGGAAAGGGTGGAGTGAGTCTTTGTCCCACTGAAGGCTGGTCCAAACAAAGCTTCTGTCTCAGGAGGTTTTCAGGCTCATAACAAGGAGCAGAGAAAACTAACAGCAAACTGTCGTCTCTCACAGAGTTAACCGGGGCCGGGAGTCTTTACAAAAACGGCTAAAAATAGTGAATGGCTGCTTTGACCCCTGTCTTTAACAGTTTGTTCTCATGAACCCTGAAAACTCCATGTGACAACTCCCCAAACTCTCCTTTAATTGTGTATCTTCATTCCCAGTTCAGTCCCATTTTACATGGCTGGACATTATAACCAGGAATTTTTCAGTTACCAGGGGTAAGTGGAGGAGCTCAGTTAATTAAAAAAAGGAAATTACTATTTGAAAAAAATCAACAAATCCTTATACTGAGTCAATTGTGACATGTGAACACCACAGGTTGCAATTAAGAGTGTATGAAAACTAATCAACATTAGCAGGCCAGCAGCTAATAATCAACAAATGGGGAACTAGTAATACAAAATAATGGATTAAGAGAAATATTTTTGCTAAAAGTAAAAAGAATAAACAGTTAAATACTCTGCCGTTAGCTGAAACCACTGGATAATTGAGATACCTCAAACGAATTATCAAATAGTTCTAATAGATAGTTAAATGAAATAGATTCATGTTTGATATTTAGCCAAAAGTAATGGATAGACAATTTAAATACAGCTGAAATAAATGGATGCATAGTAGAAATGACAAAAATCTGCTTTAAGTTAAATGATGGTATAAATAGCTTAAAGTAACACATGGATGGACAGAAAGGTAACGTTGATGAAGGTTTATCTGAGTTCATCTGATTAGACTGTGGGGAAATGCCTGGGTGGCTGTGGCTGAGGGGTAGAGCGGTCGTCCTCCAACCTGAAGGTCGGCAGTTTGATCCCCAGTCTTCCCCATCTGCATGCCGAAGTGTCCTTGGGCAAGATGCTGAACCCCGAATTGCCCCTCATAGAACAACAAAGTGCTGCTAATAGATGCACTGTATGAATGTGTGTGTGAATGGGTTAATGTAAAACTGTACTGTAAAGAGCTTTGAGTGGTCATCAAGACTAGAAAAGCGCTATATAAATACAAAACCATCTGACATTTACATGGGACTAACCTCTATAAACAACACTGTCTAAATCCAAAAATATTCTGTGTCTTTTATCAAATGTTTCTACCAGAGCCATCAACAGGTAAGACCTGTCTGCCTAAAGCCCTGTTGAACCTTTACGTGGGTCAGAACGACACCATCCCTCTGCTGGTCGACATCGCAGAGAAGACTGGAAACCTCAGGGAGTTCATCAACTCCCCCTTCAGGGATCTGTACTACAGAGGTACGGAAATAAACCAGTACTGAGAACATGAACTTACATAAAACGAAGCCGTTCTCAGACATAAACTTCACTCTTCACATATGAAGAACACAGCAGGAAACTATTGGGGTCAGACGTGTTCACAACAACAGAAAAATGACGTGAAAATTCATGGCAGGAATCATGTTTTTGTTTACAGCGCATTGGTGTTGGACCTTAGCGTCAAAATCGGAATGTCAACTTGTAAAGATGAGATTCTTTGTCAACGTCGTCTACGTGTATGACTCCTTTTTTTTATCCTGAGATATTTATATTCTTTTTGGCTTTTTTCAGTTTTGCGTCTGTTGCGTCTCAGAAACGTCATCAACACGCCCATTCCCTCGCCTTGAATTCTCCGGACATTTTCCTGCTGTATTCTCACACGGGCTCATTTGGACATTTTCCGGACATTTCACCTGGCTGGAGCGACTGAGACACTCAGACATCTGCCTCTTCCAGACAGTTTGTGTCTGAAAGCAGGTTTATTTTGTGCAGTTTGTAAGACTACAGTCTCCTCGTCTGCCTCGGAGTTGAAGCTGACAGAGGTTGTTGTTGGTTCCTCTGGGTTTGACAGGCTGCTAGGTGAGGCCCAATTAGGGGGAAGAGCAACATTTTGTAGTGACTGTGCAGCTCAGTTACACGGCTTTGTTTGGATTTCACCTTTCACATTAATAGTTATGAGAACACAGTGACAGGAGCCTTTTCAACATCCAACAGCTTGTAATACAAAATCAGATGTTACTATTCATTTGCATGTTTACCTAATTCTTCTGTACTTTTTAAGTACCTGCACATAAATTTGAACCCCTCACAACTTTTTGTATGACCTTCACCCTCATGTTCATAATTGGGCATCAGATTCACAAAAGGAAAAATTCTTTAGGCAAAAAGAAAGTTTCAACACTGTTTGTCTTGTGTAACTTTCCTATTTGCCTGTCAACAGTATTAAACTCCACACACTTCAGTTGAGTAATTACTTCACATATAAATTGAGCAAACGTGGCTTGAGCTAATGTTTGTGTTGTTTTGTTGTGTTGTCAGGACAAACAGCGCTCCACATTGCCATAGAGCGACGCTGTAAACAGTATGTTGAGTTGCTGGTGGAGAATGGTGCCGACGTTCATGCCCAGGCCAGAGGTCGCTTCTTTCAGCCGAAAGATGAAGGGGGCTACTTCTACTTTGGTAATTACCTTTGTCAGCTCATTTCAAATTCATAATTCTGTATTTCTACTTATACTCTGAAACAGTCATAGACAGAGTTGAGCAAAACTGTATTTTCTGCCTCATACTGTTCTAATGATGTGGGGCGTCTGATGTTTCCCTCACAAGCACCTATTCTGTCTTCTACACCTTGGAGTTTGCATCAAGGTTTTGTGATGTGTATTAAAGCAGCTGCCAAGATAAAACAGTTAAACCAGTGGTACATTTTCCTGGCAAAAGCAAATCTCCTTTGCCGTGCAGACATGAGGTGACATTAGACCCCACCCTTCCTCTTTTTTTAACCTTACAGCCAAATGTTTTCTGAAGCGTGGCACGTTAAACCACCGGCAGCAAAGGGCCAAAAACACATGAAAAGAAAAGCATTATGTCATATGTTCAAGAGGTGCAGCCAGTGAAAGGTGTCTGTGTTCTGCAGTGAGGAAAAGTAAACATCCTCTGCTGGTGGGACGGGCTTCACTGACCTTTAAGACCAGGAGGAGAATGAATAAATCAGAGCCTGTAAATTAAACTCAACACTGCCCTCTGCTGGCTCCTGCTCAGGCCCTACCTCCTCCGTCGCAGTATAATGCCCAGAGAAAAACATGTTTTTATTTGTGACCTTTTGATGATAATTATAGCATCTATAATTGATTTTCACCTCACTCTTCATGAACATTAAAGGAAAGGTAGCTGTTTTGGACTGATGTTTTTTTTTCTTCTTTTTTTACACAACCCAATTTTAAGAATTGTTTATTTGATTACATTCTACGTTATATTCCCCACTCGTCGCAGAGGAGGTGATTTCTATTTGCACTTAGCACGGTTGTCATTCCCAAATCCCAGCGTGTCCGGGCACAGTGTGAGTAATTTGCCGCGGAGCTTTGCAGTGAGGTGAACAGGAACCTGGCAGGGCTGATGGCTAATGGGATTTAGACTCACGCTAACACTCTGCATGCACCCGTGCAAATCCATGAAGAGGAGCGTTTCTATGTGAGGTGACAAAGTAATCTGTCACCCATGGCAACGGCTCATTTTCAGCAGCTGCTTTTGGCACTCTGGCCTCATTGCGCCCCTCCCTCCAACAACTGCTAATTGTGCTGTTTTCATAGCGGGGATTTAAGTCACATCTTTGATCCATGTTTAGTATGCTTTGCAAAAACATACAGATGCCAGCTACAGTTCTTAATTAACCCTCCTGTTGATTTGCTTATTTTTAATGTGAGGTGCCATGCTCTTGATCTCCTGTGAATTTACCATGAAGTGACTGCTCCCTCTTTCTCTGTGTGTGTTTGCCCAGGTGAGCTGCCTCTTTCCCTGGCTGCATGCACTAACCAGCCTGACATAGTGCACTACCTGACTGAGAACCCACACAAGAAAGCTGACCTGCGGCGCCAGGACTCCCGCGGCAACACGGTGCTGCACGCCCTGGTGCACATCGGAGACAACACCAAGGACAACACACGTTTCCTCACAAAGATGTACGACCTGCTGCTGATCAAGAGCACTAAGCTCTACCCAGAATGCAGCCTGGAGACGGTGCTCAACAGTGATGGCATGTCACCTCTCATGATGGCGGCCAAACTGGGCAAGATAGGGGTGAGCTAGGGACCATAATGCATCAACGGTCAAGCAGCATCACTATAATAAAAGGTTTTATCATCACATTTCCACATCATTATCTCCATATTCCTTTAGGTTTTTCAGCACATTATCCGACGAGAGGTCAAAGATGAAGAAGTTCGTCACCTTTCCCGAAAGTTTAAGGACTGGGCGTACGGTCCGGTGTACTCATCCCTCTACGATCTATCATCGCTGGATACATGTGGAGAGGAGCCATCTGTGCTGGAAATCCTTGTCTACAACAGTCGCAACAAGGTGAATATTGACAGTTTTATTCAAGTTTGCCTTGTTATTCCAAAAGGCGAAATGAAAAGCTGTTTCTCTCAAGATCAATGTATTAAGAGCCACATGGTTGATACAGGGTGAATATAAAAAAAACATCAAGATAAAAACATAAAAATGTCTAAAATGTCTGGGCGCAAATACGAGTGCAATAAAAAATGTGAGTGTGTTAACGGATCAGCATTATATTTTATTACGCTGTAGCAGCTTCATGTTTCTGGTCTCTTTGTCAGAACCGTCATGAGATGTTGGCAGTGGAGCCCATCAACGAGCTGCTCCGGGCCAAATGGCAGAAGTTTGGTGCAGTCACCTTTTACATCAGTGTGGTTTCCTACCTCATCACCATGATCATCTTCACACTCGTGGCGTATTACCACCCGACACAGGAAGAGGTGGGTGTGAACCAACTGGAAATGTGGATTGTTGTCACAGCATGGCTTGATATATGTTCTAGGTTTCTGCCATACTAGCCTGTAGCTGGTTTAATACCGTTATAATGGTAATCCATCATGTACCGGAGCAGCAAAACAGTTTTTTTGCATCAAATTACCATTTCTGTATTGAAGGAATATTTACGTTTTGGGGAAATACACTTACCTGCTTTCTTGCCAAGAGTTTGCTGAGAAGATTGATACCATATTCAAACCTGGGAAGCCTGACTCTGTCCAAAATCCTCCTAGTAGCACCACTAAACGATAATCATTTAAAAACAGATGGAGGTTTATGTGCTATTACTAAACTAAGCTAATCAGCGGCTATCTGGCTAGCATCTTTATATTTAATAGATAAATATTGATTACAATTATATCTAACTCCACAACTAACAAACTGCCTGATGACTGTCAGCGAGTAAATTTCTTAAAAAGTCAAAACAATTCATAAACACATTTTGTCTTAAAGACTGATATTTCTCATTGTGGTGTTCTTTTCTCTGCATACTGTATTGAATATGTTGTAGTGTTAAGACATTCAGATTGAATTGAATCTAAATGAAAAGAATAGCATCGATAAGTCCTTCCTTCCTTCCTTCCTTCCTTCCTTCCTTCCAGCCTCCGTACCCGTACAAAACCTCCTCTGACTACGTGCGGATGGCGGGGGAGGTCGTCACCTTGGCATCAGGAATCTTCTTCTTCCTCACCAATGTGAGTCAACGAGGCTCTGACACACATTCACAGATTGGTCATTACTTGTTTCACCATCGTTCCCCAGATCCAGCTCAGCACTGTCACAATAGTGTTGTTGTCATGATGGAAATGTTTCTCCGGCTTTTTGCAGATTAAAGACGTCTTCCTGAAGAAGTGTCCTGGGGTGAAGTCTTTATTTATTGATGGATCCTTTCAGCTGCTGTAGTAAGTCCCTGTCCTCTGTCCCTCCTCCCTCCTCTTCCTCATCTGGGCTGCAGCTCTTGCTGACTTTTACCCAAGGCAAATTTTGCATCCTCCTTAATGGAGTCATCTAATTAATATCTCAACCTCCTCCCTGGCATGTTTTATAGTTTGCATCTTTAATTAAACCCATGATCCAAACAAAGAGCAGATAATGTTGAGTGCCTCTGAACTGTGATGCTTTAGATCATTAGCAACATGGCTGTGATGTCTACATTCTCTTGCAGTGCTAAACACCAGCAGTCAGGCCTTTGTGCCTTTATTTAGAACTGAAAAGTTCAATTATTTGACAAAGTTTTCCTCTTTCCTCTCTAGTTTCATCTATTCTGTGCTGATCGTGGTCACAGCTGCTCTCTACCTATCGGGCATTAAGGCCTATGTGTCTGTGATGGTGTTTGCACTGGTCCTGGGCTGGATGAACACACTTTACTTCACCAGAGGCCTGAAGCTCACTGGCACCTACAGTATAATGATACAGAAGGTTAGATATGGGACAGCTGATTAATTCACTGTAAATATCACAGTCCGTGTGTTTTAACTTTCTTTTTTTCGTTCTCAGATTCTTTTCAAAGACCTTTTCAGGTTTCTGTTGGTGTATGTGCTCTTCATGATTGGATATGCATCAGGTAGGCTTATGTTCGTATGATTTTACCAGTATGTCAGCATTAACTACTACAGATAGAGGGCAATTTGCTGATTCAGACAGAGGCCCTAAGGGACGTCAAAATGCATTTTAAATGATGTTCAGAGACAATTTCATACGACTTGCAAGCAAAGCATCAAAGTCTTTATAAGTCCAAGGTTAAAATATAATGGATCTCCACCGAAATTGAATAGGTTCTTCCCTGACCCGCACAGCTTCCTCCCATTGCGTTTCTTGGTAATCCGTCCAGTAGTTTTTTGCGTAATCTTGCCTAAAAACAACGGATGGAAGGGGTGACAACATAACCTCCTTGGCAGAGGTAAAAATTGCCCACATCCCCTTGAGGGCTCCGTAGCTTTGCTCTTTGGCTGAGATTTAGGTTAGGTTAGATAATAATGTTAACACTCATATCTGTTCAATGACATGAATATAAAACTACAGCTCAGAGATGGTTAGCTTAGCATAGATCAAACGGGGTGTTTAGACCATTTCCACTTTTTATGCTAAGCTAACTTGCAACTCTTAAAGCTAACACAATGTTGACCTGTCCTGTTTCCAGTGTTGAGGTTTGAACTAACAATCCCAGCCTAAATTCAAAACCACTTACTACTGTAGTACGTGAAGCTGATAGCCTACTCAACATGTTATTTCTGTTTGATCCACAAAACCATCAACGTCATGAGGCTGACAATTCCATCCAGCTTGTATTCTTCACTCCCGACTCCTGACTGTGTTTTTTACATTTAATGGACAAAAACAATGGTTTTGTGGATTAAGTGTATTTCTCAGAATGTTGAACTATTCCTTGTCTCTTCCTTTTAGTGCTCACACAGATCTATAACCCCACCTCCTCTGTTCCCACCCCACAGCCCTGGTGACCCTGCTGACCGTGTGTCCTCCACCAGGAACTGAGTGTGACGGGGACTGCCCCACCTACCCAAAGTGCAGGGACCCCGACACGTTCAGCAAATTCCTACTGGACCTTTTCAAGCTGACCATTGGGATGGGAGAACTGGACATGATCCACAGTGCACAGTATCCCGCTGTCTTCCTCATCCTGCTGGTTACTTACATCATCCTCACGTTTGTGCTGCTGCTCAACATGTTGATCGCTTTGATGGGGGAGACGGTGGGGCAGGTGTCCAAGGAAAGCAAGAAGATCTGGAAGCTTCAGGTGAGCTGCTTGTTGCTGGAGGGCGGTGACAAAGGAGTCTGTATTCAATGTCGTTACAATTTAGTCTTGATCAGATAGATTTGGCTTCATTTGTCCAGGTTTTGATGGAGATTTCGTGTCTGAGATTTTGTTCTGAAAATTGTACCTGTTAATTGGCGAGATAAAAAAATGTTAGGGAATTTTTTTTATTAGTTTTTATAATTTCCTCCACCAAGGAGGTTATTTCTGTTTGTTTGTTGGTTTGTATGTTTGTAACCAAGATTACACAAAAACAACCAAATGAATCGACAGAAAATTTGGTGAAAGGATGTGATATGTGTCAGGGAAGAACCCATTAAAGTTTGGTGCCGATCTGGAAAAAAGTCAGACACATTTAGGGAAATGATATTTATGAGTGTGTGCAATTTGGTGCAGCTTATTTTAATAAAACGTGACTGTTGGGCCTTGGAGGGGAGGTATCCACTATTCGAATTCAAACTGTGGCTGCTGTGAATGTTTTGTACCAAATTTCATGCTAATCTGTGAAATAGATGTTGAGATATTTCCCTCAAAACCGCAAATGTCAAACTTAAGCACGAGCAGAGGATCACCAAAATCACACATCCCATAAATTTTGTTCAAAAAGATTCATTCTTATGGTTTATTCATGACATGTTTCTGTAGTTTGAGTGGAATAAATACATGTTTAAATAATGTATACTCACAGTGGGCAACGACCATCTTGGACATCGAGCGCTCATTCCCAGTCTGCCTGCGCAGGTCTTTTCGAGCCGGGGAGATGGTGACTGTGGGGAAGAACTGGGACGGCACACCTGATCGACGCTGGTGCTTCAGGTATTTTGCATGATTCATATTCACTCTGCAGCGCCAATGCCGCTTCAAAGAAAACTGTCAAACCCAGCACTGTCCTCATGTATCAGAGTGGACGAGGTTCGCTGGTGTCACTGGAATCAAAACCTGGCGATAATCAGCGAGGACCCAGGCCAAGTCAATGTGCAGCAGCAGGGCGTTGGAGTCTTGAGGAGAGGTGAGATTTCGCACTGCACTCTCATGAATAAATGCACAGACAAACACAGCGGGAGCAGCACATATATTCATTCACACAGATTAAATAAATCCCTTCTTCTTTTTTATCCCCTTCCAGATCGCTGGTCCACAGTAGTCCCACGAGTGGTGGAGTTAAATAAGGGTCGTGAGGCAGTGGTGGAGATGGAGCCTCTGACACGCAGGCGCTGACACCAGCAGAGGACTAGTACTGTCCCTCTTCTAAAGAGACAGAGGAGAGCCATCAGCGTCAGTGACACGACTCTGCTGGGGACAATTTGGCCAATAAGTGCTTCTAATTTGCACAAATCTCACGTGCCTTTCGTTCAGACAGAGTATAGTAGATATTACAGTGAGACAGTCAGTATTGGACAGAGGAGTGAGAGCACAGAGACACTGGATGTACAATGTCCTAAAAATAACTCAAGTATGATCTAAACAACACTAAATAGAGTAATTAACTTCTGTCAATATCGATAATTATCACAATGAATGTCACATTATTATTTCTCTTTCTCTTGAGAATAAGGAAAATGTGGCATTAATGACACAGCGAGGTGTAAACTAGGATTTTTTTATTCAAAAAGAAACATGAAAATGTAAATGTACTGTATCTCCACATGTTAGACATCAAAACCTGAACACTCAGGGATTTAAGAGTTCAAATATTTCTGCATTTCCAGTCTCATTATATTGTTATAGAAAATTATATCACAGGTTTTGTAGAAGCAAGAACTATCATTTCTGTATCAGTGTATATTAGCAGTGTAAATGAAAGTTTTGAACCATTTACACATGATAAATATTTTTTCAAGAAAACATTGCAGTAAATATTTATACATTTATACAATAGAATTCAGCTTTAGGTTGCGTGTTTTTATTATATATATATATATATATATATATATATATGATGTGTGCATAAATAATTAAATGTATATGCTGGTTTGTATAGAAAGAGGATGTTTTATACAATATTTTGTCTTTTCTATATTGTATCAGTCAAATAGTTTTAAATCTATGAAAGTCTCAGGCTTGGACTGGCGGAGCAGGCAGCTCTCATTTGAACTGAAACAATGCACTGTGCCAATTTCTGATGTGTCCATTATTATATGAATACAAAGACATTGTTCCGAACAAGATGGGCATGATGAGCAGGTTGTACTTGTCAAGCAAATGTGCAAATATGAGACAATAGCCTTCCGTGTTACGGTTTGTCTTTGAATTTCCAGAGTTATTGTTCCTTTGCAGCTGGGGTATTTGCATAATCAACTCTCAGGCCTCGCCATTATGTACTTTCCTCTATTTGCTGCAGTGTTTTCGTTGCTCTTGGCTCAATGCCCTATACAGCCGCTCTCTTTTTCTATGTGTCTCTACTGAATGTATGCATCTATACGTGTTAATGCACATTGATGAGGAGCAGAGAGACAATACACTTCATTTAGACCAATTCATTACTGTTGAAGGTCACAGGTCATTGTTCACTATGTTTACATTGAGGCACGTCTATGCATTATATTTGGTTTGTACCTTGCTGCACAGAACAATAAACACTGAATTTATTTATAAATGCACACAACAGTCTGATTTGCAATTTCTGCACGGGAAGATTTGAGATTTTCTAATCAGTACTTGAATCATCCATATGATTATTTTATCCCCGAAGATGTGCTGCTAATCAAAATCAACCAGACATGGAAGTTCAGTGCACGATCATATTACAATGATTTATGCACAATGAAAGGAGAGCGAAAGAAAGAATGGTTTCATATGAGATTATTATTTTAATCTGTTTTTTTACTTGGCTTCCATTTATATTTTTAAGAGCAATATAGTACACAAACAATTAAACAACAGTTATGTTCATAGAACTGTCATCACACTGTTGTTCTGTAATTCTTTGGATGAAAAAAATTGAATCTTTGATTAACAAACTGAATGTCAAGAACTACTTGGTGGGTAACCACCTTCCTAATCTGTCCCAGAAGGTTGTGATGCCATTACAGATGTGCAATTTATGTTCCTTTGATTTTCTCGAGACCCCAACCCCCTGATTATTTTAAACAGCACTTTTTGTGATGTTGCAGAGTATTGGTTTGTACCAACACACTCATTTAAACCTAATTCTCAATTACTCATTGCAAAGATTTCGATTCCTGATCCGTCTTCCTCTTCAAATGATCAACTGTAGTTCCTGGTCTGGCCTGCTGATGGCTGCAGAGGTCTAAATTCCTCCGCCGTGTCTTCCAGGTCCCAGATGAGGGTCTTCTCCTGCAGATGCTGTTGGGCACATTTTCCGTTTTTTATTACAGCTGCATGTAATGCATTGTCAGAGTTAACTGTTATTACCATAATAGGTTATAGTTTGTAGAAAGTCGTCCACTTATATTTTCTCTCCTGTGGATCTCAGGTCTCGTTGACCCCACTCCAACACCTGCTCCATAATTATGGGCTTTTGCCTTCGTAATGAAACCACAAGCTAGCAACAATTTATGAAGTGCTTCCCTGCTTTTCACCTTCCGTCGTTACGCCTCACCTTTGGTTTTCCATTTTAAAACGTGGTGATTCTCCCTCACGTTAAATAGGGCCTCACCCCTTCGCTTCCCACCCTCCTCCTCCTCCTCCCACTCATCTCTCTCTCTCTGAGGCCAGCAGCACTGAAGGACACAGGGAATCTCTCGCCACCTCAGAGAAGAGGCTAATCCTCTTTGCCCCAACTTTAACTGGGCCACTAATCCTCCAGGTTTATCTAAGCAGTGAGCACCTAGCGCTGCTGACAACTTGGCCTGCCCTCCTCCCTGCAGCCTGTTAAGTAGGGCAGGGCTCGGTCCTGCAAGTGTCACTGTCAGCAACTCTGGAACCCCACACTCGCACAGGAAGTGTGAGCTGTTAACAAAAAGGCCTGCTTGCTTGCTCGCTCGCATGCGACTGCTCGCCGCCACAAATGTGTCTCAACAAACCGAAGCGAAGGCCAAGCAGGATCATGTCGTAACGACCCTCATTTGGCAACCGCACATGAGGGAAAGTTGAGGTCTTAAAGGAAACAGACTAGCTTAGATATTGGCGGCACAAATTCTTCAGCTATTGACCAGCCAGTTAAGCTTCAAGCTGTTAAAGGCAGATGAGACTGAAGGGGATACTGGGCTGGACTTGGGCCAACTCATTCTTTATTCACTAAACAACACTTCAAACTGTCTGATGGCTTCGAACGGAACATTCACTGTCTTCCTGAGGTGCAGCAGCCCGACGCAGGGGAGGAAACCATATTGGTCACAATCTCACTAATCATTCCACAAGCAAGATATTGTAAGAGACGTCGATAGGTAGAAAGATCACTGAATCAATCTTCAAGCTCAAAGTTAAAATCAGGCTCAGACCTAAATGATAAATCCAGGAGCAGATTTCTCACAGTTTAAAGTCAGTCCTAATTCTCCTCCTTGAAATAATTCCTTGAAATCCCGTCCATGAGCCCCAGAGTGACATATTTCACTGAGGTGCGTTATTTCTAAATGGAATGAGCAATCACTGGAAGCACTGGGAGATGAGGCGCCAGAGACATATTGGTTAGGTGGCGTGCGAGATGACCTTTCAGTTCATCTAAGATGAAACGAGGCTGCTGAACCCGAAATGATTCAGAGTGTCTAAACTGACAGCCGAGGGCACGGCCGCGGCTGAGCGTCAGCCTGCTGCCCCGGCCTCCGTAGGCATCGCTCATGATTTATTGTGAAATTGCCAGGGACTCAATGTGGCGTGCAGGTGAATGAGTTTTGCTAATAAGAGAAGCATTTCTGCTCCACAGAGCTCTTTTTCTGTCTGAGCGAGCGTGTATGAAATCAGTGTGCAGTCTCCCAGTACCACACGCTCTGATGGAGGCGGCTGGCTCATCAGTCTACGGCTTATCTGATGTTTTAGGTGGGTGGAGAGGTTGGGAGCGAGGAGAGAAAAAAGAAGGGAAAGTGTCAGTCTCAAATTCTTTACTGTGCTGTTAAACATTTAGATTTGGTGTATGTTGTGTTCCCTTTCTTCAGGAAGTTTGTAGTAAGGCTGTACTATGCTGGCAAAAAAAACTACCAATAAATAGACAAGTAAAGAATATAGACTGTATCAATAAGGAACTTCCAACACAATACAGAACTAGAATGACACTCAGCAGAGTGCATACCTCATCTTAGGCTCAACAGTCCCCTGATGAAGCCACATTTAAATTCACTAGTTACCAAATTTCACACGCTCATAAACATCACTCCTCTAAATATGCCTGAATTTTTTACTCTCAAGATCAATGAATTATTCTCTGACAAGTCTGATCGTGGTGGTGGATCGTGGATCGTGGATCATGGTGGCTTCTGATGGTAGTGGCAGCTGATCGTTGACTAAGACTAAGACTGCTTGACATACAATACGCCTCCTCACATACTCCACCATTACTGACTATAACTCCTCAATGCATTTGTCATTGCTGCTCCCTTCATCTCTGTCAGACATTTCCTTATGTATAAATACTTTAAACATTGACACACTTCTCCATTATGTTACAAACTGTTTCTTCTAATCAATGCTTTTGCTGATGTTCTAAGTTACACGCTGAATCTAGTCAAGTCCTGGGAGAGGGATCCCTCACATGTGGCTCTCTCTGAGGTTTCTACTTTTTTTCCCCTGTTAATAGGGTTTTTTGTTTTTTGAAGATTTTCCTTACTCTTGTTGAGGGTTAAGGATAGAGAAGGTCGCACCTTGTTAAGCCTTATGAGACAAATTGTGATTTGTGAATATGGGCTGTACAAATTTGATTGATTGATTGATTGATTGAAGTCCAAGAAAATGTTGAAAAACATACCTTGTTAAAGAAAGTGAAATAAATTCCCGAATCAACACCAAAATTCAATGAGTTCTTCCTTGGGTCATGCGCCACCCCTCATCAGAATATTTCATAGAAATAGGTTGAGTAGTTTTTACGTTACCCTAATAACATACAAGCAAACAAACAAACAAATGATAAACAAATGCAGACGATAACAATAACTTCCTTGAAGGAGGAAACTAAAGCATTCATATCTTTTCTCTTCTGGTGTTTTTGGAGGCTTTTGGAGCAAAAGGAGTGTGATCTGCTGTAAGTGATAAAGATCAGTGTCTGCGTGATGATTTGTAACAAACAAGGTTCAGAAAAAACGACTGATGTTTCCTGTTATTGTGTGGCTGAATTATCAATGCTTCACAGGAGGACACCTTGTCTGGGCCGCTTTGGTAAATTGTGTGTAAAGAGTCTTAGCTCGCCTTTGCCTCTGCGCTTAAGAGCAAATCCTCATCCCGGAAAAAATGTCAATCATTCCCATCTTATATTTTCTTTCTCTCTCGAGCGTTTGCTTATCCAAGGTGAGGTTGTTTTTCCCAGTGATGACACAAAAACACTGTGTGTTCTGTGAGGTCTTACAGTGATGCCACTATGTACCGCTGCACAAGGTGAAAAAGGTCAAGTGAACAACAGGATTGAAGAGGGCCAGCATATGGTGGTGATGTGCAAAGTGAATCCTGAGACTAATATGCTTACCATCATTACAGTGAGGTCTTAAAAAATGTCTAAGAAGGTGAGTGCAGCGAGGAAGACTGAAAGACAGAAAGAGAGAGAAAGAGAGAAAGAATACAAACCAGGGAGAAGTATAGCACCAGGACAGGCTTGGATGAGTTATTAGAAAGAAAGAGTTCATTTGTTTACTGCCTGCTTTTATACAGCTTTCAACATGAGCAATACAAAGTAGAGTTAATAGGTAGAAAGAAAGAAAGAAAGAAAGAAAGAAAGAAAGAAAGAAAGAAAGAAAGAAAGAAAGAAAGAAAACAAACAAGTAAACTATGGACGAGTATATAGCACCAGGACAGGTATAGAAGTCATCTGCTTTATTTACTTATTTCAAACAATAATACATAAGAGAGGAGAGGTCAAATGAAAACCAACCATCTACATTAAAATAAAGAAATTTCAGTCCTGAGATTGACAAAAAGGAGGAACAGACAAAATATCTACTGTGGTCGTCGGGATGGAGGAGGGACAGTGGCAGTTTCAGCAAATTGAAGATGATGGTTGTGGGGAGATTGCAGAAGTGGAGAGGGAGTAGAAGGTATAAGCAATCACTGGGATGCTTGGCTGTAGGCACATTCAAAGTTGAAAACCCCACGACTAAAGGATTTTACAGCTTCTTTTTTTTTTTTAATATTCAGACTTCTTATTTCGAAATCTAAGACTCATATAATCTCGTTTTTTTTCTTAAAAAAAAAAAAAGCAAGGAATCTTTTACATTTTTTCATCCTGAGGAGACAAAATCTTTTTTGAACATAAATACAACACTGCAGGGAGAACAATAAGAGAGATGCTTTATAGATTTCCCATTTCCATATATATTATTTTCTCAAGGTTGCAGCACCCTCAGACTTTGGCAGCGTCGGTGCATTTGAGATCATTCGGGGAAAGAAAAACCCAGGCCTGTTTGTCCACAGCAACATTCTGAGAGCCACACAAACAGTGAAAGGAAACAGGAAGAAGAAAAAAAGCAAAATCCCCAGACTTTTGTGTTTAGATTGGATACAGCGATATACCCACCACGTAAACTAGATGAATATTTGGAGGCCATAAGCTTTTTCAGCTGAACATACATGGTTTCAATGGCGAGGAAATAAAACGCTGTAAGCTCGAGGAATTCCGACCTGCTGCATCGCCTGTTAGGAAAAGAGCTCCGGGGCTGTGCCTTTGGAAAAAAAAGATCCTGATTTATTGTGTCTGTGCTGATTGTTTACCTTGTGTTGCGTTAAATTAATGTTATTTTAATTACGACACAGTTAAATTGTGTGATGTCGACAATGAACCCATTCGGTTTTATTCAGTAGCACTCACGAGCTGCCGATGGGCTCTAACTGTGGCAAAACACAGCGAATCTTGCAATGATATTGTGCAACACAGCTATAGGGCTCACGGGTTAACTATACAAGCGTCCTCATGACCACGTGAATTATTGATTAAAGTATTTTCTTGCTAGGTAGGAGCCCAATGCAGAGGACTGGCCCCTTGAGTTTTTTTTTCTTCTCTTTGACGCTAAGGAGGGATGCTGGGAAGAAGTCTGAGACGAGGGCCCCAAGGGTCCAAGGGCAGCCAGGGGACATGGTGGAGGATGACCAAAGCAGCGTGGAGGGGATGTCCACCCCCACGCCGCTGCCCCCCCCCCACCCCCCTCTGTCATCTGTAGGTTAAAGCAGCGCCAAGACTCCACAGAGCGAGCAGCTGCCTTTATTTTCTCTCACCCTCCCTCCCCTCACGTCCCCTCTGTTTTGAGAGTGAAAGAGCCGACCCTGCTTTGAACAGGTCCGTCCGTCTCTCCTTCCCCCTCAGAAGTATTTTAAGGTGCATAATATACAACCAGACCTTTGCACTGGGTTAAGGTCTTCATTGACTTATTGGGATTTACTACGGGATTTTTACAAACAGCCCAAGTCAGCTCCCCCTCCACTTTTCCCTCGGGCCGTCCTCGTGAGTGTCTCATTGCCCTTGAAAGCACGTTAACAGTCAATAGTCTGTAGCCACACCGAGACCACAGAGTGATAGATCTGAGCGTCCTCATTCACATCGGGTTTGAATGGCGTAATTTATCATTTTCATGGGCAACACAGCTTCAAATATTTTCCCAAGCATTAAAAACTTAATTACAAATGAGGATCTTACTGGCTGAGATTTTCATAAATGGAGGCACAATACGTCTTTGAGTGAGAAGGTGATTTTTTTCAGAGCTTGAATCTGAATGTGCGGCTGCAGAGCCAAAGAGGGGAGGCTAAAACCACCACCAGGAACATGGCAATTATCCTGATTACTGATGCTTCGAGGCTTCTCTGACCCCAAAATCCCTCCCTGTATCTTTCTCGCGCTTTTTTTTTTCCTCTTCTTCGCTGAGATCTGTCACATTGCACAGGGCCCCTCAGCCAGGCAGGGAGCAACCATGTATAATCCAACAGAAAACAAATCCCCTCGATCAAACACAGCCCAGCTTTTAAAGCAGGCCTCTGAGCCCGGGCTCCATGGTGTGGTGCTGAGGCCCTCCGAGATGCTGCGGAGGCTGTGATTTTGCAACCCCCACTTCGCCACCCCTCCACCACCGCCGCCTACAAACCCTGCTGTCCTCCCCTTCAACGCCAGCCCGTCCTAACCTTCAGTTTGTTTAAGCACTGCTGAACCCTGTTGGCCCCGGACAGGGGGAGGGTGGGCTTAGATAATGACATGCCATATGCCACTCTGCCTCTGCAGCTGAGTGAGCCACGCACGGATCAGCTCAGGCACAAATCTATTTGAAATTTAATTCTATTATCCTAATATGGGCTAAGCGTCCATTGTCCAAAACGGGAATAGTGGAATGGAGCAGAGATACAGGGGCTAAGATGCATCCCATCAATAGGAGCTCAATTAATGTGTGTTAAGGACCAGGGGGGACAGACAGTTTGGAGCCAGTACAGTAGAAACTGTGGCAACAACGCCAAGATGTCAAAAATATCCAGACACCACCTTGTATTTTTAAAAACTGCTTTGAAACTGACATTTTTCTTTAAAAAGTAACATTATTTTCTTTATTTAGTATCACCTTTTTGAATGTTTTATTCAGTTGAACTTTGCTCAAAGGGGCCAGATTCCTCTCTGTGTCGAATAGGAAATCCCTTGCTATTTAAAAAGGGTTTGATTTCAACCCTTAGAGTGAATGATTACTCACTACTGGCTGTGTCCAGCAGCAGGCGTCACCCAATAGTCCCATTAGCAGCGAGGCCTGGTGCCTCAGACGTCCACCGGTGGGAAAGGCCAGACACCAGAAACTCCACCGCCTCAAGTGTCTCTTCTTCACTTCAACATCATGTGACAGGGTTTAATGCTCGGATGCAGAAGCCAAGCGGTGGGGATTTAGGGATGGGATGTATCTGTAAATCTGTCAAAATATTTCTACAAGACAGAAAATATGCTGGAATCAGACTGTGGCTGGGGTATTAAGCTGTTGAAACAACATGAGAAATTTCAGTGGAATGTTAAGGAGGCTTACTGTGCAAATTTAAGCCAAGGGGCTTGGTTTTCTTTAGACTGCAATCTTTGTCAGCCTTCAAAGACAGTGGCTTGTCTAGAAATACCAGTAGCCCAGAAAATGTAAGGCTCATAGTTAAGACTAGGTGAGGGTTGTCTTCAGGGGGAAGAGAAATATTAAATTATCCGTCTCTTTAAAAAGAATCTTCAATGTTGATGAATCATTTAAAATCTTCTGTTTCACTGTTTGCCCTTTATCTTTGGGTGGCCAAAGTGTAAACATTAAAATATGATCAATTAAAAAAACTTTTATCGGGGCTATATAAAACAGAACCTACGTCACACATCACGCTCCAGTCTGGAGTTACTGAAACAAGGGGCCCAATTTCCCACTTTCTTCTAGAGGACATAGGTCAAAAAAATAATGACAGACTTCAAAGCCAAGATGTGGCCTTCTGAATATATTCTTAAAGAAATTTATTTTACACCTCAAAACAAAAATAAAAAGAATAGGGATTAGGGATGTGGTACATTGGGAATGTATTGACAACTGTAGTTTACATTTTTTTGGTGTAAGCTCAGAGAAAAAATGTTAATACAGTCATAATAATTGCACTTCATAAATCTAGACTGATGCCAGTGTTTCCCAACAACAAAGCGGCGTCTCTCTCGCTCTCTCTCTCTCTCTCTCTCCAGTTAATAAATTCAATTTACCATAGAAATTTGACTGACAAAAGAAATGCTAATTTAAGACCAGAGGACTGCTGCACTGATCCAATTTTTCTCTTTCACTTGAGTCCCACAAGGCAATGAAACATCGCAGTAATTTAAGTGCAGTACATTCAAGGGAATCTCACAGTCATTATAAATATTTCACTGCTCTGAATCATCAAGTTAAGACTGGCCCAGGCTAAATGCATCCCTACCATGGGGCTGAAATGGACAAGGAGGAGCAAGTGGGCATCGTCTCATTTCGTCTGACACCAGAGGGTAGGGCATGATTGTTTTCATTTTGTTCTCCTTTGCAAGATTGAGGGTAGAAGAAGAGTAGGATTTTACATGTGTGTCTGCCTCTCTCTGCCATTATGATAACCCCTGACGGAGGAAGGGCCTACAGTACTACAGTTATAAAGGAGTCAGGTGAGAACTTGATTTTCTACTTCCTCCAGTGAATTTCAAAAGCCTCCAATAAAAAGGGAGTGAGATTTACAAAAGATCTCCTGTACATTACTCAGATATGATGTTCATGGGACTGCTGAATCCTTTTGTCTCAGTCATGGTGGTAAAAAAATTTGTAATGACCTGATAAAAATAAAGAAAGTCTGAGGATTTTGAAGAACACAAACTAAAATGAACACACGCGCATGCACTCAGCCACATACACGCATTAACATACACATAAGGTTATGTCGATAACCTCCCGATCACATTCTTCATTGTAACATTTCTTTTTTTGTAGGTTTTTGTGACATTTTCCATTTAAATAAGTATTTCAAGATTTATTGTAGATTCCAGTGTTGGTTAGGATAAAACAGAAGAGCTCTCCAACCAGGTTCTTACAGAACCAATGCAGCGACTATGTCTCACACCAGGACATAAGAACCTGCACATCAGCTCAAAGAGGAATTATTCAATCATAAAACAAAAGTGGAAAACAAAAGAAAAAATAAAAGCATTAGAGACACTTTCCCCCATAGCAGCCAATGCATATAATAAACCTACAAATATATAAAACAACAAAAATAGGTTCAAGTTTTTCAAGTTTCTTAAATATATCATATCCAAACTACCCAATTCCAAACTTCAAAGTTAACAAGATTCAAGCAGTGCAATTTATGTATCAATTATAACAGCAATAATAACTAATATTGTACTAATTCAACCTTATGATCCTTGTACACAACACCCGAGTACTGCCTATAATCTTATTCTTCTTGCGTATAGGTAAATGTATGCGTGTGTGTGTGTGTTTGTGTGTGTGTGTGTGTGTGTGTGTGTGTGTGTGTGTGTGTGTGTGTGTGTGTGTGTGTGTGTGTGTGTGTGTGTGTGTGTGTGTGTGTGTGTGTGTGCACTGTTACAGAGTTTTGGATTTTGAGAGCAGCCCTAAACATTGGCCCTTTTAAGACCATTTCAGTGACAACCTACACAGTAGCTTCATCCTTAGTATTTGGAAGGGGGGTACAAGTGGCGTATGCACTTCATGTCAAGCTATGATTCTTGTCAAAAATGTTCAGGCAAGTTAAACAACCAAATAATAATTAAAAAAACACAAAAAACAAGAAAAAAAAATAATCAATCCAAAATTCCTATTGGCAAACCATACAATGGAACATCTGGAGAATCTTGAAATCCCTTTTCTCTCCCACTGGCAATCACTATCACCTCTCATATTTGGGATTCCCACTGCCTGCCTTGAAACCACCAAACCATAGGGTCACACAGCACAACTGCTCTGGTCTAAGCTCCCATGCTAGTTAAAGCCGAGTCACTCGTAATAACTCCGTACCCCCCCAAAAAAACATCTTGGTTTTTTTTAAAACTTTGATTTCTTCACAAATTCACAACTCTTGATTCGTCTCCTCTCGTCTCCTTCTTCCTCCTCTATCTGTAAACAGGGAGGCGGATGTGTGCATGCTGGTGGTCCAACAGACGCGGCACAGACACAGTCTCGTAGCCTTTGCCGAGCATCTGCTCCTTGATGCAGGGTGGGTGGATATCGTTGATCAGGTACTCCAGAGACTGCAAGCTGCTGCTTAGCACAGATGAGTTGCACATGCTCTTACTGGGCAGGCTGCAGCACATGCCTCCCCCGCTGTCCACAGCCGGGTGGTTGTGATGGTGGTGGTAGTGGTGATGGTGGTGGGGGTAGCCCATCTCTCTGTGCCCTGTGGCAGGTCCTCCTGTAGAGGTGCCCAAAAGCTCCTGGGGGTTGTAGCAGTCACTGTCAGGTGTCACCAGCACACTGTTCCATGGCGGGGCAAAGTATTGACCCACTGAGAAATTTCCATGCATACCCACGCAGTTCAAAGGGGAAGAGTTGACTTTGTCCAGCCCGCCTCCTCCACTGGCACTGGCTGTCATGTGATAAGGTCTGGAGGAAGAGGAGGACACTTGGCCGGCCATAATCCCTCCCCCTGGAACACAAGTTTCGGGCGACTTGCTGATGGCGCCCCCTCCTCCACTTCCTCCGCTGTACATGCGGAGCACAGCCTGTTGTTGCTGCTGATGCTGCTGCTGTTGTTGTTGATGATGTTGTTGTTGCTGTTTCTGCCAAAGGATGTAGTCCATACCTTCTGCGTACACACCAGTCTTCATTGCCTCAGCATTTTGACCCGGCAGTCCTGTCCCTGTGTACACCATGTTAGCCTGGGGACCCATTCCGACCACATAGCCTCCACTTGAGGAGCTAGAAGAGACCCCCATGATGTTTGTTCCCTGCTTGGAGGGGCTGGAGTTTGATGATCCAGCGCCAGCCCCTTGACACACCTGCTGCAGAGCCTGGGCCTGGCAATGCTGGTTGATCTGGTAAATGATGCTCTGGATGGAGGGGAGGTTGGACTGTGTGGGCAGGGCCAGGCCTCGGCCCCCTGTTACTGGAATCACTGAGCCAGCTACAGTGACATTTGGGGGTACCGACAGTCCAGGTCCTTCTGGAGGCTTCGAGGGCCCAGTGTGGTATACCATTTGGCCGTGGCCACTGGCTAAAGTGCTATTATTAGGGGGTGGGTATGGAGCAATAGCTATGTGGGCTGGAGAGAGTTTAGTCCGTCTGCCTTCAGAGTTCTTGAGAACGCCTTTTGAAGGGACAAAGGTGGAAGTTGATGAGGATGGGGAGGAGGCCCTGTCGATGGCGAGCAGGCCATTGTAGCCCCCTGTGTGGATATTTGGGTAGGGGGTGTAGCGTTGCCCTGTGGTGTCATATCCATTCACAGTCCGGTTAAGGTGCTTGTGCTGGGGAACCCTGATGTTGGTGGGGAAGATCTTGATGGCCAGAGGGTTGTTGGCCGTCCTCTGAGCGAAGGCATCAAGTTCTGCCGCAGTGGGGTAGCGGGGGGAATGCGCGGGCACCAAAAGCTCACCTACGAGACAAACAGAGAGAAAAGCATGAGTGAAATGGATGAGTATGATGTCTAAAAGAAGAGAACAGCAGACCAGGAGTTTAATTACCAGAAACATCTAAGGAGCTGGCAGCAATGGCAGCCACAGAGTCAGATCAATCAATCAATTGCAATAATCCTGACTTCGCTGCAGCGGTTAAAACCTGGCAACATCCCAGTGACTTCATATAAAACCCACTGAAAAATGTCAGTGTTTCTACAAGAGCAGGTGAATAAAACCAGATGTAAACAGCTGACACGCTGCAGAACGACCAAAGCAAGAGTTTGCAAAGTGTAAGTCAGGACTGACATTCATTTCTGTTCCATCACTCCCCTCCTCCATGTGAGATTTCTCTCCATCTCATTTTCACACCCTCCTGTGGAAGTTCATCCCTAGACAAATGGATCTTTTTAAAAACTCATTCTGTCAAAGCCTGGTACCTTAGGCGCTGTTAAATCAGTGCATTGTGAAATTAATTCAGACTCTCTTTAGCATTGAATTGGGTTAGCCTTGGATACTAGGCAAGGAGGGATGAAGGGGAGGGGATAAAAGCCTGTTTAATTGCAGTGGCACAGTTGAGATTTATAAGTGGTATCACTTACTGGGTCTTACCCTTGGCCACAGAATTTCCACATTTATTCAATCTAGGAGAACGTGAAGAGAGACCCTCACAAAAAAAAAAACGATTAAACATCTACAGGGAATTACTAGCCTGGTTAAGGTGAACTATATCAGAACAGAGCCAAGTCAAAAATGTGCTGCAATTTGCAAACCTGCGAGGATAACACCAAAAAACGGTTTGTCGATGACATTAAACAGGACAGAAACATGTTCAAATAAAATTTAAGACAAGCTGATGGTGTGTTATTGTTCTTATGAACAAATCTATACATGTTGGAACAGACAAAAGGCAGGTGCACGCTATTAACATACATATAAATGCGCTGTTTTACTGTTTGCCTAATGAAACCAACCCAGTTCCAAAATTCAATTCAGCAGTGCACACGTGGCAACTGAGACTAGCTATAGCCTTCGCTCAATGAACCAGGGCTTCACCATTGTGAATTGAGGTGGCAAACAGGAAAATGGCAATTTCTAAAAACCCCACCATGTGTCATTGTTTGGGGGCTGGGCATAGAGGTGAGGGGCTGCGGTGAGATTGGATTTAAACAACATTATTCAGGCAATTTCATGGCTACTTAGCTCAGTGCAACAAAAAGGGTGGGGGGGCTGGAAAAAGAACTCAATTTACAAGCAATATATCAGCTGCCACAAATGACTTGCAACCCCTTCAAAAATGTCATTTTTATGCAAAAGCTGACAAAATACACAAAAATGTACTGCCATAACTGTGCCGTCAGCAAATGTCCTGGCGACACAAGGAGTCTGCAGGGTGCAGCCTGTGACTAGGACTCACTTCATTTCCATTGCAAAATAAGTCACATCGCTTATTTTTCAGCTCCCATTACAGATGGCGCTGGGTTTTCATTTCAACAACCCCATGGGTCTCCCACTGTACAACTGATTACATCTACAAGATCCATATCATAAAAGAAATAAATTAGGAATTTAACGACTGAGAGACTGAATTTCCCAGAAACCAGATTTAGTGCAAGACCTATTCCGGTAAGTTTGGCTACTTCCGCAGACAACATACTTTCTAAATTAGAAACATTTCAGCTCAAATTAGGATTTATATTTCTAAAATAAATCAATGAATAGCTTGAATTTAATGTCTTAGTCCTATAAACAGTAAGCGAACCTAGTGCCATCCTAATGGTTTAGGCAGCGAGTGCCAGGCCAGCCTATCTGAGATCTAACCAACCTTACTGAGGCAAAGCTGCTTCCCTGGTGACAGCAGTGCCATTCGCTTTGATGTTCTGACTCGCACTGGAAAACTGACAGAAGACTTATTTCATTTGCTCAAAAGAGAAAAACATGCTCATTTCAAAGCACATTGCTGGTCCACATGCAAATGGAATGGCACATTTTTTTCTGATCTTCTTTACATGGGGGCAAAAAAACATCTTTGATCATCACATGGTCTAAATGAGGAGAGATAGTTGGCTTTCAGGCATATCAAGGGCCTCTGCCCTGCCGCCCCTACACGCTTCCAGCTGCAATATGCCCATCATTCCACCTAATTACTGCCACATGAGGAAAAAAACCTATAAAAACAGCCTGGAAATTCATTAAAGGGTGGCTAATTCTATTCCTTCTCACTGGCTGAGTCCATATTTTCCATGCCTGAGCCTGCATTTCTTCTGAGAGAGAGGAGGAAGCCCTCGCCCTCCGTCTTTTCCCAGCTTGGCCCTTGTTTGTCAATAGGCAGAGCCTTTGGCACACCAACCTGGCATCAAAGGGTTTCACACTTCACAGGCCACAGGGATTAGAGGCCTTTCAGGCCTACAAAACCCATCTCAGCTCCACAAAAGCTTCCGGTTATTAGAACCCACAGGCATAAAGGAAGAAGAGGAGGAGGAGGAGGCAAATGAGCATCTGGATGCTTCTGATTCCAGCTTCTTCTTTAAAAAGTTCCATGGTATAAATTTTTATAGCAAAGTTGATTACAGTAAGTATGGCCACAGACCGGGGCGTAATTTCACTCTCAAACACACTGTGTGTTTGATGTGCAGGGGTCCCCACATCTCTCTCCTCCAGAGCAGTAAGTCTATAAGTGAGGACATGGAGGTTAAAGGAAAGAGTCTCTTTTGGGCTGACGCTCTGTGACTTATTGGTTTAGGCTGCAGTAGATCATAGCTATGAGCAGCAGCATACAGATGGTGCCGGCTGATAAACACCCTCTGAGGCAGCCAGCACTGCCCCCTTTGTGTGAGCCCTCACCTTCTCATAAGGTAGGGGGTTTCCTGCACCTGTGCACACTCTCCAGCGTGCATCCTGCATGCAAACGCAATGTCTAAAAACAGATAATAAGGCAGGCATGCGCACACACACACACACACGCACGCACACACACATGCACGCACACACACAAAACCTGCATCTGCAGATGTGTGTCTCATTTGCCATCAGTGAAGCATGTTGTTATCCTCTGCTCAGCGCTCTCTCATGAAATGTAGGGCAGGGACAACAACAGGTGCCTGTGCGGGCGACAGCCTGCAATGCCTCCTGGGCTAAATGCTTCACACTCGCTTCATTTCGACATACGACAGCCTTGTAAGGATTAATTATTTCCCCTGGGGATGGAAGAATATGCTTTTTCCCTTCCTGAGAGCAGGAGGCTATGTGCACTCACAAGCACATGAAACAGCTTATAGTAAATGAACAGGGAAACCTGGGCGAGCACTGCTTTTGCAATAAGTGAGAAAAGAAAACTTTTCAACATGAAAGGAACGTAAACAAACCAAGCATATGATTGAAGCGCATTAGAGATGAGATAAAAGCTCAGGCAAACACATGCATTCGGTCTGGGAGATCACGCGCCAGGGAGCGGAGATGGCAGGGAGGCAATTAATGGGTTGACCTTCGTCCTTAATCACCCAGTGCCTGGCACACAATGCCCATGTGTCAGAGCAGCACATCTCTAAATGCCACCCCTCATTAGCACGATGCACGCAGTGAGAGAGGCTATCTGTGGAGTGTTACACTCTCCAGCGGTCAGACAGAGATAGCGGGGCTGGGATAGGATAACATGGCAGCACAGACCCAGACTGAGCTGCAGCAGGCCATGATATGATCTAGAAATCCCATTTCACTCACAGGATGGGCACTCTCCTTTCTCTCCATTTTTGATTGGCATGAAACTCCCCAAGCGCAACGTCCTTGGTGTACCCGGTGCTGTCACTGTGATTGTGTGTGTGTGATCGCATGTGTGTATCTGTGTGCATTTAGTGGTGAAGGGGGTGCCCAATTCTGAACACTCAATTAACACTACTTTAATTAGCCAGCAGTACACTTTGAATTCTGATGAACTAATTTCCTTGGTGTGTGTGTGTGTGTGTGTGAAGGGGGGGTTTTCTGGTAAAGATGAGGTCCACTGGGTACAAAACAGCAATAAAGAGGGAACTGGTTAGATTAGACTGTAAAAAAAAAAAAAAATCCATTAAATTTTGTGCACTTCTTCCAAGTGAGAGGTCAAATTGTGTTGATCACTATAAGCCAAGGCAGACGAGAGAGAGAGTGTGAGAGCAGGGAGTGAGGTGAGGTGGAGGAGGGGTGGGGGAGACGGGGAGTCAGAGGCTGTGCGAGAGTACGGCACCGAGTCCAGAAGACCCTGAGAATGCTTTGCATTTTAATTAGAGGTTTAAATGAATAAGGAGAGCAAAAAGTCTGGGAGAACAGCCTGGAATGCCTGTTTATTAGTGTTCCGAGTGTTAATATTATGAGCAGGTTGGAGAAGTTTTCTTCTTATTAGTGAAGAAAACGCTCCGACACATCAAAAAGACCCTCAGCCTTTCCTCACTCACTCCTGCAAGGCTGGATCCCTATTTACCGCACGCTTTGATCCCCTCAGACCATGTTCGCCGGCAAGCAGGGGAAACGAGTGCTTGTTTAGATGAAGGGAGAGGAGTGTTTGGTTGAACTGCAATTAAGTGTTCAGAACAACGTGCGCATAATAAACACAAACTTTGGCCAAACAAAGAGAGCAGACTGTGATGAGGTTAGAGCAACAAAAAAAAAAACGGATTTGAGATTACAAGAAAGATGAAGGAAAATAATGAGCTTTAGGCCAACATCCACCACAATCTCTGACAGGCGTGTCCCCGTTTTCAGACATGAATATTTGGACAATTGGGTCCGGACATTATCCGTAGGTTGCCTTTTACATATGGAATGCACCAGGTCAGATGCGTTAACAACAACAAGGAAATCCCAGGAAGGGTTCAGGTGAGGGCTGCATGGTGCAGCAAGCAGGAGACAGGACATGTCGTATTAATTCTGCAGCACAACATTCTCATCCTCTGCATTCTTTTGTTTTTTCAGTTTTGCATCTGTCGCCTTTCAGAAACGCCAGCGACATCCCCTCGCTGTGAATTATTTCTGGACAATATTCAGCGGTTTTCTCAAATGCGCTCCTTCATTAGAGTTTCTACAAGTGGGCTGACAGAAATAAGTCTCAAACATTTGAGTTCTCATGTAAAACCCCTCCAGATAGAGTTCAGTGCATGTCTGAAAGCAGCTTGACAGTCCGTGTTAAATGTGTGTGAGCAAAGGGACATGTGGGTTTGCTGGGTCTACTTTTAATCTTTACTATTTAAAAGTTGGAGATAGTGTGTTTCAGACATAGCCCGTCTTGTGCCACATTCCCCCACTAAAGGACACTCCGACCCTACCCTCATTGTAACAAAGTTAATCAGATTAATAATTCATGGCTCTGGCAGTCTTCAAATCCTTCACATCAGAATCCCTCGGCTTGGAAACAGTTTGACCTGTCAAATGCGTTGCAGCTTAAGATTCGACGGCATTGTTCCCGGGAGGAACCCTTGACCTGTGGCTATTGTTTAGCTCTTAGCAGATAGGATCATTGTCTATGACGTCCTCTCCCCACCTCGGTTAGTCTGCCGTCAAAAGGATGGGCATGCGGGGAGACGGGGTGGAGAGGGGTGGGGGGCCGAGGCAGCTTCGCGTCCTTAACAATACCTGCCTTGTGCTAATGGAGGTGTCATCTGGCACAGGGCTGATTAGTCAGCGATTACAGCCAGGCCTCAATTGCCGTGACAACTGCTGCAAACACAATGGGCCCTGATAGAGCCAGCTGTTTGGTCCTCTGCAATTAACCCTGCATCCCACTCGTCTCCGGCAGTGCGCTGCCTCTAATTGACTATCGGGCTCACAAAGCAGGGGCTGTCGGCCAGGCCCCCTGGACGTAGCCCCCCGCCCCTCTGCCAAGGTAGAGATGATAATAATAGAGGCGTCCCGTGGACTCGGCTGCCACTCAATCAAAGCCTCGCTACCCCACAGGAGCTTCCTGAGGAGAGAGCGCATGTATGAGCCAGCGATCAACAGGGTAGAGCAGCCTTGCAGGGGGCAGACATGTTGAATATGCCCTCAGCCAGAGTACTAATCAATTCAAGTGCACGTGAGGGGAAAGGGAACCCTGCTGCTTGCTTGATATCAGAAAAGCCATTTTTAGGAACACTCATCTCCCTCTGTTCATCTCAGGGCTGATTTTCTGTGCAACAACACGGGGAGGGAGGAAAAAAAATCAAGGCAATTATTTGTCAGGCCTTCGCTATCTATAATTGCAAAGATAAAAATCAAACTGCAATGATTTCTCCGAGGATAGAGCTGTCTGGATTCGCGGCTGCTTGTGTCATCATAATCATCAAACAAATGCATATTCTAAGGCAGAGGAAAAGAAAATGGGCTGCTCGCCCAACTTCTCTCTGTCGCTCATAATTCTTCATGTTTATTATTAATCACTTGGCTTATTGATAGCAATTTTTGATGTATTTTAAACCAAACTAGATCCACAAATAAACCTTAAACAAGTTTTATTTTTCAGTTGCATATGGTTACCTTTTTTTGTTTTTATCAAGATAATGAGAAGAACCCCAATAAGAAGAAATTACACATTTAATAAAATGACTCACTGTGTAAATAAAAGCTGTGGCTTTTCAACAGGGGGGTGCCATACTGCAATCCCTTATTGGGCCTTTAAACCTGCCAACATGTTGCACAAACAGCAAGGAGGATAATGAGAAGGTTAAAGAAATCTGCACGCTGATCCTCCACAGGCACGCAGACATGGTGCTTGTCAAAAAATGGATTTAATCGTTAAAAGAGATTTAAACAGAAAAACTTAGACAAAACTCCCAAATCTAATCCTTCATTTCATTAAAGCTAATCTTATCGGAGATTTAATCTCTCTATTTCCTGCACAGGCAGATAGAAGAAATAGCAAATTGAGAGCCTAATTCTGGTGTCCTCTTTGCACAGACTGCAGCGGGAGGTCACTGATCGAGGCTGCAATGAGGCGATAGATGCGTCTGTGTTAATACAGTATGAGATAAGGTCCACAGCTCCGGATGACACTGGGAAGGAGCCGAAGAAAAACAAGATTCACTTTCTGCACAGTGTTTACAGCCTCACATATGTGTATAACTCCATGCTGGACAATGGCTCCAATCAGAAGCTGCTAATTAGGTTTCAAGTACGAAGGTTTCCTCCCAAGAAATGTGAAATATTGCACCAGCAGAACACTGTCATGTTTACATTTTCTCGTTAGAATTTATCTCCAAAGCCAGATGTTACTGAATCAGCCATGAAAATTAATTAGCTGGTCCGATGTGGCAACCTCGTGCCCCTTCCAGACAGACCTGGCTTTTATGGGCTGTAGGGGAAATTACTGTGAATTGATTGATCCTGAAGGACTCCTCTGTACACAGGGACTAGCAGACACACACACACATACGGAAACACACACACACAGAAACACACACACCTGCAGATCCTGCCAACAACAGCTGATTTAAACATTTTACCCTCCACATGAGCCTGACATCCTTTTCTTTCAGTGCCTACAACATCAATAAACATGAAATGTTAAAATCTATAAATCTAAAACAAACTGCAAAAACGTTCTTTGTTTCTTTTTTTTCTTATTTTAAAAAGCAGGTGGATTTTTAGGATGCACACTTAAAATCAGGTCGAGTCAGAAGGACAAATCTCTGACCTCTAACATCCACCATCCTCTCAGACGACAGTTGCACCCTCTGACCCATAAAAGCATGGAAATTACAAATGGATGAATTCCCTCTGCATGCCTCCTTGATCTTTTTTTGCCGCTTTCTCTCTTTTTCATCCTCTTCACCTCCTCTCCCTTTTTTCCCTTTGTGCTCTTCCTTTGCTACATAACCCTTTCTGTCTCTTCAATCCCCCTCTCTGTCTCTTCCGTCTCCCTCTCTGAGTAAGTGAGTTTCATCTGGGGTGCTTGCCGGGCGAAATCACCTCAGGGCGAACACTTTATTATCTGTAGTCAAAGCGGTCACCACAAATACCATTCTACACACACAAGTGTCACTTTCCATTTGTCTGCACTCTGGCTGCATTAGCAGAGCCTCGCCGGCCCAGAGCCTCGTCTCAAACACGCCCGGCAGAGGAAAACTAACAGCGTGGGAAAGCACTCGTCCTGCATTCCTCGCCCATTAACACCACTGGCACCACCGGAGCAGACCCACTTGCCTCCCCGGGGAATTAAAAACATTATCATCAGCAATAACCTTGGTGAAGATCACTTATGAAACGGCAAAAAAAGGAAGATATTTAGGTAGATATCTTACAGTCTTTTGTGCTACGTTTAGTGCAAAATATCACAATTGAACGAAACATGCGCAGGATCTCCCTTTAATTCAAATCAGTGCACGTGTTAATTACTGATGATGCATCTCAGCGTCCAGCAGAAACAACACCAGCGGGTAGATTATGTCCCATCTGAGCAACAAAGGAATGCAGGCCAGCAACACCCATGTCTTTTGTGGGACACCCCATCACCAAACAAACACCGAAACTGGGGCAACATGTTTACCTCACACTGCACACTGCACGCCATAAACAAGAAGGGCCAAAAACAAGAACCAGCTCAATGTTTGCTCCCGTGAGAGCCAACCCCACCTCCTCCTAGAAAAAAGGGAATTTCACTAGAAAAATATAAAAATCTGAAAAACGTTATACTGCGATCAGAGCCACAACCTCATTTCAGAGTTTCACTAAGGCACTTTCCATTTCTAATAAGTTATCGGCCTGGATAGGCGACATAATAGATTATAAATGGGGGAAAGAAATTACTATATTCATCACAAAACTGCTCTCTGTTTAATAATCAAGTTTGGCTAAGGGGCTTTAGAGGAGAGCATGGTGGTGTATAGATGAGGGGAGCGAGGCCCTGGTTTGTGGGCTGCCTGTGATGAGCCAGCCCTCGGGCCTGCCTGGGCCACCCTCATTGTGCATACAGCATGGTCTAGAAAGCAGAGCTTTATCAGCAAATACCCAGAGTCAGCACAAGCAGCGGGGTGGTTATGCGTTGCGACTGGCACACCAGCTGATATTGTCATGTGCGATTAGGCCTGTGCTCATGAGCCTGTGAACTCATTCCTATGGCATCAAAGTCAACCCCACCCCCTACTACCCTCCATTTATATCCCTGCCTCTCCGCTGCCCTCTCCTCCTCCTTCTCCAGCCTTTTTTCCATTTTACACTCAGCCCTGTCACTTCCCAGCATACCCTCGCCGAACCCTGTGAAAAGCTGTGCTCCGCTGCAAACACGTACCAAGGGAAAATATAACAACAAGCTAGACTGGTTTTTATTTCCAAAACAAATCTCTGCAGCTTAATTTACTCCATTCAGATGGGTCATCCACGAGTTAGAGCCCAGCGAGTTCACCAAGGAGCAGCCGGTGCCAGACTTGTTTTGTCTCGGTGCACCTCTTCAGATGACAAGGCTGATAGAGAGGAACAAAGACAGAGCCGTGGAAGAGAGAAAGACAAACTGTGACACTAGTTATGGGGAAAGATCACAAAGAGGAAAACAGAGATTAAACCATTCAGCGATTCTAAGAGCGGCACAGGACACAGAGCCAAGACAAAGAAACACAACAAGCTGAAATCCTGACCTGAAAGATTTATGTCAGGCCTTCCCTTTTGTGTCTTTAAGAGAAGATGCTGTGCTGTGACACTATTTCATAAAGGGCTACATGGGCAGCTGAGAGCCAGCAGCATTCACAGTCATGCATAAACTCAAATGGACGCGGTAACAACACACACACACACACACACACACACACACACACCACACACACACACACACACACAACACACACACACACACACACACACACACACACACACACACACACCACACACACACACACACACACACACACACACACACACACACACACACACACACACACACACACACACACACACACACACACACACACACACACACACACAGGTTTAAAGTAAAGGACCCCAGAGGTAGAGATTGTGAGCGCACACAGAGATAAGAGAAGGAACCAGAGCGGAGAGCCGAGGAAAAAAAAGGGAGAGGGAGGGAGAGATGAGGAAGAGGCTGGAGGCGCCTGGGCAGGCCTGTCAGACCGGAGGAAGCGCTGGTGCACAGGCCTGCAGGTAAATGGAAGAAGAAAGGCGCCTGCCAGGCTGCCTGAGGCAAGCCTGGGCCCCTTCTGTTCTATCATTTAGGAGACAAGTCCTCCACTGATTCCCAATTAATATTTAACACTGCACAGACAACAAGGCACTCTGCAGTACACATGCCAATGAGAGGAGCAGGAGAGGAGGGGAGAGGAGAGTAGGGGAGAGGAGAGGAGAGGAGAGGAGAGGAGAGGAGAGGAGAGGAGAGGAGAGGAGAGGAAATACATGGGTAAATTTGAAAGATTTAAAAACGTCAGTTGTGTTTTGGAGGCAGGGATTTAGTAGAAGCAACATGTTAAAATACTTCTTTTGTTGGAACCTGTAATTTTACTAAGAATACATTATATGTATTATGTAACAATTCTTTGGTAAAATGTCGAAAAAGGACTCAACCTTTGTTGTATATTTCGTTGACTGATGTGTACTTACATTATCCAAAATGTTTCCAACAATGTTCAAACCCACAGAAATCCCAAATGAAGGTAACAGGATGTTTTCAATTTGTTTGCCTTTTAATTACCTCATATCCACTTTAACTAAGTGGCGTTGGCTGTCTTTGCTATTGGTAATGGTGGTAAGAACAACAACTCCCATGATCCCACGCTGCTTCTTTTGTTCCCCAAGCAAGTTACATATTGTACGTTTAATCAACATACTATCATTGTATATATCTATAAGACTGTGTGGAAACAGTTAGTTAGCATTTATTGTGTGGCTTTTCTGTCTCTGAGAGTGGATTTGGGTTTATTGGGTCAAACCTCACTCACTTAATCAAGCAACACTTTTATTTTCAAGTTCAAAGCTTGGCAGCGACAGAAAGTTTTCAACAGCTTCACAAATAAGACGCTTGATGCTCCCATGATGGAGTTTACAGTCACAGGCTTGGGTTTGCAGTGTTTCCTCTGGGGTTAGGGTTAGTAAGAACTGGTTGCTGGGAAATCTTTTCAAAGGTCTTGAGGTCCAGTTAAATGAGCATGTCAGAGTTGGAAATTGCAGCCAGAGGTCAGCAAAACCAGCAAATAAAACTCAAATTAAACCATCTCTGTAATCTAAAATGACGATGCCCTCGAAGCGTGTGAACACGGTCTTCATGAGAATGAGCCTGAAGAGGAAAGACCACAGAAACTGTACTTAAATGTCCCACAGGAGCGATGATTTGACCATTGTGCTGTGGTCACCCTCCTCTGCCAAACCCTCTGTACTATTAGAGCAGACTCACGAACCACATTCAAATTTGGTTCAAGTTCACGACTGGTTTGGACGAAAACACCTAACTTTTCTGCTGTGGGCTCTTTGGTTTTATTGATTTTTTTTCCAGACTCTCTTTGGCGGATGGGATATATGTACAAAAAAAACTGTAAATAAGGTTGTAAGTATCTTTGACCATGAAGGAAATATGTCTTATTCTCTGAGGCACCAGACTTTTTTGTAAACTTATAAAACACAATAACAGCATTATGCAATATTTAGGTATAATTAAATAGATATTGTGCTATAATTTCTTGATGATTTGAAAGGAGTGGCCAGAAATAGAACAACCTGTCTTCCTTTTATATTTGTGAGTCCAAATGTTGGACCATGATACATTTCCATTTTGAGTTTTATATTGAAGTGCCCCACTCAAAAGCTCCCCTTGTACCCTGCTGGGAGTTTGCACCACTTCCTGAATGCCTCTGTTGGTCAGTGTGTGGTGGGCTCAGCTCTGAGATGGCACAGGCTGTGTCATTTCCTGAGGGACAGCAAGGGACTGCGGACACTCTGTATCCCGGCTCACATCCCCCATCCCACCCCCAGTCTCTGGCAGGCGAAGACAGAGGGTGTCCGTGGCTTGCACCTGGGATGCCCAAATGCCAGCTCGGAGGCTTTGGAAGCAGGAACCTGTTTTTTCAACCCAAGTCCCGCTGTGACCAAAACTAAAGCAGAGTCCCTCTTCCTCAAGCTCACCACCCAAGGCAATAAGATTGCTTCGCCCCCCGCGTTCACAGCAGAAGGCAGAGGGCAGAGGGAAGGCAATGGCTCTGTGGGACGCCACCAGCCGGAAATGATCCTCTGTGTGCCAGTGCTGAGACGCAACGTGACAGAAGAGGCTGCGTGAGGTAAGAATTGTACAACCAATAACACATGGCTGCCTCTCTGGAATACACTGCAACTCTTTTAATACTCTGGATTTTGCAATATAGCAATGTGATGAAAGCAGGAATCACATATATCTCATGGGGCTATGCAAACCCAGCGATCTCCAAAATGAGATTGCATAAGCAGGCACACAGGAGGAGGTATGAGAGGCATGGATAGCTGTCTATCACCTTTCACCATGGAAAATACCCAGTGACCCCTGCTTCCCTGCTGCAGACAGTGGAATAATGACAATCTCTGTGGGCACTCTGTGGAATTCCAAATGGGAGTCGGAAAAGAGGTAGTTCAATCAGTGGGAAAAGGTCAAGTGCATGCAGATTCCCTGTCCCTCGCTCTGGCTCCATTCCTTTTCCCCCAGTTCCACTTTACGCCCCCAACCTCCAGGGTACTGAGGCAATCAGGGTAAAGGTTGTTATTCCTGCTGCTGCAGCTCACGGCCACATTTAAATATTCAACTAAAAAACGCCCCCCCGCCCTCTTCTTTTCCCAAATAACAGCCATTGGAATATCGTACTGCAGATTGATATGGCGAGCTAACTCCACTGTAATGTCTCACACCTCCTCAGACAACAATGTACGAGAGGTGGCTAGAGGTCATTATCTGAGCATATTCTCTCTCGCTGGGGTCGCAGCTTAGGAAGAAAAAAAGCCTGGCTGCTAAAAGCAAAGCCAACTAATGGCACTGCCAGCTCAGTCTGCAGAGGCACAGGGCTATTAGGAAAACCACAATCCTCAGGTGAACCTCCATGTCATGTCCCGAGGCTGCGTGTGACAAGGCCAGGTTGTCTCTGTCGATCAAGCAGGAAGAGGGCTGAACTGGGGCCGACATAGTATCAACCTGGGATATCAGGCCTTCTGGGAACTTCTCATCTACACCTGGCTGATTGGCACCTCGGGCCTCCTGGGTGGTGTCACAGAGGGTTACGGCTGGAGGTGTTCTTATATATGTGTGTGTACATGTGTGCATGTCTCTGCCACAAGGGCAGATCTGTGGACAAATTCTAGACTACACACCAGCTGACTGGAGGCATTTAACTAGAGCCTAACTGGTTTTCCAAGTTTGATTTCACCGCAGTTGCATTAATCATGATGTGAATTGTTCCTGTCTCAATTAGGGTTTCATAAATCACTGAAATGTAACCAAAAGTATGTTATATTACTGTGGGTGTGTGTATAATACTGACAGTCACGCATGCTGGGGTTACAGACATGTGGGAATGTCCAGGTTAAGCCCAAAGTCTGCTCCAATCACAGGTGTCAGTGGTTTACTAAGGGTACCTGCAGCGGGTCTATACAACACAAACATGCACACTCAGTGTGACAATGACATCTTTACAGAATGTCATGCTGGCACAAATGTAACTGCTAAGTCACGAATAAACCAGTGGAAACCTGCTGAAATCTGATCTTATGTTGGAAAATAGCCAGATGGAAATATCCGCATCAAACAGTCAATGGGGTAAATATGGTCCAGTTATTCTTTAGCTGATGAGTGGCAAAGGAAATAGTTGTCTGAACCAGGGGAGGAGGCAGGATGGTGGTGAGGGCTGCTGAGCCTCCTGTCCCAGCCATCTCAGTGTTACTCATAACAGGACCGGCGCACCTCCTCTGCCCTCCAGGAGCAGGACTGCTACGCTCAAACCCTGCTCCCTGAACCTTCAGGCACACAGTGGAGGACGGCGATCAAGGAGAGTGATGTGTAGCGAGGGAGGTCGCCGCTGGCCGAGGGTGGCCAGGGTCAGTGGCATCCATTCACCCCTCTAACCCCTGCAGGGGCCTTTCTCTCTCATCTGTCTGGATGGGTGCCCTCTCTATGGGGAACAACACGATGAGAGGCCCTGGCTCCGCTGCCATTTCTGCCTTTCATGTCTCCATCTAGGGCAGTGGTAGAGAGACGTGAAGGGGAGGACGGAGGCAAGGGGAGGAGGCAAGCTACAAATTGTCACCCATAAGGGGGGATTTAATTAAAAATGACAGGGGCTGGCGCTGGAGAGTGCAGCCACATATGCGCAGAATTTGGGCGCAGTGAAAGCAAGTGCCTATGATTTATAATTCAAGTAATGCTCTGCACTCCTTTTAATTCTACGGCCAAAGAAAAAAATATCAAAAAGGCCGCCCCTGTGAGGCTAATCCAATATGATATTTTAAGGGCAGGCGGTCAATGGCTTTTTGAAAAGCCAGCTTCTCTGTCTCCCTTTCTGCCTCTCTCTCTCTCTCTTCTCCACTTGTCTGTGTCTCCCCATCTCCCTCTCTGCCGCTCCCTCCTTTCTCTCGCCCTGCACTCCCCGCTCTACAGTACCCTCACCCCACCCCCTCGAGCCCAGACACAGAGAGGGCTGTGATAATGGAAACATCCCGCTCTCCGCCTCCCGTTCCTCCCGCTAAGCTCTGTGCGCTTGGGGGAAATTGATTGTCCTGGCGAGCCGATCTCAACGCTTCCAGCTGATGGTAGAGCCAGTTAAGTCCTTTTTTATTGAGGGTATGAGGGATTTTTAATGGGAGTCGCATCAATGAACTGTGCAGCCACTCTGCATCTGCATGCAGGGGCTTTTTCTAAAACCCTCCTTGCCCTCTCATCTACTCTGCCACCCAATTCCTCGCTCTCCCTCTCACACACACACTCACTCACTTTTGTGTAAAGGACAGCACATGCAAATAACACAGCTTGCCTCTACCTCTCTCCCAGGTAACCCCCCCCCCCCCCCGCGCTCTCACTCACTCTGTCTCTTTGAGGGGAGTATTCTGGTATTCAGCATCCTGTTGAGAGACCAGGTCACCTTACCCACAAACCTCCTCCATGTTGGCTCAAACTGGCCCATGGACACTAAATCATGGGGACCTGCTCAGCACGCGACCACTTCTGCCGCCAGAGCCACTGTCTGTCTTTCTGTACCCCTTCGGAGCCCGGGCGAACAATTGCCTTAGTGAGGCCAAGAGTTGCGCAGTGGTAGAAATCCACACTCCCCCCCCCCCCCCCCCCCCGCTTCCAAGGACAGAAAGGAGGCTATTATGTTCAAACATCCTCATTATGAACCTTAAGCCAGTCGCTGTGGTAGTCTTTGAATCAAAGGTTTAACAGGTGGAGAGGGGGAGTCAGTCAGAGAGGGTCAGTGAGAAGGAGGGCAAGGGGAAGACTGGAGACTGTCCTTTTTATCTATTGATTTGAGTCCTGACTCCCACTGGCTGCTCCTCAATAAAAGGACCCGGAGAGGAAGTGGGCTAATCCTGCGAAATTGGAAGGAGGGAATCGATTAAGACTGTTGAGGACTCCCTCCATTTTCTCTCCTTTCCTCTCCTCTCCATCTTTACCTTCTCTAATTCTATTTTGCACAGTTTCTCTTTGTCCTCCCATTCACTCCGGCTCCTCTCAGATCCTCATTAGTGAGCTCAGTTGAACCCACTCAGCTGAAGTGCTGCCCCTCTTCCACATGCACCTGGAGCTCTGTTTATCTCCCTCTTTCTTTCACAAACACCTATAAGCTCCGTATGAAACATCCGTACAGACCAGAAAAAACTACTCCAGATCTGAGGACTGAGCTAGCACCCAGTCACCTTGCTGTTCCTGACTCTCCTCTGCTTTGTGGGAGGTAATTGGAGTGTGATGTTGAGCTGAGAAGCAACTAATTGGCCAGAGAGGAGCTGAGAGAGAACCCAGGCATTGTTTCATTTCTTCGCCCAGAGCCATCCTTCTCTTCAAAGCCTTGTGGTGGGCTGGTTATAGGCCTGCATCAATGTCCCACTGACGAAGAAGCACAGTGCTATTCCCAGTAAGCTTCTATAGCTGAGGTAAAACTGATAGGTTAGTGCTCCCCTGCTCTCCATCAGCCAGTCCTTTTAATCGGCTTGTAGCTCGTAGGCTGCATGTAAAGAAAGGTCACTAAAGACTGATGAGGATTCAATGAGGAGAGAGCGTCAATGTAAAGTAAAAAGTTGATTCGAAAGCTTCAATGAAATAAGAAAGAAATCCTCCTGACTCCTGCGGCTCTCTCTAATCCCAAACTGGTCAGAACTAGTTTTGTCAGCTCTGTAACAGTTTTTCAACCTGGCTCATCTCTGTCCCTTTACACCATTTGTGAGTGGACAGAGGGAGGTGCTCAGGAGCAAACAGAGCAGCTGTCATGCTTTACAGGCGGCCGCACAGCCAGGGCCAGACACTGTAAATGTTTACAGACCCTCAGGGTCACCCAGGGCCAGCGAGGCACGTTAAAACACTGTCTGCTCGGCCCTGTTGCCACGACTGCACAATCAGCACAGCTAAACAGCCTCCTCTCATGAGTAGCTAAACAACATGGCAATCCAAAGTCTAGAGCGAATGAGACTGTTTAGAATTCCTCAGAGCAGCGAGGGAACACAGCGACAAACAGAAACCGGAAAGTCTATTTTCCTTCACTTATTCACAGTCAGAGTTAACTACCCGTTCCATCATCACCATGACCAATAGATTACATGCAAACACAACCCCCTCTCCTTTCATCACTTAAAGCGAGCTGAACTCTTTGCCCCCATCGCTACCTGTCACTTTGTTAACTTACATTTCCGTCCGAGGGCTTGCGGTGGCTCCAGGGTCTTGCTGGCACACACCGGGTGCTGGGGTGGAGGGTTTTGCCTCCTCTGCAGACAAGCCAGCATGGCGAGGTGGGCACAGTACTACAGCCGGGGGAGTTCTGCGGCCAACCTGTAGCAGAAAAAAGAGCAAGAAAAAGGGAAAGAGAGGAGTGAGTTAAACAGGATGATTTGAGGTCAAAGCTCCATGGCCGTGTCCGGTAAGCTGCAGGAGCTGGCTCTGAGCGAGATGGGCTAGGTTTCTCACCCAGGATTTAATTGGGAAAGCATGCCTACAGCTGCCTGCCTCTCAGCTCTGTGTGCTGAATGATAAACACACACCTGCACCGGGGCTGCACAGTTGACACGGGTTCAGAGCACAGTCCAGGCCAGTCACTCTGCAGCTTCAAACAGCGCATCCACCAGCCATTCAACCACATCTCTGTCTATGAAACCGTCCTCAAAACAAACACACAGGCGCACACAGAGTGTAGCCGGCACATTCCTTCCAGGGCAGTGTGTACTTGGTGATTGATGGCATTATCTATGGATGGCAAAAAAAAAATGGTAATGCTGAGAAAACAGCCGTCTGTCTGCTCCACTTAACATGCAGCAGCTCTGGGGGACTGTCAGGAAAGGCCTGGGGGACTGTGCGGTGTCTGGATGTATGTGTAGCTACGTGTTGAAACCGCGTGGTTGTGTGTGTGAGCAAATGCGATGGGTTGGGAGGGGGGAGACTGCCAACCGTACATCAGGACTAGTGACGGCACTAATCAATCTCCCTCTAGGCCATAAATCTCCAGCTCTACACTCCCCCTTTTTCCACCTTCACTCAGGAACAGGGAGGCAGTTGCTGCTAGTTTCCTCTCAAAAAGCCCATCATAGCCCCAGTGGAAACACAGGACGTACACACAGGTTTTTATATATATATATGTGGGCCAGCATGGGGACACATGGAGCTCCCTCACTAAGAACCTTCCCAGCAGTCGAGGAGCATGGAGGGTATCATTCATCAGCAACATACCAATGTCACATAGCACAATGATGACTGATTACAAAGTCTTCTACTTGGATTATTTGCCAGATGAGAGAAGCAAAAGCAAACCATAAAAGGGTCCAGATCAGAAGTGCATCTATATGATAAGGATCAAGATTCACTCGCCTATAGTTCACTTGGTGGTTACTGTTCGGTTTCCAGTAGCATGTGCTGTTACTGTGTTACTGTATGTAGGCTAAAACACTGCAGAAGCCCAAAACACACCTGAAAATGCACCGCTGTCTCTGCAAAGCACCACAAGACCTTAATATTAGCCCAGCATGTGTTTGAGCCTCTCGTCCAAATGCATTGATATAAAACGCTATCATTTCCATCTGGGCCTCCTCCCATATTAAAACAAAGAACAAAGCAAATATTTCATCTATGCTGTCAGCGCCAGCGTCTCTCGCCATGATGCGTGGCGGATTATTGAAAAATGATTCCTCCCGTGCCTGTCACACAGCCTCGTCCCCTGTTATTTATTTTCTCAGTGAATCACTAAATGAACATTTAGCCACCTGCCATCAGTCCATTACTTAGTTTTATAGATTATCATTTTAATATGAAAGAAAGCAATTACAGTGATTACAACGTGAATTAATGGCAGTTCATAAAGCGCCAGGTCCTGTTCTCCCTCATTTAGGGAATAAAGCAAAATATAGATCACGAGTGGAGAAACATCAAAATATTAAACCACTAATGCGAGTATTCCATCACAACAACCTTTGCAAATGACAAAATGTTCCTGTTGTATTGACCGAGGGGGAAAACAGTCATGTGGACTATGAAAAGTTAAAAAATTACAATTAAAAGTTACTTTGTGTTTTTGTACAGTTTCAACACTAAAAAAAGAATTACAGTAAATCAAATGATCAGGATGAGAATTAAATAAATTCTCATATTTAAATTTAAATACTACTTTTCAGATCCAATAAAACCATTTGACCTTCAATCTTGTGGAAAAAAAAAATAACAATTCAATACAGTCTTGGTTTGAGAGTTAGATTGTTGACAAATTTCTTCCCACGAGTTCACGTCCTACTGTGGCTAAATATTTTGACTAATCAAATTTTTTATAGTACCAATAAATGTATCACCAAAACTAGAACAATGGGTGCGTTTGTATTAACTTTAACAATCGTCCTTATTCAAAACAGAGTTTCGAGCAGTCTGTACATATTTACCGACACTATTTTTAAACAAATGTTTAAAATTATTTCCCCTTCACAGATCAAATAAAACCTGATAAAAAGCCTGGATTGAGAAATGGAGGAAAGAGGGAAACATGATAACCCGTCTCGCTGCCTATAATCATAAGGCTGAATGATTTTCCCGGTCTGAATAGTTAAAGATCAGAAGCAGGTGTTACAGACAAATGCATCATCCCTGCGAAGAATTCAGTCTCTCACCCCACTTTAAAAAAAAGTGTTTTAATAAAACATTTTTCACAAGACGTTAAATGCGACCTCAGACCCTGAGGCTTCTACAACACACCTAACACTCACAGTGTATACCCCTTTGAGAGCGTCACAAAACAACACATTCAGCACAAAACCTGAAAGTGTGAAAATGAAAAATAAAAATAAAACATTCGTTCTCACAAATGAGAGTAAATTCAAATTTCAGATGGAATTTATTGTTAATTCCCTGTTTCTGGTTGGTTCACCCTCTCTCTCTCTCTCTCTCTCAGACACACACACACACACACACACACACACACACGCACGACACACACACACACACACACACACACACACACACACACACACACACACACACACACTCACACTCCACAACAAAACACACACGTTGCAGATGGGAGAGAGGGGCCACTCTTTTCTCGCCAGTCGCTTGAGCAAAAAAAAAAGGTCGCTCGCTAGTGCCATTTCCTCTCGCACACAGGCAGGCCTGGCCCAAACACCACTGGCACTTGAGCTCATTACTGGCTATTCACATAATCCTTTCTCTGTGTCCTCTCTGTGAGGATACTAAGTTTCACAACAAGTCCATCCTCACAGCCCATTTGTTAAGAGATAGTGGTGGAGAGAGCGAGAGGACGGGGACACATGGTGTAGATTGAGACTAAAAGCTAGTCTTAACGGGGCATACCTCTGCAGTTTCCCCCCCCGCTCTGAAATGAAAGACAATCGTGTAACTACCCTCCATTTTTCTCCATTTGCTGCTCACCAATGTATTCTGAGGCATTATACTTTGCAGAGAGAGAGACCCGCTTTTTTCAATTCAATTTCAAGAACCAATTTTCTCCTATTATTGCCTTTAAGAGCGAGGCAGAAGGAGCAAGTCTTTGACTTGTTTGTCATGTCGCCCCTTCCCCTCATCTCCTCCTATTAGGTTATTGTTCTACTTAGCAGATGTCCATCATTGAGCAGGAAATTATCTCCAAAACCAAAACCCTGTGACCCGTCATCCAGCTGCCCCTAAAACAGCCTGTCGTGCCCCGGGTCAATCCCCATGAAGGTGCTTGTAGAATGGGTTATGGACCTAGACACACACACACACACACACACACACACACACACACACACACACACACACACACACACACACACACACACACACACACACACACACACACACACGCTGCTTGAAAAAAAACCACCTGCACTTCACTCACTCATCAAATCCACTCACAGGTCTCCTATTACACCAGTGCGGGATATCTCAAAGCCAGGATGGCTATCGGCTCTTCTGCAAACGCTGCTGCAGGGTTTGCAACGGGGGCGGAAGATCAGTCCATGAGATCAGGGAATAAGCCGGAATCAAGAGGTGGTGGGCTTGGCAGAGGGCTATTTCTTAGTTAAAAGGTTCTTAAACTCCAGAGGAGATCAGAGGAGATGGCTCCCTGCGCCCAAAGCTGTCTGTCCAGATAAGCATCCTGCCAAGTGCCGGGTGCAGCAGCGAGGTCATGGGTGAATAAGCGGAGTGTATGTGTGTGTTTTGAGATATACGTCGTTCAGGTGCAGGAAAAAGTGAGGCATAAATATGTGAGGCATAAATATTATCCTAAATGAGCAAAGCTCCTGGTTCCTATTTAACATTTGTGAACCTTTGGACCTTTTGTAATATGAAAAATTAGGTTGAAAAACCAGCCCAGTATCATAGCAGTTCTATTCACATTAGAAGTCAGGGTGGTTGACAGTTGTTCACGAGTTACTGTCCGATCACAACCTGAAATCCGACTTTTTATTATTAACTGTAAAATGTGGTCATATCATTTGTGTGTTTCAATTCCAAAACCCAAACCACAATTTGCAGTAACCTTCCCCTTTAATGTTAACCATACTGTTGTTTGGATGCACAAATGCAATAAATGAGATGTGTGTTATGAGGTTATGTTTTCACCCCTGTTTGTTTGTTGGAAGGTTTGTTTGTTTGTTAGAAAGATTACATGAAAATAACAAAATGGCTCTCGATGAAAAAAAAAACAGGCACATTTAAAGAGCTGACTTCTGAGTGTGTGAGATCTGGTGCGGCTTGATTGAATTAAGGGGACTGCGTTGGCGGAGGTATGAGCTCTACTGAGTGCCTCTCTAGTTCTAAAACATCACTGGATGGAAATAAATATAATAAATGTTGTAATCTGTTGTATAATCATCCAATATTAATGTTCTTGTCTGGAATGAGGAACAAGCTAATAATTGTTAGAGTAAGGTATCACCGATCATTTTGGTATCAAACTTGAAACGCGTCGTTTTAGCCATAATAGCACAACAACTCCCAGCACTAATGTTATCTGCCAGTAATTTTTACAGTAAACCAATCACTAAGCGTCACAGATTCCTGTGTCTCAGTTAAAAGCGTCTCCAGTGAAACCCCCCCCCCACATTGTGGGACCAGCCGTGGTCCGGGAGCCTGGCAGACTGCCTCCACAATGAACAGGGGTGGGGCTACAGCCTAATTGAATGGTGACCCCTGCCGTCTCACTGTGGGACACCCCATGCAGTGCTTTAAACAAGCTGCTGTGTCTCCCCTCTTAATAAGCCCAAACAAGTTAATCCAATCGACACACTCAAACCCTTTCTTTTTCTTTAACAAGGCACTGCTTCTACCCCCTTAATCCCAGCTCCCCCTTCTCCGTCACCATACCGTCACATGAATGGAGGGAGAGTGAAAAGCTCCATTAGGAAGGACTGGCAGTAAACCCCTTCGGCTCGACACTCTCCACACATCTGCACTAAATAAGTTGCACTCATACAGTATATTCAAAACACACACACACTAACGCTCACATGTGCCTGATAGAAAACCGGTCTGTTGGACGGAACACACAATGAGAGGGTTATGTTAGCCGTCCCCATTCCCTCCCCCCCCCCCCCCCCCCCCCCCCCCCCCCCCCACACACACACACACAGCACACCCCAACAACAACAACAAAACAACACACAAACAAAAATTCTGAGGGGACGTTGTCGACAGGCACGCCACTCTGGGACATAAAAAAAGGCATTGTTAACAAACCCTCCCAGCTCCACAAACAGGAGCCACTGATTCCCTAACAATACAAGCCCCTGGATGCACTCACCCACCAGCTCTGCACAACCTCACACCAGCACAATAAATAACCTGCACAACAAAAGGCCATTGTGTGTAAAAGCCTACAGTTTAGGCATTATTGCCATGATATACAGTGTTGGAATAACATATTGGCAGCTGAGCCTTATATATACGATGCATCATGCCGGCGTTATTGGGGCTTATACAGCCTCGTATGAAGTCATATTTATAAGAGGTTTCTGTGCAGGTGAAAGGCATCTTGGCAAAAACACTCAGCTGTAGCTTTCCATATTCCAGTCAGCTTCAATAGCTTCACCCATGGGATGAAGGGTGAGGAATGTCCTGGCAGTCCAATAGCAGCGAGTCGTCTGTCATCCTCTAATCAAAACACGCCTGCCTAGACTAATGTCACCCTGTAATAGCAATAAGGACTAATTGACTTCACAGCCAACTGCTGCATCTTTGTGCCGGGCTAGGTTTCATCAATGGCAAATAACAGGCTCACAAAAGCGCTGAGCCATTATGGCTATTTGGCAACTGCATGCCAAACGTGGAGAATGCAAAGAGCTGAGGTCCAGCAAATATGAAATTTAGATATAAAGTTATACAGAGGCAGGTCTGAGTTAAACCTTGGATGGATGTGTTCCAAATGCTGGAATGAGGGACGTTGAAGGTCTTATGAATATTGAGGATATTATGCTGAATAAACCATATGTTTTCAGCCACTACATGAGCTGTATTCTACCAGTGAATTTTGGATGGGCTGGAGATGACCTGTCAGGTAGAATTTAGTTAACGGCTGTTAGATACAAGTCTACAGGTGGTTAAAGTGGCCACATTGACCATTTACAGGGTCATAACTTTGATTTGGGGATCTACAAGAATAAGGTTAGCTGCAATGTAATGTTCAAAATATGCATTTGTCTCACACAGTATGTTGCTGCTGCACCTCTTCACACCTTCTGGCTGAAATACTTTGTTTGGGTATTGGCCTGCCTCCCAAGAGCCATCTCTGCTCTCATTAATAAGCCGGCCGCTCTTCTGTGATTGGTCAATTGCTTAGAGCATGTGTTACCTAGAGGCTCCATGATCAGCTGTAAACACAGCTGTAGCCATGGTAACAATGGCGTATGTTCTGCTGTACAAATTCTGGCCAAACTCGCCGGAAGGCTGCTGTGTTAGTTGGTGACGCAGAATCTGCACGGAAAAAAGTCAGGAATGCAAACAAGCCGTTTTCAGGCGCTTCAGGGAGGAGAAGGAGAGAAGGACTCCCTGTGCCTCTGACTTTGGCTTTTTTTTACGTGCACAGAAAAGGTTCTGACACACTACAGAAAAGGGGGAAACAGAATGAAATGGGCACTTTAAGGTGGATTGTGCCCTTAGGTGCATTTAGAGTCTGTGTTTGTCTATTCTGGTGAGAGAGACGGGATCATTCCTGCAGTTCGCTCTCACCTGGTTCTGCTCTTTGCACAAGCACCGGGGACTCGTAACCCACTCTGCTCCCTTGTATGATTTCGGAATAAAAGAAATGTCCTCAAATACTTGAAACACTGTAGGAGGCGTGTAACTCTACTACCACGGCCACCCAGGTTAGGGAGGAAAACAATGCACCGTCCACTGCAATTCTCGGAAACAACCAGAGCCTCCAATTCTCAGAAGCATTGGTTACGTAAGGCTCTAAATTCTGCTCTCTTTACACCTACACTACAGGTGAACAGTGCACAGAGGCAACAGTGAGCTGAGGCCTGACTTCTGACTTTGACACCACCTGGTCACATGACATTTACATCTGATGTGGTATTTTAATTAAGTACATTTTTCACTTATATCACAGAGCCTATCAGAAATGTTTGTAGCAGAGGCTTTGAGTACTGAGTTTATTGAAATGTAGCTGTGCATGTTTAATTAAAAACTACTTTAAACTCATTAAGATGTAATAGCAACAAAACTATACAGCAAGCTATCTGTGTGCAACCACAAGTCTACAGCCCTTAACAGACAGGAACTCAGGAAAATGTATAGACAATAGTGTCCAGACCTTCTCATGAATGAGGGATGAAGATGAATGCAGCAGGAGACTCTCCGGGTTAGACGCGTTCACAACAACAAGACATTTCCCGGGGCGTTCAGGTGAGAGGTGGCGTCTGGGTAGAGCATGCAGGAGGCAGGACATACTGTATAAATTCTGTTGAGCGAAAATTGTGTGTTTTTGTTTACAGCGCATTGACAAGGACGTCGACCCTTATCCCCAAAAGTGCTCGAATCTTGTTGTATTTCTAAGTTGGCATCTTCGTCTGCATCTTCTACATGTACTGCTCCTCTTCTTCAACCTGAGATATGTGTATTCTTTTTGTTTTTTGCAGTTTTGCGGTGGTTACATGTGCCTCCTGTGAACGAACCCGCAACCTGAAACCCATCTCATGCCTGCGTTCACACTCGGAGAGTCCCTCGGTTCGATCTGTTTGTTTGCTGCACTGTACAACCAAGGTGCTCTTACAACACCACTGAGTCTTTGTGCTCCTGCTGATGCCAGCGAGGGACTGTGAGCAATGAGAGCTTGGCTTAAGATTGTCAGACAAACCACAGGGGAAACAACATCCTCTCCTCCTCTTATTGCCACAGCCTTTGTTGTATTGTTTTGCACAGTAGCAGCATCAGTTGTCATCTAATACTTTCACACAGAAACCCCTGCGAACACTGTGACATGCTGAACAGATGTGACGGGTATAGCTGTGGAGTTCATCACAGATGTTGATCACAGATACGCAGCCGCATTAAAAACTAAATTCCCCTCCTTTGAAAAAAACAATCATTTTCGGATTTTTCTTCTGCAGCAGATGCCGCCTCGCCAGGCCAGGACTTCCGAACATAAATCACAAACCCCTCCACACTCACTTCAGCCAAATGTGAAAAATTAGCGGTGCTTTCTTGGTTTTCATGCTAGGATTTATATTTTCTTAGTAAACCTTATTACACACCATTTGTTTAAGCATTGTTGATATTGCAAAATTTCTTATCCAAATGTGACACAATCCTTTATTGTCCTCGACAGGTCCATTCACAGCTTAACGCAACAACAATAAAACAAGGGCTTCCTTTTTCCTCTACCCATCCTATGGTGGCTCACTTGAATATTCAACAGTGTTCATTGTCTTTTTGTGTTTTGTTCATTGTTTGTTGTGCTGTCATTCCTCTGCTTGGCTCCTGACTTCAAAGAAAGGCTTATGTCAATTTATGATGAAATGGAGTGAGCAGGCGAGGGAGAAAAGAGGGAGAGAGCGAGCAGGAGAAAAACCTTCACGCTAAATGGCCCTGCCTCGAAATGTATGCTTATTAATGGGTGTTCAATAAATCAATGGAATATAATTAAATTCAAACAATGTGATTTCTTCTCTCACTTGCCGAAGCCCGACTCCGAGCATCGCTCTGTGCGGGGCCTAAGGTGACCCCAATTCCCATGGTCCAAAGGACAACGCTGCCGTCCTCACTGGAGGGTGTCACAGATCCAATAGTCAGTCATGCATAACATTAGTGTGTTGTGAAGCCCACAAGGCAATCAAATAGTGCACCGTCGAAATGTTGACACTGATCTCATTTGATATATTTGAAGTGTGACAAAGCCATTTTTGCTCTGCTGGATGTTAAGAAGTATAAAAGCGAGGATGACACAACTGCTCACAGCTAAGCTAGCTGGGGAGGAAGCAGACATTTTCCTCTGCATATTTTCTCCTCGCTGCAGTTTCCATCGATGAGACTCGGCAGCCTCTCCTCTCCCTCCGTAATGTGTGCTATCCAGCTGTTGTCTTCCCGCTCCCTCTTGAAGCTGGCCCTGACCGTGCCAGCACAGGGACTCCAGTTGGACGGAGTGGGAGGTGAGCCTGCGGTTGGTAATCACCTGCTGGCTAAAGGCACAGATGGCACAAACACCAGCAAGATGTTTGTGCAGCAGCAATCCAAGAAGTCTTCCTGACAGGCTGACAGACAAAAACACAGAAACCTGAGAAGCCCACAGCGAGCTGAGGGATTACCGCTTGCAGATTTGGGATGCAGGAACCCTGGCAACCCCGGGCGGCGAGAGAGAGCTGCCCAAAGTGCAAAGAGTTAAAGCATCGATCTCTTGTGTTCACGGGCAAGGTCTTGGTGTCACTCAACGATTGGTGAAAGTGAAAAAGTGGGCAGGCCGTAATGATTTAAAATGGTCGAGGCTTTCCATGACAAAAGCCAACCCGATAAGGGCTCCTGTTATCAGTCAGTCAGTCCAGCCATGGATAGAATTGAGAAGCGAGGTCATCGCGAAGATAACGGCAAATGCAGAGCTTTGATTATCTCCTTCCTCTCAAGGATTTCGTCGCTCCTGTGATTTATTCGGTAGAACAAAGACTTGCATGCTGTTGCAGGTCTCAGAACTACGCTTCAAGGAGAACACGGCTGGTGTACACCTGTTAAGATTTATTCTTGAGCCGCCATGACTTTAAATCTCCCGACACACCGACGGAGACAGTCGATTTAAGTTTCCACCAGGATTAACAGAAGATAGACGCTGATATACATGTATTTAACAACAGTTTGAGTGAATGTGCAACTGTCACTGAAATCAGGTGCAAAGCCTGTTTGCTTTTCTCTCTGATCCAGATGAAAGAAGTTTGGCGAAAGTCATTTAGTTTATTGATGTTGCTTGCAGATTTTTTTTTTTTTTTTAAATTCTCGTCAAGGCTCCCGACACTTCAACCACATCAGAGTAAAAAATACCCCGGAGACATCCCTCTTCCTGAAGACCCCCCCGACAGATGAGCTCCTTCTGCTCCGTGTTACTGCTCGGTGCCTTGGTTTGTCCTTCACAAGAGACAGGTAATACTGCCAAGACCCAGTAATTAGTGCAGATGGAGACTGTAATACTCTCTTCCCCTCCCTGCAGAAATGCCAAGAGAGGCAATCTATAAATTCCTGCATATTAATGCAATTTAAAACCACTCCAGACACCTTGCTGAAGGCAGGTGATAAAAGGTGAAAGGCACACAGCTGCTGATATGTCAGTGACATCAGTCCTGTCTCAGCAACTTCCTCATCAGACACACACACACCAAAATAACTTGATAATTTATCTCTTTTCCAGTAAATGCTTTCCCAAATCCATACCTTAGGCCGTACAACCGGGCCTCTATCAATAATTAAATGGTAATCTAAAAACCCATTTTAGTTGGGTCATCTTTCTGCGCCATTGTCCCTGCTTCTCCTCTTCCTCCATCTATTTTTTTCCCCACATTCTGTAAGATCTAGTTAGAGATTCATTAGCATGAGAAAGCAGGCTGGTAATTGTCTTCACCCTACTGAGTGATCCCTGGATAGAGGATTAGGCAGAGAGAAAGCCCCGTTTCAACTCGGAGCACAGATGCTGCCACAGCTATACCCACTCCAGATTAGATTAGACTGCACAGGGATGAAACTGACTGGTAACTTCAAGCCACATTAAACATGAACTGTGGACAGGAGGTTAAAAACAATAAACTTTTGTTCACCTTTCACCGCCAACTGTGACCCCCCTTCGTTTTCCTTTTTTCCAGAATTTTTTTTATTTTAAATCTACTAATATGCTTTCCTGCTGAAATCAGGTCTTGGGGGAGGCAGCTTACATTCTCTCTCTCTCTATCTCTCTCTCTCTCGCTCTCTGAAATACACAAAGTATTTAGAGCTGAATCTCCCTAAATCATCCCCCTGGGCCACCCTGTCCGTCACTAATCTGCACGCCACCGCCCCCTCATAAGGAGGTGTCACATTTCTGGCACTCCTCCGTGGGATAAGCACTTCAACACAACAGCTTCTCCTCTTGACCTTTCCACGATGATGATCGATTAAGCTCATTGGATTAATTCCATAAACAGGCAACCATTACATCAAAAAGGCAAGGAATATACCTCCGAGGCAGAACTTGGAATCCACATAAGCTTCAAGAGGGTTTTGCTTTTTCAATCCCCTTCTTGCAGCGCATTAATAGGCACAGAGCCTTTTCCGAAGCTGTTTAGGTATCTGAATCACCTCAGTTCTCTACCAGTAATTATCGAGGTGAATTGAAGTGAAGTGAAGTGAAGAGCAATGACAACAGAGAGAAATTCAACCGCTATCAGTACTCCATAAAACCTGCCATGCAGAAAAACTGTTTAGCTCGCTCCTCTGCCTGGATGCAGCATAAAACTGGCAACAAAACAAGTGAAAAGTTTAAAGTTAAACAAAGCAAATATGGTTGTTTTATGCTTTAAAAAAAAAAAACTACCAGAAACACACTGCGGAGAGTCAGACAGGGACGACCTCGACTCGGCTGTTCACCTGTTCAGGAAGCTCTGTGGGGTAGAGCAGGGAGCACTGAGGCCAAGGTCTGCGTCTTGCTTGCTGCATGAGCCATTAAGTTACAACACAGCAGGCTTTCTGTTTTCATGCTTGAACACCTTCTACATGCTTTCAGCAAGGACAAGACTAAATAATCTAAAGTGAAAACACCAGGGGGCAGAAACCCAGGAGGACAACAGAGTATTTCAACAACGGAAATGCTTTTAAAACAGGACAAATCACGTGTCACTTCCAATCCCGTTTGTGGAAGTTAAAACAGGAAATCTAAAACCAGTTTCATTTCACTGGAAGAAAGGAGAGATCTCCCTTCAGGGAGCCAACTAGACTCCTCCTGTTTGTGATCACAGTGGCCAGCGAGCTCTGCTACAGCTCTGAGGGACTCCTGCTCTATGGTAATCATATCCTATTTGAATAATGAGGCAGTACCACCACTCCTGCCTGCCCGTTCCCCCAGCATCCTTGACTGGAGTCTTTGATAGACACTAATTCCAGCTCCATCTATAAAGCTCCTCTCATGCATTTTAATAGAATCTATTACTTTAGGATTAAATTATAAAAGACTGTCCTCCTTAAATTTTTAATAGTTTGCATAATTGGTATCAGGCCTGAATGCGAACCATAAAAACCCAGTTTGTACTGGACTGAGCAAGACAAAAACCACAGGACAGCAAAACTGACACTGGGGAACGACACTATCGCAGGAAAGCACGCATCCGTACATGCACAAGCATTGCTCCGTTGCTGTGGTGAATAAGGTGGTGTGACCTCGGCGCTGTGAATGACGGGGACAATAAGGTCAGGGACCATGAGAGCTGCTTTTCACAGCTGAGCTACTGGAGGAGACAGACGCAGGACGAGTCACCTGATGGAAACAGGAGACACGAACCAGGTGTCCACAGACACCTGCTGCCACTAATGCCACAACAGTCACCGGGGCAAACAGCAAAAACTACTTAGTGGATGTACAGCTTCCTTTGTCCCCACAGTCACTGATAACTGTGTTCAGTCAGCTTAAATGGAAATGTATTTCCCCTCTGTGTTCACACTTCCTGGCAGATCAGCCATGAGTTAAATGTCATCTGCACCCGCTCACTCTCTCTGCATCTCCCACTCGGCTCTTTCCAATAACAGACAGAGCGTACAGGAGAGCAAATGTGTCTTGAGGCATCTCCTGTAAACTAGAACCCCCTTAGAAATCTATGCACGTCACCATCCCCCAAATTAGCACCGCAGGGACACCCCCCTCACCGCCCCCCGCCTGCTGGCGGCAGCTCTTTGGCATATCTGTACCGGGGAAAATATTTCACACTGTATGAATTATTAAGTGTGGGGCCAGTGCTAAGCAGTGTGGAGATAGACCAGTTATTCACAGCTCTATTGGGACGGATGCGTCGGGAACCCGGGCCGCTCGCCTATCAGATCGTTTGTCATGAGCGATAGACAATTTACAATGAGAGAATTTTTCAATTTATTCATTCTGCTGTCACTGCAGTTTTCTACCTCCACTCATTCCACTCAACAACCCCCCTCCTCCTTTAACTCTGTCTCGTCTGGTGCGGGGGCTCCACGCCCGCACCCACCGCCTGCTTCTCTGTCTGATACTTGACTGACTTTTCTTCAGCCTAAGGAGAAAGGTGGCAGTGAATACATGTGCAGGAGACATGAGGAGAGCAATCCAGGGGCTTTAATCATCTTCACTTCTGTAAAGGTGCATGTGTTGGGGACAACCTGTCACAGCTGAGGGGTTCAGGCCCCAGTAGTGACTGTGGCTCTGCGATAAAGGAAAGGAACAGGATACGAGGGGATGAGGGTGCTTGATTGTGCCTCTTCAGGACTAAGCTCCTGGCAAGAGTGTGACCCCCCATTACTTTCAAACAAAGAACAATAACTGAATTAAACTGCAGCTGACTTTATACTGTCAGAGGCAGAGAGAAAAAAGAAGAGTCTAAAAGCCTAAACATGATCAATATTGTATGTACAACTACTTCGACCTGCACTGGAATAAAATAATGGATTTCCACAAGAAAAATCATCTTTTGCTTGATGGGAGTTTTATTCAGGAGAAAGAAAATGATCCCAGAGGGAATGGCTTATTTTCACCCGAGAGAAAATACTAAATAACAGCAAGCATGTAGATAACAAAAATGTCTGGCGGACTGGAATTTCAACATTAATGACTGAAGGCGAAGCAACTCTCAAAACAGCCACAAATTTAGGTTTTTCACAATTTGCCTCTGTTTAATAGGACGATCCACAGAACAGACTGGCCTCAAAAACCCAAAGCTCCACCATCATTGTAAGAGACCAAACGTGGATAGTGTCAAAGGGATTTTTTTAATTCTAAGATATAAAATGACATCAGCAGCTTTGTTGATCTGAATCCTCAGCGACAGCAGTTTGACCTGAACAGCAGCCCAGAGTGTTTCTCTATCGGTTGTGTCTTTTGAAAGCATGATGCAGAAGGATTGCACTGAATAGGCCTTGATGTGAAAGGCAGAGATGTTAGATAAATGTCCTCACAGCCAAGGCCTCTGCCCTCTTCCTGATGATGCATTCTTATACTCAAATACCCACAGCCCCTCCACACACACACACACACACACACACACACACACACACACACACACATGAAAACACAGACACACAGTGCCAACAATCCCACTGAGGGCAGCATTTGTTTGGGGACAAGGTGACCCTGTTGCCTAGGGGCCTGTGAACAGGCACAATGAAAGCCTCTCATCCTGCACAAACCCAGCCGGCTGTGTTGGGCTGACGACGGGTGGAGGGGAGAGGGGAGAAGGGTGGGCTGTGAGGGGCATCACAACGCCCTGCCACTGCAGTTTTAAAACCCTATTCAGGAAGCCCCCTGAGATAGCTCCTTTCACACCCTGCACAGACGGAGCAAAATCCCCGCTTGTAACCCAGAGTCACGCAGTCAACAGATGGAGCCGCTATTGAGTGAAGGATCGCGCCGACTGGGGCGGCTCCCCATCCATCCCCGCTGGAAACAATGGGGGCAGCAGGTCAAGAGTGCTGTCTCTCAGAGGAGGGGTCAGGGAGGAGGGGCGTGCTCCGACACAGTCGAGCTATGCGAGCGCTTTGAAGCAAAGGAACTGGGAGAGAATCTGTTTTGGATGATGGGCGGGGGGGGCGGGGGGGGGGGGGGGGGGGGGGGGGGCTGGTTGCAGGGGATCACGCTCAGGTGGAGGGGTGTTAGTATGTGAATCTGGGGCAGCGGTGTTTTGTGTTTAAACTGCAACCAAGATCAAAAACACATCGCAGCGCATACATCACACATGTTGAGAAGAAACACAGAGTTGCAGTTTAGCACATGTTTAAAGGGCCAACTGTTGCGGAGACTCACTCATCTTTGTGCACAGAAAAAACTGCATAAAGCACAGAGAACTTCCCTGTTGATATAAAGCACTGCAGCGAGGCTACATACACAGAGAGCAGAGAAAACCTTCACCACTGCAAAACACAAGCAGCGCCCTGAGGACATTTTTTCATATAATACTGAAGTGGATAAACTTAAAACCGGTGTCAACTATTAGAAAACTAGGCCACAATTCTTTCAAGTTAATGAAGCACATGATTAAAATGAAAAATGCGTCACCTCAAACATTTCTTTACTGTTCAAACTATCAATATTCTCCGAGCGGCAGCAGCAGCATGAGAGATTGCAGTGAAGTGCCAGACTAAAGCCAATACAAAAAGTGGAGTTATATTGTTCTGAAGTCCTTATGAATGGATTGGTTTCCTGTGTTTTCAACTGTGCGTCACAGAGGATGAACAACTGTGAATAGCTCCATGCACACAGGGTTGTGTGCATGCACCGGGTGTGTGATCGCACAGATGATCACAAAGCAGTCTTTGCTCCCTGTTGGAGAACGTATATCCATTTCCATTGACCAGAAGTCTTGCGATCATGTGACCCTGACCTGGGAGTCAATTAGTCATCTGAGTTGCCCGGCCTCACTGGGTTTCCATGACAGGAGAGCAGACAAAGACATGAGGGAGGGTAATGCCCAGATCCATAACTTCTATCTTTATATTGTGGGAACGCCCCTAGTGCTGAAACGCAGAATACCGTCACCACGTGTTCCCCGTCCTTGAAAAGTTTGGTTTATGGAGCTGTTCTACACGGGAAGGCACTCATTACAAAGCAGGAGGTTGTCAGGAGCATTGCAGTAATTCTCTATTAACAACTACTTAAAAAGGAAGTACAGAGACTGAAAAAAGACTTCCAGCCACTTGGGATATCTTCCCAAATCACACCTAATTAAAGGCAAAAGCCGAGTCCATGAAACCAGAGTTCAGAAAGCCATTTAAACACGAGGTCAATTTTTTTCTGGGTTGCTAGAAACTTTGCATCTCCTTCAAACAAATTGTCAGATAAGTACAGAGGGACAAAGGCTTGAGTTGTTATTCTTCTTTATTCTGCTGTTGTGCTGTCTAAGCCCAGAAATAGAAGAAAATAAAGCCTATGCCGAATCACGCCGAAAGGAATCAATAAGTGCAAAGAAAACGAAAATGGCCACAAACACAGAGGCTTTTATTCTGAGTGCTGCGATGCAGATGAAAGCACCGAACGCACCTGCAGAGCTGAGAGCGGAGGAAGACAAGAAGGCCCACAGCGTTAACAGGTGGGGCCAGAATGTGCTGGTTATATTCAGACCTCAGCACCATCCATCTCCACAGCCGCTAAAGCACAGCAGATTTATAACATTGTTGGTTTTACAGCGGCTCGACTTTCCTGCCACAACGAGACAGATCCAGGCCCAGTTGCCCCCTTTTTTCTTTTCAGTGTGGTCTTACAAAGTCTTCTCACTTTTCTGCAAACAACACCGCTGGGCTGCAGCCCTTATTTAAAAGATTAATAGGATGCTGTCTTGGCAGAGGGGCAATCAGCGAGGCTTCTGTAGCCCCCATTAGAGGGAGATCCCGCTATCTTGGCGTTAAGGAGACCCCTCGTTATGCCACCGTTGCTTATTTACACTGAAGCAGACAAGCCGGTATAAAGCGTTCCCCCATGTGTGATTTTACAGAGCAAGCCTGAGGCGTGAGGCGGATCATGGCGGCGCTGGCATCAGTCCCACTGTCCCTTGTACACATACATCGATTTAGCTGTGCGACGACCTCGCTGCCAGCATAAAGGTGAAACATGTTGGTGCCCTTTTTACAGAGCGGCAAAGTGGGATAAAGGCACAACATTGAACAGGCGGCGTAAGAGGGGCTCGTGACGGAGGAAGAAGTGTGAAAACAAGGCAAAGAGGAGAAACCATTGTCACAGTTACCAACTGGCTCCGCAGCTCAGCTGAGATGTCTGTGGCTTTCAAGCCCAGCTGTCAATCACAGCAGCGAGCATCAATGGGGTAAATTTGAATGATAAAACGATAAGTCATGAGCAGGCGATTTCCCTGTCATCGGGACAGAGGCTGTTTGAGAGTAACTCAATATGGGTGGAGGGATTTCACCGCAGCCATATGGAATTTGGTTTTTGCCTCGAGTTGCTGGCTTCACCCCTCAATCATGACAGAATGTGTAATCACCAAATGTCTTCCTCTCAAACCCTGTTACAATTGGCAGCACAGCGCTGTCACGGAAGACGGGGGAACAAAATGGAAAGCTGACTAAAAGACAAGCTTTAAGTGACACTTAATTTGAGATACCCAGGCATTCTCTCAGCTCCAGTAAACAGGATCCATCAAACTTTGCCCAGAGCCTGTATAAGTCTGCAGCTGTCTGTGGGGAGCGGAGCAGTATGCCTGAGAGGCCCCTTAGTTATCAAGAGGACTGATGAAGAAATCACCTCCTTTAATAGTTCCTAAAAACATCGAAGAAGACGAGGCACGGGAATGATTTTAACAAGTGCAAATTTCCATCTCTCTACTGCTACGCGGTAAAAGCGTTTCCTCCTTTAAAGACAAACCAAACCGGGGGAAAAAAAAGCACGACAGAAGCTAATGACGGCCTCAGAGAAGAGACGGAGAGAGAGAGAGAGAGTAAAAACAACAAGAGTGAGCTGGTGAGGGAGTATATGAGGAAACTGTGAACAGCTGCTTTCTCCCCTCTTCTCTTTGCTCGTCCCAGGAGAGAGTCCCTTGCGATCTCCCTGATCCTAGTTTGTGGCTGACAGAGGGGACCGCAGCTCTGTTCATCTCCCCGCTCACACGGCTCCATGCACCCCCCCCCCCCCCCCCCTCCCCCCTCCCAACACCGCTGCCGCTCGCCTCACTGTCGCTCCACTGCCAGGAGGAAAAGATGGTGGGGAGGGGGAGAGGGGGGCTACATCAAGGAGAGACTCTCCCAGTGGGTTCTCGTCAGTTCCAGGCCATTGCACCTTGCTCGCTGGGATTTTGTTTACACACACACACACACACACACACACACACACACACACACACACACACACACACACAACACACACACACACACACACACACACAAACATATCCATACAGAGGCAGATGGCTATTAATGGATACGATAATGGGTTTGAGGTTTCTTTGGGGCCGTACAGTCACATGTTTTGATTTTACGAACTGTTGTGATAATGACAATCGCTTCAGTAACAGATCGCCGGGAGTGGGTGACAAAAAGAGAACACAAAGTAACAGTCCGTTACCTCTCGGAGTTTATTTAAGTGGCACAGGAGCAGATCACGATCGAGCCGGTTGATGTGGTCAGTGATAACGTGCAGCCAAAAGGCCTGACACACTTCCCCGGTCTTTGGGGACGAGAAAGAGAATGGCAGGCTGCCCTTGTGCATTCAGTCTGTACAGATGTTGCCTTGGAGAGCGGCTGACTGGCTGGCTGCGGTGACAGCTGGACAGCTGTTCCTATAGATGCAGCCACGGAAGCATGCCATGGAGATGGGGGAGGTGGGGGGGGATAGAGCTGTATGTTTAGTTTATCTGTATGAAGTTCCCAGGACGTGCAAAGCTGTCACTTTTTAGCGATGGTGCATGAGCCCGGATAAGGAAAGATGGCACCGAACAGGATACGGAGAGAGAGAGCACAGATGGGTAAATATCAAACGCAGCTGACGTTAGTTAAAGAAGCTCCAATAACAAAACAGATTTTCTGTAAACTGTAATTTGTCGATCTAAAAGCGAGCAGTAAATGCAATAACCAATAGGCTACACTGGCAGGAGTCAAAACATTTAATTTTGATTTGTGAGCTCTGTGACTTTTTATCAGCAAAAAAAAATAAAAGTTTAATATGAACTTCACAGGGGAATTTCAAGTTAATTTTTTACTTCTTCCTTGAAAAGGAGGGGGGGTTGTCTATTTTCAAAAGCAGAGAGGATAATTGGCTCAGAGTTAAAACCACTCTGGACTTTGTGCCAACATCAGTGACTGCTGGTGATGAAAGGCAGTTTAAATTGGGGTCATGTTCTGATACTCATACTTTTATTCTGCCACTTAAAAACACAGTTGCCTAAAATTATAGAGACCTGCAGGAGAAGAGTGTGATTAAAGACAGCGTATAGATTAACGTCTTAACTCAGGCTGAGATTTGGAAAGAGAAAAAAAGAAACTACTGGGGGAAAAAAATGAATTTAAATGCTGGAAAACACTCAGCTGTATGAAATGTTTTTCACCTGCTGAATAAACACACAGCAAATCACGAGTTAAACAGCTTGGATTGACGCCAGTCACTTCTGCCAAAACGCTCATTTTTCCTGAGCGAGCCGGGCTATTCATTATGCCACAAAAGGTCAGCAATTTGTTCAACTCAATAAAAATGTTAATAAAACTAAGAGCTCACAAAATCAAGCACTCAAAGGCTCTGCTTCACCCCAACATAAAGTGAATATGTGAATGTGTGCGCTTGTGCGGCCGCGTCTCTTTAAGCACGATGTTGCCACTGCAGCGTGACTTAGGTCAAAGGTTGAACAGCAGCAGCTATCGAGCAGGAAATATAGCTTTGGCCTGGTCGTAATCCAAACTCCATCAACTATTCAACGCAAAGCAGATATACACACATGCTGACACACACATACACACACACACAGTTCTGTAACCTACAATAACCTAGAGTTTGCACCCCCGCATCAAAATCTCCAATTCCAGCTCGTACCCTCAACCCACTCCTCTTAATAAATGAAAAGACCCATTAGGCAGATTTCAAAGGCCGCCAGTGAGCTTATAATTACGTACAAAGTCTTTTAGAGTAAAAAAGTGATTACTCTGGATGCAAGTCTGGAAATTGGTGGGGGTGGGTTATTGCTAAGCAACCAGTCATTATCCTCCAGACTGGAGCACGGTGACCGGCCATCCGTCTAACTCCGGTGGCTCGCCTGGCTCCTGTGCAAAACCCCCCTCCCTCCTTCCCCTCCGCCACTCTCTCTCTCCCCTCTTCCTCGCTCCCTCGCTCTCTCTCTCTGCCGTCTCCCCGTCCAAATACAAACAGAGATAAAGAACGCTGCAATCGCTCTTGACACACAAATAGGTTAACACAATAAAAGCCGGCTTTGCCTGGCTCACTCGAGGGAGGAAAGCAATTCCAGCAGCAGGCAGGAGGTAATAAAACAGGGCTAGGAGTGCGTGTGTATGTGTGTGTGTGTGTGTGTCCATACATGTCCTCATGTCAGTCTTCCTATGATTTTGTATGTGAGTGGAGGCAGGCGCACAGAAGCTCTTTGGCCTCGGGGCCTAATATCCCACGGATTTTCAACCTTTCCTTGACACAAATAATAACAGGCTAGAAAATGACGGAAATTCCAGGCTACTCCTCCATTTAGATTAAGGAAATGGTGGCTTTACATTAACAATATAGCTGACCCGCACCCTACAGAAACACATAAACATCTCCCTATGGGTCACATGTCGACCAACTCTCTTGTAAACGGTCTACAGCCTGGTTAAAATTCAACAAGTAGATTTAATGAGTTTTATCTCTGCACGCCTCAGCTTACGCTCCCTGATGCGGCTGCCAGTCCTGGCAATAAATGATAAAAATCTCCAGAGTTATATTAAATCGTGTTGCATTCACGCTGAAGTCAGGAAAATGGCAAAGTGGCTTTTGCAATTACAATCCGGACCAGACAACATTGTTTTCTCCAGTCAGTGGAAATTTCATTACCTTATACAGCAACTGCCTCAGAATTAGGTAATAGCGTCTTTTTTGTCAGAGACACAAACCGTCTGTGGGAGGTGTGACACCCAGCGAGTCTTATCCATTTTACAACAATATGCAGCCACTGCCAGTCACCGTCCAGATGCTGGTCAGCATAATGTGCAGTGTTATTCAGCGATATGGAGGAAGTGAATGAAGAAAAGAGCAGTCAATAGCTAATTCCTGGATTGACTGTAGTGTAATCAAAAGCATTGAACCTTGATACATCCATGCAGCCAGCGTATCTGTCCTCAGGCTATTATAGACTGATGACGTGGGTCACACGCGGCTCCATCTCTCGCATGTCAATAAACAGAGGGCGGGGCGAGGCGAGAACATTTTTCCTGTGGAAGGACTGAACTTTCAAGAAACCCCAATTAAAGCTTCTGGGAAAGTTTGCGTGTTTAGGTCGCACAGGATGGCCATTTGTGCGTGTCAATCAATTCTCCCTGCTTTTACCCGCTGTTCCTTCCACCAGGTAATCAAACAGCGCAGATGTAAAGTGGCGGCCATTGTCAACAGGGAATAAATTACCAAAGCATGAAGAGAAAACATCTTATCTGTCTGATGTATTTCCTGCTTCTGCAGAAAGCTACAAAGCCCGAGGGAGAGCAGTCAACCAAAATGCAGGGGGATGGAGATTAGGATGATGTGCGGTTCCTTGTTCCATTAAAGTTTGATCTTCCTCAATAGCCGAGGAGAATCAGATATCTCCCATTCAAGATTAAAGTACACCAGCATAGAGGGAGAGATTAATCAGAGGCCCGCATGAGATAAAAACAGCCTTGCTTCTGGCATGGAAAACAGTGGCAATAAAGAGTTCAGCTGATAATGTGAAACATGGCGAGGCACAATAGCAAATCAAACAGCATGTATGGGCCTGCAAAACAAATCAAAGCGCCGACTAGACTGCGATACAGAGGCTGGAGGAGTGCAGCAGAGGCTGATCTGATAGTAACCGAGGCCTTCATTTTATTACTGGTTAAGGTTGGAGAGGGCGCGCTGAGAATTTTCCCATGTTGCTCACTGTCGCCAGGCTCTCATTCCCTCTACTCCTCCTCTCCTTGAGATCAATGGCGCTGGGGTGATTTCACAGCAGCCTGCACTGTCACCCAGAACAAATCAATGTGACCATGAGGAAGGCAAGAGCGGCATTGTTTTTAAGGAGAGCAAATTCGCTGTTGGAGAGCTTGTCAGATTTGCTTTATTCTCTTTCTTCCCCCAAGAACACTTTGGAAGGAGCATGCCTCCACTCACTTTTTTTTTTTGACTGCATGGGTTATGGAGCAAACTATGAGCTGCGCAGCACTCAGGTTCTCCACACTTAGCGCACTCACTCGCCACACATTTCTGCAGACTATACTTCACAACATGCTCGAGAGCATTTTCAAACAATAAAGAAAAATGGACTAACGGCCGTAACCTTTCCAAATTAAAGGCTGTACATTAACCTCAAGGCCTGGTGAGACGTGACTTCCATTCAACCTGACAGAGGGCGAGGGGGGGGGCGGGCGAGGGGTGGGGGGGGGGGGGGGGGGGGGGTCGGAGGATCGTCGCTGTCCGTCATGCACTAAGTAGCTGCAGATAACCCCGGTGAAGAGCTGCCAACGTCTGCCATCGCGGTGGATCAGATCACATGAGCAGAGCGGTGGTCAGGTAAACCTTTTACTGCAGCCAGAATAAGAGGAAATCATCTGCGGATTAACCAGCGGAGAGACACACACACACACAGCCGTGCTACCGTGTAGCCGTCATCACACAAACTTTATTATACAGTACGAGTGGAATCTCATCCAGGCATCGCGCCACGAAACCTGCTTTCATGAATGTGCGGCGATTTAGTTCATTTGTACAAGGTCAAGTAGCATGTGAGAAGCTGCTGCTTTCATTTCATACAGAAAATAAAAAACTGAATCCTCAGAATCAGCCTTGAGAGTGACCCTGAAACATTTGTGTTTGAGTATTGACCCCAAATTGGTCCAAAGATCCGCAGGCTGGGGAGAAGATGAGAGCTTTTCCTCTGACAGTGTCAGCACGGTTAAAAAGACGGAGGGTCAATGATTCTCTGCTAAAATAGATATCATATGCACTTTGATGAATTGTAGCATTGAGGTAGGTAGAAATCTAAAGCATTAAGTCCTGGTTGTGTTCCCTGTAAAAACGAATAAAATCAACTCCCCCTGTACAAATGATGTCAGATCTCATCAACACCACCATCTTCACTGGAAACTAAACGTCTCCTTCACTTCACTGAATTCCCACTGACTGTCTGAAGGCTGTGTTTGTTTCCCCACTATCGTCTGTGTGTTGCTTTTGTTTTATGTGCTTTTTTTCATGCTCCGTCTCCACATCCCGGACACTGATGTGCGAGACAAATCTCGCTGCAGGGACAAGGGTTTATACTAAATCATGTAGTATTGCAAAGTACAAGAAAGGCGGTGTCATTTTTGTTTGCCTGCACATGAAAAGTGTTCAAATAAAGACGCGTTAAAGAGACTTTTCCTGACATGAGACACTTTGATCAGGTACCTAATGAGCCGCTGTTGACACGGCTTTGAGAGAAAACGCTCCCGTTCGTTAAAAGTTGTCCGATGAAATTTCCAAGTATAAGAATCTTTGTGTGCCTTTCTAGAGTATCAGATAATCTAGAAAGGGTTGTCGGGGAGAAGAAACGTGCATTTCAGATTTATTTACAGCTGCAGTCCATCTTTCTATAAATGGAGAAATGAACGGTAATCTGTTCATTTGTGAATAAAAAGCAGCCCTTTCAGTAGAAAACTCCACACAAGAACAGACCTGCATAGATAAGACACTTCTGACGTGGGGGTAGATCTTCAGTAACACACACACACACACACACACACACACACACACACACACACACACACACACACACACACACACACACACACACACACACACACACACACACACACACACGTGTGTATCTACTATTTTAGTCATCTTAAGTGCCAAAATGAGTTTTGCTGCCTCTGGGTAAGTGTTGAGACAATCAAGCCATGCAGGGATTAAAAAGATTAATACACAGCGCAGGAAATTAAACTTCAGTGACTTTAACGATATTCATGAGTCAAGCTCACTGATTCACTTCAGGCATCCACTTTAATAAGCAAAGAATACAGTAAGGGGCCCAGACGCTATCAATCAATCACACTGATAGGCAATTTGAGTTGCAAATTGATAAAATGCCATGCTTCTCTTAGTGTATTACTTTTGTTAATGCGATGCTAAAATATGTTCCAACTGTTGGCAGCCTGAATGAGTCCATGCAGCAGCAGACTGGATTTTTACTTTAAGGTTTTTCTTAATTTTCATCAGTGAGGAAAGGAAGAAGTAAACAAACAGCTGGTGTGAGCAACATTTAGGAAACAAAAGTTTATAACATACAAAGCTCAGGGGTGGCACCAGGGTCAGGGGCCAGTTGATCCTTAGGCCCCCCAACTTAAATCTGATTGGGCCCCTGAAGTGCCCTGGCCTGTCAGCAGACTTACTTGTTAGTAAGTAGTCACTTACTAACAATATTAAATTAAGCTTTTTTTTTTTTTTAAGTACACAATGTACTTGAACAATGAGTAATTTTCAAAATATATTCAATGACGCTTAAAGCTATAGAGCTAACAAGGAATGATTAAATATGCACCTTACAGAATCAGGAAATGTGCATGGATGTTGGACATATAGTTGGCCCCTCTGTGTAAATTGTGGCCCCTACATGGCCCCCCCGATTAAGAGAAATCCTTGATCCACCACTGAGTTAAGGTGTTGAACATTTTTTTCACAATACACTGTGGACTTTTGTCAGTTTTGTCCAGCGCAACAGGAAACATGGTGAAAGTGAGAGGAAGGCAGTGTGAGTAGTGTGGAGCCTGCAGCGGGACACTTCCTAGGTCCAGAGTTGTAGAAAAAAAAGAAGATCTAACATCTAAGCCAGAAAATAAAGAGGCAAAAACAAAAGCTACAAACTCCAAAAGGTAATTCAGTGACCTAGATATTAAAGCTTTTCTGCCGTGTCCTTCTCCCCTGCCTTGTCCAACCATCATGTTGAGTTAAGGGGAGCATTATGCTGGGGAGACTATTTGTTTAGGTGAGGAGCAGCCGCAGAGCTAATATGAGCACAATTTGCCTCAGCAGGTCATAGGCGCAGAGTGGAGGAAGTAAATGAGGCAGTTCTGCCCCCTCGGGTGCAGCCCCTGCCTCATACATCACTGGATGTTTTATTCAATACAGCCAGGAAGGCTCCATGGCAGGTGCCCTGACTGTGGGGGCGCCTGCCCTGCTGCTGCTGCTGTAGGGGCCCGGATTACATTCAGCCAGCAGCCTGTCTGAGCAGGACCCGGGCTGGCGAGGAAGATCAATTTTGAGGATGCTTGTAGTCTAATGATAAAACATTCCGTGTGCAGCTTTTTTCTCTCACTGCACAGTCAGCATAAGGCGCAGGGCTCATTTAGGTGCAGTGTCAGCGATGGAGCGCTGCAAAGCAAACCACAGCACCAGAGAGGTTCAAAGTTCACTGTGGTCGGGAAACAGCCCAAAGTTTTATGAGCCCACGCTCGCATTTAAATAAAACATGAACTTTGCTTTTACTCAAAGATATTCCGACATGGCGGCATTTGCATTCGAGGGAGATTCACGGGACAGTGACAAATTGCCTCCAGAGCTCAATGCAGCATCATCAACATGTCGCCGAGCGCAAAGTGAAAAGTTTTACAGCGTTACGCACACGTCCCCGTGGATTTTACGAGTCCTCTGATAAAAGCCACTCGCGATATGTAGGCACCATATAAAAGAGAATGTCTATCATTAACATCCGGGGTGGAAAAATCACTAATTGCAGCAGACACTGAAGTCCCCCTCCCCGCGCGCACACACACACGCACATTGACGCACGGGGGCCCACAGAGGAGAGATTCACACCTTTTGCTCTGACTCCTCCAGTGGCACACATCCCTGTGTGTGGTGCCCGCGGTGCACTGCCCCTCACAATACACTTAATTGCCAGCCATACTTGATAAGACCAGGATCACACATCAAAGCGGCTCCTGGAGCCATTCGGGAGTGGCTCCCTAACAAGTCGATTTTTACAACACTTCCTTTATTGCGGGTCACGCATGGAAACAAAGGCTTTAAATCTGAGACGTCGTTCAGTGAGCAGCATCCTGGGAGAGAAAACGGAGCATTTACAAACAGTCATTATTTTCCGCTGCGCCTCCGCTCACCATCCCAAAGGATTCAGACCGCAGCCACGTTAATGGTCACAGACCGACCCGACACATTCAACACATCTGCAGCACTCAGAGAAATGTAGATGGATATTTACCATAAATTGCTCCGTGGTGCAGACTAGAACTCCATGCAGATTGTAGTGTTAACTGAGCAATCTGCCTGACACCTCTCCGGTCCAAATTAAAAAGGATTCATTCTGTTCTCCAAAATCCAGCAGGCGCTTCGTCGATGTCAGACGCTGATTAAGTTTATCCTCCTCCGATGGGATGCAAATATGCCGGTAACCCTGCGAATTAGATTCCACACTCTAGCTTCTGGCATGCAAAGTTAATAAGCTTCGCTTTTTCTCTCTCTCTCTCTCTCGACTCGGCTGCCAATTTTTGCCGAGTGCAAAAGCGCAGGTCGACAATTTCAGGAGCGTCCTCGGAAGGATTGCGCACCAATAAGTGCGCTTCTGGGCTTCTCGGTTTATCCTCCGGAACAGAATGAAAGGTCCTGGTTCCTCCTCTTTTATTTCCAAATAACAGAGGTGTCAGTAGAAACACTGGAGGGTCGCACTGCTACGCAGTATTCCAAAATGCTCCGGCGTTACGCATGGGTTTAAAGTGGTCCACCCGCTCACCATACACGACCTTATGGGAACTGTCTCATGCAAATGTTAGTAATGTGTTGTTATATAGGCAATAGGTACCCTGAAAGAAATCAAGGCTGGGCCAAAGCAGCTGCCTGAAATATCGAAACTGCTGCGATGCGATGTAAAAAAAATCCCGGCGATCAGGCTCTGCTCCGTCCGTCACTTTCTCCGCGGTGTCGGCAGCCTCTCTGAGCTCTCTCCCCACGATTCACACTCAGATTCCCCGCTGAGGCTGTGGACTGACCCTGGCGGCGGAGCTCCGGGATGCTCTCTTTGGTGTAGTAACCAAATAAGAAATGGTTAAGTGTGGATAACGAGCTGGCTGCTGCGACCAGCTCCGGGATGCGGTCCTGCCCTTGTGCCGAGCTGCCGAGACTGACAATAACCCGGAACGCTGCAGACTGTCAGTCGGCACAGACCGCCCACCGACCAATCACTGCACTCAGGGAATAGAAACATTCCCACGGGTTGGCCAATCATCGGTAATTGAGGACTGTTTCCATAGAGATGCGTCCAAGCGTCTGAAACCACGTTGTTTATTCGCGGAAAAAGAAAGAAGCTGATCTGAATCTCGCTGGGAGGATGCAGATTGAGATCTTTAATCATTCTTTTATCCTTTACAGCGTCTCAGCCTCTTTCTCCCCCCCCCCTCCAGCTGCCTTGTTAAAGGTTACAGACACCGTCCTTTAATGAGAAGACCTGGGTTCCAAACCTGCAGGAGGAGCAGTGCCCTTGAGCAACACACGGAATCACACTCCAAGCTGCAGGAATTCTGCTCCTCTGCCAGCTGCTCTGCGGGGAGAAATAAAGTATAATTATGCAACCTGAATAAAATTAAATGTGATTAGCATGTGGAATGAATCTACTGTTTATGAATTGGTGCCTTGAAAATGCCATTTAACTTAATTGGTTTGAAACTCCTATAGGACAAATATTCCATTCGTATAATAAGCCTGGCAATAATCAGTTTATAATATCAGAAGTCAGAGAGCTGGGTGATCACCAGGGAGCCACCTCGGAGACACACAGATTTATTCAGGGATCTATTAGGATGCATTATTGGCACGTTTGTCTTAAACTATGACGGGCGCAGTGTGTATATCAACTACCTCCAATGTTGATTTACCAATATAGATATGGAGATGCAGGTCAGAAATGATTTGTTACCATCTATACACACATTAAAAGCTCACTTCAGAGGGCAGTTGTGCTAATGATCCCTGGTGACACCCGCAGCCCTCTCTGTTAACCAGAAACACCACTAACTCACACATTTATGGAGCAAGACAAAGAGGAGAGAACATTGCAGCAAGAGAATCTTTGAAGAAGTACGACATATCCGTGGCCACTTAACTCTGCAGGATTCCGTCACTGACGCCTTCAGCTTGTACAAGTCACAGGAAACCTTGCAAAACATGTGTGCTCTTTTGCAAAATGCCATTACAACAGTGAGGAAGTGGAGGGTTCACTTTGACTGAGGCCCTTCTTCTTCTTCTTCTTCTTCTTCTCTTCTTCTTCTTCTTCTTCTTCTTCTTCTTCTTCTTCTTCTTCTTCTTCTTCTTCTTCGTCTTCTTCTTCTCCTTCTCCTTCTTGCCGACTGTGTCCAGCGCACACAGCACACAGACCCCGCGACACACAAAGGCGGTACAAGCAATCACACATCATGGACTCTCATAATAAGCTGACGCTGGGAAGTGGGTGATGCAGCACTCAGCTTATGCCAGTGCTGATAAGAGCCTGAAAGTATTACCTCAGTCTGGCAGCCCGCTCCAAGAAATCCATCCTGAGCCAGGTCATCAATTCTGCCCTATCTGATTGCTCACCAATCCCTGGCAGCTCCATGTCGCTGTCCTGGCTCCTGCCTTTGAAATACTCTCTATGACTTGCACTTTCATACTAGTCCCTTTCACAGAAATACAGTTACAATCTGTGTGTGCATGTAGGATCTTTTAGGAGGCCTCGCACCGACATGACAAATAACAGTTGCTCTCAGAGACGTAAAATTTCCAGAACAATGGAGCGCAGGGCTTAATCAATCGCTTAAATGTATTAGCTCCCTTCACAGTATTCCCCCCCCCCCCCCCCCCCCCCCCCCCCCCCCCCCCCCCCCCCCCCCCCCCCCCCCCCCCCCCCCCCCCCCCCCCCCCCCCCCCCCCCCCCCCCCCCCCCCCCCCCCCCCCCCCCCCCCCCCCCCCCCCCCCCCCCCCCCCCCCCCCCCCCCCCCCCCCCCCCCCAGTGCTGCAGTGGACCTACAGAGCATACATTAAAGTCTCTGGAGTTCAATCATATCACCTACACCACGTGGCTGCATAGTCAATCGCACAGATGAACAATTAATTGGAAAATACTCAACCAGAGCTGTTGTGCTCCTGCGAGGCAGGCAGGCGGGCAAATAAGCCATTTGATTAGCTGATAACCAGATGACTCAACAAACATTCAAGGCATGTTTACTGTGGTTTGATTAGAGCACGCCCAATACGCAGAAGATTGGACACAAATACTTTGTGAAAACACTCAGCTGTTCCAATCCCCAAGGCAGCGCGAGGGCACATAAAAACAATGAATTATTTATGGGGGAGACTAGCGAAATATCACAGTGGATAATTTTCTGTGGGCTATATTAAATGCAGTTTTTCAAAATGATATGTCTGAGTCTGTGCATTTCCCAGGAATCATTCCCAGTGACAGGATCCAGAGGCTGGAGATTGGATATGAAATCATAGCAGATATTTCCCTGCCAATAAAGCTTTGAGCGTTTAACTGAAACACCAAAGCAAGGTTTATTCACATGGTAATTGAGCCTCCTTCTTTCTTCGTAAACATGATCAGAGGATATTTGCTTTGTCTCTGTTCAAGGTATTAGCTGTATTTCAAAATGAAAGACCTTGATATCAAGGCAAGCCTTCGGCATGTCTCATCTGAAAGGGGGTTCACAATACCAATAAATCCAGGTTTGGTTTCAGTGGCAAAAAAAACACTGCAGCCTCTGTTTGAATGGGGCACCTCATAAATAAAGCTCTGGTTCTCCACCTCCAGAGTGACATTAGTGACTAGTCTCCAACTGAAAGCCTGATGCTGTTACAATTTGTTCCTGAAAGTGGACTCAGTTTAATTGAGCAAAGTTTTAAGTCTCCACAAACAGCAAAGTAACAGGGAAAAAAAAATCGATGGCAGCAGAGGCATGGAAAAAAGAGATAGCATTGATTTATCTGCCATTGATCGGTGAGGATCGCTGCATTGTGCCCTCCGGGTGAAATGCACGCTGTCTGCCAACTGATGGGGATGAATCTGAAAAGGTGTCAAGTGGTTAGAGGACACAGAGGTGGAGGATGAGACCGGGGGGCAGCCAGAGGTGGCAGGGGAGGAAGAGTAGACTGGAGAAGGAGCGAGGGCACGAAGTATCAAACAGAAGAAAGGCAGGAGACAAAAGGCTTGATAAGAGAGGATGATGTTACACGCATGACACCAGCACTATGCAGGGTTGAGTCTCTATAGTGTTCCGCTAACCGTATTTGACAGAAGCGAGAACAGATCGACATGAAAGCAGAGAGCTTAGTGAAAGAGCAAAAGGCCCGAAGCGAAAACCATCATATAAACCAAGACATCCGTTTAAAACCAAGACCTTCTCTCCGCTGTTGACAATATCAGCATTCAAATGAAAATAACTCCGCTGACCCCTGTTTTAACTGCTGTAAGCACAACAGTGTGGACCATCCTCGATTTATTCACTGTGAAGTCAAAGGCTGTTGGCTACAATAATACTGTGTGAGTAAGCATATATCAAATCCCACTGTTGCGAGTGCTTGACAAGACAAGCATCTTTTGCAATATTTTAAGTCTCAGCAATTGGCAAATGGATGTTTCCCCGGAGACGTTATACTGACAGCCAAATGTCTGTGGAGGAGAGGGGAAGCCAGGACAGAGATCAGAGGCCAGAAGAGACCCAGACAAAGAAGTGTTACTCCTGAACTTTGGTATCTTTTACGACATCCCCCCCCCATCTCCTCTACGGCTGAAATCGTTTTACTGTCTACCCTGTCTATACATTTATTACACCAGAATTAGCAGCTATATGCAGGACTTGAGACGTTGTTAAACTCACGACACAAAGGCGATTGACTCCTGTCCCGTTAAGTGTCATTTTTGACGTAATCTCTATAAACAGATTCAGGATGTGATTATATATACAGAATCTGTTGGTGGGGGGATAAGACTTTGGAGTTGGAAGACATCTGCAACTGCATCATCTGCTTTTAATGATCTACATTTACATGCAGATGGCTTCAGATAAAGATTAGCCAAAATGTCGTCTGGACTCGTCGAAATGTAAACAATGTACAGTGAAAGTAAGACTATACTACTAGACTATTTGTCTGGATATCAACAGCCTACACCACCAGAGGCGAATTCATTGTCAGACGATAGATGATAGGCTCCAAGATTTGTGTTGGACGTAACCGACACGCCATCCAACACTGTCTTCCTTGTGATGCATCTTACACAATACGTAGGAAAAAAATCGTTCCCAAAATTAAAACTGTTTACGCACAAATGCCTGGAAGTTTTCCGGCATGTCATAGCATCGCGCTGGAAAAGGTGCTGTGTCAATGTGTAGACAAAATTAAAGAAGAAGAAGAAGAAGAACTGAACATCCTCACCCGGGTGTAATGTTTCTGTCACTGCCAATCGGAGCCAGAGCTGGTAGAAGTCCACTGCAGAGTCATTTTCTCGGGAGTGACTGCAGATTGTTCCCATTGCAGGCAAAAGATCTTAGTGAATTGGTTTCAGTGGGTTTTTTTGACCAGTGAAAAAGGAGAACAACATTTTGCCGTTGTGACCCCAGCTGTGCAGAAACCTTCATAAAGAAAAGTAAGTGGTTGGTTTTTAGAAACAGCAAGACACGTTTTTTATCCTGTGACCTTGCTATTGTGGAAAACGGTGAAATTTCACTTTTTCTTTGTCGTCTATTTTTTGTGATTTTTATTCCTTCTTTCCTTTAACTTTCTTGTGTTCTTTATATGAGTGTTTTGTGTTCAAGGTGTAATTAAATGTAGTGACTGTCACTTGTTTTTTTTGCGCTTCAAAAGGACAAGCTGTTCCTTCACAGCTTTGGTTGCGAGCGACTCTCTGTGCTTTGTAACCTAGTTTTTTTTATTCAAGGTGCCGTTTGAGGGAAGCTGACTTGACTCCACACTAAGATTGTCACTTGTTTATGTCTTAGAAGGCTGTTTTTTTTTTTCTTCTTCTGAGCAGTGTTTTGGTTCAACCCTCCAAAGCATCTGGTTTCCTGTGTGTGACCAGTAACAGACGTCTTCATGAGACACACATGAGTTCACACAGAAAGCTGTTTGCACACAGGTTGAGTTGAGGTTATGTTGTGAAGGTGGTTTAGGTGGTGACTGTGTTTCTAATCACAGACTTTAATAAGGCATTCAAAGAACAGCAAATTGTAAAAACAGAAATAGCACAAGGGTGTGAAAAGCAGAAGATGAGCTGGTAACTTGATGTAACAATGTCGGTTTCCACATTTTGGAAGTTAAAGCAAATATTTCAGACAAACGTTGTTTATTTCACATTGTCAGACACGGCTTCAACACCTGGTAAACCTCATGGAAGCCCTTCCTCCACAGAAAACCTATTTGAATTTGCTGCATCTAATGTGAGAAATCACATTTCAGCAAAAAACATAATAACACTTTGAGACACCTTTCATGATGTGTGTTGTGTGAGATGCAGCTCCCAGCAGCATATTGAAAAGACACTTACCCATATTCTTTTATTTATTCAAGACATATGAATAAAAATACAAAAAAATTCTAAAAATGACTGGACCCTATATTGTATATTTTGTTGATTGAGTACTTACATTATCCAAAATGTATCCAACAATGTTCCAACCCAGAGAAATCCACAAGATTATGTGAAGGTAACAGGAAGTTTCATTTTGGTCAGTTTTTCAATGTGACATATCCACTTCACCTGTGGCTTTGTTCGTGGCAAATTACACAAGGACGAAGGGGAAACACACCGTTAGCCAGTTAGCTGTTTTTTTTACTTCCACCATTTATATTGGTTACTCGTAATGGATCACATTGTTGACCCCTGTTACGAACGAAAGTAACGCTACAGTTGAGTTCCACACACGTGCTACAGATAAATCATATATTACACAGAAGTAAAGTGTTTTGCATTATAATCTAACGACAAAATAAAGCACAAAATATTATCAACAGATGTCGCCGTTCCATCAGAGAGGCCTTCTGGTGACAACACACCTACAGCTCACATTGTGTATTGATGCTCCGAGCAGCAGCTGGTTCAGGCAGGTCTGCCAAGGACACAGGTATCCTTCCTGTTGTCTGAGAGCTTCACATGTTGCATCTCTGCTCTCTCCATACAATGCAGCCTCAGCTTGGCACTGGTGTCCGTGACAGGTGAGGGGCCACTCTGTTAAGTTAAGACCTACTTTAAAAATAACTGCCAGGCTATCAGATATAATCAATATGTGTGAAACAACTGTGGCGTGAAAAGAAAGACCGTTTTAGATGAGTTTTTTACCTCTGCTCTGCTCAGCGATGATGATCTCTGCTCTAATTAGACCTTAATCTTCTTAAAAAGCGACTGCAATTTCAATAGACCTTGATTTAAAGCCCTTCGCTGTGTCCTAGTTTCATAGCCTACTACATACTAACCACATTTCAAGTGTGTAGCGTGCTCACAAAAGTATGCATAAGCAAATAGCTAAGCATACAGCTCATACACAAACTGAATACCAGGATTTTGTAGCTCTGAAGGACACTTTGTCCCACAATGTAACACAAACTGGAAGCACCGAGAAGAAGAACAGTGAGAGAGCTGCAGGGAGTGTTTATAAAGAAATATTAAAAGTGAGGGAAAATAGTAATAGAGTGAACCACCTAACTCAAAACCCATTTGAGAATTTTCAAACATATCACATCAGTTCGACAAGGAAATCCCAAATCAAGATACAGCTACTAGCTTCTGTTGTTTGTTTGCTTTTACACCATAGTTCAATGTGAATTTTTATAAAATCGTATTTATACTATCATTTTACAGTATTAATGTAAGTATTATTCCACCAACATTTTTGTTATACACCTGTGCGGTATTGGGTACATTGCTTGAAATCTGAATTTACCACCTGATTGCCAATAATCCATTTTAAAAGAACAGTGTTTTCCTGCCAAGAGTTAGTTGAAAAACTCCATACCACTTATACTGTAGTTCTCTTCAGAAGTTGTACATGTGTACCCAGGAAATTGGACCTGGTTGTGTTTCCTATGTTCACAGACACTCAAATGTCTGTCTGTTCGGGTAACAAGTTAAAGACAGAAACAGACACTTATCATAAAATCTGGAGACAGGAAAAAAAACAAGCCCTGCCTATTCCTCTTTGAAGCTCACTTTTTAACACGTTATATCAGGTATAAAAACAAATGAGGTGTAAAAACAAGCTGTGGTTTTATGGGGGGGCGGAGTCGTCTGGCACGTGGTCTGTTACGTCTGTGATGTGTCAGTCTTTTAATGTGCGACACCTTCCAGCTAAATAGTCAGCGTTATGATGTGAGAGCAGAATCTATCCAACTAACAAAAATACGATTTCTAAATACTGCTTAAATGTTAAAGGTCCTGTTGTAAAGTAGTGGATGAAACATTCTTTCACTCGTCATTCACTCCTCTGACGGTGGCTGCATTACTTCTGTCAAGGTTATGTTTTCAGCTGTATTTGTTTGTTTGTTAGCAGGATTACGCAAAACTACTGAAGCTATTTTCATGACATTTTGTGGAGGGGTGGCCAACCGATGAAATTTTCTGGCAGATTTGGCAAAATAAGTGGATCCTGAATTTTTTTAAACCTTCTTTAACATTGAAAGATAGAGTGTGAGCATTGGTGGAGGCAAACACTCTCCTAGCCTCCTTTTAGTTTCTAAGCACATTACAAAGAAACATGACGGAGCCAGTATTATTTAACTTGGACAGTTTGTACTGCATCTTCCATAACTTCTGGAAATGAGGACTAGTGTAGCGATGTCAACATAGCCTGGCGTATTTGATGAGCTCGGCCTTTGCCTGCATGGCAACTTTTTGCCTAATTTTGAATGAAGCTTCAGTTTATTTACCTATATTGCTAAATGTTTAATTACAATCCACTACATCCATGGTAGTGTCTAGATATGTGACTGCGTCATAATATTCTCAACGGGATGAAAACGTCATAAAGTCGTGATAGGTGGACGTAAAACCTGATTAAGTCAAATTATTGATCATCAGCTTAATTGTAATCGTACAAAAACAAAGGAAAACCCTTAACGATAACCTTTTAAAATGAAACACAGTTCAAACATGTGTCCCATAGGTGGCCTTTGGTACTGAAACCAAGAGTACTACATGTCTGAATAAAACATTTGAGAGAATTCAGGGGGATTTTGTCTTCCCTGTTGTCAGTTACTGTAATTTGAATTCCTCTTGTTGCATTCTAAATTGCTTCTGCTTGTTCATTTCAAGTTGTGAAGGCAGCTGGTTGAACACTTTCCATGTCTCCCCCCATCTCAGTCAGTCAGGCTCCAGTGGACAGAGGGACGATCATCCTCTGCTTTGCGCAGAGCTCGGCTCTGCCCAATTCTGCACCTCCGTTCGCGAGTGATAGAGCACTATCAATTCTGACAGCTCCCCAGAGCCACTGAGAGTTGAGTGATCCCTCCTTTCACCCACCCTGCAACCCCAAAACACACACACACGCACACACACACACACACACACACCACACACACACACACACACACACACACACACACACACACACACACACACACACACGTACAGTACACCAATCACACACCATCCACCTCTTTCCCTACTGTCTGTCTCTTAAAAGGACGAGGGCTGGAAATGAAAGGCGGAACAAAAGCTGTCAAAGTAAAGAAAGAAGGGCAGAAGTGAGGATATCTGCAGGGATGCTGAGGACAAAGAGATACTTTGTCCCTCGTTACATACTGGCTTGTGTTTAATTTGAAACCAGACAGCTAATCACATTACAGACAACACTTGAGCGCCGCTGTCTACTGTAAACAATCACCACTCTGAAACTCTCATTGAATACTCGTCCAATTACTTAACGCCATACAATCGTCCTCCATGCAACTGAATTAAGAGGCTGAAATGATTACAGCATATTAATTTAAAATGAGGAGTTTTAACTACAGGAGGTAATGACAATGATGACAATGATAAATAAGGATTATGATGATGGTAATGGTGACAGTGGATGACGTCCCAGCTTGTTAGTTTAGGCATTTATTTATACATTTGCCATTTTTCCAAGAATTTTTTTCTCCTCTCATTGAGAAAATATCAAAATATAGAGAAAATAGTATTTATTATTATTATTATGAGTGAGAAGAAATAACATAGTTAAACCATTAAACACAATCTAGCTCATCTTCCCTTTTGTCTGGTATGACCAGTAGTTTAAGGTAACTAATGTTTATATTAGCAATCTGAATACATTGCTGACATTACAAAGTTGGTTTTATGTTTGGTGAGTTATGACTCTTTACTTCTTCACTTATTTATATTGTTTTAGTTGAACCCAAGCTTGTTAACCCATGCAGCAGTTACGTAAAGGCCAAGTTGTGTTTCTTTCCACTTGTGCAGGTCAGAGCAGGTCCAGCAATTTTCTCTCCTTTCTAGCCTCTGGTTTGGTTTCCACCAACTCCTCCAGTGATATCTGGCTCTTCAGCTGCTAAATGCTCGGCTATGTTCACCAGCTGGCTGCTAAGTCTGTCTGCTGCGTGGTGCTGGGCATGTAGTGCAAAGTAGGTTTTTAGAGGTTTGTAGGTCCTTTTGCCTGCTGCTGAGAGCTGTTGAGTGAACAAAATCAGTAAAGTTGTGCGTTCAAAACAACGAGTTGTTGATTAAACTCCAAAACAAAGAGTTGAAAGTCACAAAAAAAACATATATATTTAAAAGTAAACAGCAGATTTCGATGAAAAGTATCAATGGTCTCATCACTATGATCAACACCTTTCATATAGAAAAATATTGTAAAAATATTGATGTTTACAGTTTTGTGAGGAGGCGCTTCACAGAGAGCAAAGACTCACATGGCTGTTTGATAAAATGAAGCTGAGAGAAAATAAATTGTAGAAAATTAAGGGTTTGAAAACTACGACTGACAGAGCAGGTTAAAAGTCTTCGTTGGAAGCTTGTTAACAATACAAGCAGGACATCTTCGCTCCCAAACACAGAGATTGAATGAGATCAGAGAAAAACCTCAAACCGAGGTTCCGGGTACAGGAAGGTGCAGCGAGCGAAAGAAACATGCAGTCAACTCACGAGTGAAGAGAAACCAACCGAAATAAGCAGCACACAATTAGCCAGAGATGGAGGTTGCTTTGTAAAAATTAAATAGTCAATTTCTCATTTCCCCGTGATATAATTGACTCGTGAAGTGGTGCGTATTTGTTCAGCTAAAATTCCTGTGTAAGAATCTGGATCCAAAGGCGCTCACGGGAATCCAGGTGTTCATTTACATGTGCGTTTACAGCTTGGTGCCTGCGTGTCAGCGGCGGGTTAAAAGGTGCTCAGACAGAGGTGAACGCCCAAGCTTGATGGCTGGTGCCGGATGTGGATTAGAATAACACCTTGACCCCTGTCCAGCAGCGCACACTCCTCTTTCTCCAGCTGTTCTGTCTCCACTACGCTTCACTTCCCTCACAGATTTTTTTTTTTCCACACCCACCTGACTCCTTTTCTATCTTTCTCCACAACTGCTTCTAGCCTTTGACTCTTCCTACCACTCTTAATCCCTTTTTTTTTTGTTTCAGGGAAGGATGTCGGCTGCATTATTCAGCGTTCATATTTCCATCTTCATCATTCCTCCTCACTCAACTCTGACCTCAAAAAGGCTTGCCTTTCTTTTGCTCGGTGAATTATTTATCCCATCTTCTGTGAGACCTTTGCCAATCTATTAATCTAACTTGCCATTTACTGTCTTTTCTCTCCAGCTCTGCTAAAGGTTGGCTGCCCTCTCCTCTCACTCTATCTGTCAGTCAGTCTTTGTGTGCAAATCCCACATCTTTCTCCCCCAGACTGAATTATTCAATTTAGATGCCATTTGTTTCACAGTTGGCAATGGGGACTGCGTGCACTCTCCTCTACACAAACTGTGGCTCTAATCACCAACTGCACGCGCCCACCTCGCCCCTCCGACTGTTAATTATTCTCTCGCAACGCAACCCCATTTCTAGTTCACATTCATTTTCTGTCCTTTTTCCTCTGAATTAGCAGCATATGCAGTATGTGTTGAAGAGGGTTTTAGGAGCTGCTGTCACCGGGGACCAACTCTCTGTTTCACACGTGGAAATCAATTTGTCGAGACGCATGTTTCACTGAAAGGTGCCATTAGGATTAGTAATTTCAGCAGGGAGGAGGTTGAGGTGTCTGCATCCATGACCTACACTATGTAAATGGTTTCCTCTAAAGAGTCAATTTTTGATGATGAACAGGATGACTTATAATACATGGCCGACAAATAAAATACAACTATTACTGTTGATAGAATAAAAAAGAATTAAAACTAAATGAACTAGAACCTCCACCAAGGCTCCATTGTCCTCATGAATTCAATCAAGCTGCACTAAATTAGACACACTCATCAGTTCCCTTATTGTGGCCTGATTGTTGTTTGTCTTTTATCAAGATCCATGAATTGTTCTCTTGGAAATCAGTGAAAATGTAAAAAAATAAATAAAAGCCATATGTCACAATATAATAGAGAATGAATAAAAAAATGTCTGAATCTCAAATGTAGATAAAAAACATGGTGGAGGAAATGAATAATGTCAAGTGAAAGAACAGAGGCGATAAACTGAATGCAAATGTGATAAATACATATATCATTACTATTCATAACTCGGAAAATCAGATATCCCCTTATTTTATTCTCCGTTATATGTGTTAATCAACACATCAGTTTAAAGTTGTACCCGTTCTTGCTCAGGTGAAAAAAAAAATTATTTGACAAAAATCCTAAAAGGGTTAAAATTATAGCCACTCCAAGTCCATTACAGCTCTTTATGGCTCCCGTCAGGAATTCAAATGCAAGTGCTGCTGTTTGAATAGCCCGTCTTCTCCTGTCCATATCGCATACAGCTCCGTCAACAATCACCCCAGTGTTCAGGACATAGCCTCATATTATTTGTCTGCAACACTAATAACGATGCATCATTTGGAATATTTGCAACGTATAGTTAGATGTTTAAACTTTCATGTTGCAAATTTCACACAAATAATCTGCTAAATTCCCCACCTGACACACTTTTTGTAAAAGTGTAAAGGTCTGCAGGATAAATTGGTCAAAAGTCCAAATGCATCAGCAACAGCTCAAAGATTCACTCCATCAAAGTTCAGATAAGATAATATTATCTTCCTACTTGTCCCATGCACAATGGGGAAATTTGCAATATTACAGCAACAAGAGTCAAAAATAGGCATAATAATAACTTAACAAAACTTTAATTTGAGGATAAGTGTAGGGAAATATAAAAAATATAGAAAATTCAGTCTGAATCACTGACAGTGGCTCTTTCTGGTGACGGTAATGCACTCGACTACCTGAGCTCTGACAACGTGTGTCCTTTGGGCCCATCTAATCTCCACCAGCAACACCTCTGCTCCAACTGCAAATGGAGGCAATCCGTTGCCTGGGTAACAAACTTCTCTCCTGGCTTCTGTCATGCAAATCCCCCGCCCGAAGAAAGGCAAAAAGTTAAGGAAGCCGATCCAGCCACTTTGCAGAGTGGTATTACAGAGACGGGATTCAGTGCAGGTGGAGAGACTCCTCTCCCGACAGAGCTGCAGGGTTGTCTCGCTCTCATTTCTTTCTCTCATGTTTCTTCAATGTTCCCTTCTCTTCTGGAAACACAGTCAATATGGGATGGAACTATCACCAGTCTAAATTGCTTATTGGCTAACACACACATTTTACACACAATTCAAAAATTCCCTTTTGTTAGGAGCATTTTCAATTTTCAAAAAGACCAAACTGCATTGTTCTTTCATTTAAAAAAGATAAATACAAAGAGGACGAAGGTAACACATTCAAAGCTGTGATAATAAACACAATTAAAAGGAATGACTAGTCTGGCAAATTAAATCTTTTGAGAGCTCCTGTGTGCCCGGAGACCCTCGCAGGGCATTTTCTCCTCGGTGGCCTTAGAGCACCCTTCCTCCTAATGGAAGGGAAGCAGAACAGATGGGACACAAATTGCACTTTCATACACCTCAAGGTTCAAGGCAATTTCCCCTCTGTGCCTGTGAAGTTCTCGGATTGCCTCTTCCATCCTTTGAGCCTTTCACTCTTCAAAGGGGTTTGAGTTTGTTCAGTGCCATGACTCACACACACACACACACAACACACACACACACACACACACACACACACACACACACACACACACCACACACACACACACACACACACCACACACACACACACACACACACTAAAACATAGCTTCCTGTAACACGGACATCCGAACTAACACACACGCACACAGACATAAAGCTACTTATCCCACTGGTCACCTCATATGTTTCATCATCACACACAGTAATTTGTGTGAGCCATTTTAATGACCACACTGATTCTATCAAGGATGTTGACTAAATAAATAGTAAGATCACTGATCAGAGTACACGCCGACATAATTTAAAATGCTAGCTGACTTTTTTTTTAAGTCATTACACATGGCAGGGGGTTTTGCAATGTGTAATGGCTTTGATATTGGGCTTTGATATTGTTATATGTGCTACGATATCATCATGTTAGGTCGCTATCAGCAACCAAAAGAAATGCAGTAGACTTCCTGTCTTTCATTTGATGTTAGGCGTACAGTGTGTACCGCTGAATGGCCCAGGTGCTGGCGGAGCCGCTGAGGAGGTAATAAAAGACTTCAAGCAGTATTGTTTACTGCCCCATTAACAAACAAACATTAGGGCCCATTTGGCTAAATACTGCTGACAGAGAATATGGTGATCAATCACCATGGCAACCATCCCCATTAATTAATATTGCACTAGGAGATTTAGCAACGCTTGGAGGAAGAGGACAGTGCATGTGCACAGATTTTTGATTGGGGTTTTTTTTTGTGTTTCAGGGCGAGGGTGGGGATGGGGGTTGGGGGGGTTGGATTTTTCGTTGACTGGGTTTCCACGGCACCATCTTTCATTTCTGGCCTTTGTCCGACGCCGCCGGCAGAAGTAGCCTTGCTCTGCATACCAACCAAGGGGTTAACCGTGTCCCCAAAGCAATTACAGCCAATTGTGGAGCTAGTTACCAATTAGTGGATTAAACATAATGAGTCTGCCGTCGCCATGGTGACGGAATTTTTCAATGATACTTGTCAAAATGAAGAGCCCTTTTAAAAAAATAGGCAGTGGTTTTAACAGATGGAGGCTGAGAGGTCCAGTCCCATTTAGTACAATCATCACTTTAGTTTGTTATTGAATGTAATTAGTTGTTTCATGTGAACTTTGAAATGGAACAAAAAGAAAAATATGGCAATTAACCTGCAGAAACAATGCAACCAGTAAAGGAGGCAAAGCCCGAGAGGAACCTGAGTGTTTTTAAAGCAACAGCAAACTCACTTTCAAGGTCTCCAACTGTTTTATTGTGTTTTTAGCTTGTTTTTAAGATTAGCTGCACTAAGGCAAACTTTGGCTTATATACAGTAAGACTAATATGGAGGCAGGCTTGTATTTTGAACAAGTTGTGTACACTCAGCTCGCATGTTGTTCACTCAGCTGTCAGCCATAGTTATTAGACTGTTCAGTCATATGCATATTGCACATATACAGTACCATCTGTGCTTTTGTCCCTTCAGGGCCAGAGCTGACATATTACAGTGGGAAGACTCTTATTGAGTAGTATAATGGATTCCAAACTACAACATTTCATATCCAGTGTAATTTGATCGCTATTTAGTCTGGATATTTGATGCCCATTCCTCTCCCTTTATGAAACCGTCTGTGCAAACGGGGCCAGAATCCAAAAATGATTTATGACAGATTCATGAAGAGGGGCCAAGGGGAGAGAAACAGATTAGGTAGAAATCTGGAGAGATAAAGATGAGACGTCTGTCTGCTGCTGAGGGCAGCGAGACAAGCCCTGTCTGTATCAAGCTCAGGGAAATGTGCTCAGGGCCCTGACAGACAGCATCGAACCATCTCAGAGCTGACACAGACATCATCTTTCTTTTCTTTTCCTAGGGCAAGGGGAGAACTGTGACATTGCCAATTATAGTCCTTAGGCGGCCATCTTGTACTTTATTAAGCTGTTTCTGTGAATGTATACAACCCTGATGAAGGATCGTGGAGACTTTTCTTTATAAACATGTCATCATATTTCCACACAGGTAGTGACACAGGAGAAAGGTTTATCGTGCCCAGAAGTATGTGCAGTTGAAGCATCTGATAGCAGCTGGAGAAAAGAGGTCTGATCCTCATAAGGAGTTGCAAGGACAGTCTGATTTTTCAAGTGCTCTCCTCTGCAAGACTCAGACACCCCTTACAGACACCCCTGTTAAAACAGCAAACATCCAAAAACCCTTATCATTCAGCAACTGTCTGTCGGAGTCATATCACCATTACATCACCCAGGGCACAAGGGTCGGGCGGACTTTGACATGTGATCACAGAGAAAGTGTTGATGTCTTCTCACTGTGTAAACTGGCGTTTGTGCTGACAAATCAACAACAGAACTGGGCTGAATCAGCCCAGTTCTGTTGTTGTTTTCAGCTTCCATCTCCTTTTCATTTCTCCCCTCCTCTCAGGTATGATGACTGTCAGCCATAATGCCTGGTCAGCGTGAGCCCGGCTGCAGTTGAGCAGAGTGCTGGAAAGGCGGTGCGATTACCTCTGCCCCCCCCTGCTGTGAGCACTGCCGCGGTGGAGGGACTGAGAGGTAAGAGTGGTGAGCTTTAATACCAAGCACAATAGGGCACCTCAACCCCAGACAGGCACCATATTTACACTGGGCTAAGGCTCTCCCTGAGCCTTATGACAGAGCAGGCGGAATGATCACCCCTCGCCTTGCAGCCAGGGATCCATAATTCATGAGAAGAGGTGGATGGGGTGCAAACAGGGCATGCTTACAGAGAGAGGGGGGCCGCCGCCTGAGGAGTGTGTCCTGAGCCCTGTGTGTCTAAGTAATTAAATGGGATTAGGTATGCGCTGAACCCATTTTCAGAGAGATTGGCTGGCAATGCCATTATTATTGGAAAGGATCAGAGGAGCTTATAGGCATTGGGGAGAAAGGTAAGTGAAGAGAGAGGTTTGAGGAGATTTATTAAAGAAAAACTACTCTCCTCAAATGCGGGTGGCAGATTGGAGGACAATCATTTTTTACGTTGCTTTTCCCCCTTTAGGAGACGAAAGGGTGAGAGAGATTTGGTCTCATGGTTGAGCTTCCTGTGGAGAGAGATGCAAATACGTCAAAGAAACCAGGGCTAACTATGTCCACAGACTCTGCACCTCTGCTCTACCCAAAACATCCGTTTCTAATTTGTGTGACAATGCCACTGCGGATGGCACCTGATTTGCAAGAGGGTGCCCCGGATCAGAACTCATTTGAATAAGCACACAATCCGAGTTATCAGGGATCAGGAGGAAGAGCTCACAGACAGACAGGGTGCTACCTCTTCCCTCAGACGCTCAACACCTCGACGCACTCGGCTAACAATGTGTCTCCGTGTGCACCTGGATGGTAATCCTACCAACACAGCTAACAGAAAGGTCCATACACAGCCGTGCATTGTAACCCAACATCTTACTCCTAATCTGAATGGATGGTAAATCCCAGCTAGTGTGCCCTACCGACGGTTGATTTCTTCTTGCCAGAAGAGCTGAAGCTCCTTCTTGTTTGTGCCTCCTTTTCCCTTAACAGAGAGAACCTTTTGGCGACAGCAACCCTGGGAGATATGCAGAAAGCATGTCCCTGGGGAGAAAAGCTTGCCTCAGGCTTCAGAGAGCCTATTTACAACAAGCTGTGCTTGTTACTTTCATCAAATAGAGCACTGAGCTTTCTCCTGCCTTGTTTTTTGTGCTTTTGGGCAGAGTTTGTTATTGTAAAGCACTGACTCCATTGTGCTCAGCAGTGCGTTGAGAGTCTAGCTGTCCACTACCATGGAGAAGACAAGAGAGAAGAGATGGTGGGACGAAAGGAAGACACCTTTTTTATTTTCCCTCCCGGAGCCGCCGGTGTGTTTTATAGACTGAGGAAGAGTCTTTGGGAGGTTATCAGAAATCCTGCTCAGTCACCACGAATTTCCCAACCTTTGAACCTCAGCTGTACTCCATCAAGTTCAATTAGAGGATCGGTGGTCTCTGGCGGGCACGTTTGTCATAATCTATTGGGTACGGTGCATTCCAGATATTGAAGGAGAGGACAGAAAATCAATAAACTGGATTGGGCTGCCAGGCCCAGAGGGAGGTCTCCTTACCCTGGCTTGTGTGGCTCAGGCTCAACTCTCCTCCATCAAGCTTCTCTTTTTTACTGCTGTTTGGGCCATCAAATTGAATTTCATCAAAAGGTCTCAACAAAAAAGGGAAGATATATAGCATACAGCTTTTGTTATCCACAGACTCTCCATTTGTCCTCCAGACAAATATGCAATCACACACAGTCGATGGTCAGGAAGGGCTGATGTTTGCTTTGGATTTTATTTTAAAAAAGCAAATACCGTCCAATTTATCAATCCTGTAGACTTTACACAGACTCACACGTTTGTTAGTCATTAGAGATTTCATGCATTGGTAAAATTCTGAAATATTTCAAACGTGTGTAACATGTCAGATGTGTGTAATGAGCTGCGTCGATCTGACAGATCTTATGATCCTGCATGTTTCTGTTTGCTCTTATCAACCATGAGCAGAGAACAGAAAGGAACTCAGGAAGGAATCAAGGTCAAATGACTCCTTGACAACCGTTCCATCTGTGAGGTATTATCATTTCATACCTGCCCACACCAATAGCCACTGCTGTTTCTTTTTGACTCCATTTTCCATAGTAACTACCGATTTATTGTTTGTAAGGGGCCAATCATTCTTGGACAATTGCCTCCTAATGGTGCAACATCAGTGGCAGTGTTCAGCTGTGTGAAAACTGTCTGTGTGTATGTGCATGTGTGGGTTTGTGTATGTGTGTGTGTGTATGTGCGTGTGCGTTCGGAGGACAAGGCTAAAGGTGATGCATGCTGTGTATTGTTCCTGAGAGGAAATAATCATTGAAACTGTGTGCCGTTCTCCCACCAGGCCAGAGTATTTTCATATACATGGACCGTGGAGCTGATCTGGGTATTGTCACTGTCACTGTCTGCCCCTGCGCTCGCACCCACTCTTTACATCTCTCCACCCTTTCCCTCCTTTACCTCAAGTATGTAGAACAAAAGAGAAAAGAATTATCACCCAAAGGAGGTGGTCCACCTAAAAAATCTATAAAGTCCTCCATCAAAATCAGCTCCCTCGTTTTATGAGGACATTAATCTGCTGCTGCAGAGCTCTGCTCTTCAAAGCACCTTGACAGTGTGATTGCCCCTTTTTTTTCCTCGTGGCTGCTGTTTCTTGTGTGCTTTGTTATACAAAATCTCAAAAGTTTATCAAACGGAGGGGAGGCTGTAAGGAAGCGACAGTGCCTCAGAGAGAAATAAAGGATGGAGATGAAGAGAGGACAGAGATAGATAGAGAGGAAGAGAGGAGGGAGGAAAGAGCAGCACTTCTGAGTAACAGACCTGCCAAAATAAATTCTCCACGGGAAAAACAAAACATCCTGTGAAATAAAACTCTAGCATCCCCTTCCAAAAATGCTGCAACCTTCATCTATTACTCTCAAGTGTCAGATAAATGTCTGGGAGAGATGGAGAAGTCGTCCTTGCAGCTGTGCTTTCTCCAACTAAACTCTGCATCTGCCCTCTCCACCACCAACACGCCACACACACACACATCGCACACACACACACACGTTCACCTGCATACGAGCTGGGTCAGTCCAGTGAGAGCATCTAGGTTAGACTGTACACCAATTTAATTGGCTGTCTGTAGGTGGGGAATGAGTGATATCTGTCAAAGTAGTGAGCACGAAGAAAAGGAGACAAAGTTAAAGATCCATCTGTCCTGCAGGATTGTAGTGTGTTCCCGTTGGTCATGATAAATGCAGCTCACGGACGCTCCCCATCCGATATTACAATCTGATTCATCCCTGGCTGTGCTCAGTGGGCCCAGGAAAGTCTTCCGTGGAGATTATTTACGACACAGCTCTGTTCTTTAACAGCACTGTGGCGCTGTGGCGTGGAGAGTGTTACCAGGGACACTGCTCTGCTTAGTGAATGAATTAAAAGAGTAAATGAGGGCAGTAAGCAGCGAGCATCACGAGCAGGACTCCACTCCACTTAATTATGACCTATTGGCCGTAGCGCCAGGACTCCTGAGCTAACAGGTGGGGTAAGCTGTTTTCAACTCTGGAAAATTTCCGGAGTGTACCTTTTTTACGTATTAAGAACGCAGCAGGAGATTGTTCTTTCTCACGTACAGGAACAATTTTTGGAACATTCAGGTGAGGGATGACGTCTGGGTAGAACACCAGGAGGCCTGGACATGACGAATAAATTCTGCTACAGAAATCAAAGCGCCTTGTTTACAGCACATTGACACAGGCGTCGGCCTCTAACGCCCAAAAGCCCGCAAATCTCGTTGTCTTTCCAAGTGGACATCTTTGTCAGCGTCTTCCATGTAGAGACCTCTTTTTCTTTCTGAAGTATTAGTTTTCCTCCAGTTCCATCACGTGTTTAGAACGTCATCAACAAGCCGAGTCACTCGCTGTGACTTTCCGGACATTTTCATGCTGTGATTCTGACATTTTACAAGGAGGGGCCGGCAGGAAAAGTGTCCAGAAAATATCCAGAGCAACTGAGTCGGACATTTAAATTCTCACACGCAGCCCCTCCAGGAAATTTCAAAAAAATGTCCAGACTTCAGTACGTGTGTGAAAGCAGCTACAGAGGGACGCTTCCAGGTGGTGTCTGTTGTACAGGGAGTGTGCGGAAAGGATCTCAGGCTCAAGTTATGTGCTGTTGATGGAGAGAAGGCAAATAAAATGTGTGCAGAATAATCTTCGCTAAGGAGGCTCCACTCCAGTCGTTTCATTTAATAGCCTGTGCTTTTTTTTAAAGATTCACTTCGTAATCACAGATGAGAGATGTGCACATCAAACAAGACGAGCGACTTTGGTCTACACAGCTGCCTTATAAAAAGCAAACAAGCTATAAATAAAAGAGAATTTATAGAGGGGCGTCTGTCGGGCATGTGGGGTTGAAATAGGGAGAGAGGAGTAGAAAGGAGGAGGAGAGGAGACGAGAAGAAAGGGAGAGGAAAGGGAAGGGAAGGGAAGGTAAGAGAGGAAAGGAGAGGAAAGGAGAGGAAATGGATGTAGAGGAAATGGAAACGGGGAATCTGGGATCCAAGACATCAGAGAGCACAGTGCATGACATTACCTATTATGAACACAACGTCATGCTATTTAAATGTGATGGCAGGAACAGGTTGGCTCAGGGTGGGGCTGGTGTCACTGCTGGTAATGAGATCTTTTGATGTGGCTGATAAGGGGGGACTGAATTGGGGAGAGGGCCCTCTGGGGGGAAGGGAGAGGACACCCGGCCACCGCAGCCACAGCAGAGGAGAGGAAGAGGGGTATAAAGGAGAGAAGTGTGGGTGGAGGCAGGAAGCAGACAGGACACAAAGGGATTTTATAAAGCCTGTTTTATACTAGTTTCACACCAAAATTAGCAGGTGTATGTGGATAAACCCACTAAAAAAGTCAAACGACTCCTTTTCCCATTGCCAGTAGAGGAATTTTCTATTATTTGGGGTTTTATTTTGCCAGTCAGCCACTTTTGACATCATGAACGTGCTGCATGGTGTTCCCGAGAAAAAAAGTACACGTTCATGGTTATTTGTGCGGCAACATCTGCAAGTTCAATGGCGTGCCTTGGAAAAGGTTCAGCATCAGCGTCTAGACTTCCAAAATAAAGAAGAAAGAAACGTGGGTTTCCACCAATGCCAATCAGAGCCGGATAAAAACTTGTGTCTACTGCAGATTTAAAGGCTATTTCCACTGCTCAAAAAAACCACTAACGCCAGCTAACATCTGGCTTTTGTCTACAATGGGAATGGATTCAATCGGCATTCACTGCAGGGTCAAATGACTCTGTAGTAGACACAGGTGTATATCGGCTCCGGCCCAGATCAGCGGTAATTTAGCATAAAGCAAGGTGAGAGAGAGCCTCTGTTTTGGGCGTGTTTGTGATGTCGATCGTGACGCAAAGAGGAAAAAAACTGAAAGGCCAACTCCTGTACTGGCTACTGAGTTTACCCGCTACCCATGTATACCTGCAAATTTTGGCGTAAAACACGTATAACTTGACCTTGGAGTGAATGCTGATTGTATCCATTCCCATTGGAGACAAAAAACAGATGGTATTGGATGTTTTTTGTCCAGTGTAGAAGAGGCTTTATACTTCTGTGTACAAGGTGTTTAAAGAACACTCAGGCATCTTAATTTTATTCAACAAATGTGAATAAAGAAACACATCCTGTATCAAACATCATGCTGTGCTGCTCTAGCAACTGTTGTGTGTGTGTGTGTGTGTGTTCAACATTTAAAATACACACACATGCGCACACTTTGTTCGCTGACCTTAGGAGTGCTACACTCACTCCAGGTGTCTGTGTGGAGTCTCGCTGGGCCACTCTGCCATTAACAGAAACCTCCACCTGCTGTCTCTGTGCAGCCTTGGCTCTCTGCATTTCAGACAGAAATCAATCAGGGCGTCACGTCAGCCGTCATCAGCTTTACAATGTGTTTGAGTGCACACCCACTGTGCACGTGAAACGCACACGCTCACACAGTCGCATATACCAACACAAACAAAAGCTTGAAAACAGCAAACAGGCGCCGCTTGATGTTTTAGTCTTTTTTTTTTTGATGGAAAACAAAGTGCAAAGACAGAGAGGAATAATTTGACAGAAAGCAGGAATGTGGCGCCGTGTGTTCCGAGGCCTTGTACTTTTGACACCTGCGAGTGAGGCGGTGTTATTGAAGCTTACTTTGAAGGCAAGGGCAGAACAATAATCAAGGCCTGTTTCTGAAAACACAGGAATCTCGGCACAAGATGTTCTTTCTGATTGAAAACAAATTGGTTTTATTAGCGGTGTCACCTCACATGATCTTACATACCGAGAGGCATAGGTGGTCTTTGATTTTTTTGGGGGGGAACGCACAGAGATAGACCACTTTCATCTCTAAGAAGCTTGTTGATTTTAAGCTGGGGAATCTTGAGCTGATCAAGGCTCCTTTTGTTTCTATCTCCCCATCAGGCCAGGTGTGGGGTTATCGTGAAGCCGGGTGCCCAGCACAGCTCGTAATCTACTGGGCCGCTGAAGACGAAGCTCCAATATCGTAATCAATTATCAGCGCCCTCAAAATAATCGGGGACGATCTCCTCCTCCCACTGTTCCACAGAGACGGTCCAGAGTGCACAAAACAAAGGATAATAATCTACTGAGCTGTTGCTTTGAAAAGCAGCAAAAACAAGGAAAGTTCTGCAGGGAGAAGCTGCGAATAACACATAAGGTGAAAAAAAAACACGAAGGGCGTGAAGAGAAAGTCAAACCCCTACTTGTGTGCTGTTGACAACACGAGGATATTTACAGTCAACGTCTGGGACAAGGAGCTGCGTTTCACCTGGAGACCCATAAGCTCGCAGGATCATCAAAGCAACAACTGCCTCAACCTGGCGTGTGTGGGCCCGTGTGTTACACCTCATTTCCCCCGAGTCTTCGTGTCTGTAGGCAGGAAAATGACTCGGGGCAAACACTCACATTTACACACCAGAGGTGACGTGTCTTTCCTTATTTCACATCAGCAGCGCTCCATATGGAAATCTGACTCACACTGGTAGTTAAAGTGCTGCGGCTCTGATTTACAAACTGTATTGATGACATCATCATCATATATATGATTTTTTAAATTATTATTCTGTGAGTGTTAAATTAAACCAGCTCAGTCAGTTTCTCAACACTTGATTAAACTTAATATTACATGACGATAATGAATTTACATTAAAGCGATGTTAATGTTTACCACAGGGCTTTGTTTCTTTTGTTGTAATAATCATTATTTAAGGATTTCATTGTGCTTGTTCATCAAACGACACAGTCCTTGTTTGGCTTGTTAAAGAAAAGAGCTTTTTGTGAAACATGCTTATTTGCCCTCACTGAGATGTGAACCTTGATATCAGTGTCATGTTTGTGCCTAAACTCTAAAGCTACATCCTGCAGGCGATAAGCAGAGCTTTTCATAAAGGCTGCAAATAAGGGGGAAACTGATTCTTAAAGTTAGGTTCATTAATAAAAATATGTTACATCTTTTTTTTTATTCTGTGTATCAAATGTTAAATGGAGAATAAGGTTATTTGGCTGAGCATGTGACTTTGTGTTTACACTGGGGTTTTTCTAAGGGTTGAACAATTGGTGGGTGTATTTTATATTTCTATCTAACTGTTTCTTGCTGTTTTCAGCCCTTATGGTACGCTTTAAAAGGAGATGCAGATGAGACAATGGTATTTATCATCTAATCTACGTCTCATTTGTGAATCACATTATTTTTGTATTTTCCAAGAATGTGAAACTACTCCTTTGTTTGACCATACAGGCGGGAAGCTGTGGGAATGTAGCCTGGCTCTCTTCAAAGTTACCAAAACAAAACACAGATAAGCTCAAATGAACCCGCATCGTGCTCATTTAATCTGTGCACAAACAGAAACTTCGATACATTGTACTGGTTGGTTCCCAGTCTTGATGCTAAGATACGCTAAAGACCAGAGGCCATCATTTATGCATTACTCCATGTATGCTACATATAGATTATCTTTACATCTCACTATCTAGATGCAGAAACACATTGTTCAGAATTGTAAAGCCAGGTGAAAAACATTCATCCCGAATGTTCCATCTCTGTCAGGCACTATGCTAACACTAACAGTATCTCTTTACAGAACCTTATCCATCGGTTTTCATCTCAGTAATTTGCAGCTCATGCAAGTTGTTTTCATGCTTTGTGAACACCACAGAAACCTGCAGCAAGAGTCAGTGGGTCACAGCGGGGGAGGGCGGGGTCCTCCAGCTGTGAAGCTCAATTTACCCACAGGCCTCTGCCACGGCCTCTGCTTTGGTACAAGTTTCACTTCCTGCCCTCCACCATGACAGCAGGAGAGATTCTTTAAATCTTCCCTTCTACAAAAACTCTTCTCTCAGGCCCAGGTTTCCACCCTGCCCTGACATCCCCCGCATGCACGCTGCAGCTGTGACCTCAGAGCTCTCTGCACCACATGGTGGGAGGAGGTTACAGCGAATGGAGAGCATGGCATGCGGAGCTGGTTTCTAACTAGTGAAGACTATTTTTGTACATTCACTCTGTATTTTACAGAAATGTCACTGATATCATCCTCTGATGTTTCTGAAACTTAGGAAAGTTCAAATCCAACTTCTTCTGTATATGGTTTTATGGAATGCAATGTGATGTATGGAAGTGGTTATCTACACATCTACATAACTGCAATAAATCAGATGACATATGTGGATAAAAGGAGGTGAGTTTCCAGTATGACTTGTAGGACTAACTCAGAGTTAGTGACTAAAATGTGCATAACTGTTTAACATCATGAAAAAATCTAAAAGAGTTGAAATTCAGATGATACCACTATCATCTGCTTTCTCTTTATACTGCAAACATCTATAATTCAGCTTAGGCGAATGCTTGACACCACCTTTCATTTCAGTGCAATGTAGTTGCTTTGCTATAATTGTACAGTAACAACATTAAGACATCATTTTTAGCAACCTACCAAAATTGGTTTAAGTCTTATTATATTATAATTCATAGTAACAAAAACGGACAATGCTTTGTTTCTTCGAACACGTGTAACCAGTGCAGTTAGTCAAAAGTTTAGAGGGAGAAAGTAGAAACCTGTCTGCTCCTCTTTCCGTGACCTCTGCTACTTAATTTACTGTGGTGAGGTGAAAACAAGCTCCTCCAATTCCCAGCAAACACCCGAGGGCAGAGCTCGCTCCTCTCTGGCCCGCGGGGTCATGACCTCTGTATTTTTGAGGTTCATACGTGGAAGCGCACAGAGAAAAAAAACCACACATTTCATCAAAATTATGGTTTTAAGGTTTTGCATGCAGAACAAAGGGCTCTGTAAATCATTACTAATCAGACACCGGGAAGAAAATTAAATCGGCGGAGGAATCAATGGACTCAGATCGATCAGTGCAAAGGACAACTGATTTGGCCCCAGAGAGCTGTGGAATTCCAGAGGCCACGCAGAGGGCCACAGATCGGTTTCCACTTTATAGCCACAGCTGTCAGAGCTCATTCCCATCAAGACGGACCACCGTTTCTGAAGGTAGCTCAGCTGGGTTTAACTAAAACAAAACCTTAGAGGGCAGAGTAATCTGGGGCAGAAAGCAGTCTGATGGAATCTGACTGGATAGACAGGAGATTAAGGTGAGATCCCCCCCCGTCTGTCTCAGCCTCTCCGCTCTGCTCCTCCTCTGGAAGTGGATGGATCTACAGTCTGCAGATGTGCAACAGATGGCTTCAAGTTCACTTATGGCTCATTTCCACATCTTTAAAGGTCACGGGCAACCGCTCTAGCAACACCAAGTGCAAACATTTATCACCATGAACGATCCCATAATGGTAGTAAAACATAATTTAGATCGACTGGTCTGGTTTTCTGGCCGTGCACAAGCATAACATTATGATCATAATAAAGATCCAACGAAATGAAAAAGAAATAAACAAATAAACACACATTTGCCAAATTTAATTTAGGTCCCTGTGTTAGTTGTTCATTTATCTTTTTTTTTATATGTTAGATATTGGTCAAAAATAATGTCAAATATCCAAACCCTGTTTTTTCTTTTCCTGCAAAACAATTTCAACTGTTTGACGACTCATCCTCCACTCATTGGTGTTTACGTCCACTCCTCCCTCCCCCTGACTATAAATTCTCCCAGTTACTGACTGGAACACGTGAAACTTTACAGTCCAATTCATCTGTTGTGATAGCTTTACTGTACACGTTAAGCTCTCCCCTATTAGCTACTGAAAACACCACTCGATATCTGTGACAATTCTCTCAGTAGCTCTGTGTTTTTACTACAAACACATAAATACTTTGAAATTAAAAAACGCCTTGTCATCCGTTAGATTCGCTCATCCATCCATTCCTGTTTCTCTTCATCCATCTGTACATCCAGCCATACCCTCCTTTAGCCATGCTAGCACTGAGCCTATAGACGCTCTGTCTATTGGTTGGTCCAATGGTTAATTCACAGACAGAAATATGTCATATCTAATTATACAATTACAGAAGGATTTCCATCAAATATTATATGAGCATTCATGGTCCCTTAAGGATGAAAACTAAATGATTTGGGGGAACAGTTAACTTTTTATTTAGTGCTATGAAAAGGTTGACAGGTTCATCTTTTTGTTAATCATCTTATTAAATATTGGATGAAAGGCCTGGAAACTTGATACAAATATCCATGTTCCCCAGAGGATGACTTTAGTGATTATCAGATTTTTATTCTGAAGCCATCATGCATTCAATTAAAAAATGTGTGCAATACTTAGACATTTCCAATGTCCTCAGTTGTAATTGTTTAAGTTCTAATTAACAAATGTTACCTTACAGCTTTTACAGTTGATCAATGGGACATCTTGTATTTTGTATATGTTTCTGTAATGTCTATGATATGCTGAGAAAATGACACACTTTCTGAACATAAACATTCTGTTACAATAGCTTTTAGCAGTAATAGCAATAAAATGAACATTTCCATACTTACAAAATAAATTGAGCTCCAGTGTTGAAAATGAAAAGTGACATTAAAAGACCTCTAAGACGTCGGTGTTAAGTGTCGGTGTTAATATAGAACGTGTTGTTTACCCTCACACACACATCTCGTACAGTGCTGCCCTCTTTGCATGTTTCGTAGAAACCTAGTTGTGAATTCCACTAATGTTTCACCTTGTTAGAAGTTTACAATTACTGCACAGACCCATGAGGCAAACCTAATCTCAAAGTGAGGGGAAATCTTCTATCATATCAAGCGAAATTACTGTGAGCTTTTCTCAGCCTATTCCGATAAGATACCGATCAGCCAAATAGATTGGCTTTTCCATTATCTGCACAGAGATCTTGGAAGCATCGGGTAGATAATTTGCTAATGTTTCCTGTGACCTCCCCGGATTTAAATTATGTCTTTGGCTACATGTCAACTCAATCCTTCTGTTTACCAGGGAGCAAGCTCTCAAAGAGCCATTAATATTCACTGCAACATATCTGTCTTTTCACATATTCCTTTGCGGTGTTTACTGACTCAAAAAGGAGAGAGGTGTCCGTGCTACTTGGAGGGTATGGATTGAGCTGGCCGAGTGCTTTACAGACCTTGTGGGTGTTCAGAAAAGAAATGACAGAGCCGGAGAAAAGAGGGAAAATTGGAAGAGAGGTTTGCAACAGGGGAATGATAACATAATTTAAAACGTGGAAAATCACCTTTAGCTGCCTCAGATGTTGAGGGAAACTAGGCTACTGAAGTTTAATCCATATTTCAATGAACAACAGAAATCTACTCTCGTATTCCTGCATTTTGAAGTAAGATTCAATTATTCTAGGTCTAATTAACAAAATGTAATGAGCTGCTTTGATGTGGGAATTTACCGAAATGAACGTGGTTCAATAATTTTAATAATAGAGTTACATTGTCTTTTCTCATTAAAACAGTCACTTAATTCCGTCCCGTCCCGTTTTTATCATGAATACACGGCAGCGCTCCGCGAGCAAGGAGAGAGGTTAGCCGCTTAAATGTTGCTCATAAACAATTCAGCTTCATTAAAATATGCAAACATGTACATAAAAAGCCTGGATTTCTTGTTTTGTCGTGTTTAATTGCTGCACCGCACCTCCCTCAATATCAGACTGCAAATGATTCAATTAAACTCAGCACGCAGATGAAAATATTTACACCACATGGACATTTTGTATCGGATCAGTTGTCTGTTGTCAGAACAGTGTGACCTGCTCATTGTTATGAGTTGCAAATAGTGTTGCAGCAGCTCAGCACCACTGGGAGTGAATGTCCTGGCCCTGCAGAGCTTGTTCTCTGCTCCTGGAAAGACACATATTCCACCTCCAAACAAATCAGCCTTGATTATAACAAAACCTTCCCGAGTGGAAACTTGTCAGAAACATCAGTGCGGTCATTAAAAGAGGACTTGAATTCCCCATCGGCCCCCGGCGGGAGAAAAGAAAGTGCTGCATTGTCACAAACCTTATCAAAGCTGGCCTGACAATGACGGAGTGACAGCTCGGACTACGCTGACTTGTATTACACAGCACAGAACAGGAACACCAGAACCAAAGAGAAATGAGGGCAGCCGTTATTTCATTCTGCAATCATATATTCTAAAAAACCTCGCTCAAATTTTCATTTAGCCCAGCGCCACCCCCTCCTGCTGGAGTTATTAAATCAGCTGGAAGCAGTGCGGCTCTGTCACACACAGTATTAGAACGCCATCCCCCCTCCTATTACCAGGTGCAGCCCTGTGATTTAAAGCTTTGATTCTGTTCAAATGACAACAAAGGTGAGCCCAGAGCTGACACTCCTAATTCATCATTCTCTGCTTGATAAGAGCGGGATTAATGCTTTTAATGCGACGGTCGCAGGCAATCATCCATTTTAAAGCTCGCTCCCTGGAGGATGCAGCTAAAAAGGGAAAACACCTGAAACACAGGGTGGGGAGAGGGCACATCACAGGGATGTGCTGACTTCCATGAGGCCTCTTTATAGATGGTGCTGCCTGGCTTCCTCCACGCTACCAGAACCCTGCCCTGTGGCCTTGGCCCGCATCCCAGGAGCAGATGGTTGCAAGACCCATGGTAAAGTTTGACCTAAATGCTGAAATCCAAAATTCAAAAAGCGACCGGAATTGCCCTCCTCACAAGCCATCCTCCCCATATCCTCTCTCTTGCCAGGACCACCGCAGGGGTGAGGCTTTCAGATACACTCCTGTGACCATTTGGGATGTTGTGTGCAGGAATTCAGCCATATTTAGTACACGTTTTCCTGCCTTAATAGCTCATTATGTATTCACTCCATGCCTAATTTAACATCTGCTGACTTCCACACCCTTGTTCTATACCCCCTAACTTGTGCAAACACATGGGAGTTGGAATGAAAATGATCCATTATCCACATGTGTCTGGACAGAGTGAACCTTAGCCCAGCTGCTTCTTGCTGTAGCTGCAAGCTTGGCCTTAATATGATCTGAGCTGTTTCCAAACCAAAGCACTCGTGGTGCAGGCAACTGTTGATCTCGAAAGAAATATATTCGAAGAAACCTGCCTCTCACCTGCCATCCCCTTTTACACTCTTTAAGCACGTGGAAACCAAAGTGAGATGTTTTGAGAAAGGCTGCGTCTGCCTTTAAGAAAATCATCTTTGCAACACATGGTAACACCCACATGGTCTTAATACTACTGTCGGTGTAATACATGTTGAGTTGTCTGGTTAGGGGAGGGACAAAATATTGATTGTCCTGACTCATGAGATACGATTATTAATATGCTGGCACCAAATATCGATATTTAGGCATATCGGTTGGACTTTTGCCAGTTTATGGTTGTTTTACATTGGAATGAAGGCACATGTCAACATTGACAAGTTACAGTGTTTGTTAAAGATTAAAGAGACTCTAAGATAAGACGTGTTGATATTTTTGTACATTGTTTCATCTCCGTTTGTGTAAATACATAAATCCTATACTTTAACTCTTCAGGGGTATTTTGTATTCTTCATCATATTGTGATGTATTGTTATATGATTGTCTTGCAGCATATTGATGTATCGGGATATTATCGTTATCATCGTGGGCCATGTATCGCGTATCGTATCGTGAGTTACCTTGCACTTCCCACCCCTATTTCTCGTGGCTGTAAGGTTTCTATGGGTTTGGGTAAAGTTTCCAGAGGAGGACCCACAGATTATGTGACCCACAGTAACCTGCAGAGACAGAAGTGAGCAGAGCTTTGGTCGACACCACAACTCAGAGCCTGGACACTATGTGTAAGTCAGCCACCCATTGTACTCCATTCTGTGTCCAAGATACTCTTTTTTGAGCGCTGCCCACTGGCTTGCTTCAAGATGCAAGCAGTGGCAAGTTGGGGGTTGCCAGATTGTCTGACAAGAAGGTGAGAGGAGTCAGGAGATGAGGATGACTCACAGATTCAACGCAGATTTGTACGTAACTGGCCGGTGAGGAAATCGTGACCTTGGACTCCTGCGATATTCCATTTCAACTAATGTCCTCTCAGCTTAGACATAATTGGATGAGCCAGCCAGCCTGAGCCGGAGGCATTTTCTGATCAAAAATGTAAATGTAACGAGAATAAATAGCAGAACAAGAGCCACTCCATCTACTTTTGATTAGAAGTAATTCAGTGCAAAACCATAATTAAAACCTCTGAAAGCAGTTGCACATTAGTTTGTGTTTGAGTATTAAGTATTTGAGTCTAGGAACAACCTACATAGTGGGTCTACTCCTATAAGCCAATGTAAGGTGCTGCAGGCCCCGACTCTGTGAGTTTTGATGTTTCATTATTATCCCCCTTTAGCTGCATCGACAACACAGTAGGCTGCTTTAATTACTCTCCATCAGTAGGGGAGTCAAAGCCACTTCAGAGACACACTCTAATCCCCCCCTCCCTTCTTTTTTTCTCTGCAGGGCACTCATTGTCTCCTAAATATCATTTCCCTGAGCTCTGTGCACACTATTGGATTAAAAATGTGGAAGTTTTGCTGAAGGGGTGAGGGGGAGGGGATGGGTGGGTGGGTGGTTAGAGTGTGTGTGGGGGGGGTTTGGCATTTGGGTATTTGAGCTTAGCCCCGAGGACCAGGCTTTCTCTCTGTTAGCAGCGTTTCTAGTTGCATCTGCTCAGGAGCCACACACAGGGGGCCACTGACCTGCGTCACCGTTCCTCGGTTAGCCACACAAACACAGATAATGGCCCTTTGCAACACTCTAGGCTCTTGGGCTCTTCACATTTTCACCTCAGTTACGTCTCGATCAATAGTGTATTTCACCCAGTATAATCAATACGAACATAACACATACCAGAATTTGTATGCATACGCATGGATAAACTGTTAAGAAAAATTGGGAAATATCAGGCTGTGCTGTGACATTAAAATTCACAGAAGAGAGGCAGCCACCTAGGATGTGATTTTGTTTAGCAGGATGTGCAGGAATAAATGTTGGTGTAGCAGGATATTATAAATGTGCATGACAAACAGTTCACTCAGCGCTCAGCCAAGTTTTACAGGTAAATTAGTTCGTATGATAGTACAGTTACGTTAGCGCCAATTATCAACATGTCCCGCATCATCAAGCACTTAAGCTCCACAAGTGAATCTTTGAGAATTAAAAAAAATTACTCAGTCCAAACACTGATCCCCCTCGGGGTTTTGAAAGGTGGCTCTAAAAATTGTGTTTGCTCCTTCAAAGATTACTGCCACCTTTCAAACCTGCAGGGGGTGAGTGTTTGATACCAAAAAAAAAAAAACTCAGACACATTTAAGGCGGATTATCTCTTCAGTTTTGCATCAAATTCAGCTGTTAATGCTCAAACCTAGTAGGACCGTTAAGGCACTAAATACAGTAACTATGAACTGTGCATTTAGTAACTCTATACCAGGAGATCTTATTAAAAGGCTAACCATGCGCTTCAGATCTTGTCTCGTTGTCTGTCGAGGCACCACCAACCCCGAGATTAGAGGAGAACCCACTCTTCCTCCTGAACTGGAGCCGCCCCCACTGAGTAGCTGCACGCTCTCCATGCACAGGGCCTCTCGTTTCGGTTAAAGTGCTCCATTCTGCAGGGTGAGGCTCCATGCACACATCTCATCGTGCACTTTTCAGTATGGGTTGAAGTGGGATGAAAAACATATAACAAAAGTAGATGTTTCCATACAGGGCACGAGGAGTCACCGACTGGTTTTATAAGTACGACAATTGTGAAAATCCTATGCTGCACCCTGTGGAGTCGTTAGGTGTCAACCCAAGTGAAGAGCTATGGATGATTTCATGAAAACTCAGAGTGAGATAGTATCCTTCTCAAAGAATGGTGTCCATGGATGCAATAACTGGTTCCTAGCACTCAGTCATCATATTGGAAAAGCACATGTAAATAATACAAAATAAAATGACTGATGTCTGAATTCCATTTAGCTGCCACAGATTCAAGGCCCTGGCATTGTTTGTGCAGTCTTACTATCACACTGCCATGCCAACGGAGTCATAGGAATATTATGAGAAACACCTCAAAATGTTGGAAGTGAAATTTTGCATAAAAGGATTAATAAGGTGAAAATTGACATTTAAAATGTTTAGTAGAGAGTAATTGGCACCTGTGTAAAAGTGTGAAAGATCATTTTCATCTTGATAAAGTGTGACTGTTGTATGGCACGTCTCGGGGTAACACAAAACATTGCGCTGCTCCACTATGGTGACTGATTTCCACTGGAGCTATCAGAGCTGAAACACATACACTAAGCATTCATGCCATTGAAAACCACTTTGGAAAGAAGAAAAAAAGTGTCGTCTCTGTGAAATGACTTACAGGGAGTGTCTCTCTACAGAAGATAGGGATGCGAGTGTTCACTATAAGCCAGTTCAGAGGGGACAGCTTGCATTGTCTTCTTTTACTGCCCATGATAAAGCAGTATTAGAATTCCCACTTCCTGCTCCTGTATGCATGCCAAGGCTCTTTGTTAGACTGAATGCGGAGCCTATTCATCTCCGAGCGCACAACAGAACACAGTAATAACACAGTCATGAGTTGTGACTGATGTCAGTGAGGCGCGGGGCTGCTTCTGTAAGCAGGAACCAGAGCTGGCGTGCAGGCCCCCTCACCTTCTCCTCCTCGCTCGGTTGACCACTGAGGCCCGCTGACCTCTCCGTGGCCCCACTCGAACCCCACGCTTCTGCGTCTTTTACAGACTCAGAGGGCCCAACAATAACAGGCAGGCTGTTTAATGCCAAAGCCAGGTTAACCTCCTGGCCCCCTTTGGCCCACGGCCTTCTGAGGCCTAAAGAAGACCAGGGTTGATGTTTCTTGGAGCTGTTCTTCACAGTTAATGACGTGGAATAATATTAGGATAAGTAGCTGTGTGAGGCATTAGCAAATTCCTTTTTCATTTGGTAGTGTTGATTGTTGATTGAATGCGCAAATACAGAAATTACTGTTGCCCCAATTCCTCCCCATATACCCTGCGCTGCTGTGCATTGTATTCTACTGTGTTTTGTTGCATAAATATGATTGTATGGCTGCACGGCAGCAGATGCTGTGAGCATCAAACAATGCAGAATGGGTTTGGAGCTGTCATTACATGGGAACTAGGTCACCATTCAAGCCCACTCGCTTGCATTGACTGTTTCGAGTGACTATTGATTTTCTGACTAAAGCAATGACTTCATTAATATCACCATTAGTCTGCCATCTGACACAAATGGGTAGCTTGGCTGCTGGGTCAGACAATAATTCAAGTGGATCACAGATTGGATGAATTAAACATACAGCGCGTTTCACAGCAAATGTGCATTACACATTGTAAAATTGGAAAAGGTTGTCGAGCGCCTCCACTCAACCGTGTTTAAACATAAACACCAGAGAGAAAGAAAAAAACAAGAAAACAAAGTCAACGTTACCTCTGCTTCAGTCTGCACGGACATAAACAGGCATTACCGGCAAATTCTCCTTTCATCGTTCAATTTAAACTTAATCTGTTAAAGATGAGAGAAAAAATCAACAGATCGCTTTTCAGCAGGTTTTCAAAACAAAAAACAAAAAAAAACAATGAAAGAAGGATTATTTTCCCTTTAATCCGAGGGCACCGGCTTAGCTAAAACAAAAGCAAAGACCATGGGAACACATGGAGGAATGAGAAGGCGCGCTCTATACACACCAAAACCCAGCTCTCCAGCAAAACCACAAAAGAAGAACAATGAGCGAGTGTCTGTGTACGAGGGGAAGAGAGGAGGAGAAACGGGATTTGAGATCTATATTAAAACTGCAAATAGCTTTCAGAGATTAGTGACGGGCAGAAGGAGGTGACAGCAATGGGATATGTGAAAAATGGATTGCCCCTCCCCACTGTGACTATTTTGATAGCGGTGGCGTTGACAAGCATCGACTTGATTGTGAGAAGGCAATGTGCGCTGAAAAGCCCTGACAAGTTTCTTTGAGGCATGTACAGATCTTTTGGCGACTGAAAGGAACACAAATCAGGATTATGTATTACATAGCCATATTCAAACAGCTGGCATTAGGAGCTCTGAAGTGTCTGGCAAGATACTGTTGTTCAAGGATGTGCCTCCCTCTCTGTGTGCACTGTAATTACCCAGATCTGAGCTTTTCGAAAACCATTTCTCATGAAACCATGCGACCGTGGCCTGGATAGTTACATACTGTACAACCTCAACGCTTTGCTGACCGTTTAGTGAGTCAGATATCATGTTTTTAGCCATTTTCATTCTATTAATTTGGACATTCTCATTTAATTCTATGTTGCGAATATACGAGAGTACATCCCGTCCCCTGCATGTATTTAAACCGATCCACCATGGTCATCGCAGGCTGTGTAGTTGCTCTGTTGTCAGAGATGTGTCTCACTCTGCAGCATTTGTCAGGATTAGACAGGAGTAATCCCTAACCAAACTCCAGAGGATGTAATTTGGAGATATGTGCTAGAACTGAAGCTGTGTCGGCTTACTCCCACAAACCCCATCTTCCACCCCATCTGAGCCATCTCACTCCTTCTTGCCAGGCCTCAGCCCCATAGTTTTGAAATGGTAGAAAATGTAAAATATGGACAAGTGAAAAAAAACCAACATCTGGATGAAGAGGAGTCGCCACCTCCCCTTCAACTCACTTTCTTTCCACCCCTGCAGAAAGCCTCCTCCAGGCAGGTGGGTTGCTCTTAATGTCCGGCCCCATTGCTGTTATCTGTCCTAATATTCCTGTAACACTTGGCTGTCGCATGACCACCCACCATTAAGTCATCGCTTGTGTCCGACACAGGGGCCAATCCGAGCGCGGTGGCCCACTCCCGGCCCTGTGCCTTTATCACACCCCAACCTCTCTGTGACAGACAGGACTGATCTCCCCTGCAGCAGCCCTCCACCCTGCCAGCAAAAGGACAGCAGTGGAAAAAGCCCCCCAGGGCCCACTGAGGATGGACTCATGAATCAAACATGCGCCCGAAGCTTCCTTCTTATCACTGAGGTCAGCCCGGGCATTAATACGCCATGGCTCGAGGGAGCTACCTACTGTGACCTCCCCCGGTTTCCCTGAACAGAAGGGCACAGTCCTCAGGAGCCGGTCCAGTGAGAGAGGACCTCCCTCAAACACAGTCACTTCACATTACGTCCACACACTGAGAGAGGGAGCGACAGAGAACACAAAGAGGTGCAGAAACGAAGCATGAAAGATCAAATAGACAAAGAAGGAGAGGAAAAGAAAAACAATATTCCTCTGTGCAATGCTGGGCAGGGAGTAACATGTGGATAAAATCGACTGTGTATACAGAGCCTTTCAAACACCACCAATCTTCATTGGCCAGACGGGGGTGTGATATATGTGACTGTCTGCCAGCGTAAATTAGGCAGTCCAGCCCGCTGTGTGGTAAAGCATGACGGGGCCGGACAGTGCACTAACTCAGGCGGCCTGGTGCCATGCACACCAGCTTCTCTCTGCTTTGCCGTGCCATAAATCACCAGCTGGGGGAAATGAATCGCTGTCCGTCCGAGCTGGATGCACCAGCTGGCACCGTCATCACCTGACCAGCAGGAGCCCATGCCGACACTGGAGCGGCTGAAATCAAGAAAAATGAGGCATGGAGGCAGACGGAGCCATACCCCTGCGCTCTCTCATTAGTCTCCTCTGGGCTTCCTCCACACTGAGCTCGTCTGAAGTGAAAGGGCAGACAAAATATATTTCAGAGTGTCACCTGAGGGGAGAAAAAAGGGGGAAGAAATGATCACCCATGGTCTCCTCACAAATCTATGTAGAACTGAACTGGCAGACAGTATTAGTGCCTCTGAACCCAGAGCGGCAGGAGCCAGCAGGAGGGACGGCGGCTTGGGGAAGAGGAGAGGCTGCATGTGAGTTATTTTACTGAAAGTAATGACTCAACTCAATTGGGGATTCCACTCTGCATTCAGATGTAGTTAACGGAAAAACATGTTGATGAATAGATTTTCACTTTTCAATAGTGCTGAGTTGCTGGTGGAGAGCCCACTTATATGCTGACCGCTGTGATTATGAGAAGCTGTGTGGGCGTCAGAACCGAGGCACTCATCAGGAAAATGGGTTGAAACTGCATCAATACAGCCACACAGAGCGTTGGAGAGATCTAAAATAATTTATACTTGATCTGCTACTGTGGACACAGGGCCGCTGTTTACCTCCGATGCCCCGAATTGTGGATTCAAAACATTTTCTGCATTCGTCTCAACATCACTTGGGGAGAGCAACAACCCAGCAGCGAGAGGGCAATCTAAACCAGAGATGGATATATTTGTATTATGGAAATAAGGCAGAGTAAATGAACAGATGCGGGTCTGGATTGACATTAAATTTAAAGCCTGAGCTACAACACTGGGGTTGCTGCGTATGATTGGCAAGGCCAATTTCCTGTGAACCCCCCCCCTACAGCAGTTTTAGCCTAATTTCATTGGTCCTGCAGCCGTCCTGTGAAGCAGCGAGTCCATCACTGTCTCACATACAGAGGATCAGCTCCTCTTTCCTGCGCAGATGAATTTGCCTGTCATGGTGTGGTGATGAATGACAGGAAGGCTGAGGAAATGTACTGTGGGCTCATTGGAGGTGGCAAGGTGAAGTCTGGCCTGGCAGCCTGCCCCGGGCTCGTGCCCCATCGCGGCCGTGAACCCCCCCCTCGCCTCCCGCAGATGTCCAGGTGTACGTTCACATATCTGCAGCCAGCTCATCAGTCGACTGGCCGGTCAGTAATAGACCACAGCATCAGTTTGACATCTGTTTTGACAAGGAATCCGATTGCATCAGTGTGTATCAAGGTCCCTGGATACAGGAGATAGTGTCCACTGCTTCTCCTCCATCCATATGAAAAGGGTATGTTTAAAGGTCACACATAGTTAAAGCTCCTGCACCTGCCTCCAGCCTAAAACCCACACATTGGATTTTATGGCAGATAACAATCTATTAAAATAAAGTTCAGTTCGACTTCATATTTATTAAAACCGAGTCTTAATGAGGAGCAAAGAGGTTACAAGTTATGGAAATGTAATTACATCAGTCTGAGCTTTATTTCATGCACACTGGTATCAGCTCTGTCTCATCAAAACATTCCCATCATGCCTCTGTGGATGTGGCTCGATGGCAACACAAACAAATGCTCTCCATTTCCTGTCCCCTTCTCTGCAGCTGTTCCTGTCACCACCTTCCACCCCCAGCCCGACCCTCACCACACCTCCTCCATTTCAGCTGTAATCATGTAGCCATGCAAATGCTGTGCACTGAGAGGTTCACGCTGCTCTCTCCGGGACATCATTCCCAGCTGCCTGAGCCCTTGAGTTGACCACCCAGGGGAGGGAGAAGAGGAAGTCATTACTGCTATCACAGGCGCAGTCCCTCCACTGCCAGACAGCCCCTCCAACTCAAGGTCCTTGACGACTTCACTAAAACATCCAATTTCAGTCGGACCCCATTTATAATGACAAATAGAAATCAATCACTCCAACCACTGCACACTCCTCCTGAATCTGTCTTCTTATTTGGCTGCACAAAATGGCACAGAGAGAGAGAGAGAGAGAGAGAGAGAAAAAAAAAGATTGAAATCCTTTCCCCCCTTACGCTGGTATCCTATCCACATCTTCGGGATATTCATAATTCATCATCTTCGATTCCTGACATCTGCCACTGATTGTGCCGACGGGCAGGCTGGAATTAGCCACTCCTGGGAGCGGCGTTAATGTGCTGGTGGGCCAGCACATGCACCCCGGCTGGGGAGGGGTGGAGGATTGAGGCCGGAGCGGCAGGAGCCTTTCACACTCCTAATGTGTAATTAGGAGCCATTTTGGAGCGCTGCCTTCCTCCACTGAAATTAGCTGCCTTTTATTAATCAGGCAGACCAGTTAAATGTCACAATGGGTCTCCCTATAATCTAACACAAAATGTTGTTCTTAATTACGGAAGGGGGGACGGCACAAAGAGGGGCCGCAGCTCCCCCCTCGGGTTCAATTTCTGAGCAGCAGAACAGAGGCAAATTCAACATCTACTGTAGCATGACGGTCCACACGCTGGGTTCACAATAAAAGTCAAACATTTTGTCAATCATTCCTCAAAGCTGAGCATTACGGCCTGAGTTTAGCGCGCTCTGCACAACGGCTGTATACTGTACATCATATCGAGCACGCAGAGAGCAAAACCCTCACACAGTCCATGAAATCCATTTGCATTTGCCAAATGTCAGCTCCACTTGAATGAGAGATCATACATATTATGTGATTACAAGCACTGGTCCTCCTTTAGAGAGTTAAGTGCTGTGACCCTGACCACGCTCATCAGCGCTGATGCCCTCATGACTACAGATGAGGACTAAATAGTTTAGTGTTCATCCTCAGTGGTTGTGATTTTTTTTTTTCCCTTCCCCTTCTTCTCACTTCACATCTAATGGAAAAAAATCACAAGTACATGAAAAGCAGAGCAGGCAGGGAAAGTAATCACTGGATGCCTGTTATGTATAATGTACGCTTGGTTAGAACACGCTACTTTAAAATGTATTCAGCCGGCGTTAAATCAGTGACAATCTCCTGAAAGCTTGAAGGGATTTTGGATTCATTATTACTTCCTCAAAAATGGATGTTTAACTGCAAAATACATTACGGAGAAAGAAACGTAGAATATGACATTTCAATGTGGTGCATTCAAACATTTTAAGATACAACGGTGACATATTGAATAAGGTGGTTATGTTGGTTTGTTTGTGAGCAGGATTTAAAAAAAAAAAAACTATCTGACAGATTTTCACAAAACTTGGTGGAAGGATGGGACATTGGTGAAGATGGAACCCATTCAATTTTGGCATGGATCCGTCCATCTTGTTTTTGACATTTTCACCAATTTGCCAGGGAATAATTCATGGAGCTCGATGAAAGCAATCAGGCACATTTGAGGTGTGCCACTTGGTGCAGATTGATTCTGCTCTTTTAGTTTATTATTGGATGTTTACAATGTATTGATAATTAACAGGGCATTTATTATCATCACAATCCAAATGCTTCTTGCTTTCAGGAAAAAATTAAAAACTGCCACCATTTGATAAACATTTTATAATCACATTATTTATTTGCATATAATCCATACACTATAATCTGAACACACAACTTCATATCTATCCTCGGCGATGATAAACATCCTCTGTCAGTTACAGTCTGGTACGTTTGTTGCATCAAAACGTGTCTTGTTTGTTTACAGTCCAACAGAAATCCTTTCTTCCACAACAGTCACAGATTTTGTTTGCTAATCAAAGAGCTCTAAAGCAGCTTCCCCCACAATATGATCCTCCTGTAAGTCAAAGTAATCATGCAAAATGGTCACTTCTCTGTTTCTGGTGATTAACAAAGCCCAATGCATATTTATGAATATTGCTGCAGTGCCATCTATCCCTGTAATCCTCAATGAAATGTAGGGAAAGAAAACATAATAACACCACATTATCTTGAAAATAAAGTTTGTTTGACGACCAATGGAAAACAGCTGAATAACAAACAACCGTCACAAAGAGAGAGGGCAAACCAGAAATGTGCGGGTGACGATCGACCCCTCCTCGACCTCCTGATGACAGTGCATCAGGACAATCTCAACACTGGGGTCAGTCCACTTTAACGTTCGACAGAGCCGCGGTACGAGAGGTTAACCTGCCACTCAAGTCTCATAGATGGAATAAAACAAATCGGATAATGGGTCAGTGAGTGAAGGCCTATATCTGGTCTCCACTGGTGGAACAGCCGCTGCCACAACGTACTCACACAAGCACAGCAGTTCATAGAAATGGGAAAATGTCAACACAATTTGTGGATATGCAAAACCTGAAGGCCGAACTCTGTCTGAATTATAAATCATTCCTCTGATCATATGTAACAGGGAGACAGACTCTAAAAAATGTCCAAGAGTAAACAAAAATACATAATTAACAAAACTACTAATTACTTATGATCAACCTAAATTCAGTTTTAACGGTTTTAACAATGGGCTGTTTTCCTAATGGATGTCATTAGGACTGAGTGATACGGTTGTAACTATTTCAGACATGTAAAATAATTAAACTGATTAAAATCAAAGCACTACTATGAGCAAGTCTCATCCTTTCATTAAATAAATGTATTAACACCACATAATATCACACACGTAAGTCATGATAGTATATCAGAGGAGAGTTATTACTGATCGTAAGTAGAATTTAGATTTGACTAGCATTGACGATAAATCAATTACAATTATTTTATATCAAATCTTATATTTTTTTTTTCAGCTAAAAATTCTTTAGCTGAGCAACTAGTAACTATAACAGTTTGGAAATAAATGTAATGAAGTGAAAAGTACAATTTTAATTTCTGAATGTAGTAAAAGTAGCAGGAAATGCTGAGATCGAAGTAAAGTTGTAAGGTACCAGTGTAAATGTACTTTCCACCACTGTGATGCATGAGACTGGACTCTTAGTACGTGGGACATGTAATTATTACTATTTTCTTTTTCTACTGCGTTAACCATTTGGACAGAATACACGTGTAGAATAGTAACATAATAAGATCATTGTCAGCAAAGGTTAGAAGAGACTTTTCACTCAGCTTTGGATCCTTAAGTTTCTCACTCATCTAAGATTAAGAAAAGTTGCCTGTCTTTACACTAGGTTTTTCTAGATCAACTTCCCAGGCTGATGACTAAACCTGCAATAGCAGATTTGTTTTATAAGCAGCTTGCATGAGTAAGTCTAACATTCAGTCACCTTTTAGATCTGCTTTTCGTCTCCTCTTACTCATAAAGGAAATGTCTGCTAACATTCAACCATGTTTATTAGTTAACCACTAACTGTCTGTCAGCTGCTGCAGGTAAACAACGTGCTAAGGTTGATGAGAGAGAACAGAAACTGTGGAGCTGGGGACCCTGAAGCCAAAACACTGAGTTATTTGATCCACTGTTGTTAGAAAATATTGATCAGTGCAGCTTTAACTTCCTTCACCCATCATGATCTTAACAACACAACATTTCAATTCTCAACCACAGAAATCAACTATCACTCTCTTATGCTAAAAATCTTTTGACCTCCTCAGCAACACCAATCACTGAATCGATCTTTTGTTCATTCAGAGAGAAGCAGCAGAAATAGCCATAATAGTGGCGGAAGTAGCTTCACTAATTAGCATTCAGAGTGAAAGGAGGATCATGTGACCGTTGGCAGAGTTTCTTAAGTTCTGGCCCAATGGACAGGGAGTAAACTCCACAGGGGATTCCCCCGGGGAGCGAGACATGCTGGGTTATTGGACTGTGCTGTCTCTCTGACTGTGAGCCACTGGGGACCAGAGCAGAGGTGCCTGATGGTGCACTGAAGCCTGAGTGTGACACCTGGGCTGCCTGTCACGGCCACAAACACAGACAATGTGACACTTGACGGGATAGGAGTTGAGGCAGCAACACCACAAGTCAAGACCCGGCTGACAGTAAGGATGAGAGGCGTGCAGTTCAACTCAATAATTTCCCTGACACACTTAAATCCGAGCCTGTTTGTCTCCGTTCTCTTTCCTCCCCTCTCTCCGGTGTCCATGGCCCTTTAAATAAATGAGGGTCCTGAGGAGGCTGAACCCATCAATTAGAGTCGTCTGATGAGACTGTGTGTGTATTAATCAACAGTGTGAGGCGTGTGACAGGCTGAGAAGAGACAGGATGAAGGCTGCGGTGCCAGGGAGCTTTAAGAGGCGCTCTGACGAACAGGCTCTTAAGATGAATTTCCTAGTCTGCATCGCTAAACTGAACTGATATCCAATTATGTTCCCCACATCGACAAGCTAAGGGAGCAGCTGTGAGCAGCACAGGCTCGCAGTGTCAGAATTGGCCTGGCGCGAGGCAGAGAAACCCAGGACCTTGAAGGAGATGTCACAAGGAGGCCGGAGTCAGCCGCCTGAGTGAGCGATGGTCCACACGCTTGCCTGAAAGCATGACATTGCCGAAGGGGGAAAAACACCATTTTATCATTCAGTGCGATTCGCACCCTCTCTCCCTGTCAAACATGCCATATGTCCTCGTCACAGGTCGTCTTGCTGGCTTATCGAGTGTGACAGGGCTATTCACACACTGCTCCCAATCAGACACCATCTCCTGTGGAAAAAAATTCTCCACCACGGTACAGTGACAGGCTGTCAGGCAGAGGGCACCAACCTCCACAGGGCCTTGGCTGAGAGTCTGTCCATCTGGGGGAGGGGGCAAAGGCCAGGGGTTACGATGGGAGACACAGCGCAGGCATCCACACATGCACACACCTCAGTCACACTCATACTTTTCCTCCGTTGTTCAATCGGCAACAAGGCCAAGCTCAAGTCAGTCCATACGCATCAGGGCATCAGATAAAAGCTTTAACTAAAAAAACATCTTCTATGTGTGAGAACCTTTAGGTTTGTGATCTCAAGTTGAGTCTATAGGCTCTCACTGTTTACAGAACTCTCTGAGACATGCATGTGACTTGACAATGATTTGAAACAGGTTATTTGCCTGACAGGAAACAAAAGTGATATGTAAACCACACTGGGACCCAGCCACCGGCCTATTTACCTAACCACTAGACCATACGAGCCCCTTACGTGTTGTGCCGGTCTGCGGCTGCAAGTCAGGACAAGCAGAGGTCACGTAAATCCTAATGTAGGGCACACAATCTGAGAGCTTTGTAGATTTGCTTTTCTCACTGCACTTCTGAGTCTGCAAATGTTTACTTTGACAACAGAGAAACTCAGTGCTATTTAACCACTTGGCTCCAAACACAATAACACTGCAGATGCGAAGTGAGCAATCATTAGTAAAGTCAGGCTGAAATTTAAACCCCCACCCCACCCATGATAATATACTGTACATGTTGAGAAATAAATCAGAGTAAGAAACGAAGCAGAGGAGCAAAGGGGGTGGGGGGGGGGGTGGTATCACCTGATCTGTCTTATCTTAAAAAGCGGCAGGATGTGTCACCTCGACTCTTCAGAAAAAGAGATAGAAGCCTCTTGGCACATTTTTATATGAAAGATTTCTGCGAAATGATTGCTAATCTATGCAAAAAGCAATCAGTGACTCATTCATAATGCATGAGCGACGAGATACCAATTTTGCAATGCTTTCAGATTATTAGATGTTATCGTGAATTCAGTAGATGAAATATGAACACTCCTACCTGTCCCACTGTAATTACATGACTGCAGTGGTCCAGAGATACACTGGCAGAGGAAAATGGGAGAAATAAACATACAGAGAGACGGACGAGCAGATAGAACATCCATTACTATCTGACTGCAGATAGGTCGAGATGGGAATATTTGTTTCTAACAGCTTTATGTATCCATTTGTACCATAATTTATCAACCTAAAAGCTGTGGTTTTAAGTACATCTGGCTGACATTTTAATGGTCCATCAATCACACAGTGTCATGTGATAACATTTTGAGATCATCCTCCTCCCCGAGCCTCGGAGCAAAAAAAAAAAAAAGACAGAATCCAATAAATTGGCTGCAATCCCAGAGAAATGATGAGAACCTATTTCTAATTCAAAGCAAGTTCAAAGTATGAATGTTAGATAAGCTGCTTTTCAAATTAATGCAAATCAAATTTCTTTTAGGATATTTTTGTTCTAATGTGCTGAATATTTTTTTGTGCCGCAGTTTCTAAACTGCATTTTAAAGCCTGACGAAAAGAATTAACGATCCTATTTGGATTATTGGGTTCAGATTATTTGATGCAATGTATTTAATTCATCATCACTAACTGTCGTGTGTCTCTTCAAAACAAATTCCGCTCAGATTTATCCCAAAATATTGGAAGTACCCTTTTTTCATCGAAGGTTTTTCTCCTTTAGCAGAGATGAAGTGATGAACTTTAAACCTACCAGTCTAATCAGGGTGTTTCCAGTACAACCTCACATTAAACTGGTCCCACGTGACAGAGAGGGAGACAGAATGTAACACAGCCTCTCCTGTTCCGTATTCTTCCTCTTCTGAGTAAATTTTAGTCAAATTAACAAGAATAATAAAAACAGAAGCCTGACTTTTTAAACTTCAGTGTTAACGTGTCTGGGTTGCACCTGGAAGCTGTGAAACGAGCTGACAGATTTCATACTTTTACATTCTGGGCAACTTCGACGCAAGGGATTCGCTCTTAAAACGGAGCACAGCGAGGATGAAGGGTGGTATAAAAATCAATGAGGCTTTTCAAAGGCAACAAGAAAAACCAGCACCTTAGCCTGCAATTAAATAAGAGCGCTCCTGGCACTGAGGGATGACAGAGTATGTTGCAGGTGCCCTCAACTTCACAGGATCAATTACAGGATCAATACAATGACATGATACAAATCCATGGTGGGAAATGGGACGAGGGTGGGAGCCGCCCGTGTTTCAGATGTTTACAGTAACGCAGTTCAAGCAGGTCTAGTCACTGTGGGCCTGTTTCATAAACATGAAAGAGGCCCAGTTCTAGACCAAACAGTTCCTCCAGGTGGAAACCTCATTTGAAATATTTTGTCTAGGACTCAGAAAGATGTGGGGAGCCCCAGGAGGGGTGGTAAAATAAATCTGAGGTGTCACAAGATGATCAACAGAGAAGGAAAAACAAACAAAATTCTCCAACACAAAATTCTTTATTTTTGAGACCCCTCCCCCCCCTACTACTATGATTCAGTCAGTCCAAAACTGTGATCCAAACTGAAATATCTCAACTGACATTTATGATTCCCTGAGGCTGAACACTGTGGCCTTTACAATTTGTATATTTAAATTCTTACTTTGTGTTAATGCTAATAAGCATATGTTAGCATTGTGAGATGCTAAGCTAGTGTTGTATAATACCATAGACTCCTATATAAAGATGGACAACGTATCTCTACGTCCTCCCACTATCCAGAAATGATGCCAAAATATCCCAGATACAGATGCTGCCATTTTGCACATTTGTAGCCAGAGTATGTGCAGAAGTGATCATGGGGTGGAGCGGGGGGGAGCGGGGGAAGCGAGGTCCCGCCCATACACGCACTGAACCAACCACAAGTTAGTCTCAGCTCATGACATTTCACCTTGTTTATTTAGCATTAAATTGAAACAAAACTTACCGGGGAAAAATTACATTTGAACAAACACCATTGTGATAAGACCCCCCAAAAAACGACAGAAACCATACCTGAAAAATGTATTTGACATTTGTCAATGTCCCATCCACTAATATGGAGGAGAAAGGAGTAATGATCAATACTGCAGCCAGCCATCGAGGGGCGGTAAAGACGCTTTAACTTGGGGGAGCTGGCATGTCGTCCAAACACTTATGTGGCGACGCCGGCGAGCTAGTTCTGGCAGGCAACTCGAGCTGCGCTGCGCCAATCATGTGACATACATCATGTGACATACATCATGTGACAGACCTCACTCTCCACAATCATCTATATTACACACCCACCTTATCAGGTGGTCTATTTAACCAGAGAGGAATTTCCCATCATCCCCTTTGCTCACACTGCTGCAGCAGTATGGCTACCAGTTACTTCAGCCCCTCCACCACCCCAGCATCCACCTGTAGGCTCCAACGGGGGGTTACAAGTATTTGCTCATCACTCCCATCATTCCTGTGTAATCATATGGGGGAGTGATTAAGTTGGAGCCTAGACGCCAAACACAAAACCTGTTGTAATGCTGCAATAAATGTTTGAACGTGAGATGTCTGACTGAACTCTGTGTTAGCAAAGCCTCACAAAACCACCAGCATTAGTATTCTTTGTTAACCATTAGATAATTTAATCTTGTCAGCTCACAAAAAAATTATTATTCCAATAAAACAAAGAAAAAGGATACATTTATTTTTAACTGTCAGACGTGGGCAACCAGTCTGACAGTTAACGAGACCCTGTTTTGTTTTGAGGATTCACAAGCTATTGATCTAGCTCATTTAATCAATGCAGTAAATGCTGAAATTCTAAGTATATATACCAAGACAACTTTTACTGTAAAGCATATGGACACAAATCACAACTAAAGGATGCTCGTAAATGCTAAAGGAGCAAACAGAACAATACGACATTTCTCCCAAAAACTAAATCCTCAGAGTTCTTTGACAGCACCTTTGTACCCGGCCGGACGAATCGGACCCCTGCTGCTAACACCAGCCCCACTTATCGAAAGGGCAAACACCCCCAGGAGGATCATCCAGCCCATCATGACAGAGAGGAGCTCATGATGTTGATGCTGCCTCTGTCAGTGTGTCTATACGAATGCTGAGAGAGAACGGTCGCACAGCTCCTCCCCGCTGAGGGCAATTCCACATCCCCCTCCGACACAGATATCACGACATAAAACACAATCAACCCACAGGTAATTTTCCATAATAACGACCAACGACATACTGTGATCCAGAGATCCCATCTATGTAAATGAAAAGGCTCGCTGCAGGAAGTCGTACGTGCACTGAACCTCTGTAAGTAAAACCAGTGGCCATGAGCAACATGATATCTCGTCAGTCAGGTCTAATTCTGTATTCAAACTTAATGGATCCTGACAAGCATTTCAAAAGTTGAGTGACGGACCACAGGGAATGTGCCACAGCGGGCATGACCACTCAGCAAATTCACGTTTAACATTTCCTTCCTCCTGCTTGGATAAAATGAATTATACATCCCTGATTCTCTCACATTGATCCATCCGGACAAAACTCCCTAAATGTTAAATGTTAAAGGATTTGTCTGCCTCTGGACTCCCGGGACGGCGCACTGTTTCCACTGTATCTCTCTAATTCTGACATTCTCCCTCTATCCTTGACCCCCTTTCCTCACTCCCTCTGTTATCTGAAATAATCTCAGGGCCTCCTTAGATTCTATTCATCAGAGCAGAAAGAAGCAGGCGCTGACACTGAAGGGGAAAAAAATACCATCTGTGCCTTGCAGGGGTAAAAGGAGTGAGAGAGAATAAGATAGAAGAGAAAGAGAGGGGCTTCAGATAAAACAGGCTCTGTTGTCTCCCTCTTGTCCCCCCTCGTCAATGCCATTTCAATTGAAAAGCGTAGTGGTAATTAAATTCCAGCAGGGGTTAGGGGCAACTGTGCGGTGCGCTGACGGGGGGCTGCCCTGACATAAAGATGACACAATTCAAGGGGACAGAGGGGGCGCCAGGCGGACAAGGAGGGAGGGTGACGAATGTCATTTATTCCCGTACACTGCCAGATTTGTACTACTCAATCTTCATGACATTTAAAAAATATAAAATGAAATGGATATTCAGACTCGGCTGAATGCCACGATGACCTTTTCCCCAAATCAGGGATATTCTAAACAGATCTTTCTTCTGTATCTGCGGCATTTGCAGAATATTTTGTAATGCTTAGGAGGATGAGTGATTAGGTGCAGGAGAATTAAGGAAAGCTGGTGTTTGGGTTTGTGTGTGTGTGTGTCAGCACAAATGTGTGACTCACAGAAGGATGCTGGTTGTTGTTGATTCACATTATGGTGGTGCTAATCCAGAGGCCCCAGAGAGGCCACACACTCCTGCTGTCCCCCTCTCCTCATCCTCTATTAGCACAACACAGCCACTTACTCTTCAACTGTAGAATTGAACAGCGCATAAAACCACGGAACGTTTCTTCGGCTAATATTTCAACATTTATGTTAAATGTAGAGTATAAATTAAGAGCAATGGATGTATATACAGCAGTGTGTAAAAGTCATGTTTGAAGGGGTCTTATTAATGATAATTCATTACATGTATTATGCCGCCCTCAGTATGAATAATACTCTGAATGTATTGGGGGCTTTACCATTTCCTTTGTAGAACTGTGAAGATTTAAGAACTAAACAATCGTCACTGGTTTTTTTGTTGAGCCCCCCCCAAAAAAAACATTGCCAAACTTTTTCTCCAGTTTTATTTTTTGTAAAATAAATCCTAAATAATTATAAATGAGAACTTTCATTTATTATAGCTGTTACCCAACAACACTGTGTAATAATGTCAGAAGTAATTCATGGCTGACGGTCATCTAATCCATTAAAATAAGTTGGCCCTGCTGCATTAACATTTGGAGGAAAATAAAAATTAATCCTGCCAGAGCTTCACTTACATATTAATTAAATTCATCACAGCCTCTTACCAGGAATCATTTCATAAAAAGCATTTGTGCAACTATAACGCCATCTAGTGGCCAAAGAGCTAAGTACACAAACGTGTACCCCTGAGCTCGTTGACAATTGAACGCTCCATAAAGATGCTTCATCGAAAAAAACACCACACACACAGTTCATTTGCAGTTAGATTGTAAACTTAAGACAACATTATAAAATCTATATTGTAATTAATAAATATGATTAACAGCTTTTTCCAGCTCTGCTCAGTGTGAAATGTCTCTCGAATGATTAGTTCAGCTCCAGGTCCTGAGGTAACGACAACAAACACACATGTGTCCTCCCGTTCATCCACGACCAGCTGGGTGTCAGTACTGGTTCAACACCTCCAGAACTTCGTCCTTAACGGACAAAGGAGAGTGCTGCTGGACACCCGGCCCGCCAATACTGGTTTCCCAGCAGTCAAAGCCGCAGTCTCTTAAGTCCTGCACTGTGCCCTGGACCACAGCCGAGTCCGTCTCTACAAAATAAACAGGCATTAGGAAGATGGGCTGCAGTTACACATCAAAACATCTATTACAGAGGGAAAGGTGCTGCAGAATGTTTAAGACTGAAATCAATTATGTTACAGAGGTGCTTTCAAGGACAGGGCACAAGGGTGTGAGGAGCCAACCTGTAACCTCTCCATCAATGAAAACTAATCTCTTTGATCATAAAGTCCATTAATGTTAAATAATGAGGATTCTGCAGCACTTCAGCTCAACAGGGAGGATACAGCTGCACAGCAACACTCATAATAACCACACATGCAATTGAAATTTTCAAAATTCAGATTCAGAGTTTAACAAAATAATAAAATTAAATAACTTAGTGTTTGCTTCTTTAACTCAAAGAGTCTTATTATAGAGACTAAAAACATCACAAAAGACAGAGATTACTCATTTGAGAAAAGCAGCAATTCACATGCAGGGGAAAACACCTGCTAAGAAAACAAATAGAGAGCTTTTGGAAATCTATTTGGAGGATTTCAAACGTGTTAAAATTCAGCCTCCTACAGGCTGCAGGCATAAACAAAGATTCATCTCGCAACTTCTTGATTTGTTTGTTTTGTCAAAGGGGGGGGGGAATGATACAAAGTTTCCTCATAACTGCACAGTAGTACCCACACAGCCAAAGCCCCTTCTCATCATTTGCTGCCACTCAAGTAGTATTTGATGAAAACAGAACATTTGTTGCCAACAGGAATCTGAATCAAACTTCCCTCAGAAGATTTAATTCACTTGAGGCAAAATGCAATTGTAGCATGGCCTTGACTAAGTGATTGATTTTAATTGTGTGCATAATTTAAACTGATAATTGACGAAGAAAACAGACAGACACCAACCCTTGACTTTATTTTTATACATTTTAAAATGCCGTGTCATGACACACACAGCACAACCGTTGTGCCACAGTACCTGGTCTCAGCAGTGTGATGCCACAGCCTCCTCCCCCCGCACCGGTCAACTTGCTGTGGAGCCCTCTGGTCAGCGTGACCCGGCACAGCGTGTCCAGGTCAGGATGTCCCACCCCCATCGCATTCAGATGGTGCTGGTTGATGTCGATTAGGTCCTAGAAATGATATAAATTACCTTTTGTAATCATCTCCACCAAGGAGGTTGTGTTTTCACCCCCCTCTGTTTGTGAGTCAGCAGGAACACACAAAAACAACTGAACAGATATTCACCGAACTTGGTGAAAGGATGTTGTGTGGGTGAGGGCAGAGCACATTAAACTTTGGTGTGGATTCGGTTCATGAGGCGGATCCAGGATTTATTTTTTCACTTTCTTGAACATTGCAAGATGGGGCATTTTCCAACACTTTCACTGTTTTCCAAGGGAAAAATTTATGGATCTTGAAGACAAAAAACAGGCTCATAAAGGGAACGGATTTCTATGAGTGTGTGAAATTTGGTGTAGCTTGGTTGAATTTAAGGGGACTGTTGGGCCTTGGTGGAGGTGTGTGCTCCACTGAGTGGCATAGTTCTTATTATTATGTTGGGATATAAGAACGGGACATGGAACCATTCAATTTTGGCAGATCCAAAATTTGTTACGTCTTTAATCTGTTATTTGAATCCAACTAAAAATCCAGATAAAGTGAATTTAATATTTGTTTCATAAGGGGACTGTTGGGCCACAGGAGGACATTGTTGTACAGATATGAATATGCGCTCTATAAACAACAATTACATTTCACCATCTCCATATATTTCAAATGTAATGTGCTTTACATAATGTATTGAATACATAATATTTGTACCTCTAGAATATTGTAGTGCTCGCCTGTGATTGGCTCAGACGTCATGTCTGCGAGGACTTTCTCACAAGTGGAGGAAATGGCATCAACTGAGTCGAGCACAGGGTTCATGACAGAGGGGAACTACAGGAGGGAAACAAAAAGAGGTGAAATCAGCATCTTCAACACCACAGCAGGTTTCCTTGAAGCCATTACTGCAGGTCACAAGCAAAACAACTTTATGTTCCTTTATAAAATCCGAACAGCTTTGTGATGGACACACTCTGTACAAACACAGATTGTTAAAAGTTTTTATTCTCAGTTGCGCTGTTGCCTGATCACAACACTGCCACAACACCGTCCAGGCCCTTCACTGACTGAGGCAGAGAACTGCACACCTGCTGGTGTCACCAAGGCAACAGCACACGGGGGTGCTGGCTAAGAGTTTAATTTCAATATTTTATGAAGGCACTCAACACCAGACTCTGGAGTATCTGCCATGCAAAAGCACCGCCTATTATATTAATTACAGCGCCGACATGTAACACACGGGGGAGGGAGAAACCATTTAGTACCTTGTTAATTTTGTCCTTCACCCCGGCAACAAGTACCTTGGTGCTACGTGGTACTTTTGTGTTAGTGAGGAGGATTCTTAATAACGGCACCCTGGAAATAAAGCAGACGGATCACAGAGTTCACACATTATGCACATGCACTTATTTTACCAAGACTATATTTGTTTTCTGTGAGCGAAGAAAAAAAATATTATAATTTTATTAATTCATTCAGTAATGTTAATAAATGTCAGTACCTGCTCAGCGGCATTATCTTTCCAGCCAAGAATCTCAGCATGCCTCCTACGTAAAAGGGAACTCAAAATCATTAAACAGATAACGATCAGGCGATAATGAAAGGTGGAGGTACGATACTCCGATGATTCCATTAAAGAGAGCCCAGTGTCCACGGAGACATAGGGAGGTGGAACACCACATTTACTGCCAGAAGATTTCAGGCCTCACCCCATGTTCCTACAGCGTTGTCCACTCCTGAAGGATTACCATGGATGATGGTTTCCCCTTGGAAAGCCCAGCTGTTGATCAGCTCCAGATCCTCCTGGCGCCACCTGTAAACGTTTTTAAATGAATAGAAGAACGTTAAAGCCCAACAGACTCTCTGACCCAAACTCTAATACCAGTTTATCTCCACACCAGACACTGGTGTAAGGGCAGGACATACCGATGAATGTTCAGTTAATGGTTATACAAATGTTTGTGATGAAGCAATTTCATTCTACACAAGATCAGAGGATTTTCAGCATGACAATATCCAACTGGCAATACATCTGAATCTTAATGTGTATATTTGATTTTCAAAGAGAAAGACTAAGATTATGTTTTTGTCATTAAATATTCAATTGCAATTTGACCTAAGATAAACCTAGATGGCAACGATAACAAGAAATGATCTGAAATGTTACAAATTGCGTGGTACAAATGCCATCAACATATATAATCTAATTTGAAAAGATAATTACAGTACAGATCACAAAATAAAAGAATCTTTGTATCAAATCTGATATTTGATTTACTGGGTTTTCTTTTTATCTTCATTTTTCTTCGTTCTTTTTAGATTTTGTGTGGGTTTGTTACATAAATATGTTTGTTTTTTTTAAACAAAAAAACAACCTGGTTAGATAAAGAACAAATATACATCATACTTGACACATTCATCAAAAACATGACAGGTAATGTAAGCAACAAAGTATTTATTGACCCACAACCCTGTATAGATTTGTATTCTTGAGATTTATAATCTGATTTAAAGTCTTAAACACCTGATAAACTTAAAGCCAAAGAAGTTCTGTGCCGACTGTGATTTGATTCACTTGTTTTTCACAGCATGTCCATTAGGCCTCATTATTCTGTGTACATACAACTGTCCCTGCTGACTGTAAACGTGGCTTCAAAGCTGGATGTGGGGTTTTTTGCATTATCTTTTACCTGGCAGTGTGATCCCACTCTTTGAGCGGACTGGGAATGGCTCCACTTGCACAGAGCAGAGCTGCAGCTAAACACACTGTGAAGGCAGCACTCGACCCCAGTCCAGCTCCAGTCGGCAGCTCCGACCACACAGACACCGTCAGGCTGGGCAGCTCGCTGCGAGAGATAAACATGATAGAATTGAGCTTCTATGAAATACTGCATATATGACTACAGATGATTTTTCCAGTGACAGAATAAAAGCATTTACTGCACAGGCCATAGAAACTTGTGAACCCCCCCTCGAAAAAAATTTCGCAATTGAGAATTTCTCTTAAGAATTTAAACTAGTTATTACTCAATTACAATCACTTCTGGTGCCTTTTTCCAAACAAAATCTTGAGTTAAATAAATAACTAACTTATTATATCACCTTGACACTATTCACATTAAGTGCTACAGTAACCCTATAGACAACCCTTACATAACTGTACAGTACAGCAATCCATACACTACTATATATGCAAGAGAAGCTTGCTTGAGACTGCTGTCGATGTCTGTCAGGCAAGCTGCTTTTGGGCAGACAGGAGAATACTCTAAACTAATTGTCTGGCTCTTCTCTCAAGGGAAAAACACATCCAGACTTGTTAAAGGCTGCAGTGTGGCCCAGTGCCAGACTCTCATTAGTGGCCATACTGTCAGAACCCATCACCTCTCTCAGACACGCCAGCACCGTGTCAGTTCTGATTAAACCTCCCAACAACCTGCAGCTCTAATGTTCCTGAGCATCTTCCTTGTTTGCAGCTGCCGCAGCCGCTAGAGCTAACATCCGGCCTTCCTGTCTGTCTCTCTTTACTAACTTCATTTCACAGTAGAGGGATTTTCTTACAGCTTCTTTCTTAAATAGGTCCTCACCAAGAAGGAGAACATTATTGCAGATACAGCATTTTCAATTGACATGTAAAGAGTTAAGAGATGGAAACTACACTGGAACAGTGCATGAGAGCAGTGAGGCAGAAACAGCACTGTAATAAAACTTAAAGACATGTGACCTTTGTTGTGTTGTGCTAATGTTGTTTACATTGTTTATAATGTTGCTCACAGCACTTAGTTGACACAAAAGCAAGAAGATATATTATTGTTTTACTTTAAAGTGCAGAGCACAAAATGTAATAAAACCCACTATGATCCACTGCAGTTCACTTCACAGTGCACCGTCTCTACACAAAGAATAACCTGCTGCAGTCTTAACAGCTTTGAACCTGCTGCAGAGTGGTACAGCTGCAGCTTTGGTCTTTTTCACAGCTGTATTTTCTACATTTTTATGATTCGTTTTAAATTAAACACTTGACAAATGATCAATAAAAAACATTATCCTCCAGAGGGCATGAATTAATAACAGAAACTTTATTCAGCTTCTGTGCATGTGTGACAACAAATGTAAGCTTTTCTACATTTCAGTTATTATTTTGTGCATATTCAATATTTAGCAAGAAACATATCCATGTGACAAACATGTAATACTTGACACCTCAAATTCTCTGACACACACATTATGATTATCCATTAAAAAAAGCATTGCTATTGCTTTCCATTGCCTGTAGGTGTATAACATTAATATGTCTATATCTGCTCTTTTGAAACTGCTGACACTGCATCTGCATTGAGATATTTGCTGGGTTTTGTCTCTGGTTCTCCTTTTGTACAAAAAGTCTGTAATGTGTAATTGTGATTTTTGGAGCCATTGTACTAACAAGCTGTAGAAACTAAACCAAACAAATGCTTAGAAGAACTGTACTACTGTCTCACCCTGATCCAAACACTGAGAGGTAGATGTAGAGGAAGGCTATGGTGGCCATGTTGCAAGTATCCAGTTTTCCATTAGTAACACCGACAAATTCCCGTAGTCGCCTCACAAGCTCAGGATTCAGACATTTCAGCTCCTCCCTCTTAGCTGTTATTAATGACAAGACACAGCAAACATCAGAGTTGTACAATATCACAACACTACACACTTTGATATGTAGATTTATTGAATACATGTTAATGTTGCAGGTGCAGCCTGTTGAGTTGTGATCACTCTATTAATTAAAAAAAGCAATTATTAATTTCACAATTAACCCTATAACACAATTAACTCACTAAACGATTACTCTAAAGTTAGTGAAAGCTGTATCAGTCGTAAGTATTACACAAGACACTCAATTTATTGTCTAGAGACGGGTGGACAAGACGGAAGAGAAGAGAGAGAGAGAGAGACCCTTTGGGTCCATTCATGATCAAGTGATCACGTCTGCAGTAAAGGTTAGGAAAGTCTAGTTTAATTAGCTGAGGATAGATAATAAATAGTTGATAAATCAACCTGGGCGCTCTCACAGCTCCTTATACTGCACTGAGCAACAAGGTGATAAAACAGTTTTGTAGTTAAATGATCTGATGAGCAAATAAAACTGAAGCACTGTCTCAACATGGAAGTTTATCTGCATGTATGTAACTAAGGGAAATGTGATTATAACAAATTACAGAGTGTGTAGGTGCAGCATCATTTCTTACCACAGGAATAAGGTTTAAGCTGCTGCAGCTCAGAGACGTCCCAGCAGAGGAATGTGTCAATATTTGGGAGATTGATGCAAACTTTGCCAGAAGCGGTGGCCTTCAGCCGCAAAAATGTTCTCAGGTTCAAACTAACAGCGAGAGCCACCTGTGGAGGAGCAAAAGCACACAGGTCAGGGGGTGCAAAGTTCGGCCTTCTTAAAAATACACTCTTTTAAAATCGACCTGTTTTCTCTAAGGTATAGCAGGATTTGGGGGTTAGGGCAATATGATGTTTTGCAAACAGTCCCACAAATATATATGCAAAATATAAGGCACATCAGTTTGGGGGGTGATCAGGAACATTGCCCTGCAAGCCCTCACTTCTACAAATAGAGAAGTGGGATTGTTTCTGTTGACATATAGACTGACAAACTTAAAGTCATCACTCATAAACTCATAAACTCCCAACCATCACAGTTAGAGCCACTCTCATCCTCGCGTGTTACCTTCCCGTGCACGACTGCGTGCTCTCCGTGCAGGATCGCCTTCCCGGGAGCGGACACGAAGCAGTCACTGACCTGCATCTCTGTGGCAAGAAACCTGAAGGAGAAACAAGGAATCCCAAAACGTGCCCGGAGCTCAATGTGTCACTGGCAGTGGTGTTATTATTAGCTAGCTTAGCCACCCTTAGCTACTGCTAATCCTCTGAAGCAGCAACCGGCAGTCGACAGCTCGGCCCCTCAGCTCCGAGCTTTACCTCAATGAATGTAAAGAGTTTAGAGACGCATTTAACAATCTGACAACACGGAGAGGCTGAGGGAAGAGGGAGAGACGTGACAATACCATGATGAAAACCCATCTGACACACCAGAGGAAAGAGACAGAGGTTTGGTCTGTAGCATCCAATCAGCAGCGGCTACTCCTCAAACCTATATACTTCTAGCCAATCAGCGTCCAGTACTCTCCCACCACCCGGTGAGTTGACCAACCGTGCGATGAAAAGGAAACGCCCACAAGCTACGGGCTTCACGGAGGGACAAAAGCCATCACCCATGATCGTTCACCCTTAGCTGTTAGCAGTTAGTTCGAACTATGGCTTCGTTTATCATCAAACCTGCTCACCTCCGCTGTGTTGTCCGGACAGGAAGACTCCTGGCCGAGCACCGGACCAGCAGAACACCGTGTTCACACAGGAGGTAGTTTTACATCCCGGCTCTTTGTCCAAATGCTTGTGCGAAGTGTTGAAGCCTCTGATGTAACTGTCTGTGATGTAGCTAAGTGCTGGCTAGCTGCTACACAAGGACACACATGTATGTAAACATCAGATCCTCGTGTAGAAGTCTCAGTGGCTGAGGACACTATCTAAATGTACTTGTCATCATTAAGAAAAATAAAACAGTAATTTATAATTTGTATATTTTCAACTGCTATATAATTGTAGCAGATGATATAACCTACACAGTTTGTATATACTATTATACAGATTGTTTACAGTAGATCATTAAGATTTGCACCATTCTAGCACAAAGAGCATGATTCTTTATATCGAGCCGGGGTACTGGGTGTAACTGGAGGTGAGAAGACCCAATGAAACATAGATATATACACTGTCATGATCCTGTGCAGCTGTTAAATCGTTTGATATACATCAAATACATGTGGAATATTATTTTATCTCTGTCCCTCTATTTAATCATCATACCGGCCTTTTCCCAAACAGTTATTCCACTGAAGGAGACACGAAGATACCCAAAATATACACCAAAACTGGAGACAAAGGTTTGCTTTCAAATGTATTACGACAAAATAAAATACAGAGTATTGTGCCGTTATAGTAAATAGTTCTTTAAAGAGTTGACCTCTTCTTGCTGTAAAGGTTTCTCAAGCACATTTACTGGAGAGAGGAGGCCAAAGGAAGATGATATTTTTCAAGCCTTAGGAAATACAGATGAGCTGTCATCAGCTATAGGGTAAATTTTCACCTTTTCAAATGTCACATGTGATTTTAGAACCTGTTGTTTGCATCACTTGAGTTTACTGTACTGAATTGTGCATTACAGCCTGGCCAGAGAATTTTGCCTTGACAAAGGCCACACGTTCACATATCAACTGGACAAGGTTTGATTTTCATGTTGTATTTATTTTATTTCTTCAGTGCTGAAATTTTACATTTTGAGAAATAATAGTAGAATGTTTTCCCCTCTAATTGCAGATACAGTGCATTTTACAAGACGTGGGCTCAAATATCGCCACCCCACGATCATCTGCAAGAGAAAGTCACACAAGTATGCACATGTGGGCCAATCTAATCCAGGAAAAACTATAATTTCATTGTGTCTTCTGTCCTCATAATTTGCAATTTTTTTCTTTCCTATTGTGTTTTCGATAGAGAAAACACAATTTACTGCTCAGCCAATTACAGACCTGGAAACCTGGATTGATGACTTTACAAAAGAACTCCCTCCACTGACCAACTTCATTTTACCTGTAAGCTCACTTGTGCATCTGTTTTACATGTAATTATTTTGAATCCAGATTTTCCTGTTGTGCCAACACTCATGCTTTCCATTTCACAGTCTGGAGGCAAGAGCAGCGCAGCTTTGCACATGGCTCGGACGGTCTGTCGGCGAGCAGAGCGAAGGTCAGTTTCAGGTGTAATGTCATCTTGAATGACTTGAATTATTCTTTTTTTTAATTTTCTGCCTCTGACAGCTCTGTGTTCTTGTTGTAGCGTCTCTCCAATTGTGCGCTCAGGCGAGGCAGATCCAGATGTAGCCAAGTTTTTGAACAGGTCAGTCAACTTGTGCTTTAAAATCAATATGACAACATGGTTCCTCCACCACACAATTAATAAAATGTCCCAACATTTTCTCTCAGATTGAGCGACTACCTGTTCACCGTGGCCAGATATGCAGCCATGAAAGAAGGCAGTGAGGAGACAATCTACAAAAGACCCGAATGACCAGTGTCACATGAGGATGAAGGGAAAGATGTTTTTTTTGGATGGTTGATGCAGACACTTTGTATTTACTTTTGTAAATATGTTAATAAATATGCTCAAGGTATCAAATAGTTTGTCTTATTTGAATGCAAATTATTTTAACTGGACATAAGAACTTAGGTCATAATAAAATTCAACAGTGGGAAAATATTAAACCATTCAGCCAATACAAAATTACCGGTTTTCTTGGTATTTAATTTCACAAAGTTAACATTTACTCAGATATGTGCTTTTAGTTGATGTACAGTTATTGCAGTTCTCCAGAGAATAATTAAATAATTTAGACACCTTTTCTTGTCGGTTGCAATTGTCATTCCACACCGAGATCAAACTACAATGCAGATTCTTCTCATTCTTTTTCATACAGTAACCTAGAGGGCACTTGCTTGTCTTTCAACATGGTTACGTGTCACCGCCCTCCCACACACAGTCACAGGATCTGGCACCAGCCCTGGCTCTTCTGGGACAAGGTGCTGGCCCATGTCATTAGAGACAGATTGCGGTCCTCATAGGGTGGATAACGCAGATAGGTGACACACTCAAACCGGGTGCTTCGGAGCAGGCATGATTTCCTGTGGGAGAAGGTATCAAAGCTGTAGCGGCCATGGCAGGATCCCATTCCACTGGCACCTGTCAACATTTTTTTTTTTTATTAGAGTGGATAGATTGCAGGGCAACATTATCCAGCAATTCAATATGTGATGCAACAGACTCACCTACTCCACCAAAAGGCAGAGCCACCATCAGACTCTGCAGGACACTGTCATTGGAGCAAAAGCTTCCACTGGAAGTCTCACTCATTAGCCTCGAAATAACCTGCATCGCCAGGAAGGTCAGCACAAGGTCAGAATGCATGCTGGCCATTCAATGCAGTGCTTTAGTTTTAATTGTTGCCATGTACCTCAGTGTTGTCGGAATATGCATACACACAGAGGGGTTTATCTTGCTTATTAATGAAGGTTATTGCCTCATCCACATCGTTTACAGCCAGAACAGGGAGAACTGGACCAAAAACATCCTGTTGCATGATGGAGTCGGATTCCGCCACCTCTGTCAAAATTGTCGGGGCTTCAGGCGGAACAAAGAAATTGCGATTGTACAACAGGCTCAGATACATTGCACGTATTTATTTTGAGGAATTAAATTTAAGAGGATTCCTACCAATATATTTCTCTGCTTCTATCACCTGCCCACCCACAGCCACCTTGCCCGACCTCCACAGCACGTCTCTTGTACGGTTAAAGATCTCCAGATTGACCATGCGGCCAAAGCTGCGGGACTCTTGGGGATCACTACCGTAGAATTGCATCAGGCAGCACTTCAGGGCCTGCACCAGCCGCGCTTGGACATCTGCGTGGCACAGGATGTAGTCCGGAGCCACAAGGCTCTGTCCAGCATTGTGAAAACGTGCCCAAGCAACACGCTGTGCCGTGGTGGCGATGTCACAGTGTTGGTCCACATAACACGGATTCTTGCCTCCCAAAATCAGGGTGACAGGGGTGAGAGTGCGAGCTGCAGCCTGAGCTATTCTGCTCCCCTCCTCTTTGTTTCCTATAGGGATTAAAAACCATCATTTACACTTTGAGAATAATTCATAAAATGTGCATGAAATTTTAATTTGTAGGTCATTTCCTGTTTACCTGTAAAGAAGACATGATCAAATTTAAGTTCCACAACTTCAGGCAAGTCGTTTGTGCCTGCAAGAATCACATGGAAGCATTCCTTGAGGAAACAAGAATTTTAGATCAGATCATTACTCTTTAACTGGAGTATTGTAGCACATCTGCTAAATGATAATGTGTGAGTCAGCAGTTCAGTCAGTTTTGGATAGAGGGAAATCATAAATAATGATAAAATACATTTTATTTAAATATTACTTGTCAAGCTTGAGCATAACGGACCTTGTTGAAAACCCCTGTTGAAGCACACACACATTTGGAACATGACAGCATATACATCAAACAGCACTGAGCCCATAAATAAATGAATAGGTGTACAAATAGAAAAAAAACTACACATCCAACCTCTATAAATCTCATCAGAAAAATCTGTAAACAAATCCCCCCTTTGTAAATCACACAGTCCAATCTTGAGATATATTAAAATTAGTCAGTAAGCCACGTTGTTGTGGGCCACAGTGAGAGAGAAGGGTTTTATTCTGACTGCGTCCACCAAAGTTGGTAGTTCTTGGTATATCTGACCTCATTATCTGTAATGGGTGGATAACAATACAAAACATCATAATCCATCATTTTATCTACCAAGTACTGACTCAAGACTCAGCATTAGATTAGAAAACGCAAACGGTATTCTTTGAGATATAAAAACTTTACTGTAACTTTAGCTGCCCATCCTCACAGCTCAATTGAATTTACTCACATTGTCTAAGTAAAAAGGGAAGAGGCGATGGAGGAGCTCTGATGTGTGAGTGGTGCACTCAGACGGACTGATGACTGCACAGTTTCCTGCACAAATGGATGGAGATGATCAGTCGCTGTCAGACCTTCTGCTTGTGTGAAGAAAAAAACGGACTTTAAGAACTGCACCTGCTGCGATGGCCCCGACCAGCGGCACCAGACACATCTGGACAGGACTGCACCAGGTCCCAACGATGACCACCACCCCCAGCGGCTCACTGACCACCAGACACTCGTCCAGCGTGGTGAACTAAACCAATCACACAAACTCGACATGAGGTGGAAACAGAACCTGGCAGAGTTCCAATGCACAGAGAGGAAAAGACAGCAGCCCACTTTATTCTTACAAAAAGGTCAAAGCAACTTAGTTTTTAATCTGCTTTGTTGAGCTCAGCACAGTACAGTTCTTTGTTGAGGGGAGACGGAATGTTCTCTCGAAAAAAGGTTGTGCAAGCCGTGAATAATCCCAATAATATAATGAAAATGGTTTTGGAAAGAAAATGTGTTTTTTACTAAACAGAAAAGTCTCACCAGGTTTCTCTCCACGTGCTGCGGCTGCATCCACTTCTTCAGGTTGTTGATGGCGTGAAGTGCCTCATTCTTGACGAGCATCAGTTCTGACACAACCGTCTCAAACCGTGGCTGGTTAAAAACGCCAATGTATTACTTTTTGGAGCATTATATCGACACTTAACAGGGGACTGCTTCCTCCTCCTCTCACCTTATGAAGGTCCCTTCCAAGAGCATCCACAAAGTCACACTCATGCTCCTCCAGCATCTGCACCACAGCCTCCAGCTGGGCCAGTCTGAAGCTCTCGTTGAGGCTGCGTCCGGCTTGAAAAGCGACTCTGGCGCGTCTCAGCAGAGCCACACACTCCAGAGGGTACGTCTTTAAACACGGCTCCCCGAGCCTGGTCCTGGAACAGCAGCCGAATAATAAGTTTTAATACTACAGAGCAATTAAACACTTTGGATAATCCATGTCATCACAGTACCTTCTGCATGTTAACCGTCCATTCCTCTGACAAGCATTGCACGCCCTCGCTTTCCCACTCATGCTTATTCCTGTCAATATTTCTCCACTGCTGGTCTTTGTGAATGTGTTTACTTTGCATTTAAGCCTCCCACTGGCAGGGGGGATAGTGGAAATCCTGACTTGAGCCAATCAGCTGATGCACATTACTTTGTATGAACCCAAGAAAGTTGGAGTCTGATCTTAGCCCAACCCCATAGATTTCTTGCAGAGGATAATGGAGTTGTGTACGATGCATTGTGCAGAGGACATTATTAGGACTTTGACATATATTGTGTGTATGGGCTCATGTATACGGCAATCAAGTTTTCTTTTGGATCTTAATTCGACCTCAATAATCTCATTATATGAGACGGATTCATATTATTGGAGGGAGACGGATATATGACAATTTTAAAATCTTTAAATCTTTTAAAGAGGCAGATGCTCAGTGTAAAAAGTTTGAGAATATTGTCTAAACTCATATTTATCTTATATTGAGCTCAGTTTAAAACGCACATTCACACACACACAAACAAACTTGCTTGCTTGTTTTCTAAATTGACATGATCCCATAAAAAATCCCTGGTCCTACCTGCGCAGAACCTTAAACCACCTGGCAGGAGAAGGGCTGGGCGGGCTGCTCATGGTGCTTTATTCCGCAGCTTCAGGTTGACACAGCTCAGACTGTTGTTGTGGAAATCCTCACGACGCCGCTCACCTTGAGGACTCTCGCACGGTGCAGGGACCGAGCACAATGGAGAATACGACTCAGGAGTAAAATTCCTGATTGGGAAAGGTGCACACTAAAGTCAGTTCTATAGCTTTGAACAAAGCCAAAGCAAGTTATTTATTTTTTGATTTATTTCTTGTTAGAGCACATGGTCTACTTCAAAAAGGTTAGAAAATGTTTTTTCAACAAATTGTCATATTTATTGTTAGTATTGTTGGTGAGTGACAGAACAGGGGCTCTTCAGGGGCCAATCAGATTTCAGCTGGGACCAGTACCCCCCTGTCCCCACCCCTGGATTCGCCCCTGACCCTCCCACACTCAATTTTTAGGTTGAATAAAGGGAATTTTCAGAGAAAGAAAGAAACACCAATTATGTGTAAATGATTTAAAGAAATGATTTATATAATACTGTTGTACATGATTTAACATTACAGGGGGAAAAAAGTATTTTACACATGGACAAATACATGGAAATCTCTTTTACAGCAACACACTCCATACAGTGCAGCCAGATTCAAAGACACTGAAAAAGAGATAACTTTCACAGGCAGGGTGTGGACATTTCAGGATCATTTATTTTTTTTGTACTAAAAATGTTGGATGACCAAAAATCTGCTTCAGCAGTCCACACTGGTACAATTTAAGCATAGCCTACTCTTGACATCATTTAAAACAGATGAGCGATCTCATCAGACGAGACACACGAGCTTGTGAGGTATCTTTCATCTTTTCTACAAAACACCACACTCAGTGTTGTTGTGAATCCATTCATAGTGTTTCCACTTTTTTTTGCTTGAACAGATTAAAATGAGGAAAGCTGACGTAAGATCCTCCCGACTCAGTCAGATTGAAAAATAGCTTAATCGCATAAGTAGACTGAATTTTCTTTTAAATAGAACCAGTTTTTATATATGAAATGGTTGTAATTATCTTTTTTATAATATTGTTTTGTTAGTGGCCTTAATCTTACTTGTTAGAAACATGGCAACAATGACAGAGTATGTTTTATAGCTTGTTACTTATTGACAAAAATGATTTATGCTCATTAATGACAGAAAACGTTATTTGCATAATAAAGAACTTTTGATATTTTCTTAATTATTTTTTTAAGTTGCCATTGTCTTTCTGGTTAAACGACCAAAAGGTCTCTTCCTTGACTTTATGTTGGAACTGAACCCTGTGTAAAGTGATTTTTAGGCTTATTAGGTAACATTCACCCTCATGTCCCTTTTTCTCAAAGCTACAAATAACAGACATGTGTGCAAGATTCCCACCTAAAGGGAGCATCACATCGAGCAGTCACATTTGGTTGATGAACAGTCCATGACATCATGTTGAGAGGTTGTTTTTTTTTTACACCTCAAATTCTTTTCAGCATGGCTTACAAAGTCCACAGAGATAGGAAAGCATTGTGTTGAACCCTCCTCGGTTGATGTTGTCGTGGTTGCAGTGGTAGTACAGTGGTTGGGTTTCTGCGTGTGTTAGTAGGAGCAGAGAAGAAGTCCAGGTACATAGCCCCTGATTCTATGGCTTGTTTCCAATATACGTGGTTACTGGTTACAGCTGAAATACAGTCAGAATTGACAGCGAGAGACGGGGGTGGGGGGGTGGGGGCAAAACATGAGGCACTCAGCATTATTGAAAGGTGTAGTGATAAATCTTCTTCTTTACATTACGTACAAAGACTAGCATCTTCGATTGACGTTACTCTTCTTATTTTTGGAGCGTAGGTCAAGAACACAAGTGACATAAACATTTATCGGCTGCGTTCTGCTCAACTGAGCAGAGACAAAAAGACAAAATATTTCCAGTTCCAGAAGATCTTATCTAAATCAAGCATCAGATGACCAGATCTTCTTCTTTCGTGACAAGAGATCCTTTTACTGCTTCACCACAACTGAGGCAGATGTTTGGTTTTCAAAAGTACGAAGGACGAACAAACCAGCGGGTCAACAGTTCTCTCAGGTGCCTGCAGCGTCTTTTGGTGGGGGACGAAATGGAATGATGGGATTTTCTTGGAAAAGGGTCATAATGTAATCGACACACGGTTGCTGTGAGCCCCTCCTCTTTCCTGGAGGTTGAACTCGTGACATTGATTTGTCTTCCATTTATAAAAGATGCATTATGTTCCGCAAAACATTTTAAGACTCTTCCTACATCAGTTTAAAGTTGCTTGGATAATGGAGTCCAAACATGTAAGTATATTAACAATACATCGCTTGGTTTCACTCGAGGGAGTCGACCATGTGTCTAATGGCTTGCACTGCATCTGTATTGCTTTCCAGTTCACTTAAAATGGGAGTGTTAGTTCCGAGAATGATTCTGTTAAGCCTGAGAAACAGAGATCTAGCCACTATATATCCGAATTTCATCAAGTTAAATATACAACATATTGAGTTTCTGGAGTGGCAGGGGAGATGCTCAAAATTGGATTGTGCTGCAGAAACACCATCCCCTTAGATGTGAGCTGTACTAGAGCTGAGCTCGTCCAGTTTTAAAAAGACAAAAGGAGACTTTGTGGGTCCTTCATGAGTCCCTTTTTGTTTAGGTGATGACCCTTTGACGTGACAGGCTCCAGTCCAGGTAAGCCGAGCCTCTTGCGTGGTTCACACCGTTGAACCCAAGCCTCCTGTGCAGATTGTCCCGATGCAGCTGAGTTAGGACAGCTCAAAGCCTGTATTCATACTGATAGCATAGCGCAGCTTGTCACGCAGGATGCTCTTCTTGCTGTAGTTAGGCAGCTTGAGCAGGTTGAAGCATGTTGACGAAGTGGGAAGTCGACCACCGGGTTCCTTCTTGCGGATAGTGAAAAACCCCCTCAGAACACTGCCAAGGGTGTCTCCAGTGTCCTAGTCACAGGAGATGTTCTGTTAGTACAAACGTAGCACACTGAAGCCAGCTAGGACACAAACAGTTTGCAAGCGGAGTCACCTGATCATCTGAAACTTCCACACAGCGGATGGAGAAAGGTGGTTTGAGGTAGGCAAAACCGAGAAGAGGAGGCCTTGAACAGCTGGTAACAAACTGTCAAAACACAAAGAATAAGAGACAACACTTGAATCAACTTGTGTTAGAAATAAAAATGCTTTTGACTGTGACAAAGGACGGCTTACTTTAAGGAACATAGCCCTCTCGTCAGAGTTGAAGTCACTGGACATGATGTCCCACAGCCAGATGATGACACGATGGCTGCTGTGAAATCCTCCATAATACACTGTGTGTTTCCTGCGAAAGAGAAGAAAACAATGAGCATTTCCAGCTGTTTCTACACACAGAAAGCAGAGATGATCAGATACCCCTATTTGCTTTGAGACAACTGATTTGGTAGAGACACGTTGCTGAAGTTGAAGTGCATCGATCAGTCAAAGTTGAATTATAATGAATACTATTGTTGTGGTGAATCAGTACAGTGTGGGCCTAAATCCATTAAATGACATCATCCATGTTAGGAGACACGATGAAAGAAGACAATGACGAAATGTTACATACTTGAGGTCATCTAGATCAATCTCGGCATTGTCTCCCGAGACAAGGCGCTGAACCTCAGGCGTGGAGAACATGTGCAGCCACTCGGGGTTAATGATGCTGCGGAAGCCCCGAATGAAAGCTGCGGTTTGCTCTTTAATCTGCGTGTGCATCCGGAAGTGAGCCATGAGGTGGATGTAGCTGATCCTGCAGGATATGGTGTTGAGTTGAGGGCAGAAGTAGATGGTGATTTCATACATGGCAGCAAAAGGTCACCGTTTTAAACTTAACATGGGTCAGTGTCCAACTAATCAATTCAATTAAATCCGTATGTACATACTTGTTTTCATTGGTGACGATCATGGATTTCCCCCCAGGTATCAGCTCATGACAAACAAGCTGTAAGAGAACAGGAAAAGTAACTTTCCACCCTTTAACTTATTTATTAATTTATTTAAGTATATTTTCCATGTTTTCCATCTTTACCTGCCCCATGACATCCTCATCGTAGGATAACGTCAGGCCTAGATCCCCTACATCTCCATCATAGCGCTGAGAAATCAAATATGAAATTGTCACTTGATATTAGGGAACAAAATACGCCGATGTGAGGTTGAGACGAGCAACTTCAAGTGTAATTTTTCTCCTGACCTTGATGGAAGTGAGGTTCTTGTAAAACTCTGAGTCCAGAGAAGGAAGCTCATCAATGGAGCTATAGAAAGTGCTGTGGTGGTGGCCCAAGACTTGACTGAGGAAGAAGGAGGCAAACGGGACGTCCACCACAATGCCCTGAATACACAGAGATAATAAAGATACAATCGTTAAAAAAATCACCTACAACACTACGTTCAGAGTGAGAACAAGAAAAGAGAAATTTCGTAAGAGATTCAATGTACCTCGTAGACAGCTTTCCCGAGCATCTTTCCCACAAACTCAAACAGCTGCAAATGGTTCTCGTGGATGTAAGATGTGGGCGAAGGATAAAGCCTTTCATTTCCACTGGTGGTCTATGGATGAATAAATATCATATCATATGAAACAGTGTAATCAGAGTCAGCAGCTGATATGTGGGGGTTTGAAAACAGCCGACTGAATTACCTTGAACAGGTTGAGAGCAGGATTGAACACTTTCTTAATGATCTCCTCTAGAAATTCTTTGAAGACACCATCCTGGTCGATACCAGCCTCATCGACTCCCAAGTCATTCACAAACTTCACGCGAATGACGCCTTTTATAGAATTCGCTGGCAGCCGACGGAGCTGATCATATCCATCCTAAGAAGAAGGAAATAAGCATTGTTTTTGGTAAGATTGATATATTTATACTCTTTCAAAGTTTGCTCTCAAAATCTATTTTGCAATTTGTTTGTTACCTCTAACATCCGCGAGCGACGGATGGTAATATGGGTGACGTGTGGAGAAGCGGAGCTTGTTTCCACCAATCCTAAACTTTCCTTTTCCTTTGTTACGATGTTCCTGAACAGCAGCACCCTCTAAAATGCAGAGGAAGAGCATTTGCACAACTGAAAATGACACCACCTCAAATTCAAAGAATCCTGTTTACTCACGTTTTTATGTGGAACAACGTGTGGGATGTACTGCAGTAACAGCTGGGCTCTTTTCTTTCCCTTCTCCAGCTCTTGGAACAACAGGCTGGGCTTTAGGTCCCTAAACGCAACAGCAAAAAAGATGTAGCATTGATTCAAAGCATTGATCCCAAAGCAGCCTGTCCTGAAACAGAAGGCTGATGTGTTCAGTACATCTGTCAACAGCGGACTAGTGGTTCAGTGTTTGTATTTACTTGCGTAGCCAGTGGTCATCGGGGGTAAACTTTCGCCTGCAGTCTCGTTCGTAAAGCACCATCAGCCAGCCGTGAACACTGTGGAACAACTCCAGTTTCTCTCCCTTTGCATTTTCTATTGAAAACAAAACAGCTTTTCAGTAAAACAAAAAATACCCGTAGCTTTTAAGTTTCGGTGAGGTCACACACTTACCTAAGATCCCATCCCACACCATCTTGAACACAAATGTGTTCAGAAATGAGGAGATCGTGATGAGTTCCTCGATCTTGAAAGATGTTTGTTCTTCATAGACTTCAATGTCATCCAGAATTCTGTAACATGTTGACAGTACGTCAGAGAATGACACAGCATAACAGGGCATGTTATGCACAGTAAAAAAACAGGGACATTACGTGATGAGGTGCCGTGAACAGTCACAGAACAGCATGAGCATAGCTAAGAGCTGCTTGGACTCTTCGGTGTCATTGTTCAGACACTCCATGAAGAGTTTGAGGCCTCCCTGAGGACCCAGCTCACAGATGAAGGCCCACAGTTTGGGCAAAAGGTCATCAAGATGTGTCAGACCTGCAGGAAGAAAGAATCTGCCATGAAATACTCTTTCAAAATACAGGGACTTTCAAAATACTGTGTTTGCATATATAAAAGAAATCAAGCTTCTGATACTGACCGGTGAGTATCTGGAGGCGTATTTGTGTCAGTGTAGACAGAGCAGTCTGGTAGAGCACACAGATGCTGCACACTTTCTGGACTTCAGCCGAGTCGACTCGCTTCCCTCCGACTGGTTTAAGGATGTTTCTCACAGAGGCAGACTTCTGAAACGCTCGCTTGAAGAGGTCTGTCAACACAGGAAACGCACAAGAGATGAAGAACCTTCAAGAAACTTTAAACCTTGTTTAAATTAACTTATACGACTGTACTTATTTTCAAATATTACAATAGCTTTGGGTTTATAACTCACTTTTAACTGGTAGATTGTTTTGTGATGTGCTCGGCTGCGGAGGCGGGGGGGTGGGCTCCTGACTCTCTAGCTTTTTAGAGAGGACGTCACTAAAGAGCGTTCGAATGACAGCAACACCCCACAGGTACTGAAGCTGTTTAGTGACTAGTGGCATTGACTCGTTCAGGCTGTGGAGAACGAAACACAGAAGAGGTAGAGAGGAGACAACATCAGGCATATTTGACTTTATTCTTTTAACAAAGAAAAAAAGTATTCTTCCTTAGGAACCAATAGGCAGCTCGAGTAAGTCTATTAAATCATCTTTATAATCTGCACCTTGAAGTGTTATATTTGTGCAATATCTGAGAAGTTAAAAGGGGGTCCAACATATTCAAATAAATAAAGTTTTACTGACCCGTAATCTACAGTTTGTGAGAACCAGCCCAGGACGGGGTGCCAGTGGGTGAGGTTGGACTTCTTTTGGGACACATATCTCTGGCAGTAAGACAACATGTCAGTCAGGTCCTTCACGAAATGACCGGCCTCCTCTTCAAGGACTTTCTCATTGAGGAAACCCAAGTGAATTAGGTTGCCTACCAAACATGAGACAGATACAGCACAAGGGTAAAATTAGAAGACCAGAGATGAGACCAATGAAAGCGCATGTCCATATTTATCCAAAACACTTTACCAAGTAAGCAGAGCGTGTGGCTGCCCTCCAGACACACACAGATGTCTGAACACTGCTCTTCTCGGCTGAGAAACAAGATGAACTTCCGCAGGAGGCCGTGCGTCTGGATAGATACCATGCACTGCAGAAAAGAGAAGATTTTAAAGCGTCCGCTCTCATAGTTCAAATTATTATAAATGTTATATATACAACAAGGCTTTTACCTCTGGAGTGAGCCCGTTGAGGTGGGTCACGACAGCTGGAACTGACATGATGTGGATGAGGAATGATCTCAGCAGGTTATCTGAGAAGTGAGCCGCAATGACTGGCCTAAAAGTATTAGATGTAGTTAAAAGGAGAGCATGGATAGAATAGATATTACATATCTTCTGCAATGTATGCAACCCTGGAATATTCAGTTTTTGTAAATGTATTTACATCCATGAAATCATCAGCCTACCTTAATGATAAGGTGAAGATAGCTGTTAGAGTGCCTTTGGACAGAGACGGTTTAGAACGAGCTAAGCCATTGGTCAGCAAGATCTAAACATGAAAAGTCAAAATGACATTCAATGTGTATTATTATAAAATAACAGCTGAATGGGTAAATAATTTCTTCATTGAATTTCTTGTTCAAACTGATTATGAGCTGTGTTACCTGAAGTATTGAATAAAATCCCTTTTGATTCAGATGCCCCATGATATTTTCACAGATCCTCATCAAAGCAGGTCTGAGAGCTTCTCCTAAAAATAATGAGGGAAAATATTATGTAATGCAGAAACCATGTCCGACAATAAAAAAATATATGTTTTGAACATCAACCTCATCTTGACTTGAGACATACCCTTTCCTCGGACTATCCGCCAGGTGGAAGTGTCCGTAAAGGTCACCAGCATGGTGAGGTACAGCGTTACCAGTTTATTGTCCTGAAGAATGTCAGGCTGCAAATCAGAAAATAAAGAGTAATTTCATGTCCGCAGTATGAGTAGAGGAACACATTTTTTCAGTTTGAAGTCAAGACTGACCTTTAAGTTTTTCAGTAGCTGACAGCAGGTCCACAGCACATCTTTGACCTGCTTGATCCAGGGGATGGTGAGGTCTTTGGAAAGAGCCAAGGACACGTACCAGACCTGAGAGACAAATGTGAAAACAGTCTATGAGAAACTCATTACATACAAGAGGGGTTACAATGTGAAAGAGCACACACTCACTTTAGGATCATTTTCAACCTCCATGCTGGCCAGAATAGCACGACAAAGCTTCTCGAACCTCTGTGTGATGTAGAAAAATAGAGTGAATAAAGTCAAACAGGAAAAGAAAACAATTCAGGCCTGTCCCCACATTAGATGAGGATTAACAGGCAATTAAAATTATTATAAATGTGGACTATCTTGAACTTGTTACTAAGCACAGCTGGTAACTCACCATCTTATCCTCCAGGCGATATACAAAAAGTAATTTCCGGGAAATTTTGAAAATTGAAAGTGCATTTCGTTTCGGCGTCCCGGGTTCAGAAGCTTGAAAATAGTCATCCACCTCTTTCCTGGGGAGTCACAGGAGCACAGATCCAACGATCATGCACAGAGAATAATAATAGTTCCACCTGACATGTTCTCAACAAACATACCAAACTCAAAGCTCTTCAGACCACAGATGACTGGGGAATCAGCAATAAAACCAGAGAAGACGCTACCTTATTTGCTTCTGGAGTCTGCAGCGACAGAGAAACCTCCGGACCAGAGCCTGGATGTTGGTGGCCGACTTCTCCTTGTCCTTCTGCCCCCTCCTCTCCTCCCTGGCCTGCCTGGCTTTGTCCAGGAACTCGGACTTGGAGATTTGAGGTACACTAAACATTGTGCACCCTAGAAAATAAGAACCGAAACCTCTTATAAACTCATAATCCACCTGCTTGTACTGATAACATTTTGGACAGATACTCCAGCCTGTGGTAAAACAGCATCCTCTCACTGTTTTGATTGAACACTATGGTGAATTACCTTCGATGATCCTCTAGTGGAGACTCTGTCCGGCCTTTAGCCTCCCCTGCAGCTATACCCCCTCATACATCGGCTTCTCCTTGAGAACCGAGCTGCTTGGACAGCGGCTGAATCCTGGAGACTAACTTGTCATCTCTGTGGAAGCAGCGACGTAGTAAAGATGGAGCTGGGTCAGCTAGCTCACGGGGCTAGCTCCACTTCGTCACCGGTCGGCTCGGTGCTTCCTCCAGGAGAATCTTTACAAACTCATTTCATGACACTTGTCGCCCCCGCGGGGTAAGAGTCGGTCCTGTATCGGTGACAGCCTGAAAAACCGAGGGAACACACCGTTTCGAAATGTAAACAATGAGAGGGGATCCGTACATTGACTGCAGCCATTAATCCCGTGTGTCGCATTAAATGATTCCGGGTAGTGTTTTTCCTTCATGTACTAACCTCTAAATTAGAATATAAATCTCGAAACGCTACAATAACCAACAAACTGTCTTTATCTGTGTCTTCTCTGCAGCAAATGTCAATTTTACATGTTGTATTAAGCTCAGAATGTGGGTGTTTTCGGAGAGGGACTGTTTTCACTGTTGCTCCTTCGGCAGCGGAAACGTGCAGGCTAAGGCTAAAAATAATTCGAGCTAATGTTTAAACGCGTGAACTAAAAACCGAATTACAGAAAGTGAACTGAAGTAAAGTGCTGCGTCGCTACTTTAGTCTCGTTTCACTCGTCTTGATCACTGTCAAACTCTCTGGAACCTTTAGCACAATTCTGGTGAAATGTCCCTTTAAACGGCGCACAGGAAAGGTGACGTGATTTTCATAACTGCGCAGCGGCGGACCGGAAGGAAGTGGGTGTTAGCTGGCTGACGTTAGCGAGACATATTTACGAAGTCGGCTGCGGCTTCTATGGTAAATATACTTGTGTTTTTATCAAACAACTAGCGACAAAACACCACCGACGACACACACAGACAGCTACTGTAACGGCCGGCGACGCAATACATGTATTTTCTGCCAAATGTGTAATAATACAGCTAACTTTAGTCAATGCTAACTAGTTAGCTCGCTAATTAGCCGTGCTAGGGACAATTGAATTATGATTGACTGGGTGTAGATAGACTGGTGAACTTTATACAGATAAATAAAAGCTGTAAACAGTCGTAGATGTGTCGTCCCGCTCATTATTGGCGCTTTGAAGTCGAACGCAACCGTATAATAAGTGTGAAGCGGTGTTTTTGAATGCTCTCTGCCAAGTCGGTCTTATTTTAAAGCTTTATCACGACAAGCTGAGCCGGAATAACATCGTTAGGAGACATAACAGCCGTGAAGTTCAAATCCCCCAAAGAACATGCAACTGTTTTAACCTCGTTGATTTGTGTCAACAGTAGCATCCGCTTCCATGTCGGTCATAGAGTTGGGAAAGTCTCGCTAATGAAATGCACGCGTCACTTCATGTTTTCATTATTTTGTCTTTTACTGTATTTTTTAACAACCTTGCTTTGATCTTACTTATTGTAACTGTTGAGCAACACTGGACAACATGTTTTCTTTATCAGAACATGGACACACACCATTATAAAAATACAACTTTATTTGTTAGCTTACTTTGAAAAGTTAGTTGATTAGTAACAACATATGGGTTCTTGGCTGAGTTTCACACAGTTCTGCAAAGCCACAAAATGCTGAGCCAACAATGGGTCAGAATTTTTTTTATTTACTTGAAAATAAAAGTTACACTTATCTAAATGAATTTTGTAACCAGCTAATCCAGTGAGATATTCGCCCTGAGCCAGGTGTCGGCTCATCCTCTTTATATTCTCTGTTCCAGGAAGAGATGTCAGGAGAGAGTGTGGTGAGCTCGGCAATGCCTGCAGCTACAACCCGGACTACGTCCTTCAAGGGCTCCAGCCCCAGCTCTAAGTATGTGAAGCTAAATGTGGGTGGGGCCCTGTACTACACTACAATGCAGACACTGACCAAACAGGACACAATGCTCAAAGCCATGTTCAGTGGCAGGATGGAGGTCCTCACAGACAGTGAAGGTGAGCTGTTGCTGAAAATGATATCATCATAAGCAGGGTTCTCTCGCTGTGATCTATAACTAAGTAATCCTCCACTGTTTTGTGTTTATAGGTTGGATCTTGATTGATCGCTGTGGGAAACATTTTGGAACGATCCTCAACTATCTTAGAGACGGAGCCGTGCCGCTCCCAGACAGCCGGCGGGAAACTGAGGAACTGCTCGCTGAGGCCAAGTATTACCTTGTCCAGGGCTTAGCTGATGAATGCACGGCTGCCTTGCAGGTATCAACACTTCAGAGGGCTCTCAGTTAGGCAGAGAAATATATAAATACATTGTTTAATAAATTGTTTTAAAACTGAATTTTATTTTGAATATAAACATTTTTAATGAACCAATAAGATCATATTATGATGGGCATAAAATAAGTGCAAATATTGTTTTAAGACAGTCTACGTCATATTTCGTAGTGACAGTTGATAACTTAAACAATGATGAGAGTTGCATATCCTTCATTACCTATGTTACTTTGTGCCACCAGGTGGCTTCCTTTCTCTTATTACCTCCTGTATGCTGCAGTTTTGCAGGTGGAAACTTTTTTAATGGTGATTTTTTTTTTTGTTCCCCCAGAACAAAGAAACTTATGAACCTCTTTGTAAAGTGCCTCTGATGACATCATCTAAGGAAGAGCAGAAGCTTATTGCAACATCAAATAAGGTATAATATATTTTTTTACATTTTGTATTTAATTTCTAGTGTTTCAATTTCATGGAAAGACTCATTTGATTTCTATTTAAAAACTCAAAATTCCTTGTCTTCACAGCCTACTGTCAAACTTCTGTATAACAGAAGCAACAACAAATATTCATATACCAGGTGAGTTTTTCAACTGATATCAGGAACTAATATGTCTAATTTCTGAAGGAACATCGTGAAATCCTGCTGGTTGTGTTAATGACTGTCCTCTATCTCAAACCCCTTCCAGCAATTCCGATGACAACATGCTGAAAAATATTGAGCTATTTGACAAGCTGTCCTTACGTTTCAACGGGCGAGTCCTTTTCATCAAAGATGTGATTGGAGATGAGATCTGTTGTTGGTCATTTTATGGCCAGGGGCGTAAGATTGCTGAAGTTTGCTGCACGTCCATTGTTTATGCCACAGAAAAGAAGCAGACAAAGGTGAGTGTATATCCATCAGTTTGTTAATATGTCCACTCTTTTAGGTTGTTTCTCTCTTACCTCTCATGTAACACCATCTCTCTTAGGTTGAGTTCCCTGAGGCGCGCATCTATGAGGAGACCCTGAACATCCTTCTGTATGAGTCCCACGATGGGAGGGGTCCAGACAATGCCCTGCTGGAGGCCACAGGAGGTGCTGCAGGACGATCTAATCATCTGGATGAGGACGAGGAACGGGACCGAATTGAACGAGTTCGTAGGATTCATGTCAAACGACCTGATGACCGCACACACCACCACCAGTGACCCGCCTCCTTTGACCCGTCAGCCTGTGTCTCGGACCCTGGACAGTCTTTGCACCACGCTTGTGCCTTACAACACCCAGCGCCTCTCGCTCTCTCTCGTGCTCACTCTCACACTCTTATTTTATCAGCTTTCTCTAGGAGACTACTATGAGATGAGTCATACAACAGAGTGCAATGGTGAAGTGATTTTGTGTTTGTTTGTGTGTCCACTTGTCCTCTTTGTTGAGTGGTCGACAGGCTGTTGTGATCGTTATGATTACTCCTATCATTGTTTTCTGCTCATGTGCAATGAAAACAAAAAATATATTGTCAGTATACATTTGTTAATTGAGGCGTGAACTAGATTACATCTAGGAGAACAATAATTATATTGAGTAAGCAGCTAAAAATTAGTGTATATAATTTTTACTTTCCTTGTGGTCCTGACGGGTCCACTGCAACAGCAGTGGATGAAGATGTTGAACACAATGAGGCCACATGGTGGCACTGTTTTACTCTTAGAAGATGTTTTCAAGGCTATTTTGTAGCCTGCAGATACTAGCAATTAAACCTTTTTAAAATATAATTTTTTTGATATATGTAAGATATCACAGGTGGATGCAACATTTTACTGTAGTGCTTCTGCCACATTTACTTTAACAATATGCATTTCCCCTTCACTAAATGATTATTATTCTCAGTGGAGGAAACTTGAGCTGTGTCCTGAGGTGTTAAATGTACTGGGTTGATTGAATGATGGATGCTGAGGTTGAAGTGAATGACTGTTACCAGAGATCTACCCGGCAGGAAGGGAATCCTGTCTACAAGCTTTTAACAGGGAGAGAAATTAGACCTGTCCTTCGTCGCTGCATTCATCGGAGAATGTCCTGTTTGCACACAATAGGTTTAAGTTGAAATATGTCTAACAATCACCCTACTTGTAGTTCTGTTGCACAGAAGTGACCATATATGTATGTTTTATATTTATATCTACTTTATCACAAATAAATTTTTACAACCATTCTGTTTTAAATTCTCAAATTATGACACATGGCTAAAGTTTCAACAGCAGAATTAGACGATCTTTTCAAGCTGTTTATGAGTGAAGCTGAGTGTCTTGTGAGAGTTTTGCATTGTGTTGATTTACACTCCAGTGTCAACCCTTGTTTTCAACTTTAGTGCAAAAAACAACGAAGATAAAATGATGGTGAAACTAACCTTTCATTGCAATTTAATATTCTTTGGTGAAAAATGACTTTAAGTTGTTCACTACTGTGAGTGGATGAAAAACAAAGATGTAATTGTCCAACAAACGAGTTTATCCAGGGTTTGTGAAGTGCAGCTCTTTCTGCTCAGGTACAGACATGTTGATCTTCCCTTTAGGGGTCTCCTGATGAAATATGCAGAGGCTTCTTGTGTGTCTCCTCCTCCTCCTCCTCCTCACACGTTACCGTACCCGAGTCCGAGTGGTAACCTGCAGAGAAACACAGCTTGTTTCAAAGTGATATCTCCTCATCTGCAGATTCAATTCAGATCAGAGCGCATCAGTACATAAATTCTTCATCATCGCCGGACTCCACTCACCACCATGAGGTGTCCGTTCTTGGCCTTGTACACCATGGGCTCCGGTCCAGTGCTGAAGTCCACAGCACTCTCTTTCCCTGGCTGGGTTTCAATCTTGATACTAAGAATCAGGGCAAACAAGTGGAAAGAGTCACATATCAAATTTAATTTAACTGAGATTCCTGTCTGACTTAGATGCACACTCACCTGCCCTGAACCACTTTGATCACGTTTTGTTTGTTAGCAATGGCACCAAGTTTGGTCAAAAACTCAAACAAGTGGTCACACTGCATCACCAGGTCCCCCTGAAACCACCACAGAATAAAAGAATAAATAGAAAATGTCATTTTCAAGAAACTGAAAATCTGTGAGGAAAATTTCTCTACATATCTGAACTTTCTTCTCTGTTAATTAGTTAATAAGTTTGATTTGATCCACACAGATCAGATCACTCAGATTTACAATATACATACTTTTTACTATGAATAAGAATTATTTCTGAAAATCCTGAATACCTGCTGTATACAACACATACCTTCTGCTTGGGGTCCTCACATGTTATGTGGAAAACAACGGTGCCATCAGTCAAATTACTGACTGAAATACCTGCAGTGAGTGAAGAACATGTTTAATCACACCTCAAAACCTCCCTGATGGTGAAGTGTAAAGTGTGGACCATCGTGTTGATGTGACCTTTGAGGACGGTGTAGAGGACTCTCTGAGTGATCTTGGCCTCATCCACCACGTAGGCAGCCGTCTGGGTGAGGATGAGCTGTCGAGGCCTCGGCTTGAAACCGTTCCTGTGATACTTAACTACCGGGACAGTGTACTGCACAAACACAGGATACAACACAGTGAGGCGTGTTGGACGTGATGCTGTTTTTCTCACTGGGTGTAAGATGACAGTTTATTACCTTGATGCGCTCATTACGAATCAACTGCAGGACCTTCGGGTTTATGTCTTGTTCACCTGGAGATATTAAATGATGCAAGAACAGTAGTTGAAAACGCATCACTTTTAAAGTAATAAATGGCCTCGCTCCTAACTGCATCAGGGACTAATTAACCCTCTATATGCCGGGTGTTCACTTAGATCTATGAATAGATCTGTTGGTTATTCCCGGATCACTAAGGGTGATCAGGCTTTGCCCCAAAACTGTGCAGCAGTTTACCGATTGAGATCAGACAGGAAACATCATTTGTGTCTTTTAAATCTGCTCTTGAAGCATTTTAAGCTTTTATGAATGTTTGACTTATTATTTTATTCCCCTCTGTTTTACGAACTGTTTATCTTTCCCTTGGTTTGATTGCTGTTCTTTTAATCTCCATTTTTCCTTTGTATCTGTGTGCTATGGAAAAGTGCTGTATAAATAAAGGTTATCATTATATTAATATTATTATAGAATAAAATGGAATTGTGCATACAGAATATCTGATTACTTACTGATTCTGGTGTCTAAGAAAGGTAAAGCAACACTCTGTGGATAACTGTCCTTTTTCCCCTTGAACAGGGAGCTGGTGACAAGTTTCAGTTGAAACTGAGGGGATGAAAAAGAAAGTCAATCTCTCTAGAAACAGAACCTGTGATGATCCAGTTTCATGCAGCACGTTCAACATGGGAGATACCTGTGCTTTCTTCTGGGGTGTGATTCCCCTCACATACTTCCGCACCATGAGGCGGTAGTGAAGCGTACGCAGGGTCTCTGATGCCTGGCAAGAACAGAAACGTGCACAAAATGAAATGTCAGCATGTGTTGTATCTGTTTGGCTGTGAAAGTGATGAACCAGTTCACCTCTTTGACCACAGCTGGTGGAGTTAACCAGGAGGTTTTATCCAAAACGGTCTTTGGCAGATTGGCTTTGAGTCGGTTCAAGTAACTCTGTCTCACAAAGACCAGGTACTCTGAGTTATCCGTGTTCTTAGCCTCTCCTCTGGTCATGTAGCCTTTAATGAATCTGAAACAGGTTGTTAAATATTGAGTATCAAATAACAGAGGGGGGGGAGCTGCGTGATGATGATCTCTCTTCTTTCTTACTTCTTGATGACTTTCACAGCCCAGGCTCTCTTCTCTCTCTCCTTCCGAGCCTGCACTCCTCTCCAACAAGTTTCAATCTTAGTGGCTGAGGATGTGAAGCAGATAACAGAGGGTGTGTGATTGCAGAATGCTACGTCCCCCGTCGAGATCATGTGCTGTGAGACTCACCAGCTTCTTTTTGTTTCCTGAATTCTCCTTTCGCCCTGTACCCTTTGTATTTGGCCTGGAGTCTTGTCGCTGCAGATTCAGAGCATTAAGCTGGATCATTGTGCAGGTATAGTGATGAGCTATGATGAAATCGTTTTAGAGCTGATTTGCACTCACCTAGTTCATGTTTACATCTCTCATAAGCATCCTCTGTGGCATAAAGTGTCCTCGGGTGGCGGATGAATATTTTTGTTCTAAAACAAATGAGGGTTAAAAAAAAAGCTTTCGGTTACTCCTGGTTTAAAGTGCATTTGCTCTGTTGTAACTAGGAAGTGTCCTCACCGCCCCATTTTGTATTCATTTGGCAGGTAGCCCAGATGTTGAATCAGCACCTCCACTCCGTCAGCGGGCACTCCTCTCCAGTGAGGCCAGGTGGCCGGGCACAGCGGTTTGTATCTGTGAGATACAGCAACAGCCCACACAGGATGTTTTAAATGAAGCAGAAAGGAAGAACTCAATTCAACAGGTTCTTTAATTAAAACAAAACAAAGTCCTGTGCTCCGTCATACCTCTTTAAGAACACCTCATATTTGCGTCTGTAAGCGAAACCAGCTCGTCTGACCCTGAGGTGCTCCATCAGGCCCAGGTACTTCACCTGGTGTCTGATCAGTGCTTCGTCAAACTGACCTGTGAGTTTGTGAGCGAGACGAGGATCAAATTCACTCCTTCATGTAAACAAAACAGCTCAATGTGCTTCTCCATCAATTCAAGTACCTGGCTGTTTGGACTCATTGGATTTAAGACAGCGTATGTACCAGGCCTCCTTAGCCATGAGGATCTCTGTCAGCTTCAGCAGGCTGCTCTTAAACTGGGTCGCCACCTACAGACACAACACCAGGGACGTAATCCCCAACAGTTCATCTGTCAGATCCATATGGCTCAATGATGACACAGGCCCTCTGCCACTGACTTGAAACTGAAAGAATGACTTGTCTTTGTCTCGGGGGTCACTCCAGATAATCCCGACCATTTACTAATTTGTTTCTTCTCATTTGTAATCTCTACAGTGTACTAGAGCTCGACCAATATAGATTTTGGGGGCCTATGCCAAAACCGATATTAGTGGGTACAAATTTCTGATACTGATGTATTGGCTGATATATTAAAACAAAATTGGCAATGATTCCTAGGATGTAATTTTCAATCCTTCATTAAAAAAAAAGAAATGTAATTGCAGCTTGATATTTTACAGTTTAAACATAAACTATATCCTTATTAACTATAAATAAAAAGATCTGAATACTTGAATTAAGAAAATAAACATAATTTAAAAAATGTAAAACGTATAACTTTATATTGTACACATATTTTCTCTGAATACATTGCAGTGTGTATCACATGTGTGCTGTGTTGGCTCCAGTCCTTTCTTCAAGGCAAAGATCATTTGTAAGCTTGCACATTTTTCAGATTTTTAAATAGCACATAAATCGGAGCTATAGCAAAGTCTTGCTAATAATATATTATATAGGAAGATATGGAGGGAGAAATCTAATTAGCACTCACTGTTTCTGGTCTCCGCCTGCTGTCTAGAGCCATGGTGGAGAAGCACTCTCTGACTATGGCATTTTTGGACTGACACATCAGCTATGAGAAGGTGTATAACACACACACACACACACACACACACACACACACACACACACACACACACACACACACACACACACACACACATACACACATATTAATTTCAAGTTCATTTGCCATTTCCCTTTTGCTTCATTTTCACTTCAGGAGCTAAATCTCAATTTATGTTCTGTCTCACATGTTATAAAGTAGAAAACTGTTGACTCACGTCTTTTATGTTTCTGTATAACAGGTCGTTATTTTTGTCCAGGAAACCTAGAACATCACAGCAAAAATAAAAACAAATACATCAGGAGTCATGGACTGTTTCTGAGCTGAAACTGAAAAAAGATTTAGACGTTTGAGGCCTCAGATTGGGATTCCTTTTTTACCCACAACACAGTAGGTGACCTCCCCGGCATAATGCAGGAGACGGAAATCTCCCCTCTCCAGAGTCTTACGTGTCACTTTGTCGGCCAGTTTGTGCCTGAAAAGAGGTGGAGAGAGACGGAGGGATGAAGAGTGAGAGGCGAGTCCTAATCCTCCATCTCTATCGGCTCACTGTCGGCTCACTCACCAGTCACACGGTGAGCAGGACCATGATACTCACTCAGTATCATTTAGAAGTATTTAATTAAACAACCGCTTCATTATCAAATGTGACGTGATACATGGTATTCATAATCTCTGTTTAAGATTTGTTTATCCAGAGAAAATGTCAATACTCTCTTGCAAATTGAAGTCAACTCACGTGACAAAGTGCGGGTGATTTCCCATCTTATCCTCCAGTCTTTCGAGGAAGGTGAGATCTGTGGCTTCTCCTGGTCTCAGACACTCCTCATCCTGCAGGAGATTTATTTCACACAGTTTCACAGTATTTTATGGTTACAGTTTATTTAAAAAGCGGCTGGTGAGGCTTTCAGTTCTGTTTGAGCGAGTACATACCAGTATGGATATGATTCCTCTGTGTTTCTCCTCAACCAGATCACAGATGATCTTATTGTTGAAGAATTGTACGGGCTCCCACTGGGGAAAGGTCCCAAAAACAGAAAGTGAATGAAAATCTATATAATGCAAATGAATGTGAAAACCCCTTTTTCCAGGTGGTCAGGATTACCTCGATATCCTCCGCTTCGTATTCCTCCTGCTCAGACTTGAGTGTCAACTGGATAAAAAGTTGCTGCAGCTTCTCGTTGCAGTAGTTTATACAGAACTGCTCAAAACTGCAGAAACAAAAAACGTCTCAGTTTGAATATCCAGAAGTGGAACCATTTTTTCTTGAATAATTCTTAAAACCGTAACATTAAATTGTGCTAAAATGTATGAAAATGGCTGAAATACCTGTTGACATAGAACACCTCAAAGCCATAAATGTCCAGAAGCCCTATTACAGTCTTTCTTGTAGAGTCCTGGCAGAAAAACAGTTAGGATACAAAGTCATCTTCATTGGTTCAGTTTGTCATCTGTTCTTCTTCTCACCTTGTTCTCCATGGACTCGTTGATCCTGTTGACCAGCCAGGTGAAGGTCTGTCCGTAGATGGCTTTAGCCAGGGCATCTCTGGCGTAGATGGCGTGATCGATTGTGAACGGGCTGAGGACCTTTCCACAGATACAGAATCGTTTTAAATAGAACTTTAAGTTTAAGAATTTTAAATATAAACACTGTCTTCTGATGAATGAAACCAAAGGACCACCTGATCTGTATTGGCCTCGATCTTCCTGTATGTCAGTCCCTCTTGCAGAGTCTGAGCATCAACCCCGAGTAGCTGCGAGGAACAAAGACATTAAATGAGTTTCGTCTTTGACTTTTTGTAACGATGCCACACATCGTGATATTTTCTTACATTTGAGACCCAGCGCAGCGCTGCGTTGTTGTTCAGGAGGGCACGTCCTTTACTGTCAGGGTCAAACTCAATGTTCCCCAAATGGAGGACACTCGCAACTATTCCAAACAAGTGCTGCACAGACAAAATAACCATTTCAAACATGATGCAAAAACTGCAGGGTCCCAGTGAGCAACAGCATCCAACTCACATTAGTGTTGATCTCGTCGATGCTGATGACCTGCAGTGCATTTTTGACCGTTTTCCATTCGTTCTTGTCATTAATGGAGGACACAATGGCACACTCTCCCTGTCAGAGAGAGTAAACAACATAATGACAAAGTGTACGAGTGTCTCAGCTAATTCATCACACCACGATCGCGGTGATGTTAATACCTGGGTAAGATACTTGTAGTGCTGGCAGTCTCTCTCCAGGCCCAGCTGGTGGAGCAGGTCGTCCTCTCCTCCCTGCACCAACTGGTAGAAGATGTGGAAGTTTCTCTCCCCGTGATTCTGGTGCACCACCCTCGACTTCTCCAACAGGTAGTTCAGGATGTGGCCTCCGACTGCTTCCCCCTAGAGGCATCATCATCCTAAAGACAGCAGCTCTACAACTTGCAAAAAAACACACAGCCTATGGTACAGTGGCCCGGTTGAAAATAGTTTTCGAGGATAAAGTATGATTTTTAAAAAAACTACTTTTCCAGGACTATGAAAGAAAAGTTGTTGCTCATATTGTTTTTTGATGTAATTCTATTGGATTAACAAATTGATCCTTTGACTTCTACAATTTAACCCTAAAGTCAATTTAGGCTTCTAATTTGAAGTTAAACTAAAATAAATTTGAGAAACTTAGATTCTCATTTTAATTTTGCACATTTCAACCATCCACAAGTTCGCAAAAGTACCCAAAGTATAATTTCTCCTTATTTTTTATCGTATTTCTTTATCATAACATTCTTCATTCTTAATTTTCGTATATATAGTTTACAGAAATTGTTCTTGGAGGCACTTGAGTGAATCTGCCACCTGACGTTTACCTCACTGTCAAACTGAATGTCCATATACTTCCCAAACCGACTGGAGTTGTCGTTTTTCAGTGTTTTGGCGTTCCCAAAAGCCTGCAGAAAAACACACAAACACAACCATATCACACAGAATAATTAATGTCAGCATGTCCTGCTTTTTGGTTTGTCTTTACAATGATGTCACAGGAAGTGGTCAGACCTCGAGGACAGGGTTGGACATGAGCATTTTGTCCCGTACTGTGTTGAGCAGAGCGGTGCTCGGGCAGCTGACGGCGTAATACTGCAGAATCTTCTTGGAGGCCTCAGTCTTTCCGGCTCCGCTCTCACCAGAGATGAGGATGAAGTGATTGTTGAACTCTGTCAGCATGGTGTGGTAAGCATTGTCTGCCAAGGCGTAGCTGCAGGGAGGCAAAACAAATCATATTTCTTATATCAACCTTGGTGCATTGCACATGCACCCTCATATTCACATTATAGATAATATACTCACATGTGTGGTGGAAGCTCAAAAAAGTTGACACCCATGTAGAGATCCATCTGTTTGCTATTGTACATGTCCAGCTCTTTATAAGGATTAACAGACACTAACAAAGTGCCAATGTACGTCTAAAAGAAAGAGTTAAAAGTTATATATATTTACTGTGAAAGTGCACATCAGGGTTTTACTACAGACTCACATATATGAGATCCTTGCTGAAGCGTTTCTTCAGGTTGCTTAGGAAGGCCTCCTCAGTGGTTTCATCCAGGAGGACAAAATCTTGGATTCCCACCCGGTCCCTGGCAGTCAGGGCGCCCTCCATGTCCAGCTGACCCTGAGCAACAGGTCGTATCAACCATTAGTGACCTAGATCCACAGCCTCAGTGCAGCAGGAGTGAGTTTAAAATGCTGGTATTTAGCACCATTATCTGCAGGTTTTTATATTTCTAAAACACATGTATGCATCCAGTTCTTCATAGTTATAAGTTTGAGATAGGGAGAGATAAAAACTTTATATTTGTGTGTATTTATCACTGAGAGTAATTCAGAATTTAAGAGGAAGCAGACCTCTGCCAAAGTTACTATAACAAGTGCAACACACGTTTGCATGCATAACAATGAAGTCCAAATTTTGACGTGTATTTTGGCAAATGCAGCTGGATGAATAAATGTTTGAATACATGTCTCTGTGGGGGAGGACCGCACTGGAAAAAAGCCCCAGAAAAAGCACAAACATGGTCCCTGTTAGTTCAATTGAAACGAGAGGTCCAGAGGTCCTATGCGTCTTTGAAGCAAAGCTCTGTGATTGTGCAGACGAACAGACAGAAGCTAATGATCACGACACAGCACACAGAGACCTTGGCCGGCAGCCCACGGTTCACCAGAGCTGACGCCTACATAACACACTGTGCAAATGGACTCAGGGAGCCCAAAACAGCGGCACATTTAAAAAGCATAGTGGGAAAAATTCCACCAATCTGTTTTGCATTCTCAGCACCAACACTTAGACCAAAGGTTTTCACAGCTTTTGTTGGTTTTGTATTTTTCTCTCTCTCTCTCTCCCTCCTTTGGAAGCAGAAGTCCTTTGATTCTCAACTCTCTCTGTAAAAACATTAAAAAAGATAATCCATTGGATCTAATTGACACAAAGCCCTCCGTTCCCCCTCCTCCCCTGCTTCTATCCTCCGCCTATGGCCCTCGTTTCTTCTGAGAAAGGCCAAGTGTTTTTGTCCTGTAAATACCACGGAGCAGAGACAAAAAAGACGTCTTTAAAATGCAGTCTACAATCCATTACACATATTCCCCCTGCATATCCATTCAGTAATTATTCATTAGAAAACATTTAACGTCACAGTGAATTTCACACTAGGCAGTCGAAACACAATGGAGGAGATTTGGCCTATTTTGGGGTGAGGAGTTGGGGAGGGGTTGGCTGTACAGAGGAAGGGTGAAGGCGAGGGAGGGGGGCCGGAGGGGAGCAGCATTTGTCTGATCTGAGAACCTCTGAAACGGGGCCATCTTGAGACAACGGGGCAGACTAAATGGTGCAGTAACGGTCTGTGCCCCGCTGCTTGCTGTGACACTCATTTAGTTTGCCCCGGGGGCGAACAATAGAGGCTTGTTCTTAGCAATCCTGTGCTGTAATTTGGACTTCATTACTTTGCTCACACGGGGCCCCATGGAAGGAGAGAGGAGGCTAGTCAGATGAGAGTTTTTTCCACCTGTCAGCCCCACATCCCCAGTGCTCACCCCTCTACCCAACAATACCCCTCACCCCGTGTCCCCACCAATAACCCTTACCCGACCCCCTTCCCAGAGCCGCCCCCCCACCACCCACCCACTTTAAGCCAATGAGACAGGTGAACAATATCATTGAAGGAACTCTTTTTTGCACGTCAGAATCAATCTGGCGATGTAATGGTAGTGGTGCTGGTGTGGGCTATCCGTGACACCCCCTTTTCTTCATGGGAACAAACTTCTCTCGGGGCAGCACAGGCAGACAATATGCTGGGACAGCGTGACTTAGGGATCTGCCATACAGTATTACAAGTAATAACATGAACAGATAAGCCCCTGTCAAGAGGAGGAATAATGAATTCAGTGGTGATAATAACGCCTACGTTTTTAGGTTTTCATTCGGCAACCCTGACAAAGTCCAAAGGTTTCAATTCAGGTTTCCTCTGGGGCCCTGCAGGTATTTCTTTTAAACAGATCTGTCCGCAGCACGCACAAGTGTTTCCAATGACACTGCGCTAGAAAGGCTGAACACTGAGTGGGCGTTCAGGATTTCTTGTCCAGAGAGGACAGATAGAAGAAGTTTTCCTCATGCATGTGTTATTAGAAGCTTTGTATGAATACGACCCAAGCGGACTGGATGGTAATACCAGTTACAATTAACACTCGACGGCCCAATATGATGCACAGCGGAAAGAATGATTATGTAATGAATCCACTGAGCCATTGTCAGATCAGGTGAATTGCCTCGCTACCTCAGAGCACAACCAATTGTATTTTAATTAAGAGATGGTCCCTCAACTTGGTCTAGAGTGTCAGTGTTGCCTGAGACAGAGTGACCTCATCTGTGTAAGGAGCAGGGGGAGGGGAGGAGGGAGGGAGCGGGGGAGCTATAGGACACAGCAATTTACCAACTAATAGGAAGGTTTATCTCCCTCGTAACAAGGATTATGCACGATTATCTAGTTTGTAGGTGAAACCTCCACTTGAGCTTAAAGGTCATCATATGTCAGTACAACTAAAAGCTACTTCCTTACCTCTTGGTTCGGCGTAGTTTCTATGGATCAGGCGGCTGTTACCAAACGCCTCTTAAAGCAGAAATGTTAGGGTTAACCCTAACCCTAACCCTAACCCCACCCTAACCCTAACCCTAACCCTAACCCCCCTAACCCTAACCCTAACCCTAATAAAATCTGCCAACCAGCACCTCTGAAGTTTACTAACAAACTTGTATAAACAATATCTGATGGTTTGAGTTGTATCCAAGCAAGTGTGAGAACAGCTTGGATACTGGAACAAGGCTCCTGGAAGTCACTGCTTCCAGCCAGGAAATAGTCTAGGACATAAACCTCTTTAACATTGTGCCAATTTATTTTATCGTAAATCAAACAAGTTTTTTGTTATTAAGTTAAATTTGTTGTTAGAGGATTTTGTTGCCTTTGGACAGAGCCCCGTTATCTGTTCCCCCCGTATCTGGTCTTTTATTCTGACCTAAGCAAACGGGCTGCTGGTTGTAGCTTTCCACTGACCAGTCAGATGTGAGGGTGTCTTTCACCGTCTCATCTACCTGAGTCAGGGTGGAGAACACTTCTAGACTATATGGCAATTAGCGATATTTGCCAATAGACGTAGAACGGGACTGAGAAGGTTTCAGCCAGAAGATGCAAGAGTCATAGCCTTCCAGTTTGATCCACTCTGAGCCTGTAGTCTGATGTCTGAACTGACCAAAGCTGCTATTTGTTTGGTGGTAAAAACAACACACGATAAGACAAAAGAAAACACAAACCTGCATCTCTGAAGCTATTCTCCCGCCAGGTGCAGAATCTCAGTGAGGGTCCACACCGGAACAAATCTCCTTTGGACCAGAGAAGTTAGACAAGAAGAGCGTGTCCTCATGTGTCTCTTTGCATGGAGACAATCAGTGAACCTGTAAACGCTAGATTATTCACTGTCGTCCAGATTAAATTAAAAACCACTGTCCTCTCTGTTCTGTCTAGTGGCTCATTCATCCAGAATGCAGTAGTAGTAGTACATTGATGGGGATGTTGCGTCGAGGCCTCTGAGCACATATGCTTCTCCACACCATCCTAACCCAGGCTCAGGCCACTGTGGGCCAGGTGCTTAATCATTCATAGTGTAGGAGGAGGAGAGACAGAGATCTTATTCAGTGCTTACCTGGGTATCTACTGCTCCACTGAGTGTAACATAACGATACAGAAACAAGATCCAAACCACACCAATCCAACCATCCCCCTTTCCCTCTCTCCTTGGTTCTCTGTCTCGCCTTCTCTTTACCTCTGAGCTCCATCACATCACTACCAACAGAAAGAAAAAAAGCCCGGAGTCTCTTTCTCCGTGCTTTCCAAGTCTAGGTCTGGTTACTGATCTTTGATTGGATGGATACATTACCAACTAATCATCAGCTGCTTTTATTACTCAGCGTAACAATGCGTGTCAGGGGAGTGACATTGTTTAGAGCTGCCAATGCGATGTGGCTTCTGTGAAATGGCACTGGGTTGGTGCCCAAATGCAATTACCACATTTTTTGCTTGGGTGACAGCAATTAGCAGATAACAGCTCCCCTAATTAAAGTTTCAGTGACAGCATTCAAATGTCAGAGTATTTATGTTTTCAGGGGCATTTCAAGTATGTATATTGTATGAGAGAGTTTACAGGGTGACGTTGCAGGAAATTTGGGAATGAAGCCAAAGATTCTTGGACTGATCTGACCTGGGAACATGTAGATTTGTGGAGCTTGAGCTGAGAGACTACACTGTAACAAATTTCTGTAGTTTCTACAGTAAAATTTTACAGTAACTTCTTGTTCTGTCGTTTTACGATGTTTACCTGTATATCGCAATGCATCATGGGACAAATATAATTACAGTAGCTAACAGCATTTTTCCACAGTAACACATTGTAAAATTACAGGCAAGTTGTATTCTGACTGTAGATGGTGCATGTTACAGTTAAATACTGTTGATATCGATTGCGTTGCACGAGGCGGTTTGAAAGAGGACCTTGACATGAGAGCACGGGAGCAGAGGAGCAACAGCCGTGTCCAGCCACTACATAATACGTAAGTTCAATGTTAATTCCCTACAAAATTAATATGGGCTTCAACTTTGTTGGGATGTCATTGTAATAACATTGTTGAGATCTTAATTAAACCAATGCTATTGTTTGCAGTTACTAAAGTGACAACTTACTAAAGTGAATGACTTAAAGTGAATCAATGGCATTTGAAATTGAAAAGCTAGTATGCAACCCTACCAGGATGCTTTGTTATGAGAGGAGCAGTTAAGCTCAGTAACATCGCGCTAAAACTAGCATGCTAACGCTAGCGCGCTAAAGCTAGCATGCTAGCGCGCTAGCTGGGTGAAATGGGATTGGGCCTAAATTGAACAGTCAGTGACTGCAGTTTCCCATTATAGTAGCTAAATCGTGTTTTGAACATAGAGACATTTGGCATTCATCTTGTCTACTTTATTGTTGGGGGGGGGGGGGGGCAGTTGGCTGTGGAACCTACTGATCTGGGTATTCACAGTCTAACAGGGGTAGTCCAGGGCTCAAACTACATGTGTGTTAAGCAAGAAGATCTCCTTGATTATTGTCCATTAATGGTGTACAAGCTGAATGGCACATCAGTGATTATATTTCACCACTCCCTCCCAGATATATACTGACATGTCAGTACTGGGGGAGGACATCAGACAAGCTGTGTTGGTGGTATTACCCAGCCTACCAGAGGACAAACTACAGTCCCAAGCATTGGAGTGGCATCCAGATCTGACCTGCAGTTCATCAAAGAGGAGGATCTCCCTGCCAACATCACACCTATCCAGTGTCGAGGCTTCTCAGCGCTTGGCAAACCGAAGGTATGTCTTAGATTAATGTTTATAAAGCACTTAAAACAGAAAAGCTCATTTCATAAAATTAAAAGCTGTATATTGTGATCCACTATGCATGTTAATTTGCTAATTTATGTAGGCTAATGAATGCACAACAAATTATTTTACTGAAGGTTTTGGTTTTCATTTTTTGTAGTAGGGATGACCTGCTGTTTTTTCCCGCAGATCACTGATCATCTGTGAGCCAAATCGGCTGATACACTGCAATACCGTTTTTTTGTTTTGTTTTAGCAGGTATAACTTTTCAGGAAATCAGGAAATCTCCAACCAGAGGACCTGCTGCCTGAGGTTATGTTGATGCAACTATATCACTGCTGGTCAGCTCATGCAATCTTGTGAAGTTTTGCTTTTCATATTAAATGGGCAAATGATTATCTTGTCTTGAACAACCTGATGGATTCGGCTCCCTCTTTTAAAGGAGCTGCCGGCGCAGATTTTTCATGAAGTTTCTTTTCGTGTGATTTCAGATGTTTCGTTGGAATCAATCCAACCAAAGGCACCAAGACGGCAAAGCTGGTCGGCCAAAGAAGTGGGAAGGTGCATGAAAACAAGAACAACTCTGTCAGTCCTCACGTCTCTTCTCTCCTCAAGAGATTAATGGACTTTGAATGGTTTTGAGTGTAAGTCAAACATAAAGAATGAGGACTGTTCTCCTCCTCACTATGTGACTGGACATTGTTCTTCTCTTAACATTTTATTAGTATTTACATATTTTGCTGATATATTAAGATTTCCAAACACACTGAAAAAAGGTCATCTTTTTTAGCTAGTTAGCTAAAAGTTAAATTATACCAAAAATGATGTGACCTTCTTCTTAATACATTTCTACCTCAGGTCCTGGTTTCAGATTGGGCCTTTAAGCCGAGTATGTTGTCAGTTTTAATAATGTTTGACTATGTTGAAACTCTGGTCAATGTGAATTCCACTGGGTGGCCGGTGTCCAAAGATGTATAATTTACGTTTAAGAGCTTTTCTGAAAAAAAGGACACCATGTTCTTAAAACGATGTGAAACTGTATTGAGTGTCAATAAAAGTTTTATTTTGTTGCAGCTCTGGCTCCGTTTTTATTTAACAGGTGAAAAGACTTTAGTGCAATGTAGATGAATTTTGGATAAACATTATGCCTGGTCTCATTCAAAATACCTTACAGTATGCATAATTTGCAAAACTGCTAATGTAAAAAAATAAAAAATAACTAAAACAATTGTACAACATCATATTGTATTGTGAAGTATTAACAGCTATTTATTGGCAACTTTAGTTGCCAGGTAACTTCTGTAATCTGAATAGAATACAAGGTAATGTTGTAAACTAGATTACAAGTAATTGCGGTTTTCTGTAAAAAAAAAAACTGAAATTGCTGTAATTTATATACAACAAAAAACTGTAAAACGTATACTGTAATATACTGTAATTCTTTTTACAGTAATTTTACAGTACTTTATTGGCAACTTTTTTGCCAGGTATTTACTGTTAATTCTACAGTCAATTCTTTACAGTGTAGGATTCCCCCCATTAAGTCCTTCTGGCCTTCAACTCCAATTTAGCTGTGCTCATGGCAAATTTGGCAAATTTGTCTCGCAGCTATAAGATAAGATAATGTTAGATAAGATTTTTTTACTGATATCACGCCAGGGAAAATCACTTGTTACAGCAGCACAGAGTCAAAATTTAGTATACAACACGTGAAAGTGTAACATAGAATAAAACATACGGATTACAATCAAATGAAAAAATGTTATTAAAATACAGAGGATATGTACATAATATACATCTTTTACCACAGATGAAATTGTATTTGTTGAGAAATGTACTTGAGTGAAATATAGAACACACAGACTTAAATATAAAAATATGCAATAATGGAGTATATACATATAAATATGAAATATAAAAACACAAGCTTGCTTAGCTAAAATTGGCACTATAGTAGCATACAAAAAATACATAATTAAATTCAGCAAAACTAAAATGTTCAATTTTATTTAATTGTTTTTATTGTTTTGGGAAGCACTTTGTAACTTGTTTTAAAAAAGATTTATTTACAGCACATATATTAAGGACTGTAATAAAAATAGAGACTTATGTCTCTGACTCAGTTGACTGACTTGCTGAAGTTAATGAGCCACTTAGTTTTAAGGCTCCCAACAAGAAAACATTAATTGATCTATCACTAATAAATTAGAGGTTGATTTGAAACAGGAACATTCATTTCTTATGAATATTAACAGTCACTTTTCTTCTGTGTACGAAAGCAAATGCCTTAGGTAAAGTAGCTACACCCTGTGGTTAGAGCCTGGGTGGGAGTAATACTATGTTTACCTGTGTAACCTGGTAACCACCATCAGAAAACACACCCACACACACAGACACAATGCGAGGTAACACAGGTGTCTGTTTTCTCTGCTCTAGTGACCTAAATGTGAGAAAAGCTCAGGTTTCACTCAATTTATGGATTGTTTCATATTTGGAAAGCTCTCAGTCAATTGGGCCATAGTGGGAGACCACTTGAGCGTTCAACATATTTGAATTATTCACTTGCTGCTCCAGAAAAGTTGTCAAGGTTACCTCTGCTGTCGACCCACCTCTCCCCCGGCCCAGCGGCCCGGCAATGCTTGTCCAATCTTAACAAGCTTTGTGCTACCCACTGGGCTCTGATTCAGCACGAGACCCGGCAAATCCAATTACACAGGAGTCAGAGAGGTTGATTTTCCCATTATAGATTCCATGCTGAGAATGAGAGCTGATGATAACACTCACATCACACCACCACTGGCCCACCCCTCCTTCTTCTCTCCTCCTTATTTTGTCTCCATTTCACTGTGTCCCTCCTTTTATTTCTGCACCTCTTCCTATCTAATTCCTCTTTTCCCAAAGAGCCTCTTTCTTCCCCCTGTCCCTTTCTTTGGATCTCTCCCTCTTTCATAGTCCATTATTCTAATTTTCCAGAGCAGCGTAACGAAGGCCAGGCCCTGTCATCATTTCAGTCCCAAAATGCTGGGTCAGTAAGGTTAGTTCATACCCCACATTGAATATATTTTTACCTAAAAACACAAATCATGTACATAAATATAACATCGTTAACCGGGATTTCTTATTCTGCCCCATTTTTATGTACTGTAGCTTTAAATATAATTGGTTTACACTTGATTTGACACCAATAATACAAATATTTGTCAGTTTGAATAAGGTCACTGCAAAAACTAAATGCAAAAGTATTTAGACAACTTGACTTCGGGGTGTGTGACATCCTTAGTGGACCCCATGAGCCTGCTGTGCCACATGAAAAGCAAATAGCAGCTCTTTTGGAAGTGAGGTTCTTTTACACTCAATTGGCTCTGATGAAAGCAAAGGACTTTTGGTCCATCTTTAGCCTTTAGGGTACTAAAAAGGACTGACCTTGCCTCAGACCAGAGGCTTTGGTGTTGACACAGGCCACTGAGAGGTCAGTACCATTGACCCCTCTAAACCCCGAAGACAGGGTCCTCTGTGATCCTCAGGGACAATAAGATTGGGGAGTCCGACAGTCGTCTGTCATGACGCAGAGGGGAAGACAATGTGATGGGACCTGTAGTGACATCTGTTAATGACCATTGACCAATACGGACCAATACTCTGTCAGTGCATTAAAAATCCAGCGCAGCTCAACCTCTCCCTTCTTCAGCACAAACAGAAGGCTCATAGTGAAAAAGTACTCAGATCCTTAACTTAACTAAAACTAGCAATAAAACACTGTCTAAAAACTGTATTACAAGTCAAAATGAGCATTGAGAATGTTTCTTTAATGCAAATATGAAACATTATTATGAAAGCATATTCAAAGTAGAGGTCAGTGGTTTTGTATATTTTGTATGTCCTATGTCTGTTTGCATAAAGATGCAGTAACAATGGAGGGACATGAATTCTATCCTCTTTGCATTTAGTGGCAAATATTTCAACAGTTTTAAAATCTCACCAGATAAAAGTAAAACTCATGGTTAAATACCACAATGGATTAAGTGGTCTTTTTTTTTGGTGGTTTGGTTGAACTGACCTTTGACCCTGCTTGAGACACAGATAGTTTACTCGATAAGAACTAAAGCTGTGTTTAACTGCACTTTGGGTTTCAATCTTCAGTCTCAAGTTAAAAAATAATAATAATTCCTCTGAAACAAGAACAATTTAAAGAAACCACATAATGGTAACATACACACAACTGGTAAATGGTGCTGTCATTTCATAATAAGCAGTTTTCAGACATGAACTAAGGAAAATGTCCGGACCCAAATTTCTGGAGCAGAAAGACATTCTCCGGGTCAGACGCAATCAAAACAACATGAATATATTTCCAGAACATTCATTTGAGGGGTAGTGTAGAGCATGAAGGAGGCACGACATAATGTATAAATTGTGAATTAAGTGTTTTTGTTTACAGCTCATCAACACTGGTGTCTTCCTTTTCTCCTAAAAGCTCTCGAATCTTGTTTTCTTTCCAAAGTCGATATCTTCCTCAGCATCCTCTATGTGTATGGCACCTCTTTTTAATCCTATGGGATGAATCACACGCACTTGCAAATTTCCCGGGCATTTCCCCGCTGTATTCTCACATGGGCACAACTCAGAACTTCTGCAGACATTTCACTTTGGGGTCTGGCAGGAAATCTTCCCGAGAATGTCCAGCACAACAAACATTTATGTTCTCACTAACAGCCCCCTTTGGAAAATCCAGACTTCTGCTAATGTCTGAAATGTCTGCTGTGAGCCAAGATTCACTCTGTGGAGGTGGAACTTCACTGAAACCTGTCGTAAGTCGTCTCTGGCTGTCTGACCTCTGACAGGACAACCCGAAGTCTGACAGTCTGGACACTCTGCTCCCTTCAGGTTGAAGCTGCAGTGAGTAAACATCGTTTTTGGCAAGGCAGTGGTGCTGGTGCTGCTCCTGGGCTAAGCATGGCTGACAGCAGCTTCCTCTGTGTGGCCAGGGGGTCACTTTGGGTGACATGCTGTTCATGGGGGACACTGTGTCTCTGCCTGCGGAGGAGATTAGAGGGGTGAGCTGACCCCGTTCTCAGAGGGCCTGGTGTGTTTTGAGTAAACACTTGGTGCAAGACAAAAACACAGGCTACAAACACAGGCCAATCCTCGGGCGGTGATCCCATTGTTTCCCCATTACTCCCGAACAGGCATGAGAGAGGAGAGCAGTCAGCCTGAGCCGCAGGGAGTCCTCGTGTCTCTCCTGAATGCATCACGGATGTTAAGACCAGGTCTGATCAGGGCCTGTCACACACAGCCAGGTCAAGCTGAGGAGCTGCCCACAGGTCATTGCCATTACCTTCCCAGTCCTGCATGTCACTACCTCAATCTATCAATATTTTACTGATATCATTATTCAGTTTTGGGGCTAATAAGAGCATACACTGCAGATATGTTACAGAGGGACTGAGTTCAAAAGGGTTCAGAAGTTTATGATGTAGCTTTTCCACTGCATTAACATATAGAAACTAGATTCTCATTAACATTAACAGTAAGACCAATAACTGAACATTCACTCACTGACATTCGAAACTGCAGCCACTGAAATGTTAGAGCACTTCTGGAAATATTTTCTCAATCATTCAAATTAAGGTGATAATTTTATTTATTTCAAAGCCTCTGTGCATGTCCGTAGTAAACGTTGCTGATGTTAGCACGATGCATGGCTGTGATATTATCAAGATTTATGATCAAGAAGTGTCAGGGCGAACTGTCACAACCCAGCACATGACTGGACAAAGGAGGGGAGACCTTCTGAGATGTAAACACTGTACAACTTTCTGATGCTGCAGTGTTTACTATCTTGCATGTCTATTTATAATGGTTTTCTTTTGTTAGTCCAGTTTCCGCAGGGAATGGGTTGGAGCCAATCCCAGCTGACGAGAGGCGGGGTACACCCTGGACATGTTTCCTTGCATGGCTGACATACAGAAAAATACATTTTAGAGAGTCTAACATTTAGATTTAGAGTTCTCCAATGCTTTAACTAACCTAACCCCAATCTGCATGTTATCATGCAACGAGGAGCACATGCAAACCCTCGGCCAAACCGCGATTCAAACCAAGAACCACTATGCCACCCCTCTGCTGGTTTCCTTGTGTTTTTATGATACTTCAACACTGCAAAAGTATGAAATATAACTCATATTACATCATTTTATAGTGTCTACACAACAATTATTTTATTATTAAAAAACACTGGCCACAATTCAGGCTGTAAATTGTAAATCAAAACTACAGAGAGCTACACAGCTGCGTTATATCAGTAGCATATGTTTTGAAAGAAGCATGACAAGCGCATGACAGCCAGTGGTCAGTCACTGGTGCATGATGTGTAAAACACTGCAGAATTGTGACGTGGGCTCAAGACTAATCCAATGAAACTGCTTCTACTGAAACGATTACTGGATATTATGATGCAATTTATTAAAGCACTGCAAACTGAGCTGACTATTGAATTTATACAGCTTTTTCATTTACTACAACATTTAAACTTATAATAAGATGAAGTGCTGCAACTAACAATTATTTGGGTGTTTGCTGGGAAAAAAAGAAAAATATACAGATTTAATGAAAAACTTAAATGAAATGATGAATCTAATCAGTTCAGCTCTAGTAAGGTGTCCACCTGCTGTCACTGATCATCACCATCATCATCATCATCATCATCATCATCATCATCATCATCACCTTCAGTATTTGTTTGAACACACCCCCTCCCCACAGTGTCCCCCTTGTTTCCAGATCACAACCCTGCGGGCTTTAGGACCTGCAGGCCGGTTCTCTCTGAGTGAGGATGGTCTTGTTTTTGTCCGTTACGTTCATGCATGTAATCATTGATTGTGCCCATTGTGACAGACCGATTTACCATCTGTATGCTCCCATGGGCCTGATGCTGCTGTCACTGCAGTCTCCCTGCAGACTTTTGGGGAATTCCTCTTTAATTTCCGGTTTAAATTTAATTTCTGACCGGTTCTACAACGAAACCTGCAGGATTAAAAAACCCACACCATCACACCTAACTTCTTCAAGCTCCACTCTTCTTCTGGTGCATTTCCACTCGTATCCCCTCTGCAGCTCCAGATTGTCATTCGCAGTGCCCTGTCAAGTAGTAAAAAGAGTACAAAGTGAGACATATGGTGGAAGACCAACCATTTTTGAATAGATAAGGCTGTAATGGAACTTCCCCTTGTTGGAGACCCCCTGGAGCTCACTTAAATGCCAGAGATTAGACCCATTCATATTCTTCTTTTTTTAATCAGAAACTGTGAAAGAATAATAAATAAACAAAGCTGCTTTTTCAAATTCAAGGGTGAATGCTTCCTCTTATACAGAGAAAAGAAAAGACCAGCTCCACTTCACAAACAGTCACTATGGGCCTATTTTCCTCAACACAGGCAAATGGACAGGCTTCTAATTTATTTCCTTTTTTGCGTAAAATAACTTTTGCAACATTGTGCATACAACTCTGAGACCTGCTTTACAGCCTTGTGGCCATGACCAGTTGGAATGGAGACTTTATATTTCAGCTTGATTGAGGATATGGTGACTATCTTTATTTTTTTTGGGGACTGGATGCCACGTTTCTTTCTCCCTCCTCTGAAGTGTCAGGCTCTTCTCCTCCAGCCCATAGTGTGTGTGTGCGTGTGTGTGTGTGTGTTTGCCGCCTCCTGCTGCAGCCCACCCGGCGCTCTGCCCTCCTCCCTGTACGCGCCTCCCCGGCTCGTTTTCCCACTGCTGAGAGGAGCAGGACGCGGCCACAGCGGCGGGAAGCAAATTACCTACAAGCACTTCCCTAAAAAAAAAAAAAGTTCACACTCACATACACAGATGCCAGCACAAGTAGAGACTCACATCGTTTTAGAGCTGCCCGAGGGAACTCACTGGGAATAACCTGGCAGGAGGGTGGACATTTAATGATTTCTTCCTCTTTTTTTATTGCTTAATTCGGGTGACTTCTTCTTCTTCTGTTGCTTTCATTGAGCACAGTTTGGTTCATTTGTTTTAAAAAAAAATACAGAACATTTTTGTCGCATTAGTTTTAAAAGTTTGAAGAGGAAGTTTGGCCTGAGCTCGTGTTTTCTGTGTTTAAGACGCACTGTGCGCACCTGTTGTGCCACTGGTGGAAACAAACGCGCAGGACAGAACTTCCTATCGATATTTCCCCATAAGCTCACCTCTTCATTGACTGTTATAAGAGGACTTCAACGTGTGGATGGAGTAGGACCTGACTTTTGATGCGACTGAAGTTTGTCTGGCAGCTTTTGGACGCCTGCGCCGGAGCGCACCAAGTGGAAGCTGTGAAGAAACCAGAACCACCGTCCTCGCTTCTTCTTGCACTCTGCTGTGTGAAGTGTGGACGTCATCGGGACTGTTGAGTTAAGAGCCACCGTGTTAACAGCAGCTGTCAAACTCATGGGACCCTCCTGCCCCTGCCCCCCGGGCCACTGGGAGCTGTGCTGAGGTCTCCACTGCGCATGTCAGAGCGCTGGACAGCTCCAGAGAGGGAAATTTAAAAACGGTTTTTTGGAGAATCAAGTGCAGCACAGAGAAAATACAGTACAGGGGCTCGCGACCGGCTCTCACCACCTCCAGTATCATCCAAAACAGGTGACTCCTCTTTATTCCTCTCTTTCTGCGTCGTAGCCTTTTATCCGACTGTTGTCTTTATAACGTTTGAATGATTTTTAGACTTGAAACATGATTTCTCTCTAAGCTGGCTGAATGATAAACCATACAAGTGTTGGTTGAGTTCATGTGACAGAGGTCTTGTGTAAACATTTGAACTTAATGCTTATTAAATTCAAGCTATATTACTGTTTCAATTCAGTGTATATTTATTGAAATCTCAAATAGTGAGAGAGATAAGAGGCACACATTTAATATAAGGTAGTGAAATGGGATTCAGCTGCAACAAAGGCATAGTGATGACAGAAGGGAATTATACTTTGCTGCTGCTATGGATTCACAATTTGCAAAAGGAGACACTATTTGAATATTATATATGTATTGCACTACGTCCCTCTACAGAGCTTGTTTGTTTCAGCTTGAATACTCACGCAGGGAATAAATAATGTTATTTCTTTTATGACTTTACAGAGGCTCCACATATCCCAGGAAATGATAGAAGGCGGAATTACATCCATGATGTCAGGAATAATTGAGAATTCTGGGCATCATCCATCGCCACAGGACTACAGGTAGAGACTACTGACTGAAAACATGCTCCCTTACACCAGGAAACCTGTTACAGAATCTTTTAAGATCTAAACAGTTCATATACACATTTTGTTGCATTCTGTCAAAAACACTCAGGATCAATTCGAAGATGCCTCAATAGAAAAATGCCATATTTATATAAATCATATCCCTCAAGGTGTTTTGCAAGGAGTCATGGAACAAATTGTCTGACCCTACTATGTTTAATCTCAAGGTAGATGGACAGCTCTTTTTGTGCATGGTGGTGGTGGGGGGGGTTGCACGAAAAAGGCGAGAGGGAAAAAAAATCCTGAAGAATAAATAATTTTCGGTCTGAATGGATCTGTCAGAAACCATCAGCTCTGTTTACACTCCCGCTGTCGGCACACGGAGAGCCTGAGCCTCTTGGCCTGCCGACTCAGGGGGAGACGGGGCGCTCTGGGTCACCACCGTGCACAAGTGGCTCCCAATTAGAAAAGGAGGGCGGGAGGGAGGAGGAGGTGCAATATTTAGTGTTGTTGAACCTCTGGGAAGGCTCGGATGATACATGGAGACACCAGCTAAACATGTTCTGCCTCAGTGAGCAATTTTCATGCTGCTGGTAGAGGAAGGGAGAGAGAGAGGAGGGGAGGTGGGGTTGAATCCCATGTGTCGTCTATTCTGCACTGCTCTATCAATATGTATTATTCTTTTAATCCCAAGTAGATCAATAGATTAGAGGAGCAGCAAAAGTGTAAAAGACCAGCTATTGCATTTATTGTATACTTTTTATACTCATACTTCATCCAAAAGTCCACCGGTTGAAGTTTCTGTGCTCGCTATGCTTGAACATCAATTCTTCATTTTTGTCAGAAGTAAAAGAAAACACCCAGAAAGAGAAAAAGAAAGAGCGTCAGACTCACAAAGGCCCAAGCTGTGATAACGTGATACTTTGCAGGGTGTTGGGTTCACATCCCCACCTGCATCAACCGGACGACCCCTTCAAAATCTTTTACCGCCGCATGCAAGGTGTTTGAGGACGTGTGCTGCTGATTCCTGGCTGCAATCATGTCACTTATTCAGACAGCAGACACACAGAGAGCCCTGACCTCGAACTACATTTTGCACCCCCCCACCCCTCTCTGGCCTGAGGCTCTGCTGATTTCCCCGTTGAGGGAAGATTGGGGTGGGGGGTGTTGGTGGTGTTGGTGGGGGGGAGGGGGGGTTACAGAGGGTTGATGGAGGGGGGATAGAGGCTGGAAAGGGACAGGGAAGCAGATGGCATCCTATTTGTCCCTCTTATGTGAGGGCTGTCATTCCAACAGATTAATGCGAGGGCCGGGCGGAGAAAAGAAACGACAGAGACAATCAAGGAAGGGTCTGGGGGGAGACAATAGAGCCACGTGCCACTGGGCAGATTTGTCGTTTGGGACACAATAGGTGATCATTTTTCAATGGGCAAGGCCAACTGTTGCAGGCAACATGTGCTGCCGTCCCATGTTTCAAACCATCTCATGCGTTGTTTACTTATGATTCAGCCAATGGTGACAGCGAGACGGTGGTCACCTGACACAGGGTTGATTTTTTTATTAGGAGATTTTGTGTGTGTGCGTGTGTAGGGGGATTGGGGGGGGGGGGGGGGGGGGGGGGTGATGTCCTCCTACACTGTCCACAGACCCACAAAGTAACTGAATAGTATGTGTTGTCATAGCGACCCCAATTACTAAACCCTTTGCCCAGTGAGTGTGTGTGTGCTGAGGAGTCTGGAGAGGATTCAAGAGGAGTCCTCCCTTTTCTTTCTCTTTGCCGAGGCTCTCCCTGTAAAGTGACAGAAAGCTGATTGGTACTGGCAGCGCGCTTTTTAAACAGAAATCCAGTCAGTAGATGAAAATGTATTTTAAATGTATTTAATCTGTTGTATTAAATTAACTAGCTGTTAATTATAATTATTTTATTTTTCATGAATTTGTATTTATAAGTTACAAAAAAGGCAGATAATAAAAAAGAAACTATGGGAGAAACAAAGATCAGTGTGTGACACTCCTGGAAAACAAAAAACAATCATCTCAGCAGATGATTTGCTCTGAATGGAAAGATTGTTTAACCCCCTCATTGTTGATTACAACTGTCACTGCTAAATAACACTTGTAGTTAATCTTCTTATGTTAAATCCTGGATGCAGCAGCTAACACACGTCTTCGCGGAGCAGCTTTCATCTCTGTTTGCCCACATTAACACTTAGTACACTGGTTTTGACTTTGCGGGACAAAATGTTCTGTCAAGTGTTTAGATTTAAATTCCACTTATACTCACCCCCCCAACCCGCCAACCTCTCCCCTCCCCCTCCTCTCTTCAAGGCTTCTGACCACGGACCCCTCCCAGCTGAGGGAGGAGGACCTCCCCGGGGACCTGCAGTCTCTGTCATGGCTCACCTCTGTGGATGTGCCCCGACTACAGCAGATGGCTGATACCCGGGGCCACAGCAACGGGCCCTCCCAGGGCAGCCTGCTGGAGCAACAGACAGGTGAGGGGACAGGGAGGGGACAGTGCAACATTCAAAATCCGCAGCATCTCTCTGATTGGATAAACTGATGGATTCTTCTGGGTATCTGGCCGTTGTAGATACGAACACTGTTTGAAAGAATACCCTGACAGATAAATGTGAATGTGATGTTCTAGGCACTAGGACAGTTTTTACATTAACAACACAGAGACAGTTAAACTCAGAAACAAATCAACTTGGACGGTTGTGGTTGGTTTTGCTTTTGCTCACCTTAATATTGTGAACAACAGATGACAATTCTAGAGATCCCATGAGTTTGAAGTGCACATAATTTCTGCCAAGGCTGCTCAGCCACTATATCACCATATTGCATATACATATATTGAGATCAGCTACATGTGTATACAGACATGTTCTACTAACTGCTCACATTAAACACTGGAAAATATAAATTCTCTGATATAGTTGAAATTAGTATGTGTTACTGTACAGTAACTGAATAAAGATCAACCCCCTAAAAATACTTCTTTTGAATTACAAAATCCAGATCATTAACAGGACACGCACCAAATTTATTTTGTTAATAGACATTAGCACTCTATATAGAGTTATCGGCATCATTTCTTGAGAAATGGGTCAGAAAAAATCAAATCCACGGGTGAAATGGGTTCTTCCTTGGTCCATATGTCCTACCATTAAGTTTCAATAAAATTACTTCAGTCGAATTTACACAATCCAGCAGCAAAAACATGACCCCCTTGGCAGAAGTAACCATAACCAAGGTGCAGAGGAACTAAACATTTAAGTACATAAATGTCATACGCAGCCACATCATTCTGTTTTGAAGAGAGGTTCTGTTTCAAAGATTCTTAAAAGTAGGTTTTTGCTTCTATGAGCACCACCGAGCACAGTCTACTGAAGATATATAGGTTTGTTTAAATGTAACTAAGATTATTGCGTCCGCTCACAGCTCAGCTGAGCAGCCTGGCGATGACGGCTGGACAAGGCTCCATGCTCCAGCTCCAGAGCAACATGCAGCACAGCCCTCTGGGAATCAGCATCATCAACACCCACAGTGGAAGTGTGAGTGTCCGCAGCGCTGTTAGAAAAAAAGTATGTTTATGTTGTATGTGGTGTAAACAGTAAAACATATGACACCCTTGCATTTGTTTCACAGATGTCTCCATTCTCCATGAATGGGATGCCTTCTCCAGGATACCAGTGCCCTACCTCAGTCTACCAGCCTACACCCCAGCACGTGTACTCTCTCACCCAAACTGGACAACAGGTAACGCAATTCGACCTCAAGCCAATGGAGTGTCTGATTTTATCAACAGAGGAAATGTAATAGATAAGGTCCTCATCGTTCTCTCTTGTTTCTAGTGTTCAACAACTGGGCTTTATAGCAATGTCTCTTTCAACGACCAAAGTCTATTCACGCAACCTCGTCTGGCTCCGCAAGACCAGGAGCTGCAGCCCAAGTCTTTCCCCAAGCCCATCTACTCCTACAGGTCGGTACACAGATGTTTGGATTTCTGACTGAATTCTTCTTCTGGTGCATTTCCCCTAATCTGCTTTAATCTGAAATCCAATAATGATTTAATCCTGTTTTTTCTCTCAGCTGTTTGATTGCCATGGCTCTGAAAAACAGCAAAACTGGCAGCCTCCCAGTCAGTGAGATCTATAGCTTTATGAAGGACCACTTTCCTTATTTCAAGGTATGAAACCCTGTTAATATAGCATGGAGGACTAAAATGTGAAGGTTCATGTAAATGAGAAAGAAATACAAATGTTACACTACCTCATTCCCTGCAGACTGCACCTGATGGATGGAAGAACTCCGTCAGACACAACCTGTCCTTAAACAAATGCTTTGAGAAAGTGGAGAACAAGACGAGCAGCTCGTCTCGTAAGGGCTGTCTCTGGGCACTGAACCCTGCCAAAATTGACAAGATGGAGGAGGAGATGCAGAAGTGGAAACGCAAGGACCTGCCGGCCATCCGCCGCAGCATGGCTAACCCTGGTCAGAAACGTCTTTACTTCAAATTCAAACGTCAAATGCTCCCCCCGGTGTGCATGAGCCACCAATGAACGACAAAGTCTTATAACCTGTTTTGTTCCCTGCAGATGAGCTGGAGAAACTGATCACAGACCGGCCCACGAGAACTGCAGACAGCAAGTTGTTAGAGGCCGGCATGACCCGGCTGCCCGGCTGTCAGACGGGCCTCCCGCTGCCCGTCTCTGCCCAGATGCAGCCTCAGCCTATAGTCACGCTGTCCCTCCCGTGTTTACCCATGCACCAGCACCACCAGTTTCAGGCCCAGCTCCAGGCTCAGGCCCGACTGGCCCCCATGTCCCCCGCCCCGGCCCAGACACCTCCCCTCCACACTGTCCCCGACCTTTGCCACAGTCCTCTCACTCAGCAGTCCAGCAAGCCCCCTGATGATTTCTACATCGTGCACGGTGACACGCACACAGAGGTGGACGCACTAGACCCCAGCATCATGGACTTTGCCTTTCAAGGTAAATACACATTCTAAGTGTCAGGCCTGTTTTTATATAGGTTTGCAGGATAACTGGCGTGTTGCTGCATCAGTACATTAACCTCTCCTTTCACCTGCTCAGGTAACCTGTGGGAGGAAATGAAGGACGACAGCTTTAACCTGGATGCTTTGGGCACCTTCAGTAACTCGCCCCTCCGACTATCAGACTGTGACTTGGGAACAGCCAGCCTCCCTCCGTCCTCCACCGGGGTGAACATGCCGCTGTCAGATGTGCAGGTGACGGGCCTCTACACCACCTACACCACCCAGGACCCCCTGTCGTCCCAGTACATGGGCACAGCAGCCAACAGCAAGCCCATCATCCTGCTTTGAAGCAACGCTAACAGAGTCAACATGATTTTATCTCATCTGTGGAAATCTATGAACACGGTCTGAAGAAGTCTCTGGTTTCTTCTGTGCTACTAAACATACAAATCACACTGCTTCACCTGAGGAACTACCTGGAGAAAGGATGTTTGAAAATCATGTCCCGTACAGTCTACCATTAAACTGCTCATAAGAGATGAAACTAATAATAAATTAAGGTTTTAAGAAAGACGTACGTAAGACTTAAAATATCGAGCTTTGCCAAGCAAAGCCTCCCAGCCTGTATGAGTACGAGGACTCTGCCTGGAGAAGTATGTGTAAGTTAGCATCTACCGGTTTTTCTACTGTTCACTCTGCGTTTTAAAGTCCTTCCATACTGTAGCTCTCCATCTCTTGTCTGTTGTATTGTGCTAGACATTATTACTGTGACGTTTTATTTATATTTATAAAAAGGCAGCTGGAGAAGGGGATGACTGTCAGTCTTTTGCTGTATATATTTGAATGTTTTAAAATTGCTATTGCCACAGAAAAGCTTTGTTTTTGACTGTATTTACACACTTAAGTTCCAAAATGCAAATGTGTGCCAACACTTTTTGAGTAATCCAGATGTTACGCGTTATTCTTCTACACACTGTGATTAACATGTCTGAAAGTTAGGTGTACATTATGTTCAGTTACGTGACCATAATAAAAATCGAATGGGTGAATAAAAATACATTTGTTTTTGCCAAAAATATATCAATGATATTTATTAACAACAGCCCTTGGGGGGGAAAACAAGACACAGGAAAGAGCTTATGTACATTCAAAGGAAATGTCACGGTTGATATTTCTGATCGGAGGCGAGGCAAATCAAGACATCAGCCGGCGAGACCACTTCAGTCGTTAATGTCCATCTTTGACCAAACCTGAGTCTGAAGAAATGTGTCTCAGAGATGCACAGAGAGAAATGAAAGAAGCTCAGAAGTATCAAATACAGTGTCACACCATCTCCTGTCATACATACCATTGTCTTTAGCACATAAACATCAGAGACTGAAAGAAACATTGAAAAGAATGGACCACTGACTCCAGTGTCAACAGTGAAATGACGAACACAACTGAACTCATGACACTGCAGTACACAATTTTACCTGCTTCTTAATTTGAATTTTTGCATCACAATACTGATAAAATAATTGCACAAAAATGTATCTGAAACGTCAATTCACTATTTTACTGCCTCAGGACTTTGGCTTCTATTTCTTTGATTGTATAACCCTGACCTCAATAGACCACACAGAGCTTATTGAGATACATTTTTAACACTGATACACCATCAGGTGCAAACACTCGACAAATGTAAAAGACAATCATTGGAACAGATTATAAAAGACAGGCTTTGTAGTGGTTCTGTAATAACTTAGGAGTAGGTCACATTCAGCATGTGCGTAGTGCAAAGAATTGCCCCGACTATAATCCTGTACAATCACTTTTATATCTTTAAATGCCCCCCCTCTTCACTTATACAGCACAATCAGGTGGATCCGACCCTTCGTTCTCTTTAATATCACAACCTGGTAAAGCCCCTCAGCTTAACTGGCGCTGGTGTTGTCCATAGTTGAGAACAGATGCAAGAGCTTGGCCCTCTGGGACGGAGTGATGCTCTGGCTCATGTGGATGATGCAGTCCATGGCCACATCAGGGTTCGCCTGCACCAGGCTGGAACACAGGTGGAAGATCCCCATCACAAACATCCCAATGAAAATGTATAGACACTTTTTTTCTGCTTTTGCTTGAGGTTAAAAGAAAAGAATATATTATGTTATATCTGTATAATATATCCCTACAAATATTAATAACCTTAAAAACCAGGTGAAGTTGCAGTTATAAGTCAGACTCTGCAATGAGTAATGTACGAAAACCTTGGTTATTTATTTGCCCTAAATGCTTCAGTGTGAACATGTATGGTTAGAGGGAATGCTGCAGGCAACTTCAGGTAAACATGAGTGAAGTTATTAATGGTCTCTGACTGAGTCAACAATAAAGCTAATAAAGCTCCTTCACTGATTCTAAAATGCATGAAGATCACATGGGAGCGACCCATTGGCCGAACGGTTAGGTTACGTGCCACATGGACGCATACGACAGTGACCAGCTGATCCCTGTCCAACTGGAATGTGTCCCCACATCAATCATGTTATTAATGGTTGGTGTGTGTGTGTGTGTGTGTGTGTGTGTGTGTGTGTGTGTGTGTGTGTGTGTGTGTGTGTGTGTGTGTGTGTGTGTGTGTGTGTGTGTGTGTGTGTGTGTGTGTGTGTGTGTGTGTGTGTGTGTGTGTGTCTCTGCATACCTGCGGATGTGTTTCAAAGTGTTTTCTCGTTTCAAGTACTTGATGTTCTCTCTGATGGCTGACTGCGTGCCGCTGTCCTCCATGGACAAATGCTTCTCAAGCCACTCAACTACAGCTTGGTTATTGTCCCAGAGGTAAGCCTGACAACGCAAACAGACACACCTTTACATTTCCAATAAACACTGAAGTGCTCATAAATACAAGCCGGATCATGATTTGTCCCAGTGACAGATTTAGGCTGGGTATTGAGAAGACGTGAAACAAATAGACATTGGATTTGAAGTCTTTCAGGATGTCATGATCGCAGCTCATATTCTCAGTCACATTCAGGGGTTAAAATAAAATGAGAATGACTTCAAAAGTGTCATGGTACATAAACATACAGTATCAGACAGAAAGATTTAAATAATTTTCTTTAAAAAAGACTCCCCACTTTGATCAATGAGCTCTGCCTGAGTTGAACTGCTTTATCTACCTTTATTCAAAATGTTTAACTTGCATGCTGTGCATCAGCAGAGAGAGAATCCCTTTGTGTGGTCACATACCTTGACGGTTCCCTCTGTTTCAGCAAACCAGCGTCGCAGCATGGACTGCACGTGTCCGTCACTGAGGTCCTTGTTGGCCTGCAGAATCTCACATTTCACCACCTGCTCCAACAAGAGGCGACGGAGACGCCAGTAAAAGAACGCCCGCACGTTCTTCCAATCCAGAATATCCTGTCAACACAGATTTGCAAAACATGTTACAGCAGCGTGCGACTCCGCTGAGCACAGTTTTATTTCCTGCACCTAATGTTACACACATTACATCAGTGTGATTGTGAAGCGCTCACTCACAGTGATGACACCCTTCTCCTGCATCCTCCCTGGGGTGTCGTGCAGGTCTACAAACTGCACTGCCACCTGGTGGTAGATGGGCAACAGGAATTCTTCTCTGGCTTTGAGCTGTGACTCCAGCTCTCTGCACTGCTTGTCAGACAGCTCCAGGGAAGCTGGTGAAAATAGAACATTTCTGAATCACAGTAAGGTTACGAAGATATCTGCAATACTGTGGAGAAAATAAGGAAATACGAGTGGTTGTATGAGTTGAGATAAGGAGCTTTTTACCAAGCTGCTCAACCAGACTGGCATAGACGGAATCTAGTCTTTTCATGGTCTTCAACAGGTCCTTCTTCCTGAATTTGATCTCCACTGTGCCCTCAGCCTCCAGCACACCCCCTCTGCACAGAGAGAAAACCACAGGGAGACAAAAAAAAACATGTAATCACACACACATCTGTTGTTTTAGTTGAAAATAAAAAATTAATTCACTGCACTTATGTACCTGCTTTCCCTGTCAGCATAGAGCTCCATACACAGCGGGTTGATGGTGGGGTCAATCACCACCCAGGACCCTCCCCTCAGCTCAGCATGTGGTGGGATGTACACCAGCACCGGCTGACGGAAACCATGCAGGGCATCCACAATGTAGGCTCCAAACTTCAGTACCTGGTCATACATATCTGAGAGAGAACAGAGGAAGTTATTTTACAGTCACGACAAAGCAGTGTATGATATTCAGAGATTTGTATTATTTATCGTGTACCCTTCATTCCCCCGGAGAAGCCCCTCCAGTTGGCGAACACCATGAGAGGCACACGTTCACGGTTGAAGTCACAAATGGCCTGGGCTGTTTTAAAGGCTGAGTCTGGGAACCACACCTGACCAGCCTGCTGCAAAACCTGACATCAACACAAAAAACACACAAGGGCAGAGGTGAAATACTCCTCTTATTATCGTCACCATCTATTGTTGGACATTAACACAGTGTGTGTAGAGATTGGCTCACTTTGGATTCTGAGTCCAGGTTGGCTGGATCGGCTGGGACGGTCAACTCTACTGTGCGTGTTTCAACAGCGATGACACCAAGAGGTATTCCTCCTAACCTGTATTCGTTCAACAGTGTTAATAATATAATTTTAAGAGTGAGGCTGAATGACCGTACATACCATTCATATGAAGTACTCTGCGAGTGTGTACTTTGAGTGCAAACATATTTACCGAGCTCTTCCTACCACCACCGTCTTAGCCCAGGACTCCATGATCTCCATGAAAGAGCCTTGGTCGAAGAATCCGCTCTGCCAGGCGCCTCTCACCGCTGATGACACCCATGAAGAATGTTCAAATCATGGAAACTTATTTGCTTTACTACTGAAAGAGACATTTTTTTAGATGAACTCACTGGGGTGAGGTCGACCGGCCAGCATCCAGCGAGGGTCATACAGAGCTTTAGTAGGAGTGAACTCTATCTCTCTGTCCACTGGATCTTTAGCTGCTATGATAGGCACAGGAGAGTGTTTGTTCTGTGAGGAGAGAAGAACTCGAGTTAGTGACCTGGTTCTGTTATTGTGTGTAGGTCTCACTTCACACATTCATCCGAACCTTTGGCATGTAGGAGAGCCACTGCAGGATGGTGAAGACGCCCTCAAAGTCATCTGGCACCGTGGTGTGAGTCACTCCATTGTTGTGCATGATCTGGATTCCTCCCAGCTGGTTGTTGGAGGTGTAGACCTCTCTGCCCAGAACCTGTACACAAGCAGGGATTCAAGCTTCCAACTTTTTATTTGAGGTACTTGAGTATTACAACTGAAGCACTAATTTATATTGAACAACGTCTGATGTGTACTTTGCCCGATTCTTTTTCCAATTCCATTCCATTTTTTTGCCTAATTTGTTTGTTTTTACTATTGAATTTAACTGCTACAAATCAACCCTCTACTGGTGACACACACACAGAGGCTGTGATGTGCACAGCAAAACATAAGAGAAGAGAAGAGAAGACCCACAGACCTTGTTCAGAGCACTTGCTCCAGTCAGGATGATGTGAGAGTTCTCCACCTGAATCACTCGCTGTCCCAAACGGACCAGATAGGCTCCGATCCCAATAGCACGACACGTCACCTGCAAAAGCAAAAAGTAGCTCAAATAAAAAAAATAAAAGCCCCAGAGGGAGTGACTGCTGAGGGAGGTCAGATCCACATTCTCACCATGCTGATTGTAATAATCTCCTCATAGGCCTGAGAAGATTCTCCAGCGATGGTGCCAGATCCTCTCAGGTTCTCAACACCAAGACCTTCATCCTTCCCGATGATGTCCGTGATGATGTACCTGACAAATCAACACATCTCTATCATCCCACAGAGAAAGGTTCAGGGTGCCATGTATTTCCATGAGGAGACATTGTCTACTTCATTGTACCTGGACTCTCCTCCTTCCTCTACGTGGTGACAGTGAACAGAATTGGTGGAGCTGATACGTGTGTAGTCCTGAGGTGTCAGGTAAAGGTACTTGAAACCCTGAGGAGAGATACGGAAATAACGTATAATGAGACATGTAAAACTACACATATATATTGCCATTACCTGTGCTCATTTCCTCAGAGGTCACCTTGTAGGGGTCAGCAGGGTCGATCCATGCCACCTGGAACATGTGTTTGATTTCTTCAGCGAGGCCGATGCGCGCTCCGCTGTTGGCCGAGATGTAAATGCGGGGGATGCCCTCTGCCCGAGCCAGCTCCGACGCCCTGAGGAACAGCTCGTCCTCCTGAGGACCGAACGAGCCGATCATGTAAGTGATGTCGTTGCAGATGACAATGATGTCTCTGCCCTCGGGGTACTCTGGAGTCTTCATCTTCATCCTGAAGGCGACCATCCCCACCTGGTGAAGAGTGGTGATCAGAATCATCACACTGGGAAAGAATACATGAAAAGTGTAATAGTTCATGTAAATGTCTTCAAAGGGATTCCTACATCATTGTCACCAGGTAGGCGGTTCATCTGCACCAGTCGACCTTGTGGGTCCAGAACCAGCTCAGCGCAAATCAGCACGTCTTTAGGATACTTTTCCCCTGGACCCCAGAGCTTAAACAGAGCCTACAAGAAGATTTCCAGTGGAGTCAGACACATTGAGAACATCAGAGAAAGAGAACGAGTCTAATTCAGTGAGTCAGCGTTACCTGTCTGAACATCTCAGGGAAGTCGTAGACGTATGTGGTGCCCAGAGTTTGAGCCTGGAAGCGTTTGGACTGCAGCAGATCCTTGGTCACATAAGGAGTGTTGATCAGCATGCCGTGCAGAGGACCCTGCTTGTCTCCATAGGACTGGAACATGATCTGCAAAGATGACGAGTTGAGCAAAGTCATTTATGTTGTGTAAAAAAAGACAAAGACACAACATAACACAAGTAGCTTCAAGGAGGCGACCTCAGTCCACTGCCCTCACCTGTCCAGAACTTAGGTCATTGACCTCCTTGTACAGGCTGATGTCCAAATAATAGCCAGATTCATTAGTGAGAAACAGACGGACAGGAACAGCATTTCCTGTTGGCGTCAGGCGGATGTTGATCTTCAGTTCTGCCTGAAGGACCCGCAGCTTCCACAGACGGCTGCCATAGCGCATCACCATGGAGCGGACAGACTCCTCTATCTGATGGTCCAAGAGAAAAGAACAAAGATGTTAAAGAGACTGAATGTGTAATCTGATATATTCAAATTAGGTTTAGTTTATAAAAAAATATTAAATATCTACTGCTAACAACAGTAAACAGGATCAAAAAGAGAAAATTCATACGGTTACATTTTTTTAAAAAAAATTCTTGTAGATGGACTTAAGTTATCCTATATTCTGATGACTCCAAAATATATTTTTTAAATACAATATTAACACAAACACTAACACCACTGTGGTAGTGTTTACTGTATGTGCTGGACACTGACCTTCGAGGGGTCCATGATAACGGTTGGGACAAAGTTGAGGAAGATGTGGTTGCAGTCTGTTCGGACGCTGGTGTTACTGAAGGCCACCTCCAGCTCATCCATGGCCTCCAGGAGAAGACGTTCTCCCTCATTTTGAAGGTATTCAAAGGAGGCTTCCTGGTTGTGTGTACAGAAACATTTAATTACTGCCAGAAACAGTACTCAGTAGTTAAATCAACAAGCTTATAACCTTTTTTTTTTCGGTATCCAGTTTCCCCTTGTACCTTTGTAATGAGGTCTGAGTGGCGGATGATGGCTCGGATGAAGTAGCGGTAGTCTGTGACCTCAGCTCCCTCCTGAACACGAGCAGCGCCCAGGTAGAGGTGCATCTTGTGGTTGGAACAGGGAACAGCTTTCAGGCCAAAGTTCCTCATACGGTTGAGCTCCAGCTGAAACGCTAACGCTGGCTCCAGATTCCTGTAAATACGATCCTCCTGGAACTGAGGAGAAGCACAGGCAGAGGAGGGGGGGGGGGGGTATCATACAGGAGCATGTGGATTATAATTCAGGTTTTTTATATTCAAGTTATTTAAAACTTACCCGTCTCTAGCTCTGAACGTGAAGAACTTGGGAAATTCTCTCTGTCGGAATGACAATTTTAAAGAATGATATTCAGAGAGCAAACAAATGAATATCTACATGAGAGGCATAATACATGCAATGGAAGTAAAGATATATGTGAAAAATGAAAAGGTAATATCACACATTCTCTACAACTCTGCAGAGTAACAAGTACACACTAAGTTGTATGTGTTTCCATATGAAGATAATCAAGCTGAACTTTTGACATAAACACTAAAAAAAAGAGCCATTATTGCTTTTGGCTTCATCAAGTTATTTAAAATAATACACACAGATACATATGAATGATAAAGTGGGTCTAATGAAAATACTTCACAGTCTGGGATTATTGTTGCAGAATTACCTTCTGTGCGATCAAAAACGTGATTCTCCTGATTCCATACTCGAAGAGGATTGCTCTCTGTGAAAGAAAATACACCATTTTCACTTCAACAATAAAACTAAAAAACTAAAATGATATTCCTTCACTTATATGAATCACTCCTGTGTTAAGTAAGATTCGGAAACCGACCTTTGACTGGGTGAAGGCAGACAACGCTGTGACCAAGGCATTGTCATCCTCCGTATCTGCTGTTTTTATGGACACATTAATGATGTGGATTGGATTCTCCCTCGTATTCTGTACAGGGTGGAGGAGAAACAGATGCTTTCCTGAAAACAGCTGTTTGTCTATTAAAAACCAGCAGCCCTTTCACAGCCCTCACCTTAAAATTCTCCTCCTCGTAAAGACTGGAGCAGGACTCCGAGAACGGAGAACTCTCCGCGAGTGGTTCTGCAAAGCTGGAAAGAACTTCATCGAAATTCCTGCAAAGAAAAACATGCAACTAGAATCATCACCTTGTGGTTGTATGAAAAAAGAATGTAAAATCTAATAATGAATCATTCAGTCCACGTGACAGCTGGTCAGAATTTGAAGAAATGTCCTAAAGGCAGACTTGAGATAATATCACGTTCAAGGCACAAAGACATGTTCTGTTAGGTCACAGTGATTTGGCCCTTTGACCACCCAAATCTAATCAGTTAATCCGTGAGTCTAACATTTGTGTTGGTGAGGTCATAGCAACCTTAACCTTACGCAACCTTTAATGCATAAAAAGTAGTCGACCTTCTGAAGTCGTCGAAACACTGGAACGCCACCATGGCACCCATGCGCTGGCAGGGTGGAGACCAGGCTCCCTCCAGGAAGAGCTCACTGCTCTGACGCCTGATGTTAAACTGTCCTGATCCATGCATCGGCACAGGAAGTCTGAAGAAGAGACACAAAGACAGGCAGTGACAACAACACCGGACCACTGAATGATCACAGTCAGCTTCGCTTCTGCAAAAAATGTATTACTGAACAGCCAAGAGAACAAATACTGAGAGCAATTAAAGCAAGTGTGGATATTCTCGTCTATTTATACAACAATTACATCAGTCTACAGGTACATTTCATGTAATTAAATGGACAGGGGTTATGAATTGTGGTTATAATAGATCATTGTTACCATGTCTGATTGAGAGGTTGCAAATCAAGAATCAAATCAAATGCTGGAGAATGCAGGCTCCCCGAGTAATCAATAAAATATCAGGCTTGAAGATTTTAAGAGGGACACAAAATAAATAAAGGATGCACCTCTCAAAAAGTACAGTATTGTTTTACGAGTCAAAAGAAGCAGCAGAAATACGGAGTAGCTCAGCTCAACAGTCAATTAGGAAGGACTTGTTAGAGGAGTCCTTTAGCGGATGTTTCTGCTTTCACAGAACGAAAGGGGAAAGAAGCAGCACGGTGCACCCCAGCATGCATGCTCTGAGACATTCTGTACACACCGTCAGGAGGTTTGTCTGGCTGGGAGGAGCTTTACTCTACCTGTTCATAGTAGGGCTGCTCCCTCTGAAATAAGATGATTGACAGGGCACATTAGCGGTGGAGGGTCAGACTGCACCACTACCTCCAGGCATTATGATTAGATTCAAAGCAGATTCACATTCAGGCATGGAGGGAGAGCACTGTCTGCATTAGAGTCGGCTGTAAGCAGTCACGGCAGCGGCGGCATAGTCGATTGTTCTGCACGTTTGTGGCTATGTGATCAATCAGGGGCCAGTATTGTGGCATAATAACAGTGTGTATGTTTGTCAGTGGAGAGTTGTGTAGCTGTATCTAAATTTGTGTGTGTGGAATCAGATTTTTAATTGCGTAAATCAATGCTTAGGTTTCTGAATGCGTACAGGAATCTGCCAACACGCATTCAGAATGGGTGGGAGTAATCAGCTTTGTAAACTTGTATATAAATCTGTGAATGTGTATTTAGATTTGTGCGTGTGTAAACAAATTGTGATCATAGATCTGTGAAAATTCATTAAATGCAATAATAATGAATGGCTGAAAGGCCTAATGTTACTTCCCCATTGATTTTTGGAAGAGGCCGTCTCATTGACAGCAGCCATCATGTCAGGTTTGGTTGTGCAGTTTCCGTACCATCTTTTTGTTGTTTGAGTTTTTTTTTACCAAAACGAAAAATGCCTTCACTTACTAATGTTAAGTCTGTGCCTGTGGATGAAGTCTAGTGAGTAAATATGTTACCTGTTGGGATGTGATGACGGCAACATGAACTGGAAGTCCACAGCACATGTTCCGTCCTGCAGCTGGTGATGCTGGATGCTGTTTAGCTCATAGGCGATATAAGCTCTGCGCACATACACCTGCAAGTCAGCACAGCAGTAAGTACGAAGCAATTCAGTCATTGTCACTGATATAGGAAAAATAAAAACGCATTAGACGGAAATCCTTCAGAGTGTTTCCACTGACCTCAAGTGCAGCCATGCACACCACTTGATTGGAGTGATAGAAGAAATTGGGTAAAACATCAAATATGGAGGTTTCAGAGAGGATGAGTTTCTGAGAGAAATGAAAACAAAAATAAATCGTTTGACTTTCAGGATGCTAAAAAAAAAGAAAAGAAAATGAATGAAATGTCCCCACACGAGGATTACCTTCAGGTTCTCTGGACAGAACTGGTGTCCGTACATGTCAATGGCCGACAGGAAGATGGACTCCACCTGGTTGTGTCTCAGCTCATATGATGGTAGATTTGAGGCAATCAAGACCTATGAGACGTTGTACAAATACGATATCAAAGAATCTGTCAGTAATCTGAAAAAAGCTAAATTTTCAAAATTCTGAAAAGATTATACATTTCGATAGTTCCGATTCGGCCTCCAGACCAACGTGGGGGTGTTGGTGATTTTTTTTAATCAGATTTGAAAACACCATTTCAATCCAACCTGAGATCATTGTGCTTTGAACTATATATTCAACATGTGTCCGTGAGATGCCGGTTTGTCTGACCTGTCTGGCTCTCAGTGCCACCCGTGAGTTCTCCGTCTTACTGAGCTGTGGTGAGTTCATTCAGAATCGCCATCAGCTCATCGGCCAGCGTGGAATCCCGTCCGCACAGTTGGTCCTACACAAAGTCAAGGAGACACATCACATTGTGTCACATCAGACAGATATCTTGTAGGAAGAATTATTCACGCGTCGGGTGAAAGTCTACGATGAGCATGTGACCAGGATGTTCTTCTTGGGGACCTGAGCATGAGAGAAGATGTACTCCAGCACCGGACTCATGTCGGGTTTGTGCTGTTTCTCTCAAGTTGATGACACACTTGTCATAGTGAGCTGTTTCAGAGGAAAAGGACGACGCCTGTTACACAGAAGAAATATACAAAAACTACTGCACAAATGACATGAAACTAAGTGGAAGGAAGAAGCCATTTAAATTGGTGTGGATCCAGATCAGGGGGCGGATCCAGGAATATATTTCCACTTTGTCGTGTGGATCTAAATAGAAATCTGGGTCTAGTGGACTTAAACAGGGGTGTAGGCTTTTCAGAAGCTGTTATGGTAACAAAATCGGACTAGAAAGTTTTATCTAGCTCTTTTAATATAAGGGAACTGTGGGGCCTTGGTGGAGGGATGCCCCTCTCCTGAGTGAAATTCTAGTTTAAATTCAAGTTGAACTGCAGATACAATAAATGAAAATCCCTCATTTAGAGTTCTGTTTAAAACAGAGAGTATTTATTTTAATCAGTTTTTTATTTTCGTGTTTTTTTTTATGTTTTAAATTATTTTCTTGTTTTCTTGTTGTTCTTTTATCTGTTTTGTTTAATTGCATTCCTTGAGTATGATCTGGCTTTTCTACGATTTGCTAACTTTGCACTCACATTTTATGAAGCACCTTGTAAATTTAGAAAGGTACAATACAAATAAAGTTATTATGATATTACTATACTGTCACCTTGCTGAAACTGCATCTCGACTTGCAGGTAGCGCTTCAGCAGATCTAGAACCACAGACTTCATATAACCCCGGATTCCACTGCGGTACCTGAATAGAACATGATCAAACATGTGTCAAACAGTGAAACACCAATATCACTTATCTGTGTTATGACTGATCATATCTGCGTTTTGACAAATATGAAACAAACCCACCTTTGTACCAGCTGTACGATACTCTGGGTGTTCATGAAGAAAACCTCTCGGTCAGCCTTCCTCTGCATGGTCGCTGCATGGCTGTCTAGAATATTTGCAATCTGGAATAATTCAAAGGAAATACCATTATAATATACTGACAAGTGTGGTCGCTTGTACTCAAAGAACTCGCTGTGTGACGCTGACACAATTTCACAGCACTTTTTTACCCTTTGACTGGGGAACTGGCAGAGGACGGACGTGATGTTGCTGGCGTACTGGGCTATGACCTTCCGGATGTTTTTCTCAACGCCAGGTGGAACACGTCCCGCCACACTGGTCATGATTTCCTGGAGCTCCAGCAGCGGCAGGGAGGGGTCTCTTAGACTCTTCATCAGGGTGTCCACCCACTTTTTCAGCTGCAGACATGAACATGCAACAAAATCATGCACTCAAATGTATTCAAACTGACTCAGGACTCTGACATGGCAGAGGGACTGTTGTGTACCTTGGTGCTGAAGTAGGGCTCTTCAAGGCAGTACCCTTCCATGACCTTAACCAGGTTCTCGAGGACACTGTGAAACACCTGGTGAAGCTTTTCCCCGACCATGGGCAGCGGCTGCTGGGGCGGCAACATGGCTGTGTTGAGCTCCACCTACGACAGAGGACAGAATGAGAAAAGTCCAAATGAGAACTTAAAGACCTAAATTATATAATATTTGAATAAGATCTTTAAAATCTAAATATTAGTAGAAAGTGCTTAAAATTTACAAAATGTCACTTCACCCAATATGGATCTCTCAATCAAAACAATAACAAAAAACCTAGTCTGATGCAGCATGAGATCAGGGGAGTTGTTTTCACCACTATTGCAGATGAAAATCTACTTGACGCGACTCAGTTGTAAATCATATCATGTATTAAAGTTGTATTCACGCTATGCAGCGGACCGTAACGAATAATCGTGTTCCATTACGATTGACCAATACAAAAGTGGAAGGAGAAAACAGCTGACTGGCTAACTGGCTAGCTGTGTATTTTTCCTTCGACATATGTCATTTGCTTTTGAAGTTACAGCAGAGATGATCAAAGCCACAGGTGCGGACTATAACGCAATTAAAAACAGCCAAAATGAAACATCCTGCTACCTTGAAAAAACTGGGGATTTCTCTGGGTTGTTGTAAACATTTTGTATAATCTAAGTACATTATGTTATTCTATTTTAATGAGGATTGTTATATATAATATTTTTAAATTACAAGGTTTGATTAAGAGATTCAGATTATGGGCTGTAAACAGTTATGTGGAATAATCTACCCGATGTATACTGCTGGGGTCGTCGAGGTCGATATGTGCCACAATACAGCCAAGCACCAGCACCGCTCCAGGTCTCTTAACAAAGTGGATACAACCAGACTGCTGCACAGTCAGAGTCATCACCATCTTCATCACCTGAATCCACAGCACAAACACAGTCAGTGAAAATACAAAAAGATATGCCTCGTTATTAAATCACAGGCATTGAACATTTCACCAGAATCTGTCACCTCAATCTCAGCGTAGATGTCCCCTGCATTAATGTGTCCTCCATCCTCCACCATGTACTGCAGCAGTTTGCCAGCGGACGGCGACCTCAGCACTGTGGGATCCTTCTCCTTCTCAAATACACAGGTCTTGTTGCCAACAGTGATGCGGTAACTGTGCGGTTAAATAATGATGATAACATTAGAAATGAGTAAACAGATAAAACCAGTAGGAAAACAAGCACCAGTGAGTGATCCAGATTGAACAGTCACAGTCTTACCGGTCGACTTCCTCCTTCATGTAGGTGGTGTGGCTGCTGCCATCGTAGGACAGCAGGAGGCCTCCATCACTTAGCCTGTGGACGTCTATTTCAATGTTGGAGCTGTTCATCACAATGAAGTATGTTGTCGGGGACTGGCGCGCCACCTGCAGGTGTCAACCAGAATCATTTGTTGATTAAACTGGAAACTGCTATTGTATGCCTCCTGGAACCAGTGCAGTTTCACAATGACCTTTAATTGACCTCATTCTGGAGTCCTAGTGACACCTAGTCAAAATTTTAAGAAATTCCTTAAGGGCAGACATGATATCTGTCTGCCCAAAAACACGTTTTGTGAGTCCACAATGACTGTGACCTTCGACCACCTAAATCTAATCAGGTTATCTATTAGAGTAGGTGAATATTTGTGCTAAATTTAAAAGGATTATCTCAAAGCGTTCTTTAGATAATGTATTAACGAGGCAAAAAAATGTTTGTGAGGCACGTGACCTTGACCTCTGACCTCCAGATTCTAATCAGTTAATCCTTGAGTCCAAGTGAATGTTTGTATCAGATAGATGTTCCTTATATATCATATTCCAAAGAACAGGAGGTCATGTGACTTTGACCTTTGCCCGTCGAACACCAAAATCGAATCGGTTCGTCTTTGAGTCCAAATGAAAATTTGTATCAAATTTGAAGATATTGTGTTCAGAAGAACGGGACAGACAACTCAAAAACACCAAGCCTCCGGCCACTGGCACAGAGCCATAAGAAAGAGGCTGAGTGAAACAAGGAACATGTAAAGACAATGAAACAGGTTAAGTACCTTGAGACAGAACTTGACTCCTTCGAATATAAGTTCGACACTGACAGAGTTGAGGAGACTGGCTGCAGGCAGCACCTGTCCTCTGAGGAAGCAGCAGATCATGTTTTTTAAAAGTCAGTTATATGCATAGGAACTATAGTGAGACATTGATATGAAGAGACTGAGTCTACTGACCTTTCCAGGGAATGTAGGTAATCAGACATGCTCTTTCTGAAGCTCGCATCAGCAACGTGCAAAGCCCCACAGACCACACCCAGCATGGTGTCTGGTCTCTCTGCCTGCAGACAGAAACACGTGGATGGAATGATTCAACAAAAGGAAACGACTCAAAGGTCTGGCATCGGGCCGTCACTCTGTTACCTGCACTTTCTCTGCAATGAGATGATCCAGCCAGCCAGTGTCGATGTCATTGTTCTGAAGTTTTTCCGTCTCCAGTAGTTTAATGAGGTACTCAACAGTCGTCCGGAAGTCGCCTCTGATGGACAGCTCCTTCATCGCCACCACCATGTTCCTGAAGCAAAATGATAAATATCACACTTGATAAAAATTCATGTGACCTGCAAAGGATACATTTCCTATCCTTGATTTATAAATAATAATAGTGTATCCTGACAAATAAGATTATTGCATTAATTGCAAAAGCATATTGCATTATTGTCTTCTAATCTTTTATTGGATTATTAGCAGGTCATTACATTTTCATCATATTACTGACTGTTGCCTCAGAGTTAAAACCGTAAAGCTGTGATTGTTAATCTCGTGGCCTCATCAAAAATAAAACAACTTACGAAATGGCTTCTTCTCGGTTCTCGCCCCACGAGAAACAGTGTCCGAACTGCGAGTCCGCGAATTCATGCAGGCCGCCGGTCGCTCCCACGCTGAAGTAACCCCACACATTTTTACTGCTGCGGAAGTTCAGCTCCTGCACGGTGCCAGAACTGGGCTTGAAACCCTGTGGGCGAGGGCACATGGACAACATGTGAGTGATGCAAATTAAAAGCATGACACAAAACATTTTAACCGCGTTTTTGAATATTGATCAAATGACCTCATCAGGGTTCTCGCTGGTGATGCGAGCAGCTATGACGTGCCCTCTTGGACTCGGGATGCAGTCTGGATTTTCAAAGTTAATGATGGTGTCGCCCCACGGAGTTTCTCCATAAAGCAAGCGGATGTCCTTGATTCTATGAAGGGGGATTCCCATGGCAATCTATCACAGATGAAACTCAGTGTTACAATGGCAGGATTTCAGTTGGAGATATATTCTTCTTATGTTTACACGAGTAATAATTTTGTTCAGGTGTTATAATGAGGTTTACCTGAAGCTGGGCCGCAGGCAGGTTTACATCTCCGATCATCTCTGTGCACGGATGTTCAACCTGCAGACGTGGATTCAGCTCCAGGAAGTGGAAACTTTCATCTTCAGAGAAGAGATACTCCACAGTACCTGCACTCACATAACCCACCATCTTGGCAAGTCGCACAGCAAACTGGCCCAGAAAGAGAGAGGAGACAATTTGTAATATTCTCAACAAGATTGACCTAAAACTGGAAAATAGACACGTGCAGAAACGGAAACTAACCTGTTCCATTTGCTCGAACGTGGAGGGAGAAGCTATGGTGGGAGGAGCCTCCTCTATGATCTTCTGGTGCCTCCTCTGGATGGAGCAGTCTCGTCCAAACAGAGAGATGGCATTCCCGTATTCATCGGCCAGTATCTGCACCTCGAGGTGCCTCGCATGCTGAGCCAGCTGCATGACGAAGATGGGAGAGCCAGGTACCTCTGTCTGAACCTGAAATAAAAAACTGAAACATGTCAGCAGAGAGAATTAAAAGTTTACTTGTATAAAGTCTGGACTAAATGACAAAGTGCAAATCAGGCATTAGGCTGTAAAATGTATCTACACAGACCTGTCTATATGAACTGGGAAAGTCCTCAGAACTTTCTACTTTACGGATTCCCTTTCCACCTCCACCCTCAGAGGCCTTGATAACAACCGGATAACCAATCCTCTCAGCTCCCTGCACAGAAACAGAAGATAAAAAAAATTGCATAGCAAAAGATAAATCCTTGAAGGGTTTGATTGATTGAAGGGTTGATGGATTGTTCGAAAAATGAATTATGCTTACTGCCATGCCATCGTCTACATCAAGGACGCAGCCCTTGGCGTAGATCTCTGGAGGAACACTGATCAAATTTTCTCCTGCTTGGTCCTCCTCTGTCCACTCCACTCTCAGACCTGGAGCACAACAACACACCAGGTGAGAACATACAGACACTTTGCACTCACAGTATGACCCATCAGATCATCTGTACCCTGTAAAGAAAACACAGCATGTCCGGCACCCCCCTTTATGTGACCTGAGACAGTGTGTGTGGAGGTAGTGCATCACCTGATCCGCTCCATGGTAGTGTGGGAATGTCAGCACTCTGGGCCACAATGGACGAAGCCACTTTATCCCCTAGAGCCCACATGGCCTTACTGGACGGCCCTGGCAGAAATCATCATTAAACAATGAGATGTGAGAGATACCAAAGGTCCACATAAAAAACAAATTGTGTTTTCAAACTTATTTCATATATAAGTTATTTATATATACCTAAAAATGATATCCCTGCTTTGTTCAGGAGGTCGGGCAGTTTGGGATTTTCTGACGCATGTCCCCAGCCGGCCCACACAGCCTGTGATGAGTAACACACAAACACATTGTATTGTCATTTATATATTTTGTTTTTGAAGAAAAGTTTAAACTCAGAGGCCAGAGAACACAGTTGTGCAGATAAACACTGAAATGTACCTGCACTGGGATTCTTTTTGCAATGTCCACTATCAGCTCTACGTTGGCATAGTTGTTATTGTTGGGCCCGCCAGGTACAGGCACATAATGATCTGCCATCTTAATGTATTCTACAGGTGGAAAAAGAACAACACATACCGGTGAATATTTAATAACAGGGAATCATTTGCTTTGGCAGCTTGGACAAACACTCTCAGCTAAGACACAGTTTCCACTCATACTCAGCAAGATAACCGCCTGGTGATATCTGCTGCATCATAAAATATGACGAGTATCAAGTTCGACAATAACCTGCATTAGCCTTCAAGTCTTCTGGGGTCACCATGACAACAAAGCGGATGGTCCTCTCGTTGCGAAACATTTCGTAGGACCATCGACGGATAGAACGCATACATTTGACTGCGGCGATGCCATTGTTGGCGATCAGCACCTGCAACACAAACACAAACCAGTTATTTACTGCTTGTTTTGTACAGCAGCTCGTAACCTTGGTGCTTTATTAATAACATTTTTTGTTTTGCTTTCTCTATAAAGAAAGATCCTGCTAAAACATGTTAAGTGGACTGATATTGATGCATATGTGGAATTTGGTGCAGATCCAAATAGAAATCAGGATCTAGTGAATTTAAATGTGGTTCCATAAGGGAACTGTTGGACCTTGGCAGAGATATGCGTTCCACCGAGTACCATTCAAGTCCTTACTTTTTCGATGACACGGTTGCCACCGAATCGGGTGACAAACTCGGCCGGAGAGGCCACAGTGAAGTCCCTCTGTAGATCCATCTTTCTGTGTTCACGTCCTTTTTTCACCAGATGAAGACCGGACATGCTAGGCCTGGAGTGGAAAGCACATTGTTAGTTGTCCTGCTCAGTAACACAGCAAAACAACGTCACCTGGGTGTATTTTAGTTTTGTATAGTGGCTACAACATTTATTCAAAAACTCCAGAAAACCACAGCGTTCGCGGTCAGACCCAAGGAGGTAAAATCCAAAACGGATCAGTGCTTAACAACGACAAGACCAACAGGACCTGCTCACACACTACATGACAGCAACAAGTCAGCAACAGCACTGGAAACCAAAAACTCAAAGTTCAGCCTGTCTCAAACAAACCACTGCTCTCCACAGAAACGTGTAATCTCTAAAAACAATCCGTTTCAGGAAACCGACCTGCGCTATCAATCTCGCTTTGCCCTTTAATCAGCTGTTCACCGGAGCAGAGCCAATAAAAGTAGATGTATCATCACCATATATTACAGCATACATTCAGAGCTAGATTTCGAATGCACCAGCCAGGCTACAACTGGTGATAGTTGGGTATTTAAGTGAGTTTGTTGACAGAGCTTCAGTTTAGTATCCTCACACTTTATTACTTAAGTTAAATATCTGATTAATCCATCATCAGATTTAAAGTTGGGATCATTTTGAATCAGGTTGAATAATGAATCATGAGATTTTGTGGAACTGACCAACAGCCTTTAATTACTATTAAGTTGTTTCTACATAGTAGTCAGTGATAATATTAATTGATTATTATTGAGTTTATTAGAGAATTTAGGCCTATTCGTACTCTAACAATCAATAATGTGGGGCCTATGAACAATGAAATGGGCCTCCTTGCTATACTCTGTGTTAAATAAAAGTAATAACAACAATAACAACAACAATAATAATAATAATAATAATAATAATAATAATAATAATAATATCAATATCTACGGCACCTTTCAAAACCAGAGTTACAAGGTGATTCACAAAATAAAATACAAGTGCAAAGAAATAAATAGAAACAATAAAAGAACAGCATTAAAACAGTTGGAAGAATCTATACAGGTGAGTTTTTGACTGTTTTTTAAACTGATGCATTGATTCTGCTGATCTGATGTTGAGGGCGAGTACTTTGATCCACAGTGTAGCAGCTAAAATCATAAAAACATGACCTCCATTGTTTTAAGCCTGGATCGTGGGACTTTTAACAGCATTTCATTCTCTGATCTCAGGGTCTCGGAGCAGAGGCAGAGGTTAGAAGCTCGGAAATATAAAGCAGAGCCCGACTAGGTAGTGAAAAGCGATCGATAGGATCTTGACCTGAATTCTGTAGCAGATGGGCAGCCAGTGTAGTTAATCAACGTAATCATCTCATCACATAAAAAATACTGCTCAGGTAAGTACAGAAGTTTCGCTTTAGGATCAAAAACTAAATTTTTATGCTATAAAACGGATCATCTCACTTGGTTTAATGTTTGACTATGTGAGATTAAAAGAGCAGCGATGTCGTTAAATACAAAAGTAGTAAAACCGAACTTACTGACGTGGTTCCTTCTTGAAATCCTTAATCGATATTAATATAACCAGTAAAACAACACGCTGAATGAGATACAGCACAAATGTACATGAGGTTTATAAAGAGATCACGCCTTTATATCATTTTACATACCATGATTATCTGTTGGCTCATGTCGTGCTCATTCCAAAGTCTCACTGCAGTTGCTCCCACAAGGCAAAGCGTAACTCCACAGAAATTCGGTCTGTCACTGAGAAACTGAGTCACATCAGCTATATCCTGGAGCTGGAGTGCAATTCGTCCTGGGGTTGATACAGTATGAACTTTAAACTGAACTCCAGCTTTGTGCCGTTCGAGGGAAAATACTGATTGCACTTGGTTATTGAGCTTGCCTTTGATAACCTTTTACAGCTCCTGTGTCTCTGTGCACTGCTCATCACCTTTCTGACCTTGTTGCACGATATACGACAGGGTTGCAGAACGCACCAATTCATAAGCAGGACTCGTATGAAAACATGTCAGTGTGTTACTGCATTGCTTCAAGATGACAGACTTCCCTCCTCTTGAGAGAACCAATTGTTAAAGTGTTTTTTTTTGTATTATTTCCTCAAACTCACAGGATCTAACACAGGCTCTGTTTAGGTTACATAACAACTACACGGCTGCAAGAGATTCTTCCTGTTAAGAAAAACATTTCTGCAGAAGTTGCTGCGCCATTTGCTGAACTTTAGGACAAGTTTATTTGCTCTGTCTTTCATTATTTATGCAGCTCCAACATAAACCATGTGATAATTGTCTAAAAAACACACACTGCAGCTTTAAGTATCAGATTACTACACAACAGCTTCAAACCTCTGGACGGTACTTTGCTTCTGAGATACGGAAACAAGTTGAGATTCCAACAGCCGTTTCCCTCCATCACGCAGCGTTATTCACTTAGTCGCAGAAATCAATTTTAAAAATGTGACCAAACAAAGAGACAACTTCCTCTCAAGTGCTCCCTCCCCTCTCCACTCCCACATGGGCAGCAAAATATCTGGAGATCCCCCGAGACACATCACAGGCTGCTCATTATCATCATAAACACAGGCGAGGCCAACAACACAACACTAAGGGTTTGATTCTACTTATAAATAAATGAGAATCCAGACCAAAAAATAATGGAGCCAGTGTTGCGGACATGAAAAGACGGAAACCTCCACGCAGCCACACACAAACAGATTTGAACAGATTAGGTCCACACTCCTTTAAACTGCAGGAAACATTCTTACCTTTCATGATGATTTCCATAAGTCCCACTTCAACACATAACTTAATGCATGAGTCTATCCAAATGTGCATGTCAAGTCCAACACATAGCTGTGTGCAATACAGCCCCTTTCACCCTGCATCATGTATCACTGAGCATAAAAAATAACTGATAATAAAAAAGGAACAAAATATAAGAATTTGTAAAGGATAAAAAAAAGTTGTTTTTGTTTGCTGTTTAACAAAAGTGTGTTTGCTGTGTTTGCTGTGTTTGCTGTGTTTGCTGTGTTTGCTGTGCTGCGACCTCGAGCACAGCAAACACAACAGGTTTCAAAGTCACTGGCTGAGGCTCTTGTTCCAATAATAGAGTTGAGGTGTTTGGCATGCGACAATAACACAGGTCGGCTCGATGCAGTCAGGTGGTGAAGCCCAGTTTGTGGAGACAGGACGAGTGGAGGCATTGCTGCACGTCACAAATGCGACACAGTCTTAAATAGGCATCCATCCTCTGTCAAACCTTTAAAACAACATGTCAGACAGAGCCTTTCACATATGTATGGTCGCATGATGGAGGCCTGACCCTGGACAGTTGACACTTTACTTTCTGTAAAAAAAACAAAGTCTTACTTGATGCCTGAGTAGCTGGACTGCGTGGGGGCACAGGATGCCTGCTGAGGGGCCGATTTCCTGGTGGAGGTCGAAGGCTGAGCTGCACCACTCGGAGGTTTGGTGACCAGGGGCTCCTCGTCTGAGGAGTTATCCTCTGATGCTCCGAGAATGAATTTGAGGCGCTCCCTCGCCTCCGGCCCTGAGCTGAGCATTGGCACTTTGGTTTTGTGAGGTTTCTGAGTGGTCGGAGGCAACGATGGCGCCTTTGAATTTACCTCAGAGGACGACTGTGGAGGCTCACTGTCCAATGTTTTGACGTCAAGGCCTGAGGAGGCTCCGTCGGCTGGAGAACTGTTATTCTCTTTGCATGCTGAGGTGGTGGGAACTGTTGAGAGGGAATGCTCCCCAGGATGTGGGGTGTGAGGAGCGGACATGTCCTCCTCAGCTGCGGACAGAGATTCCTCTCCTTTCACGGGCATTGCTACTGTCTTGGTATTAATCCTCCACAGTAGCAACAATATCCATAGGATTAATCCAAAAGTGGCTAACACGAACATTGATAGACATCCTCCTGCACCTGAAACACAAATATGTGAGAAAACTTAAAAGGTGTAGCTCAAATAATTTCACTGTATGTTCACATATTCTGCTGCACATGTGATAATTGTTGAATAAAGACATTTGAAGCTCACTGAGCGAAATGTGCAAAATCTGATAAATTGCTTCAAGTGATGTCACTTAAGTAATTGGTTGGGACTACAAGTTTTAAAATAAGAAGTAGCAGGAGATGAATCTCTGTGGCTTTCTCCTCATCTCTACATGATAGAAATAAATATAAATAACACACTTAAATCGGTAGAGTTGAGGCACTTGAGGTTTTGATGAGGACAAAGAAAATATTAAATAAAAAAAGAAGATATCTTTGGTTCTTCTGTATCAATTTAGATTTGTTTTGTGTAAATTGTCCATAATGAGGCCAACACTGCTACAAAGGTAAACAGCTAAATATTAAGTCATCAATTTAATAAAAAAATGCCATGGTGCCTTTCTAGACACCTTACAATACATCATTAATTAACACATGAATGAAGTAGAAACCAAGTGTTTAAGTCAGATTAGTTAGTTGTTTTTTTATTGTTACCGGCCGATATCAGTGGAACTGTAATCAAGAGGCTCAGTGGGTTTCTGTTCTACGTCCTTGCCACTGGCTCTCAAGTGAACTGAGAAAACATTATATAGCTTTGCTCTGCGTGTACTATTCTAGTGCACGGACATGTCTTTAGAGGTGGCCGGAGGTCAGACGACCTTCAAGGACAAGGACACCCAGGGTAATGTGAGATAAGGTCTGTGGCTTTGGTTCAACTTCGAAACACAGAGTAAATCGATAGACATTCCTACTTTTATACCAGCCTTCATACCAACCCTAACAAAACAGCAACTACACAAATTAAATGCAGAGAGTAAATCAATTAAAGGTAAATCGGTAAATCAATTAAAATCATACTATAAGCACTTATTAAAATGTACACAGTTATATGCACACTCTTCTTGACTCTGAGTCGTACAAATCAATAAACTAGCTGTTGACCAGTTGGAACTGCTCGGGTCTCTAACAGCTGACGTGAGAGCTAAGTGTGGCTGCTCCATGTGGGGGAAAGGTCAACGGTGAGGAAGTAGAGGCTAAGGCAGGCAACACATCCACACACATGCACAGCACATTCATGAGCATCTATAAGAGACAACGACGTAAAAGGATATAGGACGTGTGGACGTGTGAGCCATGTGAAGCGAACAGAGCTTCAAAGTTACCACAAAGGAGACAAAGATGAGATAATGTGATTCACGTGAAAGAGGCAAACAAGGAGGGATTTGTGCTCTGCAGACACTTTGCCTCTTTGGCTGCACAGAAACAAAGGAGAGGCTGAACCATCACTTTACAAATGAAAGCATGTTGTGTTTACGTGTCACATGGTCACTTATTATGTCATAAAATACAGTCTATTGCAAATATTAAAACATTAAAATCAAATTAAAAGTGACTGCACTGATGAATGGAATCGATCATTTAAGTTATAGAGTGATGACTTTGTCTCTACGCTGCTGTCAGCTGCACAGGAAATGGCCACTGGCTATATCACTTTAACGCAAACTGAACTCAATACTTCAATCCATGTACTTGTCTAACACACGTTATCAACATGCATGACGGAGGACGAGACTTCGAGGAGGTGGAGCAAAGCAGGAGGAATAAGAAAAAGTCAAACCTGAGTTCAGTCCATTTTCCACTCAGCAGGAAAACTCAGCTAAGATCAATAGATGCACCTGTATCTGTGAGAAACACCTGCAGATGCACTACCGTGTAGAAACATGCAGCTTCTGTGTAGCAGTGATCTGTCGGTGTTGTTGTTGTTGATGCTGCTGCTGCTGCTAACGTGCTAACTGGAAGCAGAGGGGCTTTCCATTACTCTACTCTGATCTAGATGCATTCTTGTAAATGAAGAACACTTCCACAGAGAACTGATAGTGTGTCCTAGCAGCAGCGGTATGAGTCATTTCCTTGTCAACAACAGTGAATGTCAAAGAGACACCTACCACCAGCAGTCCAGTCTGTGTCAGCCCCTCCACCAGCAGCAGCAGCGCACACACACACACACACACATACACACATACACACTCACACACTCACACACACACACACTCCTCCTCTTGCTCCTCCTCCTCTGTGGATGTAAACATGTGCTGCAGGAGTCATGCTCCTCCCAGGAAGAAGGAAACCTGCCAAAGATCGTGTATGAAGGAAATAGGATGTTTCAGTTTGTGTTTAAAACATGATAAGAATAAAAGCAGGAACTCTGTTTAGACTTTTAAGGCTAAACGGAACCCACAGAGAACACACAGCAGGGATATGGCAACAAGGCTGAACATGGAAAATAATAAATATATATACAAATTAATATCTGACAATTATATGCATACAAACAGGTGAAAATAAAGTAAACATTTTTAAAAAACATGCACATATAAAGTATGTATGTTGTTAGGCAATGTGAGCTTTGAGCTATTGTTGTCCTATTGTTGAACAATGGGTGAATAATTAATGGATGATAAATAATAATAATAATAATAATAATAATAATAATAATAATAATAATACGGAAGTCTAAATGATAATAAAAAAATGCAGGAGCGCTGCAGGATTTTTAAGTTGGAGTGAGTCTCTTGTTCATCAAACGATCTTTGTGGTTCCTCCTCTCGGCGCTGCGCTCGCGGGAACTGCAGGAACGCGCCAAAATAAGAAAACAAGCAGTGTCAGTGACAGAGACGGAAGATAAACAACTTTAACTTGTTTTACTGATGCGGCTCCTTTCTCAGACCAACTGAGCGGGCGTGTGGATATCATCTGACCGCGTGCGCGTCGTCAACTCACGATAGAGGATGGTTTTCTTCAAAAACAGTGGGAGATACAGAGCGGATCGAGGACAAGGCGGAGGAGGAGACCAGGACCAGTAAGTGATTTCCCTTGTTCGGCCATTGCTCCTGCCTCCTGCAGTGAACTGTAGATAACCCTAACTGAGAGGCTGACGGGAGAGAAACCCCCATGTGTTTGAATCAGGGACGATGGATCCTCGGCTCTCAAGCGGCTGGAGCGCAGCCAGTTCACCGACGAGATGGACGCCCGGTTCGACTTCGACAGGATGAAGGAGCCGGGGGAGAAAACCGGCTGGCTGATCAACATGCACCCCGTAGGTTCCCCCCGCCGGTGTGTCTGACATGTTGGAGGTCACCAGGAGAAGAAGTGACACTGAGCATAACACTGTTTTTATTCTCGTACTACCAGGCAGAGATCCTGGATGAAGACAAGAGGATGATCAGTGCTGTGGACTTTTATTTCATTCAGGAGGATGGAAGCAGGTTTAAGGTGGGATGGGATTCACCAGCTTTTATATTTTTTTTAAAATCCAGTTATTATCATGTAAAAATATTCATGACTAATGTGCATTTTCCCTTGTGCTCCTGATTCTCTTCCTGTAGGTGGCTCTACCCTTCAAGCCATATTTCTACATAGCCACAAAAAGGGTAAGTCAGCATCTGTCAGTTTTTACACGTCAGGTATACATGTTTAATAAACTCCTGACTTAAAGACGGCTGTGTCTGCAGAACTGCGAGAGAGAGGTCATCTCATACGTGTCGAAGAAGTTCCAGGGAAAGGTGGCGAAGCTGGAAATTCTCCCGAAGGAGGATCTGGACCTGGTGAGAGTTTCGGCATTAAAGTCCATCAATGTTTTTAATTTAATATTTATGAATATACAGACACGATGACGCATATATATATATATATATATATATATATATATATATATGCGTAAAACCAACATAAAAAAACAGTTGTATTATATGAACTAGAGCCTTTTCAATTTGAAATAGTGAAAAATCTAGCTGACAAACAAACAAATGGACAGAGGTGAAGACTGGACCTCCTTGGGGGAGGTTATGAACATTATTATGAGTTGCGGCCCTAAATTTAAAAGCATTCGGCCTTCAGCGTTGTTTTTGTATTGTCCTGTTCTCCCCAGCCGAACCATTTAGTTGGCCTGAAGAGAAGCTACATCAAGCTGTCGTTCAACAGCCTGGACGACCTCATGAAGGTGAAGCGGGAGATCTCTCCAGCAGTGCGCAAGAACCGAGAGAGGGAGCAGTCCAATGATGCCTACACTTCCATGTTATCCAGGTACCACCAAACCACAGATCACTTCAGCTCCGCTCGCTTATTCCCGCTCACATACTGATCTGTGGACGCCTGTGTTTTTTTTCAGTGCCTTGTCAGGAGGCCATGTGACCTCCACAGATGAAGACGTGAGGTCAAAGAGTATCTCCGACCAGTTGGACAACATCGTGGACATGAGAGAGTACGACGTTCCCTATCACGTGCGAGTGTCCATCGACCTCAAGATCCACGTGGTAAAAGCAGATTTCTGCTGGAAATATACATGCAATACACGATGATGCATGTGTTTGCTGTTCTGATCTTCACTGTCTGTGTTCCTCAGGCTCACTGGTACAATGTGCGATACAGAGGCAGCGCTTACCCACCAGAGATCGTACGGAGAGACGATCTTGTCGAGCGACCAGTACGAGGATTTAGTTATTTATTGGTTATTCAGGACAAAGTTATCTTGAAATCTTCGTCCATGTCAGTGTGTTTTTGTTCAAACTTTGCCTCCTGCTCCTGTAGGATCCTGTTGTTTTGGCTTTCGACATTGAGACGACCAAACTTCCACTGAAGTTTCCAGATGCTGAGTCAGACCAGATTATGATGATCTCCTACATGATAGACGGACAGGTGAGTTTTATTTACATTACACCTTTTTATATTACACATTTTCTGTTAATATTCTCCTGTGTGTGTCAGACTAAGTTCTCTCACCTTTCTTTTTAAAGGGGTTTCTAATAACAAACAGAGAGATCGTCTCTGAGAACATTGAGGATTTCGAGTTCACTCCCAAACCTGAGTATGAAGGGCCGTTCACAGTTTTCAATGAGGATGATGAGGTGCGTAGCTGCATCACGCTCAATATTCTACAGTGGAAATAGATGTAAAAGCACTTGAGAGGTTGTTTATTCTTGTAAATGTGCTGCACTGTTTTTGCATCCGTGAAATAACATGTGGTAAATTGACTTTGGCTGCAGGCGGCTATGATTCAGAGGTGGTTTGATCACGTTCAAGAAACGAAGCCAAACATCTTTGTAACATACAACGGAGACTTCTTCGATTGGTGAGCTGTGGATTGAGTCGTTTCTGTAGAATGTCTACATGTATTACTCATCTACTATGATATTTACCTTCCACCTCCCTGACTCTGTTTACCTTCTTTAAGGCCTTTTATTGAGACTCGGGCCGGCCTCCATGGGCTGAGCATGTACAGGGAGATCGGTTTCCAGAAGGACAATCAGGGGGAGTACAAGTCCAGTCAGGCCATCCACATGGACTGCTTAAGGTTTGCACTCCTCTAACACAGTCACCATGACAACATTGTGGTTTATGTAAACTAGACCATGACCAGTTTATCGGTTAGCAGATAATATCAGTGTTAAAGCAGATTTTTAATTTTTTTGTATCGGTCGTACTCTAATGTAAACACACTCTTAGGGTTTAGGGCTGGATCTAGATTAATACATTTCTAACATCCCTCCCACCCGTTTCTCCTGCGTCAGGTGGGTAAGAAGAGACAGCTACCTTCCAGTGGGAAGTCACAATCTGAAGGCAGCAGCGAAGGCCAAACTGAGCTACGACCCGGTAGAGCTGGATCCGGAGGAGATGTGCCGCATGGCGACAGAGGAGCCACAGGTACACGGATGGACTTAAGTTTTTACAGCTCAGAAAATAACGAGTTTTCATTGACGTTTTCTCTCTCTTTCTGTCAGACTTTGGCCACTTACTCCGTGTCAGATGCTGTGGCCACGTATTACCTGTACATGAAATATGTTCATCCCTTCATCTTCGCTCTGTGCACCATCATCCCCATGGAGCCTGATGAGGTTTGTCTCTTGTGTGTCATGTAAATGACGATTAAACCCCCCCCCCCCACACACACAAGAAATAGCACAAATTTTGACAGTTAATCATTTCCTTTCTTGCATTGTTACCAGGTGCTGCGTAAAGGTTCTGGGACTCTGTGTGAGGCCTTGCTCATGGTGCAGGCCTTTCACGCCAACATCGTCTTCCCCAACAAGCAGGAGCAGGTCTTCAACAAACTGACAGATGACGGCCACGTTATGGACTCTGAGACGTACGTGGGCGGCCACGTGGAGGCGCTGGAGTCCGGAGTGTTTCGCAGTGACATCCCCTGCCGTTTCAAAATGGTCAGTCAGTTGATCACAGTTCTACTTGATGCTGACTCCTTACTTTCCTTTTTTTTAATGTGATGGTTTTGTTTGTTGACAGAACCCGGCTGCATTCGACTTCCTGCTTCAAAGAGTCGAGAGAACGATGCGTCACGCCATGGAGGAAGAGGAGCAAATCCCTCTGGAGCAAATCACAAACTTTAATGAGGTGTGATTTGTCATTGTTTCTTTCCTTTTTTTTTTGTTGCGTGTCAGATTTCTCTTTTTACTTTCGAAAAGTCGACTATTGTCAGGTTTCTCAGCTTGAAGATTTAAAACGTCACTGATATTTTCCCAGGTCTGCGACGAGATCAAGAAGAAGCTGATTTCACTGAAGGAGGTTCCAAACAGGATCGAATGCCCCCTCATCTACCATCTGGACGTTGGGGCGATGTACCCCAACATCATTCTCACCAACCGTCTGCAGGTAATAAAAAAAGAAATGCGTGAAAGTGGGCAAAGTTACAGAAAAGCCTGAAACTCAATTCTTTATTTTTTGCTTTTGCAGCCATCTGCTGTGGTTGACGAGGCCACGTGTGCTGCCTGTGACTTTAACAAGCCTGGAGCCACCTGTCAGAGGAGCATGGCCTGGCAGTGGAGAGGAGAAATCAGTGGGTTCTGTTTGTTGAAATAGTCGACAAAACCTTTATTAAGCATTATGGCATGTAGTAAAGTGAGCGTCTGCCTCTGTTTGCAGTGCCTGCCAGTCGCAGTGAGTTTCACCGTATCCAGCAGCAACTGGAGTCAGAGAAGTTCCCGTCGCTGTTTCCCAACGGTCCACCTCGCGCTTTCCACAATCTCAACAGAGAGGAGCAAGCCAAGCATGAGAAGAAACGTTTGGCAGGTACTTTGTTTTTTTTTACAGTCTTAGTTTAGTAATTTCACTAAGCCAGTCCGGCTCATTTTGTTTTCAATTTTGATAATAAGTGTTCATATTTACTGCTAAACAAAACATGACATATATGTTCCTTGTGTCAGACTACTGCAAGAGAGCCTATAAGAAGACACATGTCACCAGGCTGGAGCAACGCGTCACCACCATCTGTCAGAGAGAAAACTCCTTCTATGTGGATACTGTGAGAGCTTTCAGAGATCGACGCTACGAATTCAAAGGACTCCACAAGGTACATTTTGGTATCCATATGAATGAAAACTAGAATAGCTCTCAGCAGAGTTCATGTCTCTGCCAAGGCCCAACAGTCCCCATCAAGCTGCACCAGATTTCACGCACACATACATATTAGTTCCCTAAACAGACCTGTTGTTTAGCAATGTTAAAGAAAGCGATTAAGAGCAAAAACAACCTGGATCCACACTCAAATTGTGTGGGGTTTTCCCTGAGCCAAACTGCATCCTTCTACCAAGTATTGTGCTAATCCACCCAGCTGTTATTGTGTAATCTTGCTTTCAAACCAAACAATGAACAAATGGTCAGGGGCGAATGTTTAACATATATAAACACACTCATTTCTAAAGACACATAAGATTGTCTTGTGTTGCTCATTCAAACCTGTGTTATTTTCATGCTGCTTTGTTAAAGGTGTGGAAGAAGAAACTGTCGTCAGCTCAGGACTGTGGAGACGCTGCCGAGGTGAAGCGCTGCAAGAACATGGAGATCCTGTACGAGTCTCTTCAGCTCGCTCACAAGTGTATTCTCAACTCTTTCTACGGCTACGTCATGAGGAAAGGGTGAGAGTCAGTTACTGCACAGTGTTCAGCAGAAGATATATTTTTTGGGTAATATTCCATTGTTGTCTTGTTGTTGCTGTGGACCTGACGTTGTGAGTGTTGTCCTTGTGTTGCCACCAGGGCGCGCTGGTATTCCATGGAGATGGCTGGCATCGTGTGCTTCACTGGAGCCAACATCATCACTCAAGCCCGAGAGCTGATCGAACAAATAGGGTGAGTGTCACATTGATGATGTGATGGTTATTTACAGGAATGATGTTCCTGATCAGGGAGAGTGCTGCAGGGATCCACTGACTTGTCCCATCAGCAGATTCATGTTGATGTCTGTTTGAATCTGGCACCTGGCGTGGTTTTTATTTCTTGTGTGTTTTTTGTTTTCATCAGACATAAATAAACATAACTTTTATTTTTGTTTACATGTTCTCGAGCGAAATCAAAATATACTCATCACGTTTTTCACTTCCACTTCCGTGTCTCAGGAGACCACTCGAGTTGGACACCGATGGTATCTGGTGTGTCCTACCGAACACCTTTCCTGAGAATTTTGTCGTGAAGACGAGTAATGAGAAGAAGCCCAAGGTGACCATCTCCTACCCGGGGGCCATGCTGAACATCATGGTGAAGGAGGGATTCACCAACGACCAGTACCACGAGCTGGTCGACCCCGGGTCCCTCACCTACAACACCCGGGCAGAGAACAGCATCTTCTTTGAGGTGGACGGGCCGTACCTGGCCATGATCCTGCCCGCCTCAAAAGAGGAAGGAAAGAAGCTGAAGAAGAGGTCAGAGGCAGCGGAGTTCTTTTTAATTAGTATTTTTGTTGTTGAATATATCATATAAGTTGTGTGGTCAATGGATTATTTGTACCAAACATTAAGGGAATGGGCTGTCTGCTTAAGATTGTATTACATTACATTACATTTCATTTCGCTGACGCTTTTATCCAAAGCGACTTACAATAAGTGCATTCAACCATGACTGTAGAGCAACCATGATGATCACTGGCCTCTCTCCTTGTTTAAGGTACGCTGTGTTTAATGAGGACGGCTCTCTTGCTGAGCTCAAGGGTTTTGAAGTGAAGAGAAGAGGAGAGCTCCAGCTCATCAAGATTTTTCAATCCTCAGTGTTTGAGGCTTTCCTCAAAGGTACCACTCTGGAGGAGGTCTACGCATCGGTGGCCAAAGTGGCCGACTACTGGCTGGACGTTCTGTACAGCAAGGTGAACATAGCATTGTGATATCAAAAGATATTTCCATCATACTGTCAGCTGTGTTTTGAGTAACTTGGATTAGCTATCCGTGTTTTTAATTTGTAAAATTCAGTATTGTTTGCTGAGAAAGTTCAGTCAAAATGTTGAGTCCAGTTCTTATTATCCTCACACAAATCTTTACTTCCCTGGTTTTCCAGGCTGCCAACATGCCAGATGCGGAGCTGTTTGAACTGGTTTCCGAGAATCGTTCCATGTCCAGGAAGCTGGAGGACTACGGAGAGCAGAAGTCCACGTCGATCAGCACCGCTAAGAGACTCGCTGAGTTCCTGGGAGACCAGATGGTGAAAGACGCTGGTCTGAGCTGTCGCTACGTCATCTCCCGAAAACCAGAGGGTTCACCTGTCACAGAAAGGTGGGCCAACGGCTCTTATAATAAACATTCACACTCAAAGTCATTATTATTATTATTATGATAAAAACAAACATGTTCATCCTTCTGCATCAAAGATGGCAGCCTGAGCAGGAAAACTATGGAAAACAAGTAGGACCTCCTCAGCAGAGGATGCAGCTTTAAACATTTTAGTGAAGCTTTACATTAGGATGATAAGATTAGATAAATTAGATTAGATTAAATATTATTTATCCCAATGTCACAGCAGGAGAATTAAAAACACTATATACATTATGAACATCGACTATATTCAGGCGAAGAATGGAAAAAAATTAATTTATTAAATACTATATATAAAAATAATAGTAACTAGTGTAGAGTTCAGTTAATGAAAAATCACCAGAGGGGTGATACAGACCCTGCACATGCACCGTATAAACCCCAATCTAATGTTTTTATATTGTAATAATGCCATTTCATAATGACTTCATCATGAGGTCTAACCGATCAAAGTTTAATCATATAGTGATTCCCTTGTTATTTGCACACACTCAAACACAGGCGAGAACAGTACCCAGCTTTGAATGAAGCTGGCACACGGGGTAATGAACAAGGAGGTGGCAAAAAAAATCTTGAAAAATCTTGAATTAAATGACAAAGCATAACAGACAGTGCAAGTTGTCCAATGAATACACAACATGCCCCCAAACTGACTTTGTTTTGTAAGTCGAACTGTCCCATCATGAACCATCTTCTGTTGTTATCACCACTAAATAACATTGTCTGAGAATGTTTGTGGAGAACAGGCACTTTATGACTTTTGCAGACGTAAAAGCTTTTAGTCTCACATTTGTGTGATTGGGGTTTGTCTCCATTAGAGCCATTCCTCTTGCCATCTTCCAGGCAGAGCCCAGTGTGAAGAAACATTTCCTCCGTAAGTGGTTGAAGATGTCCAGCCTGCACGACTTGGACATCCGCTCTGTGAGTTTTTTTTTTAAATGCATGTTTTACAAGCCTCTGTCTGAATCTTCCTCTGTTCTCCCACTGACATGAACATTTCTCTTGTGGGCCATCCCAGATCCTGGATTGGAGTTATTACATAGAAAGGTTGGGTAGTGCCATTCAGAAAATCATCACCATCCCTGCAGCTCTGCAACAGGTAAAAAAACAAAAAAACATGCCTTCAATTTATTTGAGTAAATCAAAAATGATGTGCAGATTGATTTTATTTGTTAAATGTCATCATCAGGTGAAGAACCCAGTGCCCAGAGTGAGACATCCCGACTGGCTTCACAAGAAACTCCTGGAGAAAAACGACATTTACAAGCAAAAGAAAATCAGTGAACTGTTCACCAGTGAGGGCAAGAGACAGGTGGGTTCACCTCACAGCAAAATGTTAGGGATTCACTGCTTTGTTTTTTTAGATAAATGTTTGAAATACCTACGTCTGAGTTAAGCTGATCTAACTCACTCCGATGAGCCATTATTCATTTAATTATCAGGGATTTCCACAAGGATATGACGTAACAAGCCAGTGGGAAAAAAGTAGGCAGCCAGCTAGCGGGGTCCGGGGGGGGCATTCCCCTCGTGTTGTTTCATTCTCTTACATGCAGAGCAATAACTCAGTCTGGTGGCAGTTTAATGAACGTGCTTATTAAACTCCCACACAGTCAAACATTGCCAAGAGTACAAATCAAATGTAGAATGACAATTAAAGTCATAATAAAGTAAACTTCAATGAGTTGAAAGCACTAATTTATATTTGATTATAATTAGCTGAATGTTCCTCGTCCCTCTCTCAGGTGGCCCACCAGCCTCTTGAAGCAGGCCAAGCTGCGGACATAGAGGACTTCGGGCGGCCAGCCAGACCCCTGCAGCCGGCCATCCTCATCAGCACCAAGCGGAAGCGAGCTTCCCAGGGAGAGGAAAGCCAGGTGGAGTCTCAGGTCCTGGAGCTCACCCAGTCCTGGCGAGAGATCCTGGGACCACCCCCACCCATGGGAGAGGCACAGGTAGGAAGCAAGAACCACTAAGTCCTGCCTTTTGTGTCCGTGTTCAGATACCTACTTCTTTCAGGCCATTTCTAATGCTTTCTGAATTCATTTGAAATTACAGGTACTTTTAGACAACTTTGTTCCATCATTCCCTGAAAGAGGTCACATTTACCTTGGCTCTTTTTTTTTTTAACGAATGCTCCTGTGCACAGGAGGAGCTTTTGGTGTGGCTGCGCTACCACAAGAAGAAGTGGGAGCTGCAGCTGAGGCAGAGGAAGGAGAGAAAGAAGAGGAGGAGGATGCTGGATGGTGAAGCTCAGCCTGTAGGTGGAGGAGTGATCAGAGACGGCCCCACCACCGGCCTTGGCAGCTTCCTGCGCAGAACAGCCCGCAGCATTCTGGACATGCCCTGGCAGATTGTGCAGGTGGAGTAAATTCACCCTTAGGTCATCACCTTCAATACAATCCATAGAAGATTGTCTAATTGAAATCATACAACACTGAATTATAGTCTAACATGATATCCTGTTACCTACCACACAGATCGCAGAGACGAGTCACCCTGGCCTGTACAAGTTGTGGGCTGTGATTGGCAATGACCTCCACTGCATGAAGCTCAACATCCCCCGTGTCTTCTACGTCAATCAGAAAGTCCCCAAACAAGAGGAGGGAGCCATGTACAAGAAGGCAAGTGGAGTGAAAGACGCTGTGAAATATGTTTGTTTGAATCTTTTTGCTGTGTAAGTTCTGACATGAACTCGTGGTTTCAGGTGAACCGCATGCTGCCTCGCTCCAACATTGTGTACTACCTCTATGAGTACTGTGTACCAGAGGACATGTACCAGGAGCACATCAACCAGATCAACGCAGACCTGTCGGCACCAGACATCGAAGGAGTCTACGAGACACAGGTAAACACGCACAGTTATACACCTCCAGTTTTCTCATAAGCTGTAATAACATATTCGACTCTACATCATTGATTTACAGTTGGTTCTATTTTTCCACGTGTCTTTTATAAACAGATTAAACAGTGTGATCGCCGTCTTTTCTCTCTCTCAGGTCCCCTTGCTGTTTCGGGCTCTGGTGCAGCTTGGATGTGTGTGTATGGTCAATAAACACATAGTGAGGGATCTGGCCGGCAGGGAGGCGGACACTTTTGATCTGGAGCATCTGGAGATGAGGTCTCTGGCCCAGTTCAGCTACCTGGAGCCAGGTAAGACCCATCTCACACACTGGTCATCTGGAATTGATGTCATAATGGATCCTGCAGGGTTTATTGTTTTGTTGCCATTTTTCTTTCTCACTAACATAATTCTTGTCATGGTTACATTTATACCTATTTATCTATGTTGTAGCTAAACACATGGTGGGCAGGGGATTCTTCTGAGGTGGTGGTCTTGGGATACCACAGCTTGTTTGGAGCTTATTAAAACGAAACTTCTTTGATTTGAAGGTGTTTATTATGTAGATTTTAACAATAAACTGGCTTTTACAAGTTTACATGACTGTGTTATGTTTTCTTTCTTTTCAGGGAGTGTTCGCCATATGTACTTCTATCATCACAGCCAGGGACACAAGGCTCTGTTTGGACTTTTCATCCCCTCTCAGCGCAAAGCCAGCATCTTCATCTTGGACACAGTAAGAATAATACAAACCTTTACTGTCTCCGTAATGGAGATGCATTTCCCTCTAGCTATAGAGAGTTACACTCAATTGCATCAATTTTCTTTTTTTTTTCGTTTTAGGTGCGAAGCAACCAGATGCCAAACCTGAATAACCTTTACACTGCAGAACGCACCGCCCTCCTGGAGAAGACGACAGAGGATCTCCTGCCTCCAGAGAAACACAACTTCGAGGTTCGAGCTGAAAGCGACCCAAAGGCCATTTACCGCGCACTGCAGCGCATTCTGCTCAACTACAAGGTGAAATACACTCTTCATGTTTCACACTTTATATACATGAATATCACTAGTTATGTGCATGTGGCTTCACTGATTATCTCCTGCTTCGTCTGTCGCTGTTTACAGGAGGAACGTCGTGGGCCCACCCTCATCGCTGTGCAGTCAAACTGGGAGCTGCGTCGATTGTCAGCGGGGATGCCGGTGCTTGAGGAGTTTCCTGTCGTTCCAGTGCATGTGCTCGACGAGATCAGTTATAACGTGCTGGATTGGCAACGGCACGGTGCCCGGCGCATGATCCGTCACTACCTCAACCTGGACAGCTGCCTGTCGCAAGCTTTCGACATGGCCAGGTACAAACTGCACACTGTAGACTCTGTGACTCCCCTTTATTTGTTGTTTTAGTCAACAGCTTTTGTCACAGGTTTGTCTAAAATACTCTCTTTGAAACTCACATAATATCTCTTGCTTTCAGGTATTACCACTTGCCTGTGGGGAACTTGCCTCAGGATGTGTCCATCTTCGGTTCAGACTTGTTCCTGGCGAGACATCTTCGGAAACACAACCACCTGCTGTGGCTGTCACCTACAGCCAGACCTGACCTCGGGGGAAAGGAGGCTGATGACAGCCGTCTGGTCATGGAAAGCGACGACAGAGGTTCTGTGGAGATCAACTCTCAAGGATGCTATTCCACCGGTACATAAACACCAGGAGCATGCACATGCACAGGAAAAAGAAAAAGTATAAAGCAAAGAAAATCAAAACACAAAAACCTTTCCCTGCATTTATGTATTATCCTACTTTTTCTAGTTTGTGTGGAGATGGACCTGCAGAGCCTGGCAGTGAACACCCTCCTCCAGTCGCAGCATGTCAACGACATGGAGGGTGGAGCCAGTCTGGGCGTCAGTTTCGATGTGATCCAGCAGGCCTCGCTGGAGGACATGATGTCAGGAAATCAGGGGGCAAGCGCTCACGCTAGCTATGATGAGACTGCTCTCTGCTCCAACACCTTCAGGTGTGTCAATGTGAATCACCATTTAAACCTACATATAAACAGCATAGTCTCACTGCATGTGGATTTGTTCCTCATTGAGAAAGGAAGCAGGTCGTGTTTAGTGTTTTGCTCATCCCACTGTTTCCTCTGTCGTATGAGCAGGATCTTGAAGAGCATGGTGGTGGGATGGGTCAGGGAGATCACTCAGTACCACAACGTATACGCCGACAACCAGGTGATGCACTTCTACCGCTGGCTGCACTCCCCGAGTTCTCTGCTCTATGACCCTGCTCTGCATCGCACCCTGCACAACATGATGAAGAAGGTGTTTCTACAGTGAGTGACACCGCCACATCTTCCTCTACATATCTATATAACCAGCTGACTTTGAGTCAATCTTTATTTTTGAAAAACCATAGTTAAGTTTCCCACTTGGTTATAAGACTAACTGGAGTTTAGTTGGCTTCTGTGGGTTATTGGACTTTTTTCACCACTAGAGGCAGTGCTGATATTTGTTGGACGAGTAACATGCTCGGGTTTGTTGGAAATACGTGAAATATTTAATATGAGTAATACATCTTTCTGTGCTCAGTGTATCTGGAAGCTGTTGATGTGAAATTTAATTTTTTTTATTTATTATTTAATTAGTATGTTGGGGCTCTGAGGGTAAAAAATTGAGGCCGAGTTATTTGAGTTTTTTGATTTGCATGGCTCAAAACATCAGCTCTGCCAGGTCAGCTCTGTCTGGTTTGCTCTCGTCTTTTTTCCGTCTCTTGTTAATCCCAACCTTCTCTTAAATGCTGCAGTGTCCTGTTCTTCCATAAATCATTGTCTCGTTCTGCTCTCAGGTTGGTTGCAGAGTTTAAACGTCTTGGCTCAACTGTGGTGTACGGAAACTTCAACAGGATCATCCTGTGTACTAAAAAACGGAGGACAGATGATGCAATCGGCTACGTGGGGTATATCACTAACAGGTCAGATATTTCTCTTCTGCAGTTACGGCTCTATAAATCCAGCATCTTGCATTGTAAAGTGATATTATCACTTAATCTCTGCATATATCCATTCCCCAACCCCTACATTACTACCAGGGAACTATGTTGTTAAATACATACATACCTGCATTCAATGTTTAAAAGACTATACATTAAACAGGCTGCTCAGTAAGAAACTGAGCCAATTAAAAGGGTTTGTATTCAGTTGCCTGGAGCCAGAACACATTAATCAGAAAAAGCACAATAACCATTTAGACCACTGAATGTTTTCTCCATATGGTGTTGTGGTCTCCATCACGGTGAGTGTACTATAAAGTTGATTTTAAAAGCGAGTTGCCCATTATACTAATGGGACCAATACATAATGGGGAAGTGAAAAAAAAGTACTTTAATGTGAAATGACAAAAATCTGGGACCTAGGACGACCTCCAAATGTTTTCCTGATGTTCAAAGCAGCATCACAGCAGTATCATTGACATTTAACAGTTCGGTTGTTGCTCAATATTACTTACTGAACATTTTCTTTAATTTTCTTTTCTTTCTTCCCCTAAATATCGTTAATATCAGGGTGTTTGACACTTCACCTCTTCTCCTCTTCCAGCATCCACTCCAGAGAAATCTTCCACTCTTTGTCCTTGTCCTTCTCCCGCTGCTGGGAGTTCCTGATGTGGATGGACCCGGCCAACTATGGCGGCGTGAAGGGGAAACTGCCCTCCAACCTCTTGCCTGGAGAGGTACGTCAAACTGAAACGTCTCCAGAACAGTTCATTTGATTTAATTAATGTTATCTGAGCTGAATACAGAGGTCCTTCCCCCTCCGTTGTTTGTTCTTTAGGAAGGAGCCAAACAGAAGAAAAATAAACGAGGGGAGGGTGAAGAGGACGGCAGCGAGGATGAAGATGAGGAGGAAGCAGAAGTTGAGGAAGATGAAGAGACGGATGAGGTGGAGGAGCTGATCGAGAGCAACTGGAACATCATGCAGTACCTGCCTCAAACTGCCTCCTGTCAGAAATACTTCCTCATGATCGTCTCAGGTAAAAAAATAAAAAAAAATCTGCACACAACAGACATTTGTTCTTTGCTTTTTCTCTCTACTAACGAACACACACATCTGTTCCACCCCAGCCTACATTGCAGCTGTGTACCACAGTATGAAAGAGGAGCTGAGACGTAATGCTCCTGGAGCAACGCCAGTTAAGAGACGTGGAGGCAGCCAGGCTTCCCAACAGGCAGTGGGAGACCTGAGTGCTCTTCCTGGTAAGAAGCTGTTTGAGAAGCTGCTTCGGTTACTAAACACTTAGCTTGTCTTTAAAGGACTCCACATTACACTCATTAGTTACCATGGAATAGTTTCTGTTACACTTCAACCCTTAATGGGAGCTTTCAATCACGTTCAGGCTGATTTCCTCACCGATGTGGTGATTTTTCTCCTGCAGGAATGATCTCCTTCTCCCAGGAATACGTGTCCAGTGAGCTGACACAGAACTTCTTCACCATCACTCAAAAGATCCAGAAGAAAGTGATGGGCACCAGGAGTGTGACGCAGCCCTCAGAGCTGTTCCCTGTCCTGCCTGGATCCCACCTGCCACTCAAAAACCCAGCACTGGAGTTCATCAAATATGTCTGCCAGGTATGCGCCTCGATATTTGTTTATTTGGTAAATGCCAAAAGCTGAACAGAACATCTTGCTAAGCTGTTTTCTTATGTTTCATGTTGTCATAATTATTTCCTTTGCAACACTGAACGGTGTTGGTGGATTTGTAATTGATGGAACATCTTTTCTCCCTGCAGGTCCTCTCACTGGACGCCAACATAGCGAACCAGGTGAACAAGCTGAAGAGAGACCTCCTGCGTCTTGTGGACGTCGGCGAGTTTTCAGACGACGCTCAGTTCCGTGATCCCTGCAACTCCTACATCCTACCAGAGGTCATCTGCCACCAGTGCAATTTCTGTCGTGACCTCGACCTCTGCAAGGACCCATCTGTGGCGCAGGTGAGAGCTTAGACAAAAGAAAAATAATAACACCAATGTTCATGAATTTGCTTCATGAAATTGTATTAAAATTGTAAAAATCTCCTCAGGACGGGTCTGTCTTGCCTCAGTGGTTCTGCTCCAACTGCCAGGCCCAGTACGAGACCGAGTCTGTAGAGATGGCTCTGGTAGAAGCTCTGCAGAAGAAGCTGATGAGCTACACCCTGCAGGACCTGGTGAGTTACAAATGCTGATTTTAATACACATTCGATGAAACTATCTCGTCCTAATAGTTAATGCATGTACCATAAACCATATATATCCCCTCCCTCCCTGTTTCCTTACCCGTGTCTAGATAATTTACCTTTAAAGAAGCAACAGTCTTAAACATAGCAGTATATCTCCTCTGTGAGGCCATTAGTGTCCCCAAAAAAAACGAGAAGAAGAAGAATTTCCATCGTGTGAAACTGTTGTTCAAACATGTGTGTTCACAATGTCCACACAGTTTTCTCCTGAAGCCAAAAACCTCCTGTGTGATTTCAGGTGTGTAACAAATGTAAAGGCGTGAAGGACGCAAACATGCCGCTCTACTGCAGATGTGCCGGAGACTTTGACCTCACTTTCTCAATCAAGGTTTCTGCTCCCTCATACATCACATCGTTCTTTTTAGTGATGAAAGCATGCGTCTTACAGCTGTTTCTGTTTCCTCTCTTCCATTTTAAAGAGCTTCTCCGAGCAGATCACGGTGTTTCAGAACATAGCGTCCCACTACAACATGAGCTTCCTGGAGGAGACCATTGACTGGCTGCTCCTGATGAATCCACAGGTCCGACAGAGCTCTCGCTGAACGGGACCCCGTCTCGCTCAGCTTTTCAGTGTGGAAAACACTCGGAGACGAAATCTTTGCCTGATGATGAACTTGACGTCTGTTTCAATTCTGTTTGATTATGGTGGTTGGAAGATAAATATATGGACTGTAAATATGTTTGAACTCCTGATTATGTCATAGAATATTTAATGAAATGTGTTGATTTCTGCTTTTGATTGTTAATAAATGTTTTCCAAGTATTTTGATCTGTTTGTGTTTAGTGCTCAGTAATTTGAGACAGGGCTGTAGCTTCGACTGCTGTTCTGCCACAATGGGGAAAAAACCCTAAATCTCCTGATTGCCCTTCTCTCTGGGGACCTTCATCGATCAGCACGATCACTAATTGACTGAGCTTCCTCCTCACGAGGCTGATCCTGTATCTGTCTGTGGCTTCTGCACAGCCAGTAGCCTGAGTCACCCCCACGCTCAGTGGTGGGAAGTAAAAAAGTACATTTACTTTATGTACTTAGGTACCTTTTTCATGTATCTGTAATTTACTGAAGTAGATTTATTTTCAGGTACTTTTCACTTTTACTCCACAGATCAGCAAATATCTGTACATTTTTACATTTCATTGCATCACATTTTTATTTATTTGTTTAGTTTTTTTAAATAATCAATTAATTGGAGTGGAATTGCTCCATTGAACCTATCCGAGGAGGGCAGATAACATTAGACTCCACCTCCTGCAGCAGCAGCATCACTGGTGAAGAAAAACACTCGACTATAAATCTATATGACAATGCAAATGTTTTCAGTATCATCATCTGCAGCTTTCTTTGTTAATATGTGAGTCTATTATTCTAGTGTTAAACAGATTATACAGTGAGTAGGCCCAGTTAATGATGTGAAAGACTTGCATCAGGGAATAGGCTGAACTTAGCAAGTACTTTAAGTTTGTTTAAAAGCAAGTACTTACTCTAACTCAAGTGGAAAAGTTAATAAGGTACTTACTTTTATATGACAACGTTTTTTCTATTTAACATTACTTTTAGTAAGTGAATAGAGTGGAGTATTCCTCCACCTCTGCCTTTTTCACCTCATCAGATCTGTCGGCTTGCAGTGAAATGAATAAGACGTGTCTATCAAGTGTTTTATTGTGGTGTTGCAGGTGAGACAATAATTTAGATCCTTTTTTGGGATTTCTTTGTCTTCAAGTCTTTATCTGCACAGTGTTAGCATTTGCAGGCAGATTGTGTATCTCCATAGTGATTGTCTAAAAAGAAAAGGTTTTCCTGGCTTTTGAAAATGTATATATATATGTGGGGAAAACATTTGGTGGTTGGAGACGACTACAAGCGAAGCTGGATTACAATGATCTTTACTGGTGCACCTCCATCTCTTTAACCTCATTGCTCCACAGCTGACTCACTTGCCTGTAGATGGGTTTATCCCAGACAAGTAATCACATTTCACAAGCACAATTAGATTCACTCTTTGGAGCTTCTCACAAGCACAAACCGTGCAGGTCGGTTTACAAATGAAGGCCCAAGAACAATATTGGAGACACAGCGACTGAGTTCTTTACATTTCCAGTTTTCCCCTGTAAATACATCTTTAAACTAAAGCTTTTCTGAGCCTATTATTGTAATAAATTAACCAAACCACTAGCCTCTTCAAGTTATAACCTTTTTACAGATATTTTAGATCTTTACATGTCACGAGCATGTTTTTCTAACTGACATGTCGCTGTACGCTGTGCTCCTCCATCCATCATGGTAAATATTGATCCATTAGTCTTGAGTCATAAGTATTTTTTTCCACCACTGACATTTTGCTCTCAGGCGTTCAGATGGATTCATACTTCACCGGAATCTTGTTAAAGAAACCCTTTTATGGGAAATGCTGTTGTTATTTGATTACCGCTCATCGCTCTCCTTGTGCGTCTCGTGGCCATTTCCTCCTCATGTATCTTTTCATTACACCAAACGCGTCAGGTTGGAAGATGAAGGGAATGAATAACTGTTTCACATTATAGTGTATTCTTTAATGAGACGATATCATAATGATGATGATTGTCCGTAACAAGTTAGCAGAGGACTTTTATTGTTGGATTGAGTGTCGGAAATACATGAACATACAATTTGTATGGTTTGTGAATCTGTTTTTCATGACTGAGTTTCTCAAATATTTTTCTGCTCTGAAATATTTTGAGAAAATAAACATCCCCCAGGTGGTTTTACAGCCGTCTAAGAAACAGGTTTATTGACACAGTCCAACAGTGGCGGTGCATCGAGGTTTGAGATGATAGATGAACCCACTGCACAGGCAGAGACTTTGAGAGAACCGGCTGTTTTTCTTTGAGCAGGTTTCCTCCGTCCATGTTTTTCTCTGTCAGTTTGTCCAGCCAACAGAAGCCCGTCACTGAGCTGTCGCAGACTCCTCACTCAGAAGTTCTGTCGTTGCCAGTCAGGTGGTTTTAGGAGAGTACCCACACGTGGCCCGGCGAGGACTGAGGGAACTGTGATGACATCACAGCGGTACACCGTCTGAAAGGTCTGAGTGGACGGAGCCAAAACTGTTGATGTAGCTGAGCTCTGTGGGAATGGGCACTGTGGGCTCATTGATAACCTGCGTGGGACAATTAGAGAGGAGGGTGTTATTGAAATAGTCGTAAATACCTTTCACACTATGCCCGGCTTATTTTTACAACATGGCTTATTTAAAAAAATTCAAATATATAATGCTGCAGAAGCAATGCTTTCGGGTTGTTTCACCTAACTACAAACTGATTTCTATGGAGGGTTTGAAGGCACCACTCATAAATGGGCAAGTAAAGAGGTAATGGTGATGAGACACAGGAATAAATCAAGTAACATAGTACACAACATATTGAGTATATTTCAAAGAAATTGTTCCATCGATTGTTATCAATGAAGTAGGGAATTAAAAACTCAGTAGCTACTTGTCAATTTGTAAAATAAGAGTAATGTTTTTCTTTTTTAAATAACAAATAAATACAAAATTAATGGGACAATCAAACTGAAATGATGGAATTCTACTACTCTGTGATAACTGTATGAAAAGCTTAAATGAGAGTTAATAGATTGCAATATTCAGGCAATATATTATAAATCACTATTTGATAATTAGATTTGCTCCTTATTCATTCCACATTAACCGAAAACATTTTGTGAACCTTACTGTAAGCAAACTGTACACTAACATAGATCTGTATGTATTTTTCAAAACATGTTGGTGAAAATGTATGTTTATTAGCTCTTTGTGAGATATAAAACCCACTAATAATCAGTAAACTGCCACAAACACAAATGGATTTATACAGTGATGAGTAATAAATGAATATTTGATGCCGCTGCTCACTTCATCAAACTTTCTATCACTGTAGACTTCGTTCTTGTCAATAAACGTCAGCATGATCCAGTCACAGATGATGGTACACTGGAGGGTTGAAATAAAAAGAGGTAAAACAGTTTGCAAAGGCAATTACAGAAGCTGTCACTTTGAAATCTGAAGATTAGAAAGAAGAGAAGTAATCGCTCACAATCCCAACTGAAGTCAAGGCAGTCACAGTGCTGATGATGGTTGGGAGGGGACTGAATTTACCAGCCTGCAAAGAAATGACTTGTGAATGATACGAATATAGAGTATATATACTGCAGAGGTGACGGAGTGTCCGCTCACGTGTCCATGAACAATGACGTCCAGACGGATGCCGTAGGCCTTGATCAGTGTCCGAGAGTTGACCCCGTTCTCACTGTAATATTTGGCAAATCTGGACAAATGCGCACGAAGGACAAAGACAGGAAGATTTAACACAGGCCGGAGTAAAGACCACAGTTTAATATGTAAGGCCTACATAGGTTTAATATGTCAGTGTTTGGGGTTGGAGCTCACCTGTAATAGTATCCACTGCTGTCCTGATCCTTTCGGAGATCAAGACGACGGAAGGAGTACGTAGGTTTACAGTGTGAAGGATCCAGGTCCAGGTTACACTTCCAGTTTATGAAAACCCCTATCACTCCTCCCTGAGCAAAAACAGCAGTGACCATTCACATCTTCCCATCTCCAGTTCATTCTTAACACATCTGTGTGCCATTAGAAATACATGATTCAACCATTTATATATTCCTAAAATCAGAAATCTACAACACAGATGTCAAACTCACAGTCTTGCAGAGCTCAGTGAAATTCTCCCTCGCTTTATTTGCGATGTATCCCAGGCGGAATTTTGGACAGTAGGGGTCTGTCTCCTCATCATAGTGACACTTACTGAGGTATTTCTTCATGTCACGCCTGTCTTTGAGGTTTCCCCTGCCAAAGACAAGAAGAGGTCTGAATTTCCTCTCCAATGTGTGTGTGTGTGTGTGTGTGTGTGTGTGTGTGTGTGTGTGTGTGTGTGTGTGTGTGTGTGTGTGTGTGTGTGTGTGTGTGTGTGAGAGGACGTACTTTACCTCAATACTTTAAATTTAGGGAAGTGAATGGAGTTCCTGATGAGCACTGTGAAGTCGATCGCCTCCACTAATGGTTGTTCACTGTTAGAGACACCAAATAATCATGATATCCTAATCTTATGAAATTCAATCTTATAATCTCTTACCACATTACTCTTTATGTTTACTCCTATGTGTATGTTTACGATTGGTTGCTATGTCTATGTAATATTGATCTTCATCATTGATACTGGGCATTGCTGCTATTTTCAAAGCTACTTCACACTTTTATGTTTCATTAGTGCTACTATGCCCTTGTTTCTTACAACAAATTAGGTCCATGGATGACACGGGCTGAATGGGCACATAAGTAATTGTGTGATGACCTGAATACCGAAGGTGGTGGTGATGTTAAGGTCTTGCACAGTCATCACTGGTCTCACTGTGGTTTGTGGCTCCTAAACTCTTGCAACCACTTAAAACCACGTCCTGTCGGCTTGTGACCGCTCCCATTGGGTGGACAGTTAAACCAAGGGGAGATTTTTTCCTTCTCAAAGCAAAGACTAGGAAAACAAATTGTAAAAAGAAATATAATTAACTCACTGGTCTATGTTGTATCATATTTTTGGAGATTTGTTGAAGTTGGTGCATGTTGCTTACGATAAAAAAAATAAAAAGCTGAAACACTATAGCTAATTCGACCAAGTCATATTTACTAACTGTGACTTTTTTTTCCCAATTATCTTATATTTTAAGATATAGCCAGCTGCCTCTAGTTTTTTTTATATTGTTTATGCATCAACATATTTGGTTTCTTTGTCTTCCAGGTCCTCTGAGGCCTTATATTAGATTATTGAATGATCCAAATAAAGCTGACTTAAACTTGCCTCATCAACTTGGTGGTGATTGTGCATCCCCTGTCTTACCGTACTACAGCGTACCCTTCAACAGGACACCAAGTTTCGACCTCGCAGGTTTGGAAAGTGTGGTTATAGTACTGAACACATCTGCCCGTCCTCCTGCCTGTAAGAAATTGTTTAAAACAACGGAAAACTGAGGCAAATACAAACCAACAAGACACGAGGAAAGATTTAATGAGTAATACAATCAGTACCATGGCCTTTAAAGTCAACCTCCCCTCGGACACAGTCAGAATTTGTTGTGCAGTTGGCCCTGGGAACTTTGAAATGCTAAAATGAAATGAGACAAATAGGAAAATAAATAAAATATATGTCTGTGAAACTCATACACTAAATTGTCTTTTCCTGCATACTAGCTTCAGTTGACCTCTCACCTCTGCGCAGGTCCCATGCCTCTGATCATATGTGACCTCTCGTCTCAATATTGCACTAATCACATCACCTCCCTACAAAGAAAATGCAAAAAGTACTCAGAGGTATTCACACTAACATGAAGCGTTACTGTGATTATGCCAGTGGAGTATATTTGGTGGGAGTGTCTTGACTGTGCTGCAGCATTTACTCTGGCCTCACCTCTGAGGGCCGAACGTACGCCACAGTATCCAGAACATCATCTCCATGAACCGCTGTGCCTGTCATCACAGTGTAAACGGAGCTCTCTGGACGGGTCTCACTCTCTTGATACGCTTTCTCACTTATAAACACATACCTTCAGGGCGATAGAACAGACGGAGGCAATATCACATTTTCTGTTCTTGTACATACATTTTTACAAGAGGTGTCGAGTTACCATGGACCTGTTAAAGCCCTCATTACTGACACCAAGGGAAGATGACGCACTTCAACCATACAACCGAAGACATCTCATCTAAGAGATCATTTAAGGTCTGAAACAATAAGATGAGTAATTAAATTATCGCAAACTCTTCATCTATTAAAACTGCTCTCCTCATAGCAGATAACATGTCTGGTAAAGGAAAGAGATGATGCTGTTGTTGTTTATTTGTTTCCTGTTAACTGCAAATGGAAAGTATTCCCTCTGCACAAAACTGCATTTTATGAGTTCAAAAATTTAAAGTCACATATTTTGTATCCTTCTATGCTCTATTTACAAACAAAAGAATATTTCTGGCAATTTTGCTGTCGTATTTATACTAATACGAGTTCATACTTTACTGCAGTTCCTAAAAGATGCATTAAAACAAATATTATATATAATTCTGATCACCAAATATGAAGAGAAATCAACATATTGAAGTTACCAAAGCTTTTGAATTTCATAGATTGTCCCTTTATCACACAAAGAGAACATGCAAATACACAAAAATGATGCTTACCAGATAAAATAGGTGATCACGAGAAACTGAACGCTCCTGTAAATGATTCCAAGAGTTCTGTTTTTAATCACCATCACCTTTTCTGTCTCATAGTCCAAGAAACCAATAAAATAGTCCTTTATAAACTCACGGAGTCGCATGATGAACGTATGAAATACTTCACCCATCTCCAGAGTTGTTGTTGAGGTCTAATTTCTTTATGTTTCTGTCTGAATCTGGCTTTTTATTTCTCCCACTGTTTCTTTTTGTCACCCTCTGCTCTGGTCTGCATCTCTCCAGCATCCCTGGTACCAGTGAGGGTGGGGGGAGCAGAGAATGGGGTGGGGTTTCAGTTGTGGTTGAATCATCCATTTTATTTCCTATATATACCAGCACTGATGTTCCTGGGCATGCAATCTGAATAACGTGCTTATAGTGCTCAGAGGTGTAAAGCAACGGAGTAAAAGTACTCAGTTACAGTACTTAAGTAGTTTTTGGGAGGATCTATACTTTCCTTGAGTATTTATATTCCTCAGGACTTCCACCTTTACTCCACTACATTTGAAAGAAAAAATATATACTTTTACTCCGTTACATCGACATTGGACACCTCGTTACTCGTTACAAATTAAAATCTGAATATAAGTCCAATACCATTTGAACCTCAGTGTATAACGGCTGCCTATCCGCAGCGCATCGCGGAGGTGCACGCAGAGCACAGGGACACGGGAGCACGCGCGGCACATCTGAGGCGGGAGCGCGCATTCAGCTGAGGAGCGCGCTGAGTGTAGCCCATGTTAGAAATATAATGACAAACACATTCTGCTTATTCCAGTCCACATATTCAACTTCCACTATAAATTTGATACACAGAAATAGGTATAAGAAAATAAATAACAACTTGGTACTTGTTAACATATGTATTTTTCATTTGTCAGTGAATGAATTTAGAATTTAGGATTAAGTGACATTTTGAACATAGATTTTGTTCTCATGAATGTGGCACCTGACTTCATTATTTTTTTCAAACGTAATATTAATAATAATTTGTTTATTATTTTATTTTTTATATCTAAACCATTTTTAACTCGCAAAGTGAACTACATGCTTTTTACTTCCTCCTAATATTAATACCAAAAACCGTTCCCCTTTAACAGATACACATCTATTCTTAATATTTGTCCTTGTTTAGCCTTGCTTACCTGTGTGATTACCCATAAACTGATGTGGGTGTGTTTTAATGAATAACAAATGTTAAAACAATAAACAAATAAAACACACGGGGATGTTTTTCTCTTATTTGATTTCTTTTTTTAAACAGGCGGACAAACGGAACCACCTCGGGGTCCTGCTTCATGCTTGCACGTCAACGCACACGTGCATCGACTACGTGGGGCTGCTGCTAACGTTGTGTACACACGTGAATTGTGTGTTTCGTTAAGAATTGCCTTTTCTGAACGTGTGTAGAGATTCAGACACAGTTCAGTGATGGGAGGTCTTCAGAAGAAAAAGGTAAGAGTCGCTTTGGGGCTAATGTCAGGCGCGGGGACATCAAATATCAGGATAGCAGCCTGGTTAGCCAGTTAGCTAACGGAGCTAGCTGAAGTTTGTTTTTCTACAATCGTGTTGGATGCAGTTGAGCGTTTGAAGACGTAGATGTTTGGTTGTTAACTCGACTATTTAATGATTTAAGATGGTTTGTGGGAGTTTGATGTGAGCGCATGTTCTTGTTGTTACAGTATGAGAGGGGATCGGTCACCAACTACATCACCAGAAACAAGGCACGCAAGAAGTTGCAGCTGAGCCTCCCGGATTTCAGGTAACATCACAATGCTCAGAGTGATTTATCTGAATTTTAAATCGACGTCATCTCAGTTGATGATCTATGAGAAACATAAACGTAACATTATTGAAGTCTGATCAAAATGGCCCTACAATAAATTCTTCCTCAAAAAATGTTATGTAATATAGAGAACTATTGAGTAAATTTGGAGACAATTCTTGGGATTGTAGTTCGATGCTGATGAATTGTGTTGCATTACACTTGCAGATGTTGTGTATATTTCAATCGTAACAGTAACACACTAGAGAATTTGCTTCAGGATGCCTGGCTGGAGAGATGCTCTCAGTAAACAGCCATGTCTCATAGAAAAATTACTCTCGACTTCTGTTTTCAGGCGACTGTGCATCCTCAAAGGAATCTACCCTCATGAGCCCAAGCACAAGAAGAAGGTGAACAAGGGCTCCACTGCCCCCAGGACCTTCTACCTGCTCAAAGACATCCGCTTCCTGCTGCATGAGCCCATCGTTGGCAGGTTCAGAGACTACAAGGTATTACAGACATATTTTTCACTGGTTTTGTGTGAAATATCCACACCAATGCAACAGTTTTGAAAGTAAAAGTTGATTTCTCTTATTTGCGACAAGGTCGTAACTTAAATTGCTTCCTCCCTTACATACTAGATAGTACTTTTTCCCCCTGTCTAGCAGTTTCTTGATTGGACTTTTTTCCATTACGGTATTGAGTATGAACACTTATCCTTTTTTCAAAATATCTTGTCTTAACAGGTGTTTGTACGCAAACTTAAGAGGGCTTATGGAAAAACAGAGTGGTCTGCAGTTGAGAGACTGAAGGAGAACAAGCCCACCTATAAACTGGACCACATCATCAAAGAAAGGTGAGTCTTATTCTCCTCAGTCCACATAGGATTTTCTCTGGATAATCAAATTTGAGAACTGCTAATTGTAGTCTTTTGTAATCAAAGAGATTAAAATAAATAATTCTTTATCAAGTTGAATTGCCTCACATGTGCTCCTCTATCTGACAGGTACCCCAGCTTCATCGACGCCCTCCGTGATATTGACGACTCCCTCTGCATGTGCTTCCTCTTCTCCACCTTCGCCCGAACAGGAAAATGCCACGTGCAGACAATCCAGCTGTGTCGACGCCTCACTGTGGAGTGGATGAACTATGTTGTTGCAGCTCGTGCTCTCAGAAAGGTGCTAATGCATAATATTTTGGGGGGGGTAATTGATATGAACTGAGTTCATTGACCTCTGATTGGCAATGCATTTAACACTTTCCTCTTCATGACAGGTTTTCATCTCCATCAAGGGAATATATTATCAGGCTGAGGTGATGGGACAGCTCACTACGTGGCTGGTGCCATACCAGTTCTCCCATGATGTAAGTGCAGAATGATGAAATGTAATCCATAGTAATTATGCAATTAATAATCACCCAAATAACTTATTATTTTTGTGCATTGTCGGCTTCGTTTAGTAATTTTACCTATTGAGACTTAGTTGAACTTTTATTTTTTTGCCTTTTTAGCACCCAACAGATGTCGACTACAGAGTAATGGCAACATTCACAGAGTTGTACACCACTCTCCTGGGATTCATCAACTTCAGACTGTACCATTCCCTCAACCTGCTCTACCCACCAAAGGTATATTGGATTTTGAGAACGAGGAACAATGTCGATCTTGGGGAGTAAAAGCTCTTCAGATATTAAGCCAACACGTCTTTCCTTGTAAAATGTTTGGTGTAATCAGTAAAACCAGTTATGTCACACAGTTGGAATATATATACACTTGATCATTCATGTTGTATAAATAAATTAGGGCTCCAGAAGCACATCAACATAAGTAAAAACAAGTTTGTAGATTTTCTCCCCTGTGCTCATCTCTCCCTCAAATGTTCAGGGTCACTGATCTCACACTTGTTTTTGGCCTCAATATGACATGATATGACAAAATACCCTTTTATTCAATTGCTTTAAAGTCTCCACCATATATATTACTTCATAAGTCTGGATGGACATGAATGTAAACTGCAACTTGACTGGTTGGTATCTGTGCTCTGTTGACGTCGTCCCTCTTTTTGCAGCTGGACAGTAAAGCAGAGTCAGAGCTGAAGGAGGACAATGAGGAGGACTATGCCATGGATTCAGAATGCTACTTAGAGGTGAGGCTCTTTATCTTCAATGTTTTAAAGGAGTAATTACTCTAATCTGTTTTTTCATATCTATTAAATAATATCCATTAAATATTTTTATCTATCTTGTATATCTCTCTTGAATGAGGCAGATTTTTAACAAATCCTTCAATGAATATGGGGACTTTTTTTCTGAATGCATTTAGTTTGTGTCTATTCCTTTTGTCAGATAGGACATTCATCCAACCTGATGCAAAGCAGGGTTTCTAAACACATTTTGTTAGCACCAGTGTAAAAATACATTAACTAAGAACAATGGTACACACTTCCTTCATTTTGAGGTCATAATTATAAGTTACTAGTATCTAAGTTATTTATGCAGTGCACATGTAAATAATTACCTTTAGTACTGTTGCTCTAATTCTGTTGTTTTTGTCTGAGCAGAAACTGTCAGCTCTGAGCGCCAGTCTGGCACGGGTAGTTTCTACTGCAGAGGAGGAAGAGGCTGAACTCGACCAGTTTCCTGTTGATGGGGTAAGAACCAGTTCAAAACATACGATTCAGTTTATTTTATGTGTTTTTAAATATACTAAGAACAAAACATTGATATCAAAGCTATGACACTGCGATGTGTCCTCGGAACATGCAGAAAAACAAGAGCTAATGCTGAACAGGCCCCAAAAGGGTAACATGTATAGAGTGAGTAGTAGTAGAGCAAACTTGGTTCTAAAGTTTTGCCCCAAGACTGAACCAAACCTCCACCAGAGCTGAGAAGCCAGAAGGATTGATCGGCTCATCTCCCATCATGGGATGATGTCCTGGACTGAAGCTGACATGACAGGGGAGCAGAACTGGGTGGCACAACCTGGCTCTCCTAGGTTAGAGAGTGGTACCTTGGCTGTTGACAGGAGTACATGCAAAGTTAGCTTAGCCACCAGGTGAAGGCAAGTGATACAGTAGATGGACTCTACTCCAAAATGCACAGAGCTGCAGTTAAATATGGATCAGTTAATTTAGCCCAGAAGATTGTCCAACTCTATCAGTTACGCAGTGATTCTCCAACGCTGGTTGATGAACCGAGCAGCTGCTAATATTGGCTCAACTTCTTTCTCTGATAACTTATTATCCAGACGTTAAAATAATTAGTCTCTGGGGGCAGAGGTGAGAGGTTATATCTTATCAGAGGAGTAATAACCTTTGGAGGTGTGAGTCTTGGGATTACAGCTTCATGTTTGGTTGTTAAGGACAAGGTATCCACCACCTGTGGAGCTTGTTTTGCTCAACTGGATTGAGCTCCACTTCAGGGACTGTTCTGGAACCAGAAACCTTTTAGGGACTTGCATTACCTGCATCTCCTTAACATGAGCTTAGTTCCAGTTTGGGTTCTTGGATTGGAAAAAAAATTGTCATACTTCACTTTTAAGCATTTACACAAAAATGTGGGTTGGGGGTGTCGGTGCTGATCCTCCCTAATGGGTCCAACACAAGCATGGGGACTGCTGCAAAACTGTCTTTCAAGGAGTTTATAGAACTACTCAATTATACCAACAAAATATTTACATTTCAAATCCCTCAGTGATCTTATTTTCAATTTTTATGATTGAACCAGAAACACAGTGAACAGACTTTTAGTGCCGGATTTTTAGCTTCTAGCGGGATTGGATTAATGGCCACACCATTTTTGGGTCATTGTTATTAAAGGAATTTCTTTTATTGACACAATTATGCAACACAGTTTGGAAAGTGAAATCCATTTATACTGCATTGAACAGTAGTACAATGTCTTGGCTTTTTGTGGCACTGCATCAATGGGATTATAAGAAACCATGACCAAAAAATCATTAACTTTCCCTTTCTTCTGTTCTGCAGGAAGAACTGGAAAATATGGAGGCAAAAGAAAAGGAACAGAAACAGCAGGAGGCCCAGAAAAAGCTCTTTGAGGGCCTCAAGTTCTTCGTCAACAGAGAAGTTCCTAGAGAGTCTTTGGCTTTTGTCATCAGGTGAGTGAGATCTGCTGCCGCGAAGACATTTATAAGCAGAAATAATTGATCCTCATAAACTTCATAACTGATGCAAAGCCTATTTTGAAATGATCTGTTTGCTGCTTCCAGGTGTTTTGGTGGCGAGGTGTCCTGGGACAAGTCTGTTTGCATTGGAAGCACATATGAGGTGTCCGAAGAAACCATCACACATCAAATTGTTGACAGACCCAACGTCGACAAACAATATATCAACAGGTAAAGGAATGTTGTGGTTGTTTTAACTAACATTTTCTTTTCAGGCATGTAGAATGTCACTTTTAACAAAACAAATGAGAATTACAGTATATTTCAGACTGTGCTGAGTCATTGTCTCTTCTCAACTTTACCATATCCTTTTCAATGCCTCCTTTCACAGTGGCTCTCTTGCCTCAAACACATTCATGGTTTTTGGCAGACCCTGTCCTTGTTCTTTGCCAACTCGCATTGGCTTTGTAAGAGGCTAATGTCATAACCTTGTTGTTTCAGGTACTACATCCAGCCCCAGTGGGTGTATGATTGCATCAACTCCAAGATCCTCCTGCCTGTGGAGGACTACTTCCTCGGAGTGACTCTGCCTCCTCACCTCTCTCCGTTTGTGGAGGAGAAGGAGGGCGACTACGTGCCCCCTGAGAAAGTGAAGATCATGGCCTTACAACGTGGAGAAAAACCTGGTATGACCTGAGACATTCCTCTGCTATCTCAGCTTTCATCCTAAAAACTTTTTAAACACTTGTTCATGTGCATTCAATCAGTGTTTTAAATTAGGATTTAGATTTTCTTAGCCTGAAACCAATGGATACACAGATGATGGCTATTTAGTTCAGGCAACTTCTAAAAGCAATTTACTGCAGCAGTAATGAATGAGAAGATGCATGAGAGTTGTGTTAAATTGGTTTTAGTAGTCAGATTTGATACTAATGAATGATTTTTCTGTACATTTCTTCCTTCATAGCCCATGAACAGGAGGAAGAAGAGGAGGAGGAGGAGGAGGAGGATGATGAAGAAGAAGAAGAAGATGAAGAAGAGGAGGAAGAGGGTGACATCGATGATGGAGATGATGACCTAGAGGCAGAAGAGAAGAAGCTTAAGAAGATGGAAGAACAAAGATCTCAGGGCAAGGTAAAAGATTCCCGATCTCTTGCCACTTTTTTTTTATTTTATTTTTTTTATAAATGTGTGCAGCCATTATTGACTTGTCTTCTTCCTTCTAGTCTCTGCAAGTCAAAGTGACACCTGGAAAAATGAAGGTAGAAAACCCGGTTCGTTTGGAGGAGGAGGAGAAAGCAGAGGACAAGCGACTTGCCATTATGATGATGAAGAAAAAGGAGAAGTACCTCTACGACAAGATCATGTTCGGAAAGAAAAGAAAAATCCGAGAGGTTCGATTCATTTTTCCTCTTGATTATGGTTTCACATGAAGATAAGACTGTTTGTGCAGCTTTGTGAAAAGATAACATTCTTACATTACTTTTTTTTCAGTATCTTTCACTTATCTCGGTTTGACAATGTTTGACAGTATTGTGTGGATGTGAAGAGAACATGTGACCCCAGGGATGAACCTTCTGAGTTCACTGGCCGCTGAGGCTTGTGTGACCTGTGTTAAGCATCTGTTCATTGTGTGCATTCATTCTCTTCCTACAGGCTAACAAGCTTGCCGCCAAGAGGAAGGCCCATGATGATTCAGAGAAAGCAAAGAAGAAGAAGACCCGTAAATGACTCGTCTGACTCCATCCTCTTCAGACTGACCATGTATTTATGTTTATGAGGTAGCGTGCATTAGAGGTTGACATGTCATAAAACCTGCAAGTGCATTCGACATGTCTGAGTGAGTTAGTGCTCATGATGTTTGTGTGATAACTTTCAAGCTGAAATGCCGGAAATGGTTTATTCTAATTGTGTTATAAGTCGTGTAAAAGTAAATGTTTGAATTAATTTTGTTTGTATGAACTCTGTTCTGCTATTCTACATTACACAAGATATTCCACTTTATTTTAAAATCTGTTCTTGAATGAGTCTGTATTTTAAAGTAAAAACACCATGTATTAAACCCGTCTCCTGTGATCTTGCAACAATAAGATACAAGTTTTAAAACTGTTTAGCTGCTGTTTCTCTTCACAATGAACCACTGGATGGTCAATTCAAAGATAGTTTATTCCTCAAGCCGGACTGTTGGTGATAGATGAGCAGCTCATGGTGTCACTTCCCACAGATGTTAATAAATCAAATGAGATTCAAGGAATGTACCAAGACCCAAGACTCATTTAACTCAGAGAACAGAGACTGAGGTCATTGCACTGTTGGTGGGTCGTCTTGACTGGTCCACACGATTGGCGGGCGTTGGTGACAAAGGAGCGTAAGCCCTTCTGCCCCCTGAGATGCTGCTTTGATCTTGGTGGGCTGAAGGCCAGGCCAGTCATGTCGCGCATTTCTCAATCTTCCTCATTCAGACTGAGACACTCTCTGCACCCCCCCCACCTCGCACCCTGATCTGCATTCCACGCATGCCCGCTCGGTCCAGATCTCAGCCTGGCACACCCTGCCCAACAAAGGCAGCAGTGTCGTGCCTGAGCATGACGACTGTGGGATGATGAGCAGCACAGCTCTAGTGTGTCCTCCAGGGGCCGGGGGCCACGTGTAGCGATCGAGTTCCAGGGTACTGTAATGGGAGAGGCTTTATGACCACATATTGCTACATCCTGGATCACAGAGCGAAATAGACTCATCACCCGTAGTTGAATGTTCATTTAATTCTCTATTCAAGTCTGTGCTGTGCTGCACAAGAGAAGTTATTGAAAATGGTGGTTACACAAGCACAAAATACTTGTGTTATATAGTACTAGATCATTATTTACACTTCTGAGGTCAAACAGTTTTGATGCACAAACTGCAACCAATAATACTTAAATGACTAAAAATTATTATTTCTAGCGTGTGCTGTTGCATGACAGTGCACGCTGTGTAGTTCCCTCAGTTTGTTAAGATAATTGGGATACCATTGTTATTCTGATTGTTCAAATCCATGCTGGAAAATGTAATGGCTGTGTTGTGTACATTTTGTCCTCAGCACATATAGACATAGCTTGCTAAATAAGGCTTTCAAACAATACAGACAGAGAACAGTCTTGATCAAGTGGTACAATCAGAGCCTTTGTGCTTTGGCTTTCTGCATTTGTTCTTTTTATGCTGTTTTGCACCCCTCCTATCAGCTTGCAGTTCGGACTTCAGTGGCTGCACTCAATAGCCCTCTGTATGTCCACACAGAAGAGGGACTATACAGCTTCACTCCCCCCACCTCTCCCATCCTCCCCTCCTCTTTCTTTCTTTTTTGCAATCACTGGCAAGTGAACATCCCCTGACACGGAGCCTGACGTCACAGTTGGCTAGATGAGCCTCCCTGAAGTGCTTTATTCAGCAAGATTGGTTTTGGAATTGAAAGTTGAGGTGGTGAGGAGGGGGTGGATGAGCGCCAGGTGTAAGCCTGAGGCATCAGGTGTGCATGCAGAGAGGCAGAGCGAAAGAGGAGAAGAGGAGCAGCAACCAGATGAATGAGATCCGAAGCAGCGGACATGTGATAAGGGGAGCGTAGGACAGTGCTGGTTCTATTACAGCATGTGTATGTTGAGATTAGACATAAGGACGACTGGAGGGAGATCAACTTGTGTCTGGAAGTGGATGGAAAGAAAGTAGACAATGTGTCTGGAGAAGAAATGCTCGCATTAGATTTTCTTTGGATTCATGTATGAGGGTAAGAACTCATTCTGTATTTTGAAAGTTTCCTCTTTATATTTTGTGCTTTGTAATATTGTTGATTTATATGACCATTTTATGTTAAAAACAAGACCTTTAACAATGCCACACGAAGTTCAGAGAAGTTAGTCAGTCATACATTATCTTAAATCCAGTTGTCTTTTATCTTAATATTTACTCTTAAAACAATATTTCTCTGTTCCTGTTCTAACTGAACAGCAAATTAATCTGTCTCTAGGGTTGGTGTGCAGCCAGATAAGGATCAGGGTAAACATGTTCTGACTAAACGTGAGCTGTAATATTTCATGAGGTAGGTGAAAGGGCTGCTCCGGAAAATGGCTCAAATTATACTAATGTACTGTTTATCCTGCAAGGACATAGAGTACCTGGAGGTTACATGGCACCTCTGGGGGGGAATTTTGCAAATACTGATATCAGTATGCCTCAAATATAACACTGACTTTTATTTGACCCAAAGGATCTCAGGTTTCAAGTTACTTATGGAATATAATAACTTTTAATTTCTGCTTAAATTAGCATTGTCCACAAATGTCTCCCTTCAGAGTTTCTTCTGATGGCAGAGAAGCCCCGCTCAACCCCTATTAATAGCCTGATCGCAGGGTCCAGACAAAGAGCAGAAATATCCCTTTTAGCTGTGTTTGAAGAGTGATGTTTGTATAATGCTCTGATAAGACTGAACATGAGATGCAACTCTAGATCAGAGGAACCAAGGCACACGTAGGAACTCCAGCCAGCACGAGGGCTTGTCGTCAACCTCGAGCCAAAACCCCAAAGCTGCACTAACACCAAAAATGAATAATAAATGACATGTGACTCCAGGCTGGAATTAAGGCTGTGTCTTTCAAAAGGTAAAGCAACTATAATTAAAAAAACTGGCATGTGGTGAGTTTTACAAACTAGATCATAGCCATATGTATGCTTTTTTTCTGCACTTCATTACAGTTGTAGGTGCTTGTTACGTGCACGCTGACATTTGATCAAAAGGTATGTTTAAAAAGTCTGTACAATAGAGTGAATTGTTTATGATTAAATCAGTGGTTGTTATTATTTAAGTAAAGGTTCTAAATACTTCTTCCACTTCTGGCCATTCCAGATAACAACAAGTCCTCAAACAAAAAGTAACAAAGACTATTGTTTTCGAAAACATCAACTGATTTTAACACATCATTTTTCTTGCCTGCTGCAAAACACTTTATTCCACACGGTTTACAGTAACCAGGATCCTCTGATAATGATGTAAGCTTAGAATATGATTGTGTAGATCGATAGATCAATAACATAACGAGAAATTTCTGTGGATTTGCTGATTATGTTGCCGATCAATCACTGCTAAAGCTAAATTATGTGAAGTTGGATTTAAAATACATTTTGAAATATTCAGGTTTTTTTCTATGAGAAAAGGCTGAAATTAATGTTCACTATATGTGTATATATATCGCCTCATCCTCCGCTCACTATCAGGGGTCACATCATCATAAAAATTCCCGGCGGTGAGTGTTACCTAGTTGTTTGTATCGCTGAGTCAGCAGGTGGCTCATCTTACCGAGGTCTGCTGGGGGGGGTGGCGTGCAATATCACCTGGCACAGTAATGCATTATTTATTTAATGGGCCTGCAGAGGAACACAGGGTTGGTAATTTCCCGTTGCAAGTACCTGTATGTCATTTTGTGGAACACCATATAATTTCAACTACACTCTGAGTTTAACATGTTTTTGAAGTGAGCAGCCAAATGAAACGAAGTTAACACCGTGTCATCACACAGAGAACGCACGTCCCTGTGGGTAAATGCTCCTGAGCACCTCAAGTTGAGGTCCAACTGATGACCACACTGTACTCGTACACGTAAACATTACTGTATTTGGAGCTTTAACTCATTTTACCAAAATAACTGTTCACATGAAAGAAATGTCAAATGACTTTAACATGTGGTTTGTGTTTGGTAGCGAGCATCTCTGCCACCAGAGCTACAGGTGCAGGATCCAATTACATGAATACTAAAAATAAAACACGATCCAATACCAAAGCTCTGCATTGAATACTACCTTTTGAGAATTATAAAGAAATATACAAATATAGGGATACAATATAGCTGAGTACAAAAATCTGTCATAGATGTTGATATTTTGAAAATAATCAAGAAAACTGAGTCACTTTACACTTAATTTCCCAGTAACTATCTAAATAAATGATTCATGGTGTTGTTATTGTGTCTGTGAAGCAGAGAACATTTGAGAAATAGTAACCTTCCCCTATCTATCTATCTCTGTAGATGATAAAAGAGAAGTAGAAAATGCTTAACATGATGATGATGATGATGACGACGAGGAGGACGATGTGTTTTTTAGGGTGATCCTCGACGCTGCTGGACCATGACTGGCAAGCAGGGAAGGCAGTGGAGGTCCATGTGCAAAGGCCTGGTGCTGGGCACCCTGCTGACCAGCTGTATGATCCTGCTCTACTGCCTCTCCACTCCACAGATCCACTTCAGTCTGCCCGAGTAAGACTCATCACACTGGTTTGCATTTGTTCAGTAGAAAACAGCGTGAATCAAGTCATCATATCAGGTTTCTTAAGCACTAACTGGATTTTAAAGGTCATTTAAGTCATTAAAAAAAAAACATGTTTCTGGTTACGGCTTCTCAAATATGTTGGTTTGCATAATTTTTTCAGTTTTTGGGGACTAAGACAGAAAAAGATCTGGCTGATATAGATGAGTGATATCTATGAGGGTTGTGTTATTTGGTGCGGTTTTAATGAATATAAGGGGACTGTTGCACCTGGGCAGAGGTATGTGCTCTACTGAGTACCATTTCTTCTTTTCTCTCTGTAGGGTTCCAGTGCCCTACTCCTGCGCCCACCGTCCGTCCCAGCTCCAGACCAAAGCAACCACAAACAGCTCACACCAAGTCCATGGCCCGGCCTGCGCTCCTAAAGTGGATATCATGTTCATGAAGACCCACAAAACAGCCAGCAGCACCTTCCTCAACATCCTGTTCCGCTTTGGGGAGAAACACCGGCTCAAATTTGCCTTCCCTGACAGCAGGAATGACTTCTTCTATCCGTCTCTCTTCGAGCGCTCCCATGTAAAAGACTACAGACCTGGAATGTGTTTCAACGTTATCTGTAATCATTTGCGCTTCAATGCAGCTGAGGTGGCCAAGCTGCTGCCCACGGACACTTCGTACATCACTATCCTGCGAGACCCTGCAGAGCTGTTTGAGTCGTCCTTCCACTACTTTGGCCGGCTGGTGCCTTTTACCTGGAGGATACCAGGTGATGACAAGCTGACTGAGTTCCTACGTGACCCGCTCCACTACTTTGATCCAGAGGGCTTCAACTCTTTCTACCTCAAGAACCTGCTGTTCTTTGACTTTGGCCAGGACAACACTCTGGAGCCGGATGATCCGCGGGTAGAAGAAGGAATCAAATTCATCACTGACCGTTTTCAGCTGGTCATGTTGGTGGAACACTTTGAGGAATCACTCATCCTCCTCAAGGAAACCCTCTGCTGGGAGATGGATGATTTGCTCTTCTTCAAGCTCAACGCCCGCAAGGGATCCACGGTGTCGAAACTTACCCCTGAGCTGAGGGTCAGGGCCCTCGAGTGGAACGCTATTGACTGGAAGCTGTACCAGCATTTCAACCTGACTTTTTGGAAGAAAGTAGATGCATATGGACGGCGGCGGATGGCTGAGGAGGTGGCAGAGCTCAGGAGGAGGAACGCAGAGATGACATCTATCTGCATTGAGGGGGGCCGTGCTGTGGAAGCTGGCAGCATCCAGGAGACAGACATGCAGCCCTGGCAACCCATCGGAGAGAAGTCGATCATGGGCTATAACCTGAAGAAGAATGTGGATAAGGCTCATCAGAAACTCTGTCGTAAGATGTTGATGCCAGAGCTTCAATACTTAACAGAGCTTGGGGTGAACCTGTGGATCACCAGGCTGTGGGGCCATGTACGAGATATCATTAACTGGTGAGTGGACGGGAGCAAGAGGGGCCCACTGAACTCTGACAGACCGGATAGTAAAAAAAAAGAGAGATCTGCTACGCTCTCTGTCTCACTTCATTGTAAATGAATTTGCATTTCACACGATTGTGCACTGTAATAGTATCTGATTGGTGCTTGAGAACAAAATACTGGTGACCACACAATCTATATATACAGAGCCAGTTTGTTTCTTGTATTGTTCGCTGTGTCGACTCTGACATTTTGATGGAATGAAGACCCATTGTTACCATCTAATTATAAAGTTATTTGAAGACATGGACAAAACTAAGGGCTGAAATACAGATGTGAAAATAGTGAATGTAAGTATTCTATCCCACTTTACTGCCTATGGAGGACAAAATCAGCCGTCATTTAAATTGTAGATGAGCAAACATAAGCATTTCTAATAGCACTTGTCACTTGTTATAACAACAGGGAAATCAGAGGTGCAACTTTATGTTATGTTATATAATACAATATAATATTACATAATATAATAAGCCATGAAAGGTAAATCTTATTTAGAAAGCCACTGTGATGACGACAGTGTTAAACACCATGTACATGTTTTGACACAGCCTCCTAATCAGTGTCTGTGAAATAAAGGAATTCAAGTGAGATATAAATAGATGATTTTTCCTGATAAAGCGCTGCATTGGTCATGTATCTCTTGATTTGTGTCCACTCACCTACATAGGTTTTTCTTCATTTAATATTTTGTTTAAACAGTTTATTTATTAATGAATTAAACTGTTGATTTATTTATCTGTATTTTACTGATTTTGTCCTCCATTGCTACCGGTAATACAGTATATGATAATCTTTGTATCCTCAAAATAAAGTGAATACTACATGTAATACTGTATGTCTCAAATGTCTGACTCATAAAGACCGACAGCTTCCTCTTACCGACTGTTTATTCAATTCTTTATTAAATTGACTGTTTGTATAACAATTAGCATGGTTGTTATTGGTTTATTGTGAATGAATGTAAATGACTCCCAACATCTTATCCAACATTTCATATTGGAGTTATGGATCAAAATATACGACCAGTACTTCATGAGTAAGTAAACTATAGTATATATATATATATATACCATATGCCATAATGAAAAAGTAGCCTTTAATTTTCTCAGAAACTCTACAGTAAAATCTTCTGAAACTTGTTATGCAGACGTGAGGGTCACCATGAACAAGAGTGATGTGAAATATCTGCGTCACCTCTCAAGGATTTAAACACAAATTATATTTAATATGAGCCATAATAAAAAAAGGGGCCTTAATATTCTCAGAGATTCTACAGTAAAATCCTCTGAAACTTGACAAAGTGACAGTGAGAGTCACCTTGAACAAAAGTGAGGTGAACTATCTGTGAATAAATCCTCCATAATAAGTGTCATTAAACTTGGACCTGTACCGTAAGACAACAAAGAGACGCGCATCACTTTTCAAAGATCGGCTGGTGTGACCGAGTTTTTCACAATCGACGGACCACATGACCGCAGTGTTTCGGGGGCGTGGCTGAACAACTGAGCTCTTTACTATTAGCACTGATGTCTGTTTTGCTTCTTTAGCTTTTAGGCTAACACGTCACTGCGAACTTGTTCCGTCATAGCGCAAACAAACTGGACATTAAACCAGTTAAACTCAAATTTCATCGCAAACTAGCAGCCGTAACTTTTGATTCGCTGCCGTCGCTGCTTGTTTTGTTGCTTAGCAGTAACTCAAGCTAGCTAGAGCTAGCCATGATAGTTTTTAGCATGGCTAGTTGCTAACTGTTAGCTCACGTAGCACAGTCGTTTGACGTGAAAGGGGACCGCTCGTCGTTACACCTGAGCCAGCAGCTCAAACCCAACACTGTAACTAGAGGTGGCAGAGACATTAGCTCTCACTGTGGAGGACCCGCATCGACGATGGCATCACCCGTGGACGTCCTTGCAGATGAGTGGCCCTGAGAAGTGAGTTAGCCCGATGAGTTAGCAACAATGTCCTGCAAATCCACGAAAGTCGCCCCGAGTGTTGATTTCGACCACAGTTGCTCCGACAGTGTGGAATATTTGACCCTCAACTTTGGCCCCTTTGAGACCGTCCATCGCTGGAGGAGACTCCCTCCGTGTGATGAGTTTGTCGGTGCAAGGTAACATGTTGACAGATGAGTGAAGGAAGCCTCCACCTGGACACTCACTGTCTTTCATCGTTATTATCGTGTTATATCTGTCATCACACTCATCCTGAACTTCGTGTGCTTTTACACAGGCGCAGCAAACACACCGTGGTGGCATACAGAGATGCCATATACGTGTTTGGGGGAGACAATGGGTGAGTGTCACTGGAGAGTGACGAGCATATCTGCCTTTTCCTCTGTATCCACCACACACTGTATAATCCTGTGTCACCCAACAGGAAGAACATGCTGAACGATCTGCTCCGCTTCGATGTGAAGGACTGCTCATGGTGCAGGTACAGATACCCCCCCCTTTCCCCAGTAATCACCAGAAATATACACGTTCACTGTAGAATATGATCTGATGCCTGTTTATGACGTGTTTTTACAGAGCGTTCACCACTGGAACTCCACCTGCTCCGAGATATCATCATTCAGCTGTGGTCTATGGCAGCAGCATGTTTGTCTTTGGTGAGTTTTTAAGCTCATCATCATCTTCAAGAATCCGTTGTCATTCGTTCCCTGATTTTCAGACTCAATGGGATAGTGATGCTGTGACGTTGGGCTTCAATGTGTTTCAGGGGGCTACACTGGAGACATCTACTCAAACTCAAACCTGAAAAACAAAAATGACCTCTTTGAGTATAAGTTCGCCACAGGGCAGTGGACTGAATGGAAGGTGGAGGGGAGGTAATGTGTTTTTATGTGAATGTTTAAATTGTTGTTTCAAACCCAGAGTGTGGCTGCTTATTTCAAATGTTTCTTTTTCAACAACAACATATGAGAATTCAAGAACAAATACTGGGAAATGATTTCTGTTGTTCGTAGTGTAAACAGAAGTTTTAAAAAGAAGTTTGTCCTCATTGTTGTTTGAAAATATTTATCCGTCCTCCCTCTGTATTAGTTTGCCAGTGGCGAGATCTGCACATGGAGCCACAGTCTACAATGATAAACTGTGGATATTTGCTGGCTATGATGGGAATGCCAGGTGTGTTTAATTCAGCTTCATCATTTTTATCTTTTGATCCATCCACACTTAGTTTTTTAACACAGTATTAAAATATATTGTCCTTCCTTTGCAGGCTGAATGACATGTGGACCATCAATCTGCAGGATCGAGAACATGCATGTTGGGAAGAGGCTAGTATATTTCATTTCCATTGTCCATGAGAAGCTCATTCAGAGTGAATAGCCCATAATTTCTTTATGCGATTATTTGAATGTCTCTGTCTCTGCCTTCGTGTTCATCAGATTGAACAGAGTGGGGAGATTCCTCCGTCTTGCTGCAACTTTCCTGTCGCCGTATGCAGGGATAAGATGTTTGTGTTTTCTGGTCAGAGTGGAGCCAAGATCACTAATAACCTCTTCCAGTTTGAGTTCAAGGGCCACATGTGAGCAAAGTCTTTCATCACACATCTCTGACTCTCATCCCTGTAGTAGCCAGTGTTATTTGGCACTAATTGTTCCCATTACGCTATCCTCCCAGGTGGACACGTATCCCGACTGAGCACTTACTGCGGGGCTCCCCTCCGCCTCCTCAGAGACGCTATGGCCACACTATGGTCGCCTTTGACCGCCACCTGTATGTGTTTGGTGGTGCAGCTGACAACACATTGCCCAACGAGCTGCACTGCTATGATGTGGACTCTCAGACCTGGGAGGTCATCCAAGCCAGCATGGACAGTGAGGTATGAAACAAATACATGTTATACACGTTGCAAGAACTGTGTCATTATATAATGAGTCTTAATTAGTACTTTCTGCCTGCTGTACTATCCCTTTGGATGACTGCAGCTGTTTACTCTGTACTAAGCATAGGTTTACGTATAAAACTGTTTGAAATGTAAATAAAATGTTCTCTTTTTCATTTTTGACCTCAGCTACTTTTCATTCAACATTTTATTGTTAAAACATATTTAGAAAGCCTAAACTAAAGTACCCGAATCAGTGCTGATCACAATATTATGGATGTTCCTAAATTACAATCCTCGATATTGAAGCAATGCTTTTCTCCTTGCACTTACTAATAAAGGCTGAATTTCCCCTGTATGTCACCTCAGATGCCAAGTGGGAGACTGTTTCATGCTGCTGCTGTGATTCAAGATGCCATGTACATCTTTGGAGGGACAGTGGACAACAATGTTCGCAGTGGAGAGATGTACAGATTCCAGGTTAGTGTCTAAATGGTTTTATTGCTGAAATTTAATAACTTTTGCACTGCATTTTTGTCAAAGGCCTCTACTGCTAAAAAACAATATTGCCTACATGACATTTGTGATGTAATAGTGACTCCATTACCTCCTAAAGCAATTGTTTTCTTCTTCTTGCAGTTCTCATGCTATCCTCAGTGCACTCTCCATGAGGACTATGGCAAACTGTGGGAGAACCGTCAGTTCTGTGATGTGGTGTTTATTCTGGGAGAGGTAGGTTTTATAGCTGGTGCTGGAGGAAAATAACAAGACTTTTACATACGTAACCCTGGGCATTTGTTTTCATCCACATACTCTGCCTCCTTTTTGTTTTGTTTACAGAGGGAGGAGAGAGTCTTGGGGCACATTGCCATTGTGACGGTGAGATGTCAGTGGTTGCGGAAGAAAATCCTGCAGGCTCGGGATAGGCAGCGACAGGTCAGAGCCAGAACACCTCATCTCCCCCGAGACAAAGGAAGATAATCAGCAGATTATATTCATACTCATTTGATAGAAAATCTGGGAATCAAATTCCCAGATTATCTCTACTCCAATATGACAACACCAGTAAGGCACTGATACAACTCCCACATCTTATGTCATCATTGAAATTTAAACTGACATAAGGTACAACTGGTAGAAAGAAGAGATGTTCAGTCCAAATGCATAGACTGCTGTAGCACACATATCCCAATATTGAACCGTGTGTACATGGTTCAATATTGTGATATAATATTATAATATGATATTATGATATAATAAATAATACTAAGCAATTGGTAATGTCAAAATATGACTACCACATTGATAATTTTTCCAACTAGACAAAATTGAGTGGGCACATAAAGAAAAATCGATTTTTTTGCTGTTTCAGTGTCAGTTTCTACAACCACACTTCTAGAAAATTAACCAACACAACACTGAGATGAAGTGCAAGTTGAAGTCACAAACACAATATCAAACAGCAGTCGTGCTTCTTCTCCAGTGAGGTTTAACCAACAACTTTAGCACAATAACCTTTACTGCAAAATGCCAGAAATTGTGACATTCAGTTTAAGCTTTGTATTGACACACAAAGTACATGGACAAAACATGTCACAGTGTTGAATTTAGCATTGTAAATAATAATCATTTGCATGTAAACAATTGTAACAGTAAGAGATCAATAGCATGTAGCTGAGTTGAATCAGGAAGTTTTGCTTAACTGGCTGTCTCTGTGTGCAGAAGGCTAAACAGGAAAGCAGTGAGGAGAGTGATGATGGTGCAGGGGGAGGTCCGAAGGATATCCCAGCAGGCAACAGGCCATCAGGCACACAGCCGATGCTAGAGGTTGCCATCAGGGAGGCGGAGGCCCAGCCTTTTGAAGTCTTAATGCAGTTCCTCTACACAGACAAGATCCAGTATCCACGCAGAGGTTGGTCTCTCCTCCTGTTTGTCATGTCCGGATGGCGCCTGTAGTAATCCTGAATAGACCTAAGAAATACAGATCATTATTGATTATTTATTCTTGTCTTTCATCCATCTACATAGGTCACGTCCAGGATGTGCTTCTCATCATGGATGTTTACAAACTCGCTCTTAGTTTTCAGCTTTCCCGCCTGGAGCAGCTGTGTGTGCAGTACATTGAGGCATCTGTCGACCTGCAGAATGTTCTCAGTGTTTGTGAAAATGCCAACAAGCTGCAACTGGACCAGCTCAAGGTAAAGTACATCCATGGAACCGGACTGCTACTAGCTCCAAAATGTCATCATTCACTGCCATCTAGTGGTGGAACTTCAGGGTTCGATATACTGCAGATGTAGTCATTCATTTCATTATTAATTCAAACTGATTATTTTGTTCTCCAGGAGCATTGCCTTAATTTTGTGGTGAAGGAGTCGCACTTCAACCAGGTGATCATGACCAAGGAGTTTGAACATCTGTCCACTGCACTGATAGTGGAGATAGTGCGGAGAAAGCAGCAGCCTCCTCTCCGGTTGTACTCGGACCAGCCGGTGGACATTGGGACCTCCCTGGTACAGGACATGAAGGCTTGCCTGGAGGGAGGCGGCCTGGAGTTCTGTGACATTATTCTGCTGTTAGATGGACATCCACGACCCGCACATAAAGCCATACTGGCAGCCAGATCCAGGTAGTGATAGCAACGGTTTTATGATCTGCTTTTTGCATATGCAGCAGCTAAAGCAAATGATCAGACCCTGACTTTTTAAACATTTGTAATGATGGTAATCTCAAACCTACGATTTGACTCTTAGTGGCAAAACAGGCCACATTTTCAATCTTCATGTTTTAATATGACAATTCTCAGAAATGTAGAAAGTTGTTGGAACTTGATTCACTTTTGTGTTGTGATCCAAGGGTTTATAAAAATCTATTATCTCTGGTAGTTTAATTAAACGAATGTGTACATGGCCTAGAATGAGGACCAGAGATCTCCAGAGAGTGGATTGTATGATTCTGACACTTTTTGTACACTTTCTTTCTTCAGTTACTTTGAGGCGATGTTCCGCTCCTTCATGCCAGAGGACGGTCAGGTTAATATCTCCATTGGTGAGATGGTTCCAAGTAAGCAGGCCTTTGAGTCCATGCTGCGGTATATCTACTATGGCGATGTCAACATGCCTCCAGAGGATTCCCTGTATCCTTCTCAAATTCAGACACCTTTTATTTTCATTAAAAATATCAAAAGGCATAGTATCATAAACACATTATAGTTGGTTATAAAACTTGAGACAAATATGTATATGAAATTTGGCTCACCACAGGTTGATTCTTAAAAGTTTTAACAGTCACCATCATGTGGCCATTCTTAGACTGCAGCCAAATGCAGCGTCACTTTGGCACTGTCACTTTCAGCCACTGGCTGCTGTTCATACAGAACACAACACAGGGAACAAATTATATATATATATATATATATATATATATATATATATATATATATATATAGTCATTTTATTATTATTAACACTATCATTAAATTGCAAAAGTTCCATTTATTAAGTAAGTGCAACACTCTTAATTCAAATAGAAGTTCTGTAAACATACAGGTGGTCAAAACTCACAAAAGCTTACATTTTAAGCAAGTATTTAATTGGAGAGTTGCATAAAGTGAAATTAATTTGTTTTATTCCTTGACCTGTGATAACCAGCTACCTGTTTGCTGCACCATATTACTATGGATTTTCCAATAACAGGCTACAGGCTTACTGCAAGCAGAATCTGGAGATGAACGTCACTGTGGAAAATGTCTTGCAGGTACAAATGTTTCTTAAGTGAAATTATTTTCAATGCAATGTGAATGAATAATGTCTTCACTCACTTTTCCGTTATATCCCCTCCCCCCCTTTTTTTCAGATTCTGGAGGCGGCAGATAAGACCCAGGCTCTGGACATGAAGAAGCACTGCCTGCACATTATCGTCCACCAGTTCATCAAGGTGGGTGGCCTCGTATCCGGAGCGCTGGGAGTTTGCTGCCCACTCACTGCAGCTGAGCTAACCCTGTAGCCCTGTCGTCTTAGCGGGAGACCGACACTTTTGGCCTCCTAGTGGATCCTCCTCAGCCCAGCCGGCTGTACAAGCACCTCATCACATACCGATGAGGCTCATAATACCACTCCGTTTGTTATTCAAAGAAAAGGCAAAGCACGGAATTCTTCAGTTTCACCGTAGATTTATCCCTGTTAATGTTTCTTTTAAGCTTCTTTATGTTTTTCTTTTTCTTTTGTACATGAGCAATCAAGTGCTGCTTCTTCCTCTGTTTGAGTCGTTGTCGTCTTTTCTTAATTTATTGCTCATTATTTATCTTTTCTTTGCTCTCCCCTCCTAAAGGTTTCCAAGCTCCCCAACCTGCGGTCTCTCAGCCAGCTGCTGCTGTTGGACATCATTGAGTCTCTAGCTACACACATATCAGACAAACAGTGTGCTGAGATGGGCTCCGACATTTAAGGATGACGCAGAGAGCTGAGAGGCTCCTCTCACAGAAGCCATATAACTAAGCTCCTCCTACTCCCAGTCACTCGCTCCTCCCCAGCACACAGTACTTTGTTGGACCTCAAACAACTCAACTCATACAGTCGATGTCCGCAGCATCAATCTGCATCATTCTAGCTCTATTGCAAATGTTAAATTATCTAAGAATCCCTCCTTATTTTTAGTTTGTAATTTATTTTCCTCACACGCAACAAAGCTTTTTAATTTGTTTTTTTATCTGCTCAGTATTGCTACTGCATTAGATTGTTTGGATATCTGCTCCAACTCAGTCTAAATACAACTTAATCAAAGTATATCATTCAATGGATTATTTATCTAAACATCTATTCATCACTTGTATTATTCTCAGCTCTGACACACGCCTGTTGTAAGGAATCAAGACCATTATATGAAAGTAATTAGAATGTATGTATGTCTCTCATAAAGCTGTTTGTTTCATCTTCCTGTCATTGGCACACGTCTTCTTATCACGTCTCATTACTAACAGACCAGCTCTCTGTATCCATAAAGTATAGCAGTGTGTGTTAAGTGACACCAGAATGCTGTTGTTGCATATTTACCCTTGAGTTTTATGTATTTAAGGTCTTAATAAATCTTCTCATATAAAACAAGTTGTGTTAAACTGAGTCTCTATACCACCAATGCCCTACTCATCGAGAATTAGTTTCTTCAGATTAACAATCAGTGAACAATAGTAAAGTTCTAAACACTATTCACAAATATTTTATACATAACACAAGTCTGAGATCCTTATATAGACCCTTGGCTTCAACTAAACCATTGTAGCCTGTACACTCATGTGAAAAAGATGAAGGTTATTTCTTGACCTTAAGTCACGTCCCTGAAGGGTTTCAGTTTCCACAGATCAGTGGATGATAAGTTCAGACAATGCTCCATGGTACGACACAGTGAATTCCTTCAGCCACTAGGTATCTTTACTCAAGTGAGATCAATTCAACTTTATTGTATTATATGAGCAATATGACTATATTATGAACTACATTGCATCTTTTTGAAATACCTTTTAGGCTTTTTTGATCATTTTATTTTGAAGTTATGGTAAAATTAGGACCGTAGCATTATGATAAAAGATGAGGCACTAGATTGGGTTTGCTGTTAGCTGCCATTTCAGGATCTGTAGAGACCCACAGTGGAATTCATGAAGTGTTGGACCCTGTAGTAAGTAACATCGCAGAGAGCACAAAGTGCCATTCATAGAGCAGATACCTGAGACACTTGGCAAATCTAAAGCTCTGCCTTTGGGTATAGAGGTAAAAACACTTCCTGTCTCATCAATGACGTTCATGTGAAATAATTGCAACTTTGAAAGATGACTGAGTTTCACAGTCACGCACAGAAACATTGAAGTCATGGCTGACATAACATTTTATTATTCTTCGTTTTAATTGTACCCTTCATTACAACATGCTTACTCATGTTTCATTCATTTGAGTCCACTTTTGTCTACACGCACACGGCCCAGAATCCCGTTGAACATATCCAGTTTCATGTTAAAACAGAGTTCATTGTGCACTGATGACATTGAACACTGAAACAAAACAGTGCGTCTCTTGTCGTGCCGCAGTGTCCGATTATCTCCCACTTATCTGGTGCATTTTATTAAGGAGGCTGAGTGAGTGGGCAGTCCAGGTTGGTCCTGCTCCCTCAGCAGGTGGGACGAGCCACTGAGCCACTCTGCATCTCTCAACCTGTAACTTAGACCTGAAGAGCCGAGTTGAAGCCCAGCGTGTGTATGTGCAGAGGCAGAAGATGGTCTTTCTAACAACTAAGATAATGCAGAGGACTGCTCTGTTTGTGACGTTCGGGGGTCTGGTTACTTCTCTGATCACCACCTTCCTCCCCCTGTGGAAGACGATGAACTCTGACCTGAACGAGGTGGAGAACTGGTTCTCTGGGCTGTGGCACACCTGCCTCTACACGGAGGAGGTGGGGATTCAGTGCAAGGCCTACGAGTCCGTCCTGGGACTCCCGATGGACCTTCAGATTTCCAGGGTGCTCATGTCAGTGTCCATAGGTACAGGAGGGTTGGCTGTCCTGGCTGCTTTCCCAGGTCTGGAAGGGGTCGAGGTGTGTGTCGGACATCCTCGCAGGAAGAGAGGGCTCCTCATCCTCAGCGGGCTGCTGTCCTGGGTCTCAGGCCTCACCACCCTGGCTCCCATCTCTTTTGTTGCCTACACGACTACGGTGGAATTCTGGAACGAGGGTTTTCCTGACGTGATGCCACGCTGGGAGTACGGGGAGGCAATGTTCTCTGGATGGTTTGGAGGTTTGACTCTGGTCATTGGAGGGACCCTGTTCTTTGTAGCTGTGTGCATGGGGGACTACGACCAGCAGCCTCCGAGTGTCCCCAACAGCCCCCAGCTGAAGCACAGGATGCAGCACTACCTGAAGACAGAGGTTTTATAGTTTTATTGTTGTAAAACATGTGTAATCTGCCGCAGGTACTGACGCCTGTCGGTCTGTGCAATTGAGCGATAACATAATGACACTTATTCAGAAACTTTTCTGACAGAAGTAACAGAGAGAGGGAAAAAGATTGTCCTCATAAAGTGATGCATATGTGCTGGGAATGGAAATATTTTTCACAAATGATTAAAGTGATATAATAAGCAACTGCAGTTGTTCTTATTCCCTTTAAGTCCACAGTGTATAATTATAGGATGGATTTTTGTTGACCAGGAGAGCGGCACCATAACATCATGAAATAGAAACATAACAATATTGAGTTAAATTAACTTGTTTATTCATCTAGTGAAGGAAATAATGTAAACATCAACATTTAATATAAGTAATTTAAGTAATTTAAGACATGGAAAGCTTCACATTGATGCACAGGTTGATTTTGAAGGTATAATAACCCGTCACCCAAATGAACAGCAGATACATTCCAGTGCTCATTTCAGGGAGGGACTTGGCACCAGCAGCTTTGTCCTTAATGCACAGTTTGTCTTTGGCACACTGCTGCTCACTGTGATGGTCATATCTGTTTTTAAACATTTTTGTCATGGGGTTTAAATGAACTCGACCTGGATTCTTACCAATTTGCACACACTCATAAACCAGTCTCCTAAACATGCCAATTATTTCCCCCCCGAAAAGATCCATGAATTCGTTTCCACTAAATCAATGAAAATGTTGAAAAACAATGTGTAGGAAAAAATGTATTCTGGATCTACAACAAAATGTCATGGGTGCTTCTTTGGCCCCGCCCCTCCAAACAATCCCCACCCTGCTAACTAGCAAACAAATGCAGATGAAAACAACAATCTGTTTGGTGGAGCGAAATAAGTCAGTGTCATATCAAACTGTATCTACATATGTTTAAGACGCCCGATTCCTCAACTGGCTCCTTTAATAACTGCTGACTTTAATGTAGTTTTCAGGCTGACGATTTTATATTTGAGCCTATTCAAACGATTATATCACTTTTCTCGCCTCTTTCGATAAAGGCTTTTGGATGCTGTAGCTCTCCCTGGCCCCTGCACAAGAGAGTCCCCCTGTAATTGAATCCAACTGAGTGATGTGTCAGTGATGCAAGGCGGCCCTCGGCACACTGGGAGAGTTTTACTCCCCCCCCCCCCACCCTGTGCTTGAACACATGCAGAGAGCAACATAAACACACTGACACTGGAGCACACGTGCACATGTCAGCTGTCAGTACACTGTGGAAACACAACCGCACCATGTGGAAACCTCTTTTATTGGATGAATCTTAATTGTTTTTAATATCTTTTATTTTTCCCTTTGGACTCATTGAAGGTTTTCCTAATCAACCTGTTTCAGTGGTGTCTGAGAAAAGAAATGAATCTGAGATTATAAGATGAATGACCTTGTCTCAGCAGTTGCTCGCACAGTGGGAACATAAGGAATGGAAATATCTCGGGAGCTCATTTCTATAATACTCAGTATACCTTTTTAATCCTGCTCCACCCTACCCCCTGACTGAAAGTGGGATTTACTGCACAAACTGCACTTTCACTTGTTCTCCCTCTGGTGCACTCTCACACACACGCGCACACACAAACACACACTCACACACATACGCAGTAAGAGTTGTTTTTCTTCGAATGTCTGCAGGGGGTAAACACAATAAATGTCACACCGGTGAGTATTAACTGTGGCTGATACTCTTGCTGCAGCACAGGCATGCAGCACAATGCATGCACAGTAAGCAGGTAGTGGGATAAGTGGGCAGTCAAACCAGCCAGGGCAGTGGGGGGGCTGTGATCAGGCCTGGCAAGTCAGGTCTTTTTGAAGGCGAGGCTGAAAGGAGCTGAAAAGAGAAGCCTCGAGCAGAGAGAGAGAGAGAGAGAGAGAGAGAGAGAGAGGGAGAGAGAGAGAGAGAGAGAGAGAGAGAGAGAGAGGGAGGGAGGGAGGGGTGGGAGGACGAGAGCAGGGAACGGTGAGTATTCATGCTGTGTTAGCATCCCCTCAGCAACTCCATCAATACTGCATACAGCTGAGAAACTGGCAGAGGTCCTCCGTGCTGCATTTGCAGGCTCGGCCAGTGAAAAGAGAGCAACTCCCACGACTGGTCTGCTCAGTCTGCTGCTGGAGGGGGGCTCTGTGAGCGCCAGTGCATGCACACACACACACACACACACACACACACACACACACACACACACACACACACACACACACACACACACACACACACACACACACACACGCACACTCCAGAGCCTGTGCTGCATCAGGAGGAGGAAGAGGAGAGCGGAGGAGGGTGCAGAGGGACACACAGACTGGGAATACTCCAGAGTGGACAGAGCCAGTCCCAGGAGGCAGAGGGACAGGATTGTGAGGAGACTTGTGTGCTAATATGCCACTGGAGTTTGACAGGGTCTCAGTGCATCTCCCCTTTGATAACTGGTAAGCTGATTTATTCCCTTTTACAGTCAGAGACATGTAGTTCTGTTTCATTACTTTGTAGTGTGATGTGTTTATGTGATGCTGACTTATTTCTTCAGTAAATGTCTCAACCGGTGCACTGTGGTTGGTACAGGATTTGAAAGGACGTTTTTACCTGGAGAGCAATGAACTGTGGTGCAGTATATGAACTGAAATCACAATATAAAACACATAACAGTCTGTAATGTTTCAATCAGCTATGATCGACACAGCTGACCAAGTTATACAGTAAATCTGTAACTCTTTAAAATACAAAACAAATACTGTGTGTGTGTGTGTGTGTGTGTGTGTGTGTGTGTGTGTGTGTGTGTGTGTGTGTGTGTGTGTGTGTGTGTGTGTGTGTGTGTGTGTGTGTGTGTGCGTGTGTGTGTGTGGCAGCAGAAGTGTTGTGCGGAGGCACAGCTCCTCTGTAGGGGTGCACACCCCTCTGTAAATCACAGTTCCACCTTTCCATGACATCATGGAGAGGTTATCGCTCCAAGCAGCAGTGACCTGACACGAGTCGATGGTGCCATTGTTACAGAAGTTTGGGTCAACTTGATGTATTAAAGCAACTTAAGTTTAAGCTGCTTGATCCATTGTGTAAATCGGTAAACAACTGTGTGATGGTATAATCTTTGCTTTGTGCAGCCACGTGGCATCGACAGTTTATATTGTTCTGAACACTTTACTCATTTAAAAACACAACAACAATCTGATAACACATTACGATATATTATATTCCATCTTTTTAAGGATTGTTTGATGATTGAAATATGTAAAGTTTTGGTCACTGTTTTGAAGTTGGCTACAAACAAACACATTTTTAAAAACTTCACACTGGTGAAGAATGATGTGAATGAACTTGCTCACAGTGTATGATTGTGTCCCGCACGCTAGAGCTTCTTAATGGGGATTGTGGCTGTAATCCACCTCTTTTTTTATAGTGCAACACACGTAGGCAACTGAGTAAATAGAAGTCAGTCAAAAGCTTGTTGGCAGTTTAGGGAACATACTGGTGACCAGTGGGACAACTTCCAACTTCATCTTGGAGACACCCTCCTGTCTCCTTCATCAAAATAAGAGAGATCAATATTAAGACCCTTGTGTTAACTATATAAATGCTTTGACGGGCAAAACATTAAGCAACATAATGAACCACTAATGGTCTGTCACCTTTGCTCAACACTTGGTTTGCGCAATCCAAGGACGATTCCACGGCCTTATCTCGTGTTTCACAAACCAGGAGAACGTGCAAAGTGTGAGCGAGGGAAACAGGTGTGGTCAGACATGAGGAGTTGTGAGCTCTTGTCCTTTATCAGCCGAGGATCAGAGGGTCCTAATCGTTAACCACAGGTTAACATACTGACCCAGCAAGTGTTTGAATGAAACAAGAGATCGCCTATTTGAATTGTAAAGAGGCGAATGAGCGGCTCTTCTTTAAATGCAGGTGCTGCAGGGTGTCCAGGGCCCAGGCAGAGCGGACCTGTAGATAACAGGAGGTGATTAAATGTGTGTTTTTTTTTACAGCATGTGTTCATGTGTGTATCTTCTCCTCTGCTGCTGAGGTTTTGTGGCCGCAAAGAATATGAAATATGAGGTATTTGCATTTCAGAGCATGTGGCGATAACAGAGGTTCATTGGAGAAAATGTAATGTAAAGATTTATGTCTCTTTTTGGTGCGTAAACTCTCATCTTTGTTGAGCAACACAATCTTTGTTCACACTCAGAATAGCTTTAGCGACAGATGTGAACGTCAGAGTCCCTTTGCTGCTGTTTCTAGATCGACCTCTTCACCTCCAACCAGCGGCTGCGCTTTGCTAATTCTCCCCTCGGACATTCCAGTAACAGGTATTACATTTGAAGGGCCGTGAGTGAAACTGACAGCTTGTTTGCAGGCAGGATTATCAGCACTGCTTGGGGACAGGCCCGACAGTGAGGGAGTGCAATCTGCGTCATATGTTGTGAGGACCAAATCTGCTTAACCTACTTTAGTTTTGCACAAAATATCTTGGACTTGCTGGAACTCCAGGATGGAGGATGGCAGCGCTTTGCGATCCAAGTTGTTATTCATCAAATTTTCAGTGCGGACAAATAATTCAAGGGTGTGAGAGGGAGGTGAAAAGCTTCTGAGCAGAGAATGATCTGATATGTTTGTTTCTGTATTTAGTGAAACACACAGCATACAGTCTGTGCTGTGTTTGCACAAACACCTGAAAGAACAGTCCAAAAAGAGATTTTGCCACTTTAGGATGATGCTCAGTTTTGTTTCTGTTCTAGTTTTATTACTTTCTTTAACCGGTATTTATCCTGTACTTGGTTTACACTCAAATTTCCTTCATGGTGACCAATAAAGAATTATCTATAAAATAGGGCAGATCAGAGACGGATGTAGGATTTTTCTAAATCAGGGGCGATAATAGGGCCACAATTTGCACAAAGGGGCCAGTCACATATTCAACATCCACAATTCCTGATTTGGTAAGGTCCACATATCACTTCATGTTTACTGTTGGGCTCTATAGCTTTGAGCAAAACCACAGAAATGTATTTTGGACATTTTTTCTTGTTCAAACACATTATGTTCTTCAAAAAGGCTTAGAAAAGAAAAATTCCAAACAAATTCTGATCTTTAGTGTTCGTGTTGTTAGTATTGTTGGTATTTTCCAGGCCCCGCCCCTGGATCTGCCCCTGGAGCAGCCAAATTAAGGCTAGCTTTAATTTATTTTTACTTCATGTCAGTTTCAGTGTTACATGTCTCAAACAAACAAACAGCTTGCACAACTGTTGTTGAGATGTTTAGAGGGGAAATGTGTCATTGACCCAAAAAGGTTTTGACAGTGTCGATGTAAACTCGTGTATCATCATTTTTAACATAAAATATTATCTGTCTAATATTATCAGGTGGAGTAGTTCTGTCTTTACCTCTGAAATATAGTGGAGTAGAAGTATAAGGTGGCATGAAATGAGGATATTCACCCAAAGTACTTTAATTCTACTTACAGTACATGAACGTAGTTACAATCACCTGCTTGAAACAAATACAAAGTTTAGATTCAACCACTTAATCTCAGCAGCAGTGGTTTGGTCAGTCAGGGGAGATCTTTCCGTCTCTACTCTGTTTTCAGGAACTTTTTTCGAAGCAGGGTTCTATTCAACTCTGCACTTTCCCCCCCCCCCTGAAGTCCAAGGACATTAAGATGTGCTCAGAATATCAAGCAGTCCTCTGGGCTGTACCTCTAAAAGGATAATTTGGTGAGTGTTACACCTGCCACCCTGCGTCCGCTCAGATTCATAGCCAGCGCTCTGCGAGTAACTAGCTACTGTATGAGCGGGTGAAATACCAGAGCTGGCAGAAATGTGAGGGCAACGTGGCAACAAAACAAGGGAGATTTTGAAACTCAAAGGGGCCCCTGCTGCCCTTTAAAGCACTGTGTGACGAGGAAGTTAATAGGTGTCAGAATGCGGTTAATATTTAACGTTTCCCCACTGCGATATGCATGAACAAAGGTAACAATGTGTGTGAAAATGTTCCTAATTAACACAACTGCTTCCTTTTTACAAGCACTAACATGTTACTGAGAAACACAGCAAATGATTTAAGTGTCTCTCCACTGCTTGAATTCTGCTTCCTCTCCTCAGCAGAGTGTGTGTGTGTGTGTGTGTGTGTGTGTGTGTGTGTGTGTGTGTGTGTGTGTGTGTCTCTCTGTGTGTGTGTGTGTGTGTGTGTGTGTGTGTTTGTGTTGTTGACGATGTCATTCCCTCTGTCCATCCAGATTATACGGAGGAGCTGACGTGTGTCATGGCCAGTTTGGACCTGCAGGTTCTCATACACACAGTTCTGTGTTATCATTACCTTCCAACCGAGCAGCCCAGCCCGGGGATCTGACCGCGCCTCCCCTCCCTCTCCCCCTCCCTCCCTCCCTCTCCCCTGGGTGTCCCTCAATCCTGGGCCCACCATGGGAGGATGCTTCTCCAAACCCAAACCAGGTAACCAAGACATTTCGTTATACTCACACATATCTGTTTAATACTATACTGTCACTCTGACGGTGAGCATGGGGTTAAAAAGGTGCTCAAACACCTCTATGGTAAGTAGCTGACACGTGTTGTTGTTGATTGTGTAGAACTGTGGCTGTGGCAATGTGGTTGAAATAATTATCACAATATAATAATGATTTTTCGCAATATGAAAATGTCTGCAAATCCACTTAAAATACTGTGATCAGTAAGACATGTTTACGTCAGTGAACTGTGTGCGTCTGTTGTGTGTTACATGACACCTTTTCATATTCATAACTTCTCCTACTGCTCAAAATCATTCATTTGGACAACAGACGTTTGCCCGAACAATAACATGACAACATCCCATCATCACATTGTGAAAGTCAAGATCACCAAACCCTAATTTACAGCTTGAAATGTATCAGGGGACAGTTTGCAAACTATGAGCCTCAGTAGTAACGTCTACTGTTGGTGGATGAAAGTTGAAGTCTGGTAAATTGTACAAGTTAATATGGAGATTGCTGAGGTTTGAGTTACAAATGTTACGTGCTGTTGTTGAATTTTAAAGAAAGGTTTCGGCCACTACGATGACAGTCCATGTCAACTACTGCTCAGTAGCTCAAGTCCAGAGAAAAGCCTTAAATGGTGCAAAGCTAAACAATAAACTAGAAATTATAAAAAACTAGGTCACTAAAAACTGAAAAATTACATATATATATTGTTTTTGTGGTAACATTTGACAGTTGGTTCAGTTGACTCCTTTTCAAAGCTACCGGCTGCCTCCAAATCCTGTTATACGTGTCCTCTCAGCCGCCTCTGTTTGCAGCACAGCACTTTGTGTGGGAGGATTCTTTATGCTCTCTGGATCTTCTCTGGATCATCTTTGGTCAAGAGCATTACAAACTGAGACATGAATATCAAACTCCGACACTGTGTGTGGATCCATGTCAGTGTTTGCATGACTGGGAGTTAGCTAAGATGCCTCAGTGCAGTCGTGCAGGTGATAGTGGGCACGAGGAGCTGCATGTTCATCGAATCTGAGATCAAATCCTCTGCTCAGTTCGTGACGTGGAGGTGAAGAGAGAAAGATGAAGTGATGTCTGTGTACAGATAACAGAGGCTGCTGACTGTCAGGCCTACCAGGACGTATCTGTGTTTATAGCAGTGTGACGCTCAGCTACTGACGGTCTGTGACTAATCAAACAGTTCAAATGGTCTTAAACACAGGGATCCGACAGATTGTCTGTATGTTTGATTGATTCACTCAAGGAAACTGTGAATAGTCATAAATTGTTCAAAAAATATATCTGATGAGAGAAAAAGTTTGTTTGTTGTAGTTTATTAAGGACACCTAGCCAAGACGAATGCAGTCTAATACAACAGTCCTGAAATAAATCCTCCCTTCATGTTCAGTTTGTGTTGAAAACTGTAAATTCACTTTGGAGGATGTGGTTTGTGTGTTTGACATTATGACATCATCAGTGTTTCTGTTCTTTAGCCCAGTGTCATTAAATGGACAAAATATTAGAAAAGTCTGTCAGTGCAGATCAATAGAACAAAGTAGATCAGAAAGTTAATCAATCTCTACTCTGAAAACTGTTTCTACAAAAAACGAACATTATGATCATCATGAGGATAGAGGATTTATAAAAATATTCAATTGAAGTTCATTCAAGAAAGGAGTAAGAGGAGCAGAACACAACAGATACATATCTCTATTTAAACACATCAGAATCTTTACTGTAGATAATATGCTATGGTTAGTTTAAGATAGGAAGCTCATTCTCGCAATTCATTATTTTATCATTTTTCCAGGTTGTGTAACTTGGACATGGAAGTAACATCTCAATCACCAGACCAGGGCAGACGTCACTTATAGTTTCAAATTGTACTCTTGAAGCATTAGATTTAAAAAGATAATATTTATTTAAACTTTCTATATGGTAAAAAATATCTAAGGCCAAATCTAAGGCTCGGTCTGAAGTGTGAAGTATTAACTCCTGATGAATATATAGTTCATAGAGAGTAACTGATCACATTGAAGTGTAAGTGGGAGTAAATTAGCATGTGACAGGATCTACGGGGGAGTTATTGTAGACATGGCACATTACCCTCTTCATTTGCATAAACATGTAAAATGAAGCAAAATCTAAGAATTTTATGTCCGAACACTGACGCTATAACAGTGAAAGCATCACCGAAAATGTTTAGTGCTGATCAAGATACCCTTTTATTCCCAGTGATTTTAGCCACAGATGTTTCAGCAGCAGCATCAAGTGATTCTCTTCAGCTGTGGAAAGCTTTCTCTCTTTCTTTTCTCCTGCAATTGCACGGCCACTATGATTTTCCATCGATTTTAATTAAGACTCGCTCAGCAGGAGAAAATTCCTGCCAGATTACTGTGTAAGCACATTTTTCCAGCCCAACAGATAAAGCCTGCTGCAGTGAAAACTGAGTTACACAACCGATTCTTAATGTTCAGAAATATAAAAGCCAAACAGCAGCACATCACATGTCATCAAAGAAAACGGAATGTCTCCTAAATGATGGACTTTGGAAATATAAATAAAACACAGTGGGTTGAAGAGCTACTCTCATGGGTTCTGTGTTAATGTCACATTCTTTAATGGGAATCTCATTATTCATGGGAATTATAGCTGCATTCAAAGGGACCATTATACTCCAAATCATATTCTCTAACATGAGACGAGAATTTAAGCAACGACAGGGTGTGGGGAATTAATAATGTCTTATTAGTTTAAAATTTAGTGGCAAAATAATGAGTTACAGTCTCCATCTTTGTGTTTTTATAGTCAAACAATTAAAGTTGAATACACATTTAATACTCACATCCTGATTGTTGTTGATCTTGTCTTGGAAATTAATAATCAATTTGTCATAAAAACATAGGGTCTAAGAAATGTGGTCCTGAAACTGCAGCCTCTGGTGTAGCTGCACACCCCTACTCTTTTTTACAGCACCTTAAAACTGGTGAATATGAAAAGCAACAGTGTTAAATCATTTCTGCCACTGCATATGAATGATCTGCTGCTGATAATATAATATAATATAAAGAATGTGTGATAGAAAATGTGGATTTATACTGAAGTGCAGTGGAATGGTCTGTCTGTAATCCTAAAGCAGGGAGACAAAAGGAAGCTAATGTTTCCCTCACACATTTCTCCCTTCACCTGCTTCCTGCGTTCATTTGTTTCAGTCGTGGAGTTGTCAGACTCAATTTGTCCCTGAGCAGTAAACGCGTCTCTCGGCTGAAAGGCGAATTACTCCTCCCAGTCACTGGAGCAGGACTGTAATAATATAACATCACAGATATACAAGAATAATGAGACTCGATCTGCTGGTGATTGGTAGCAAATATGACTACAGCAGATTTTAAATTGAGAGCTTTACATTCTCATTTTTACAGCAGATGCTGCTACAGGCGCGTGTATTCAGATGTGTTCTAAGTGAGATGTGTCTGTGTTGTGCAGTTGAAGTTAAAGTGGAACTCTCTCTCCTGGAAAAAGAAAAAGAGGTGGACGGGCTGTCCCCCAACGGGAAAGCGAGTCCCTTCGCTGACTGCAGACCCAACGGGGCCCTGGGACACGGCTCTGATGACGACTCCACCCCACTCCCCCCCTACCACAAGCCACGGGACTACGTGGAGGCCTCAGTGTGTCACGTTAAGGATCTGGAGAATGGACAGTAAGAATATGAGAACTTTCTTTCTTTCCCCCACAACACAGAGCACACACTCCCACACACACATGCATGCAGGGGTAAATAAAATGATGTGCACAGTTTGGATGTAAATCACACAAACATTAAATATTTCCCATGCAAAACATAAGAAATGTGCTCATGTCTTACAGGAGCAGTAACACAATAAAGGAAGACATTTCCGGCCCAGAAATAATAAGAACACAGATTTGTTTTGACAGGATTACATTGTTTGTCCAGCAGAGAGCGCTGAGAAGCTCAGATTTAACTGTAAATTTAATCAAATTCTCACTTAATTCCTCTTGAAAGTAAGTAAACAAGGCATTTTTGCTAAATAATCATTTTAAATTTCAAATTAATTCTAAAAACTATAAACACTTTAACAGTGAATCAGTGAAGTCCCTCAATAATGAAAGTGAGGCTGCAGCAATAACCCAATATTCAGGACATCTAATTTTAAAGAGGAAGACTGAGTCATTGCTTCTCTGAAAATTCTTAGGAAGTCTTCCTGTAATGGATAGTGGATTTTGTAGTGGATAGTTTTAATAGATAGATAGATAGATAGATAGATAGATAGATAGATAGATAGATAGATAGATAGATAGATAGATAGATAGATAGATAGATAGATAGATAGATAGATAGATGCACTTTACCTTTAATTGGTAACTGTAAAGTTGTGGTTACAGCAAAGTTTAACAGTGAAGGTTTCATCAAATCACAGCTCTGAACCCACAGACACCTCTTTGTTTTCGTGTGATTGACAGGATGCGAGAGGTCGACCTGGGAAGTGGCCGAGCTTTGTTGATCAAAGAACATGGGGAGTTCTCCGCCATGGGACACAAGTGTCCACACTACGGAGCGCCCCTCGTCAAAGGTGAGCGATGTCTTCTGATTTTGACATTGGTAATATAGTTAATATACTGTCATATATTTGATTGACTTGTCATTTCCTGTTCTGTAAGGTGTGCTGTCGAAAGGACACGTGCGCTGTCCCTGGCACGGTGCGTGTTTCAACATTGCAACAGGGGATCTCGAGGACTTCCCTGGACTGGACAGCCTGCCCACCTTCCAGGTGACCTTTCCCCCTGGTGTTGTAACGCCTTTTTATGTCCCTAAGCACCGTGTAAGAAAGTGTACACCTGGCTCATTGTTGTTTGCTCCAGGTCAGAGTTGAAAAGGACAAGGTGATCATTCGTGCAAACAAGCAGGTAACAAGACGAGGAATGGGGAGATTTTTTTTCGCAGGGAATTAAACGGAGCACCTGATTGACCTGAGATCTTTCTCCAAACATTTCCAGGCTCTTCAGTCACAGAGGAGGTCAAAGCCCATGTCTCGATGTTCAGCAGTCATTAACTCCAGCACCGGCTTCAGCCACGTTCTCATCATTGGCTCAGGTGTTTTTCTCCCTCTTCATTTATAGTTCTGTTTGTTTACTACCTTAACTTCAGGATCGCCTCATATAACTCTTTCCCTGTCTGCAGGTCCGGCAGGTCTGGTGTGTGCAGAGACACTGAGGCAGGAGGGCTTCACCGATCGTATCGTCATGTGCACCATGGACAGACATCCTCCGTATGACAGGACTAAACTGAGTAAGGTTTGTACACAGACCCCGACCACTTACCAGCTGAGACCGAAGTGACTCTGCCAACAAAGTTACGTAACAGACTGCGGAGGAGCTGCTTCGGTCAGTAGTGCTGAAACCAGAGCTCTTTGGGGAACGGCTTACAGCAGCAGAGCTGTGAAGAAAGTGGTTTCTGTGGAAGTAAACAGGCATTAGTGATTCAAAAAGAAATGACTTATGGGATATGGCGTGATAAACATTGTTTTTCATTTATTTCACATCATTATTTTAAATTATTATTGACTGGCTGCTTTGTTGTCTTAATGTGTAATCACAGTTAGTTATCATTTAGGTTGTTGTTAGACTCGGTTCAGGTCTTTAGGCCGTAATCATAAAAATAAGACTTCCACTATGTTTCTGTTGGACCACAAGTTGAACAGGGAATATCTGACAACAACAGCACCACAAGGTCCAGTCAGTGTCTTTTCTGGAGCTTTTAAACTTGTGTATGTCAAGGATCTACAAAAATTAAAAAGCCCAAAGTCCAAAGCTCCTGAAACGCCTCGCCAGTTGTCCACCTGATACTGTCCCATCATTGTGATGTCATCTTACACCAAAATGCCCCACATTTGCATGACCGACCTAGCAGCTAGTCTGGCACGGCCCCTGACAAAGCCTGGTAGGCGAGAGCGGAGACCGATCTTACCTCCACACGCTGGCAGCTGGCCAATCAGAGCAGACTGGGCTTTATGAGGAGGGGGCCCTTAAAGAGACGGGAGCTAAAACCAGGTGTTTCAGACAGAGGCTGAAAAGAGGAGCTGCAGCAATGTTCAGTTTGAGGACTGTGATGTGTTTTCTGAACATGCGAGCATGTAAACTATTTCAAGAAATAACCTAAATATTAATTATCAACCTGAATATGAGCATATATGTCTTTTATGAATTGAAAGGGTAAGTTGATGCTTGACCGTGGAAATAAACAAAGAAAAGCTGGATTCTTTTTTTTATTGATTTATTTGAGTTTTATTTTGAACTGATGTTCTCAGCACTAACTTGCAAACCCTCAGTCTCTCGACAGCACAGCAGAGCAGCTGAGATTGCGCTCCATGGACTTTCTGCAGGAGCACGACATTGAACTGCTCACAGAGAAGGAGGTGAGAGGTGGAAAACACTGATTAATTGTGGTTAATGACTGGGTAATGGTCCTTATAGCCTATCAAGTAATTTCATTAAATCAAGATTAATCACAGCTTTTAAAGTTTTTAATGTGATATTTAAGTAAACATCCAACCTGCTAACTAACCTGCTTATTTCAGGCTGTAGCGATAGACGTGAAAACACGATCTGTGACATTTGAAGACGGCCTGAGGATGGAGTACAGGAAACTCTTTATTGCTACAGGCAGCAAGTAAGAACACAATTTTTTTTTTTATTTACTGAGATTATAACTATAGAAACTGACACTTCCGTTTCCTTCTTGAAAGACCAATACCAATGAGCTTCAGAGGCAAAGACGTCAGGAACGTGTTTCACCTCAGGACGCCTGACGATGCCAACAGCATAGCGAAGCTGGCCAACAACAAGAATGCCGTGATTGTTGGAACGTCGTTTGTCGGTGAGAAAGAGACACATTTAAACGTGTTTTGCTTATTTAGTGTTTCATCACCACAAAATATAAGAACAGCTTCAGCCTCGGCAGTAACTCATTATCATGAGTTTATCATCATTTATCATCATTTATGTGGGGTTTGAAAACTCTGTCTCACAAGTTTTTCCAAAGTCTTTCACAGCTGCTGGGTTTAGATCTTACTAAACCCAAACATTTATTACATTTAGTCTTCACGGCCACGGTAGTGCTCTACGTCACAGATCACAATCACCCATCCACACACATTCACAGAGCTCTTGCTATACGTACATTTGCACATTTCTGGTATTAATTTGGGGTTCACTCATTTGCTCAAGGGAGCCTTATCACCAACTCTCTAACTGATAGATGAATAAGAATTTTCTTTCTTATTAAAGGGATAGTTCACCCCAAAATGAAAATTAACTCATTATCTAATTACCACTATGCCGATGGAGGGGTGGGTGAAGTGTTTGAGTCCACAAAACACTAATTTCAGGAGTAAACAGCGTTGCAGCCAAATCCAATACAATTGAAGTAAATGGTGACCGATTCTTCAAACGTAACACAACAACAGAAACAACACAACATGCCTCCACACTGCTCCTGTGGTGTCATCCAAGTGTCAGCAAGCCCTGACTTTGTTGTCCATGTCCATCTGTATTTATTCTCCATTCATTTATGCAGGTTTTTCCTTTAATTCTGTGTCACTTTGCACCATGTACGACATGCGTTAATTGTTTTTTGTTGTGTTGGCAGGTATGGAGGTGGCTGCAGCTCTAACTGACAAGGCCCACTCCGTCTCTGTCATAGGGATCGAGTCCGTCCCCTTTAAAAAAGCTCTCGGGGAGAAAGTAGGGAAAGCCATAATGAAGGTAGGGACGCACTCCTGGGAAATCAAGCTTTTTAGCACATGAAGCATCCCCGCAGTACTATCATCAGCACTATCCCTGAGAGAGAGATAGAAAACCTACTAGTTAAGATGCAAATCATGTTTTTCTGGTCAATACCGCAGAAGCCACAAAGGGGAGTGTAAATCTCCTCATTAGCAGTGATTGATCATGCAGACATAAGGAAATTCAGCCGTGAGTTCTCCCTCTCGCTGTTTTGTGTTAACGTGTGCGTGGCGTGTTTTGTCTCTGCAGCTGTTCGAGGCAAACAGGGTGAAGTTCTACATGTTGAACGAGGTGTCAGAGATGATTGGCCATCATGGACAGGTATTCAGAAAGTGAGAGAAACAGCATGACATGATTCTCGGAAGCACAATCCTCCTCCTGTTCAATATGCAGTGAAGATGAGTCTGATTAGAAACACAAGAAATGAAAGTTATTGGGGGACGTGTGCCAACTTTAAATCCCCTGGAAATTTAATCTCCAACTATTTCTGATTAGAATTTGTTGGTTAAAAGTCAAAGCTCAAGGTCACTGTGACCTTAAAAGACACGTTTTGGGCCGTAACTCAAGACTTCATGCACTAATAATGCAACGTTTCACACAAATTAAATTTTATGTACAAAAGGTGAAAGGTCAACTTCACTTTGACATCATAATGTTCTGCATAAACACAGGCTTACTAACTCAGGAACAAATTGTGATCATATTTCAGATTTGGTCAGATAGTGAGTTGGTTATACTATAGACTTGGCTGCTCATCTTTAAATCGCAGTGATTGTGTGGATCTTCTATTCTGCAGGGTTGAAAATATGCATGAAGCATCCACATCGTAGGATTTGTAGCTTCTTTGCAGTAACATCCACATTAGAAGTGTTATGGTTACAATTTCAACCAGAATCAGGTTTATTGGTCCAACATGTGAACACATGCAAGGAATTTCCAGTCTAAGTTCAAAGCTTAACAAAGAAAGTCAGTTTTACTTAAATATTCCTTTATGACAAATTTTCAAAATACAATTAATACATCTTACATTACTTTTAAGCCATAATTCTTCACTGCATCTTTTTTTTTTGTAAAACTGTTTATTGAAATTTCCAGTTTAAGCATGTGTACAAACGATCACACATAATAATTTCCCATATCAAAACCCCACAGTCCCAGATCCTCTATACATTAGAGTGGAATAACACGGATCAAAGATAGACAAGAAATAAATGAATAAATAAATAAAACAATAGGTGCAAGACCATTAAATGAACTGCCTATATTATATGTTCATAGTTTATTCTATAGAGTCCCTTCACTATTTTATTGGACCCTTGAATAAAATGGTGAAGGCTAAGTTTATTCCACTGTGTGGCAAACAGGGTGTAAATTGGAACAGTGTAATCATCGCACCATGTTATGTGACACCACAGTTTTCCCACTTAATGATGTGAGGACAAAAAGGAGAAAACTGAAAGCGGGGCTCTGTTTTTCATGTTTCACAGCTGAAAGAGGTGGTGCTGAACAGTGGAAAAGTCCTGCGGGCTGACGTGTGCGTCATTGGAGCAGGTGATGTCAGACATAATCTAAACTCCATCTTCTTTCTGCAGTGACATGTAGTTACAGTTTATGTGGGTTGTTGCGAGCTGTATATTCAACTTGACATAATGTAAACGAATCCTCTCTCGTGCAGGAAGTGTTCCTGCAACGGGCTTCGTGAAACAGAGCGGCCTCCACGTCGACTCCAAGGGCTTCATCACTGTCAACAAGGCGAGTAACAGCAAACTGCTCTGCACAACAAAAGCTGCAAATCAAAAGTGTTTTTATTTCATTTTGTTTTTATCTATTTATTTTTCCCCTCAGATGATGCAGACGAATGTTGATGGCGTCTTTGCCGGGGGAGATGTGGTGATGTTTCCTTTCCCGCCACGTAACAACAAGAAGGTGAACATCCCTCACTGGCAGATGGCTCACGTACATGGTGAGTGTGTGACTGCTTGATCTAAAGCTCTGGTGATTTATTGTGGCGATGGTGTACTGTACATGCTCAAAGACAATATCATATTGAAAACGTCTTTTTTTTCTTTCCACCCTGACTGACAGGAAGAGTGGCAGCTCTCTGTATGATGGGCCGAGCCGCTGAGATGAAAACGGTGCCTTACTTCTGGTCCGCCATGTTTGGGAAGACCATACGCTATGCAGGTAGGTCTATCAGCGTTATGAGGCCGACGTGCTGCGAGAGAAAGTGGTTGGAAAGTTGCAGCTGCCTTCAAACTGTAAAACTAAACACAAGTAAAGACCTGATCCAGTGTGAACCCTGAACTGATTGTTTTTCTTTCTATTGGTGAAGGTTATGGAGAAGGATTTGATGATGTCATTATTCAAGGAGATCTGGATGAACTGAGATTTGTAGCTTTCTATACCAGGTAAACTTTTTTTTACGATTGATTGTTACTTCATCTATTACTGTAGAATATTTCAAATAAAGCAACGTTCGTTTCTAACTGTATTTGTGAAGTCATTTTATTTATTTGTTTTGATTATTGATCGTTTCTCTTTGTCTCCTCCTGTGCTCCGGCTATAGGAGTGAGGAGGTGGTGGCTGTTGCCAGCATGAACTATGATCCCATTGTGTCCCGCGTGGCAGAGGTCTTAGCGTCCGGAAAGACGATTAAGAAACGAGATGTGGAGTAAGTCTCCTTCCCAGAATCTGGTCACGCTTACAATAGCCGTTATGTTCTTTAGGTATTCTCAAGTTTTTACTGTGAAGAAAACAAATAAAGTCACTCAACGAGCTGAGGAGCTTGTGACTTTGGTCACACGGCGAGTATTATACAAGCCGAACGAATTGACTCTGAAAAGAGTCAGAGGCCTGAAAAACAATAACAGCAGTTGTTTTCTGCACGAGTGACACTTTGTTTTCTGGGTTAAATAACTTCCTGATCATTTCTGTAAAGGTTTCTTGGAAAAACTGTGTAATTTAGTACTAAGTAGGAATGATAGACACAAACAGTTATGAGACCATGTGTTAAGTAATGTTCGGTAATATTTCTAATTTGTTTGCTTTTAACAAAGAATACAAAAATATATGGTGTATACATATTTGTGTTGAGGTTATAATCAGGTCATAAACATTTTATCTACCAACAATAACAATACAATATTGGTAATCATAATTAATTATATAAAATTTAAACATAAACATAAACACAATAGATCAAATGACATATTATGTTATATATTAAATATACTCTATGTAAAGTGTCTTGAAAAGAGCTACACAAATAAAAATGTGTTATAAAATATTAAGACATATTTTATCATGATAGTGTTAAATTGATATTGTTGTTCAGTATGTATTCATACACCAGTTATAACCGTTTCACAGCAGCTGTAGCTGCTATTATTAGTACCAAATTACACAGCCAATTCAATGAACCCTTTTGGGCATTAACATATTATTACATGGGTATTATCATGGACCTACTGGACCTGTATAATAAAGAGTTACTACATTATAGGTTTGCTATATTGCTGTTACTCCACTCTACTGTATATGTCTGTGTGTTTTGTCTCTGTGTGTGTTGAGGGTTTAATTTGACTGTAGTGTTCTTCATGTCTTTCATTTCTAATAATGCAAACCAAAAAAAAATTGAAGGATGTTAGCACGACTTGGCAAGTACGGAAAAAATATGAGCTTCTCTTCTTTTCCATTTCACTCATAATGAACACATGCAGGAAACTGTCACTAAGGGACTTGATGAACGTGTGTGTATGATGTGTCTCATGGATGTTTCTGTCTTGTAGGACTGGAGACATTTCCTGGTTGATCGACAAAGGCTCTCAATGAACGGCCAAAGTCCACTGGACACCTGAATATGGACACTTATGGTGCTGAGACACTGAGCAGCTATCCCAGTCTGGACACACTCTCTCTCTCACACACACACACACAGGGTGCAGGACCATGTCGGCGTGAGACACACTCCCCTGAGGACATCACTGAAACTTGCTTTTGTTCCTGAGAGACATTTCAAAGTGACGTACACGATCTGAACCCACACGGACGCTGTGTCTGCAGGTCTTCATACGATCATGTTGTCATGCATCACAACAAAGCAATACTGCTTCCAGCCTCTGTGCTGCAGCAAGATGTATCTACCTGTACACTTTGTTTATAAGGCGCCAGGGACAGGCATTGGCATTTTTGTACAAATAACATTGTATATAGCTATAATCCTGAATGCACTGTAACAAATATAAGAGCATACAATTTGAACTGAATTTTTCTAAGATTTAAATATGAGATTTGGTTGTATACGCTCGCATACAGACCCTAGATCTGCATGGATTTACTTACTATAACAGGAGATAGGGAAAAGAAAATAGGCCCCTTAAACAGAGATATTTCAATGTCGATGCATCAGCAAACACAAGGTTATGTCTGCAACAAGTCAGCAGAAACCTGAATGCAGCTTGCAGCAACTCACTAACACACACACACACACACACACACACACACTGCGCTTTACAACACACCTCTTCTTATTGGTTGCCTTGCTCATAGATTACACAAATGAAATTCTAATCATACTTTGATTGCACACTAGTGCTTGCACAGTAGAATCATGTATTTTCCAACAGATATCACTCCATTAGAAAACAATCCATTAGTATTTAAAGGTTAGTTTTGATTGCTGTCACCTCCAGGGACTTTATTTGTTACTAAGTCAGGGACACTGAGGTTCAAGGCCTGGACGTACTGGGGTTACTGGTCCTTTCTCAAGCAGAAATGAATTTGTTACGTTAATATCTATTTTTCCCCCAGTTATTGTAATTTCACTGTTTCTTATATTTAGAAATGCTTATAATGTGCAGAGGGGCTTCAAAGCAGATGCTTGATTACATCCTGGTGAGCTGATGATCCCAGAACACTTGAGCTCTGACATTGCATTTAAAAAAAGCATCGTTCTTCCTACAGATGAGCCTGGAATGGCATTTTTATAACTAAAACTTTGAAATAAAAGTCTTCCAACAATAACCATTCAGTGCTTTTTACAATCATTATGTGTTTTTGACTTTATTAACCACAAAAAAAAGAAGAGTCCAGAGTAAAAGTATAAAATGTTTAATCGCTGTTAAGGGAGTTACAATGAGTTTGCATATTTCTTTATTTGAGTCTTGTTAATGAAATAAAGTTCCTAAACAAGCCAAAGGAGTTCAGGTTTCTGACAATGAAAATATGTTTTCTAGAAAATTACACAATATATAGATTTAAGCACAAATTTCACAAATTTGTAAATTTAGAAACTTATAAAACATGAATTCCCTAAAAGAGGAGGACACCTGGGACACCTGGCATCTGACACACACAATACAAACGGACAGAGTTCTCAATAATATTCCAAACAACCAGTTGAGATGTTTCTGCATTTTTGGGGTAAAAAGTGGGGGGGCACTGATCCAACCTTTTCTCTACTGATACCTCAAATCAGGGTCTCAGCCAATACGGCTTATTTATCCTAGTTTACAATCTGGCAGTCAAACATCAGTGGATGAATGTAACTGGTAATTAAAACACTAACTATTCTAGTTAAAACTCTGGATAAGTCACAGCATTAAAAGTTAAGTATCGGTCAGACTTGGAAAAGATCTGCAATATTGGATCAGTGCGTCCCTTGTAAAAAAAAAAAAAAAGCTCCTTAAAAACACCTTGAGGTGAATAAATATTTCTACAAACACTGGAGTAAAGGCATTACATTTTTGGACAACATGAGGGATTCATTAATACAACTAGGAGACAGACATCAGTGCAGAGACTAACTGTTTACACGTTGTAGTTTTACTGTACTAATCACACAACAAAACTGTAGAACACATTCTTTGGAGGCAGGAGGAAGTTTGCAGCTGTAAATCTCATTGACTGCATCAAAATTATGTAAAACAATGTCCAACTATAATGCCTGAGTGTTATCACAACATTAATTATTGCAGTTATTGCCAACAGTCAGAATGAAAACACATTTTTGTATCTTGACAGACGACACGACAGGACAGACATCAGGACGGTGCAGTGAGATTTGTGGACCGTGATGAGAACAACACAATGATGATTGTTGTTAATAGCACCTGCAAGTTGAAGAAATTAAAAAACGAAAATGAGAAAAAGTCCATTTGTAAACACTCCACTTCTCTCTAACTTAATTTATGCTCTAAAAAATATCTATTCACATTATGTTAAACAACTACAATCACAGTTTCCCCTTGAACTCAATGACGGAGGCACTTTTTCATTTTTAATCAGATCTTGAGATGATGACGACGACGGCGATGATCTCGTCTGCATCAGAGGTTCCACCGGCCGACTGAGGAAACAGAAAATACTGATCATTAGAGAAAAAAATGAACAAATTACACTTTGATGAGTCATTTTCCACAAAAAAAACTTGTAGAAATATGTCAACAAATCGATGTACCAAGTGTGTTCAGCCTACCTGGGGGTCAGAGGTCATATTCTTCTGCACACTGCTGGAGGTACCATTCATACAATTTACCCTGTGGAGCGAAATGAACTGTGTGAGATTCACAATTCTGATGTAAACCAACTCTGACATTTGTTTATACAAGTGTTAATAGTAAGCAGTTACATTTTAGTTCTGGGTCTTTAACAGAAAACAATAAAACAATAATAATAATCCTTACAATTTCAATAGGGCCTCCCACCGTCGGTGCTCGGGCCCTAATAAACTGAGCTTAGAGCTGATGCTTAAAGCTCAATAGAGCTCAGTGAGGGTCACTACTAAAGACACTTTCTGCATTACATTCAGTAATATTAAAATATCTATTACTCCGGTGTTAATGTTTGTATAATCCACATGATTAAAATCGAATAAGGACTTAACCTTCTTGGTTTTGACAATATCCTGGATATAATCGTTGTACTCAGTCATCACCCTCTTCTCCTTCTTCGTCAGAGTCTTATTCCGTTGGCTGAGGATGAAGAACATGAGAACAACGTTCAATCACAATTTCAATAGTCACTTCCTCTATGTGTGTGGTTAGAAATGTGTGAGTATGTTTGATTTGTGTACCTTCTTGACATTTAGACATTTCTCTGAGGGGCAAGGTTATTTAAGTTAATGGTTTTAGTTGAAGTTACGTTTGTGTATTCAACATCAACATTAAACATCAAGATGCTGGCTTTAAATATGTTGTTATGAATACATAAAAAGGTAGAAAATAATCTCACTTGAGAGACTGAATCCAATAAACTTAAATGGCAGTGGCACCATTAAAATCCATCCTGGGAGATCTGATCACAAGTGGTCGGCTTTAAGTTTGTCTGTTCACAGCTGACATTAAAACTCGTCCTGAATGTGTCTCCTGTGACCAGTTGTGATCGGATCCCACTTCCCCGCTCTGCATGCAAATAAACTCGTACGTCAGCTGTATTCAGGAAGATGAAATGATGTTATTTCAACCCAGTCTGAGTTTAAAGATGTGTGTGTTTGTGTGTGTGTAGATACCAGGTCTGAACGGGGTCAAAGTAATGATACAAAATCAAGTAAACAATTAACAGATGAATTGTTTCAACTCTTCATGTGTGTTTGTGTGTATCACATTCTTACCCTGCAAAATACTTTGCTAGGAAAAGCAGGAGGTAACAAAAAGCCCCAAAAATGATGACAAACAAGACTTGTCCGTCCTCTGGTAACCAGTCCCATAAATATATGACAACTCCCTGTGAGGCACATGTTAAACAGGCTGTCAGAAAATGCAAGATCACAGGTAATGAGTACAAAAATTGTTTTGCTGCAATGTTATCTGTTTATCTATCAGCTGTCACGCTCTTCAAATGCAAAAATGTTCCTTGGACTTACTGTGAAGACAGTGAGGGTCCGAGCTGGGCCTTCACCCAACAGCTCCCCCAGCTGCTCTGTGGAGAAGGTGCTCACAATGAAACTCAGGATGAACAGGAAAGGAAGGAAAACGCCCAGAGCCCCACACAGGAAGGAGCGAAGACGCACACGTTTGCTGTGAGTCACATCAGCCCTGCACGTTCACACAGAGAAACAGGGTTTAAAATATCACGTTTACTGCACTGTATGATATAATATCTCCTCCATACTCATGATATAGTTTATGTGCCCATTTTGCATGAGAGTAAATTAGCTTTAGCAGGTATGATGCCGTGCTGTAAGTCAAAAGATGTCAAACCTGTCCTGCGCTAGTCTGCTGCTGATGGTGGAACAAATAAGGTCACAGTCTTTCTCCAGCTGGTCCAGAGTCTTCTGAACGGCCTGGTTGATGGTTTTCTCGATGGTCAGACAAACCCCGTCGATCTGGTTCACACACCTGCTCGGCTAAACAACGCCAAGGCTCATAAGTGCGTCGGTTTGAGAGTGAACACACAAAACATCTCGTGCATATCAAAGAGCGAAGGCCTGGAAACTTCCATGAATAATCCTGAGGGGATCGTGACTGACAGCCATACAGTATAAACTGAAGTGAGGACACACTTGCTCAGCAAAAATAAATTGGAGGTCAGGGGGGGATGCACAAATCTAACATGTGGAGCAGAGCTTTGTGGCTGTAGATCACAAAATGGTGCAGCAATAACTCAGGCCCGGGGCTACTGTTGTCAAAGGTGGCCGATCAGAGGGCATGGTTTACAGCCCCTGTTCACCCTGAGAGTGGATAAGACTCTCAGGCCTCCTTCTGCAAAATTAATCATCCTGTTCCTGGCCATCAAGGGCCACAAGGAAACCTGGGGGTGGAGAATTTACATTCAAGGATAATCAATGACTGCTCAAGCCCCAGGATGGAGGAGAGCTTTAATTCCACACCCAAGACCTGTGATCTGAGGGAAACACTGCTAAATACGACAGGAAACAGCTCGACAAAGACGCTCCAAGGTGGGAAAACACTACAGTATGTAAATCATCTCAGTATTAGATGGTTAATCAGTTTGTAAAACTAGAGGAAGCAAGAAGATCCCAAATGGAATTACTTCTGTAAAATAACTAGTATAAAAAACAGTGTATTTACCCTCTGTGGGTTGGGGATATAAATGGTTGGCATATCAAAACCACATTTGTTGAGACCTGGACAGCGACACAGCTCCTGGACAATCTGCATCATCACCCTCTGCCGAAAGAAGAAAAGAAAACATTGCAAGTTTACCTTTCACTGAGTCAAATCAATCATAAGATGCCATATAATGGAGTGAACGTACCTGTCTATCTGTTTCCTTCCCAGCTTCATCTGCCTTACTCAGGTAGAACAACACCTTGTCTCCACATTTCTCACTTAGCTTCTCCACGATGTTGAGCGTGCGCTTGCACAGCGCCTGGCCCATCGGGTCGAAGAACACAAATATCAAGTCTGCCTGTTCTCCTGCACGGAAAAGAAACAAGTCAGTCACCAGAGAAACCCGACAGCTCAGCACTGGAGTGACAAACGTTGGCACTGTCAAACCATACCCAACCAGGTGATGGCGTTGTTGACGTTGAAAGGGTAGACCATGTCTCCATCCACCAGACCCGGAGTGTCCACAAACGTCAAGAGGCTGAACTTCTTCTGCTTGGAGGTGGAGATCTCAGCCGACAGGTAGTCCATGACACCTGGAATATACAGATGCCGTGTGTGCACGAGCGCTTCCACAGAAATGTAGATGCTAAATGAAAAGCTTGAGTCCCTGTAGAGAGGGTGTCACCTCTAATGACGTTATTATCATGAGCTACTAGAAGCCGCAGTACAGTCAATACTTGGAGACCTGAGGGAGACGCAGTGGCATCAAAGATCAAGAACTTTTTCTGATTTCAGCTTTGAAGGATTTATGCCTTTATAATCAAACTTCAACAAAATGCATGTGAGCTGTGAACATGCACGAGTCTTAATCAATTGTTTTTGTGAAAAGCACCTGCAGCGGCCACACCCTCGCAACTTCAACTTCAATATTAACACAGGAACACGTTTGAGACGTCTTGGATTTATCACCGTGCCCTATGCGGAGAGATGTGTTGTCATGGTTACACACAACAGCTCTTCAACTGGCAGCTTTAGTGTGGGGTGTGGGACATAAAGCTAGCCAGTGAAGAACGACTGTGAGGCAACGCACTGAGAGGCTATGACACTCCATCACACGTGAGCCCGAACCCCCCACAGGCTCCGTGCACCAGGACAGCATCGCTATATGGACATACCACCATTATTGACTAAATAAATATTAATATAAATAAGTCCCATCCTCCCTCTACACACACATACATACACACACACAGGCCCGAGATAACACTGAAGCTGTTTCATAGGAGGAGGCAGGTGTCAACAGCCAGCACAAATCACATCCTTGTGCTGCAGCGAGCGGGTCCACTGCTGCTGGAGCACATTAGCATTCCCTTGTGTTTCTCTTACACCAGCGTGGCCACGATATCAATGCGTCTTCCTGCTATCACATCTCTTTAAAGTGCAATCCCATTCTCTATCAACATATTGAGACATCTCTGTTACGTGCAACATGGCTAAAAGCCTTTAAGACATTATATCTATGCAGACTTCATGGAGAAGCTCTATGGTTTATACTTCAGTTAGTCACGATTCTTCAAAACATACACATGCACATGTTTGCATTGCTAAAAAGACAAAAAAATAGCAACTTTGAAATCCTGCTCCAGAATAACTGCATCAAGCAGCCTTGACTCGGACAAATTCATCCACTTTGACTGAACTGATTCCCCAGAGTCTCCTGAAAGCTGCAAAGGAAACGGGAGCGATACTCGCCCATTGGGTGCTAAGTTCCCCAAGTGACTGTAACTGAGAAGGCTACACAAGAGATCCTGTGCACGAGGAAAAGGGCAAAGGCTGCAATAACACTCTGTCGACCACAACTTAAAAATAACTTGTCGGATTAAACAGATGAAAGACAGGAGAGAAAAGATACAGAAGACAGCAAAAAGAGACAGGTGGATAAGATACAAAAACAATAAGACACAGTTAGATATCCGGTAAAGCAACATTAACAAGTATTTCCAGTGAGACCAAAGTGTGTGACAAGCAGCTGCTCCCACGTAAGGATATATGTTGCTTTTCTGATGAGTCATCCTCAGCCGCTGTGACACCTCAACAACTGCCCGAGTCATGGTGTATATTTCCAGATGCGGAGATGAGAGTGAAAGAAAAGGACTCCAGTGTTTCAGCAGCAGCAGATTGAAGGTGCTGCGAGGCTCGGGCCTGCAGAGCTGAGCTGTGGCTGCTGGAGTCTGGGCTGTGCCGTCTCTAATGGCCGTGACATTTCTCAGAAGCTCCTCCTGACTCCACTGCACTGCCGTCGATGGGGCGTGTGACTCACGCGCCATACCGTGAGCGCTCCGGTCCGCACCCAGTGAACCCTCACTCTCTCTATACACTCACTGTCAAGCCACACACATACATTACTGTCTCCCCCTCCCTCACCCCCCCACACTGATGCTCCCACTCAGCAGGCACACCCAGGCTTTCTGCACGACCACCTCAGCATCCACAGGCTCCTGACGCACGGAGAGCTGAGAGCAATTCTCTTAAAAAAAACAATATGCCACTAAACACGGCTCTTTTATGTGAGAGTAATCTGGGCTCACAGATCTCAGAAGCAACTGGCACGAACCTGATTAGAGGCGAACAGGGGGCCTGCTTTATAAACCAAAACTTCATACGTCAGGACTGTGACTCAGTGTTGAGTCATCGAGGTGAAGCGCCTCAACACGACCTCAAATCACAAAAGACAAGCCTGACCTGAAAACCATGAAACCCATAAATAACACGTCATGAGCAGCACACGGCGCTAAACAGCCACAATAGCTGCTGATGTTATAGATTAAATAAGCATTTTATATTGAGTTAGCTTCAGCAAAAGCACTCAAAGGAACAACCCTGTGTCTGCAGCTCGTAATTACATTCATCTCCTGTCCACTAGTCCAGTGCTTCTGCAGCATCTCCTGCTGTAAGAGCAAATCTGAACACTCTTCATCCTCTGAACTCTTTCATCATGATGCCGACAGAAGACAAGTATCAATAGAAAAAACACAAGCATATGCATTTATTTAGTGATTGCATTCATTAGAGGTTGTAGTCAAGATAATGAGACTGTGACGTGCAGTGTGGGGCTGATTTTATTATTGTAAAAAAAGGTTTGAATAGGGAGGGAGATACAGTAGCACTAGATTTAGTGAATAAAGCTAAACTGTTGTACTATGTGAGATCTTTAGACATGTTTCTGTTGTGTGATGCATCATATTAGGAAATCTGCGTTCATACAGCATCAATACAGGAATATGTATATGGAGTACAGGATAAGTAGCTACAGTACAGTAGCTAGGCCTGGCTTTGCTCTTGGCAGCAATCCCACTGCATGTGAAGTACGATCGCTGCGAATAGCGTGAGCCGTGCGCTGATGCTAAAAGAAGAAGAAAGTCTTACCTTTGAACTCAAGAAGCGGTCGAAAGTGCGGGTAGAGATGTAGCGTTGCATTTCCCTGCGAGAGAGGAATACAAGACAATGTGAGAAAGACAAATACTACTCTGCAGATTTGTTTCCTGAGCTCCCAACCCTCTAAAACGGAGTCCTCCCTTCCTTCAGTACTTGGTCTTGTTCTGCAGCTCAGTACACCTGCTATAAGCTCTTCCTGTACATAGAAGATAATCCTTCCACTCTGCAGTCCTGCACTGCAAATATATTATTCATCTTCATCACCTTCACCACAGCAGGATATGAACAGAGAGACAGAGGAGGGAGAGGATGAGAGCGGATAGAGAGACAACTCTCTTCTCTCGAGCCTGTTTATATGCTCCAAAGACGCCTCTGTGTGCGGGGGTGTGTGTGAGCGGGGGTGTGTGTGTGAATGTGTGGGCGTGCGTGCGTGTGTGTACACAACAAAGCGTCTCACTGGAGCAGCGTACAGAATGAGAAATCACCACCGACTGAGGGAGTGCCTTCACTTCACTACACCCTGACACTGGGCCTGTCGCTTCATCGACCTTTATGACTGACTGCAGCTTCTGTCCCCGTTACTGGAGTTAAACATTCAAACCTGACAGAACCTGTCTGAATATGAATTACTGTTAATCTACAAACACTGATCACATATCCAGGCAATCAAATTGAACATGCCAGGTAAAATCAAGGTTCTGTTTTCCAGCATTAGTTGGTACGGCTTCATAGAGCTTTTTATCAGATCCTACACACACTGAATACTAAGTCCTTACGCAACGGTGCTGGACATGTTTTCATGCTATTCTTACCGTCAGCGATTCTCTTTTGCGACCGCTTGTGATGAAGGTGAAGCCCTGCGTTTCAATGGCAACGCCTGTTTTCTGGATGTGCTCTTCAACATACCTGAAATGACAGCAATCAGGTGTCGGGTGTGATTAACATTCCAAACCAGGCTTCATCTTTAATATTGCGTTTATAAGTCAGCAGTTTAGGATGATAAAAAGCATCAAAAACTTACATTTAAGAGGCTCAAACGATACTGGGTTTTTCCTTGATAACTGACCATCGCTAATCCAATTGTGTTCAATTCATTTTCTGTCTCTCAACTAATCCATTGTCTAATACGTAAAGCACTCATTCCAATAAACTAGGCTGGTGCCTGTGTAAACACTAAAACACAACCTGCACAACTTCATGCCAAAAACACCCACAGACCAAGAAATCTCAATCAAGCATAGGTCATAGTGTGATGGTGCCGAGCCCATTAAAAATAGGATGTATTACCAATTAATGAAGGAGCTCTTCCCTGCAGAGTGGTTTCCCATTATCATCACAATGATCTTCTTTCTGGGAGGCAGGAGGCGCACTCCGAGGCTGCTGGCTATCTTCACCAGGCCTGAAAACACACACACACACACACACACACACACACACACACACACACACACACACACACACACACACACACACACACACACACACACACACACACACACACACACACACACACACACACACACACACATATAACAAGGCATATTGCAATAACTGTAACACTTTAATCATTTAAGATTATTTCAGGAGAAACTCAGTAATTTGGTGAAATATACATGACAATTCAAGAAATCGTTCAACAATATATTTCCAATAAATTACTTGTAGTTTTGATTACTTGTAATGTATTACAGTTGCTTTTCAGAATTTGTCTACAAGCAAGCCAAGAATTTAATATTCAATACAGTGCATGGGGAACAAAGTCTCTAATAGAAGTATTTACGTGGGATAAAAATCAAGAATTATTCTTTCAAAGAAACAAAGTTGGGAAATAATTGTTAAAAGTTTTGCATATATATTGTTATTATAATGAAATAAATTCTTGAAGAAAATTGTGCACTTATTGTAAGTCGCTTTGGATAAAAGCGTCAGCTAAATATTTGATTTTTTTCATTATCAAGCATGATTGTAAACTGAGTATTTTTTAATTTTGTACTTTTTACTTTTTTTTAATTTTGTACTATAACAATCAGTTGATTAATCAAAAAATATTCTGCAGATTAATCGATAATAAAAATAAAAAAAGATAGGTGCAGCTCTTAAACTAATTTATATCTTTGGTTAATTACCAAATTACTTAGTTCGGCTCTATGAAACTTACAAGGGAACGATTCAGAAATTACAAACCCATAAAATGAAGAGTTAAAGGGTGGAAGAAGTAAAGCTCAGGTGTGAAAGTTCAAATTTACTTCCTGCTCTTATTTAGTCTGTTTAACAATCTCTTATAATAATCTGTTGTTACTGAAGTGAAGCAGCTCTACTCCTCATGAGAGATGCCTGTTTATTTTACAGCAGAGATATAATAACTATTAGACTGTAATAACTATAAAAGGACGCGTGACTACACACAGAATGATCCAGTGAACTGCACAGTATCAAGGATCGACTGTTCAGGAACAGAGCCAGAGGCCCGAGGCTTGGGCGGGGTCCAACTGCTGCAACCTCTGTTTAACTGTTGACTTTTAGTTTTTTTCTACAGAAAGGTTCAAAACTCAAAATGACAAAACAGACACACAAGACACAAAGACCACCGGAAACTCATGACAACTACACACACAAACCAGTACAAACATGCACATAATGAGCAAAAAAAACAACACAAACACTCTAAATTACTACAAAGACACAATTAAAACAGCGTAAAAGAGACTCAAAATAACAAAACTAGAGATTGAAAAGGAAAACAGCCGACAGTCAAAGGGATTTTGCTGTTGGGTTGGAGGGGGAGCGGGGGTGGGGCTGGGTAATATTGCCAAAAGATAAAAGCTTTCATATACATTTTTAGCATGAGATTGCAGATGGCCGCCCACTCTGAGTCTGGTTCTGTAAGAGGATTCTTCCAGTTAATGAGAGAGTTTTGATCTTCACAGTCGCCAAAGTGCTGCTCATTGTGGGAAGTGTTTCTCTATAATTTTTAAGGTTGTGCGAACACTTTACTGATCTGAAGTAGAATATGCATAAGCAATACATTGGTATTTTACTTTTGTTATATTGCTATTGATGAAAAATATATTGCAATAATTATTGTTATTGTTTTGTCACCCAGTAATAGGCCTTTTAGTACCTTCATGAAAGAGGTTATGTTTTCATCTGTTACTCAACCAATTTCCACGAAATTTAGTAGAGGGGCGGGCCTGACCCAGAGAAGAACCCATTCGATTTGGATGCAGACAAGAATCAGGGGGAGGATCCAGGACATTTTATATACTTTCTTTTTCTAGCGGTGTGAGATAGGATGTTTTTCAACATTTTTATTGATTACTCAGAGAATACTTCATGGATCTTGATGAAAAACAAAGACAGGCATGACCAATATTTATGAGTGTGTGAACTTCGGTGAAGATCAAAATAAAAATCTGTATCTAGGGAATTTAAGTGTAGTTTCATAAGGGTATACGTTATATGTTGTATATAAATGTTGGGTCCTGAGTGATATAGTTGTTTGAGATCAGACAGGGGCTTTCCGTCTTATTATCCCTCCATGGACCATACACTGTGGTTATTATTTAGTAATACCTGTAAAAACAGGACCTAACATCAATCATTCGTCTGGTCCAGACACTGAATGGTTTATAATAACAATAATAATAATACCAATAATAATAATAATAATAATAATAATAATAATAATAATAATACCAATAATAATAATAATAACAATGATAATAATAATAGCGTTATATTTGTGTCGTGTTTGAAAGTAAAGCATTGATACATAAAGGGGAGAGAGAGCAGCCACACCACCACCGTGTTTCAATGTCATGTGAGTGACACTGACAGGCAGCTGCTGTTCTCTCTCACTCACACACACACACACACACACACACACACACACACACACACACACACACACACACACACACACACACACACACACACACACTATACGAGCAGCTTCTCTCCTGCGGCACAAACTTCAGCCTGAGCCCCTCCAGTCTCTAAAGTTATATAACAGCACAACCAGGTGTGTTTCTGCTTCACGGTCCTGACTCGGACTAACTCGGGCGTTGACTCGGGTTAAACCCGGGTTGTGTTATTTACCGTGGTCGCTGTCCACATACAGACTGTGGCATTCCTTCAGGATCCTCTCACTGGGTGTGGTGATCGCGGACTCCAGCGGGTTGGCCACGCACCGGTTCCTTCTGGACGACATGATCCACCGTGCCACCACACACCACCTCAGCTGTTCCCTCTCACACCAGGGGAAGAGTTTCACTGCTGCACAAAGGCTCCACCGTGCGGATGAAGCGCCCCCGTGCGGTCACCATCTGCCAGGACACCAACTGTCAGACTGACCAGGATCATCAGCAGTGGTTTTTCAGTGTGTACGATTTAGGTGAAGGGGATCTATTGGAAGATATTGAATATAAAATAATCCTAGTGATGTTTTCACTAGTGTGTTTCATCTAAATTGTAAAAAAAATTGTTTTCTTTACCCTACAATCAGCCCTTTATATTCAAATAATTTATATTTACCTCGGGAGCGGGTCCTCTCTACGGGGGCCGCCATGTTTTTTACAGTAGCCCAAATTGGACAAACTAAACACCTTTTGAGTTTATATGACAACTTTTATGTTTGGAAGGGGGGGTGAGGTGAGGGGTATTTAGCTGCAACATGCAACTTCAACTTCAGATGTCACTAAATTCTACACACTGAACCTTTAATCACGAACACAGTGTTTGTCTGATTTTTAAGATAGACCTGCCAGTTGGATCCACAACACATGCTTGCTTCGGTTTCAGCAACACAAAATATATATGTACATGTAATTGAAATACATAAAGTCACTGTTTTAGGTATAATTATGTTTTTGACTGTGCTGAAGTAGAAGTAAATGTATAAGGTAGAGACATTGAAATACCAAAGTGAAGTATTCTTGGGTGAATGTATTTAATTACTTCCAACGTTAAATTATCGCCATGTCGTACACAGGAATCCTGAAAACTGCCCGATGACATCTGTAAGAGCCATTTTGTTATTGTTTTGTTAAACCTCCCAACAATATTTATATGTGTTATGAATATCAATGTGCCCAGTTCACATGGAACACCAAAAATGATGATAATAATACGTTTTACTCGTAGCACCTTTCAAAACACATTTACAAAGCTGCTCTGCAAGTTAAAGATTATTTAAAAAATGAAGATAAGCAGAGATTAAGGTTATTTTAGTAAAAAGAGTGGCCTTCGAGTGATCACACAATGGACAATAACACACAAAACACTTTTTTCTGAAGTCTCACACAAATCATTTATAAAGTCAATGCAATCCTTTTCTGGGAGACCATTAAAAGTATATCTTTCAGCTTTTGTTAGTGTGAACATAACGTCCAAACATTTATTATGCTCTCTATTATAAATACCAGTATAACAAGACAAAATGCTACTAACTATAAACAACATATATATTAATATCATTATCCTCTTCCCTGAGATCATCAGCTGAATGGATGATAACGTCAGACACCCTCTCTGCTGACTAAGTTTACAGACCTACTTTTGTGATTTCTGTTTGTTATCACATCCAAAATAGTTTTATTTGGATGGAGGGCTGCTTGCTGTGAATCACACTGTGTGACCAGAACTATTGCCACAAGTTATTTTTCTTTTCTTTTCCTTTGTCTGCTTTCAGCGGAGAAGCTTCAGGGTCCGTGTTGCAACTGATCCAATTCCAAAACTCAAACAGAACTCTTCATTGTTGAGCAAATATCAAGTTTCTTTCACTTTAAGGATCAAAAGACCAAATAACAAATTCTCAGAGGCTCTTACGGGATTAAAAGGTTTTTTTTTGCAGAAAGCTATGCAACTCTTTGGGTCATGTGTGCAGAACCGCATGTACTGAAAATGAAAATCCTTGTAGTAGTTACGGGCTGATGTCAGTTTTTCAACCCTTGTAACTGAATAATGTCACAGACGTCTGTTATAAAGAATAAGAGATTGATTTTCTTTTTACACTTTTTACTGATGAGAAAATAAACACATCTTTCTAAAATGGGCTATGGCCTGTTGTAGCAGTTTCTTTTCCTGCAGCCAAAATATGTTAAAGAACTATTTTAACTTACTGATCATACCATTTATACAGTTGTATAAATTCTGCTATACTCTAGTAGCCTGCAGTGATCTGCAGATGGCACATGAATTAAACACATTAAAAACTAGTTTATATCCACTTAATCCTTAATTGAAGTAAACTAATTATTTATGTTTAAAATAATAATAATCTTTAAGCATGTGTGGGCATATAAAGGGTACAGCAGTTCAATTGAGTGTCCTCTCTTCACCTTCAGATATCAGATAACGTTACCTCAGGCCAAGCAATGTGCTTTAAGGAGTTAATGAGTCTCCCCCTTGGAGCTGAAATCATAAGCTGCACCTCACAATCGGCTCGGATGGTTTATTCACACAACATTTCACGGCAGCCTCACAAATGAATTTCACGGAGGAAACTGCGCCAAAGAAAGAGGTACGTTCAAAATTGGGGATCGAGAAATAGGTCAACACCATCAAGGTTTTTGGATACAATGAGAGCAGCAGGAGAAGTTATGCATTTCTTACAAAGATAAATGTGGTCATGGGGATTCGAGGTGAATATCTTTTCTATCTCCAAAGTCCTCATTTTATAGACTGTGATAAGGAAATGTAAGTGCAGCAGTTTGTTGTAAAGGCAGGTGGCTGCTAAATATCAACAAAAATTGATTGCATGAGGTATTATTTTAATATTGATATTTTTATTTATATATTGGTGGTGATTATTTTAAATAAAATGATCGTAATCTGTGCACACAAGGCTCCATAGTAAAGAAGAACAATTTAAATATTGAATGTAATTATATGTAGTTTAAATTATATGCGACACTATAGTCTATTATTTATGTTTTGAAGTCATTAAAAGGAACTAGAGTTGTGAAAAGTCTCTTTGCTTTGTATTTTTCCTAATTTGCTATTTTGGTAGTAATTCAGTTCTCGATGTTGACAAACAATGAATTAATTTAGTTTTCTCTCTGTAATGTCCTCAATCACTTCCATCCTGCTGAATAGATAATAAGGCATTGAGAGTAATGAGCATTTCATGTAGTTTGACTGTTTGCATATCTCATTTCAGTCAATTACCTTTTTAATGGTGCTGATATGGTGAAGCTGTAACTGCTGCAGTTTTCACTAAATACTCTGGGGGAGGCAGTGCATCACATGTTCACTGCTCCTGAGGTTATACAGCACTTAGTTATTACTGTGCCTAAAATCTTGAAAGAAAAAAGAAATACAGAAAGAAAGAAAGACCTATGAACATCAATGACCAAAATGACTCAACTGTTTGTCTCTCGGTGAATACAAATTCAGCAACTGTCTGAAGTGGTCTGGTCTAATGTCTGGTACAGGAACTTTGTATTCAGACAATTAATCAGACTTTTTTTATGTTGCAACTTTATGCTAAAATTTAAATTGTTCTGCACTTATATCAAAAAGGGATTATTAATCAGATCCTTTATAACATTTGAAATTTAGACTGGGCGCCTCATATTTTCTCTTGGTCATCTTTGAGAAGATTTTACACAGTCTGCCTCAATTGATTGATCTTCTGTCATATGTCTATATATTTGCATTACAAGAAAGAAAGCTACATAAAAATTTTGTTGCGTTAAAGTAAGAAAATAGTGTCCTTCAAAATTCTTACATGGAAAAGAACAATCGGGCTACAACCCGTCCAAACTGAGGATCATGAGAGAAAAACCAGAGCTGACCAAGAACCTGATGGTCACTGTGGCTGAGCTCCGGTGTGGAGATGAAAAACAGTTTGGCCTCAATTCTACAAGTCATGTCAGGAGGGGACCATACATGACTCTTAGAATCAACGTGTTGGTTGGTTGTGGACGTTTCCCCCATCTCCACACTGGATCTCTGGAGCTTAGTTATGAAAATGGACAAACCCTGATCTCATATTTTCAGCTTCTATTCTGGGAGTGTGATCTGTGACCAATCTGACAAACTGAGTGACCTACTGTGTGTACCCCCCCCCCCCCCCCCCGCTCTCTCCTCTCGTGTCTTAGCCACAAATCAAATCAAATCAACAAGGAGCAATATCCTCTGCCTTTAACCGTTGACTAGGGTGAAGAATAACTGAGGAAAAGAAACAGAGACCTCAGGGAGAGTAACAACTGTGTGTCTCTCTCCCTGGATGGACAGAGGTACAATATGTTGCGTATAAGAGTACATCAAGAAAATTATAATATTTACAACATAAATGAAGACAATATAAATGGAGAGATGTATCAAAATTATAATATTAAATGGGTGCAACCAACATTTCTAGACAAAATCGAACTACATCTTTCATTCTTTGATGTGATGATTAGATCATAAATACATTTTATACCTAGACTTATGCAACAAACCAACCAGGATCAGATTCTACAAAAGTAAATCAATAATGAACTCCTCTGTCCCGGGGGCTCGTGACTCCTGACAGTCACACAACACAGCATCATGGCAGGATGCAGCTACAGGCCAAAATTCAACAGATGATTATCAATCACCCTTATGTAAATTGTTATTTACAACACCAGTGTGACCACTGATAACATCTATCCTGCATAACACCATCTCACCTCAACCCTTCTCATCTGCTCTCTCTCTCTCGCTCACACAAGTGTGCACATACCAAGTTGATCAGCTGATGGATTCACACACAGAGGACCTAAAACCTTAAACCTTCTTGCATATCAACAATAACTTTTTAATGCATGACCGGAATAATGACAGATACAGATCTCTCTCAATTCGTTTTCCAATTTTCATAAATATATAGATGTAAACATACATACATACATTAAATACATACATACATACATACATGACATACATACATTAAGCACATACATACATAGATACACAAACATACATACCTACATACATTAAGTACACACATACTGCACATACAGCATATATGTATTCATTCACACACACACACACACATATACACACACACACACACACATATGTTTTAGAATATATGCAAATATATATATATATATCCAAACAGAGGACGCCTATGGAGAGAGTGAAAACAGTGTGAAGGATGTAATGAAGGAATCTGTAGCTTCCTCTTCCTCCTCCTCCTCCTCCTCCCTCAGCTGTCTGTGATCCTCTCATCCAGGCTGCAGGCAACTTTTTTCCTTTCTTCTCTTGAAATGGTGTTTCGAGAATGCTGTGAATGGTTCTGCGAATGTGGCGCAGCTGAGCTCGGCCGTGAAATCCCGATGAAACGTGGAGCGGCCTCACGGAGCCGATTCTCCACACCCCGCGTCCTCATAATCACAAGCGATCCGCGCTGCTAATGCGCAGCTCCAACTCATCCCGCCGTCACTTCGAACCTCCCCGGTGGTGACAGGACAGGCTGTAGGCTGCAGGATATCCGGGAAAAGGAAAGACAGAAATATAAAATAACAAAATGCCAAAGGAATATCTGGATGAATACCAACCACTGCTTATTAAAGGAAGCAAAGATAAAAAGCAACCAAAGGTACGTGGAGATAAAGAGAAAGAAGAGATGCTGATTTCTCTCCATGGTTTCAAAACGAGTTGTATTTTCTTGTCTTGATTTTTCTGTTTGCAGCTTCCAAACAAATCCCTGCTGCTGGCTGCCTGTGCTGCTTGCATAGGAGGAACCTTTCAGTATGGATATAATATATCCATCATCAATGCACCCACAGTGGTAAGAACCCCGCTGCCTCTACTATGTCTGCATTATATTGTAGTTTTTATTCTTTTTATTATGTTTTGAATGAGATGCAGCTTCAGCAAAACCTAAACGATGCTTCACAACACCGTGGTAATTATCCTACTGTCGACATAGTATTTAAGTTTTAATTAGCACAAGTTATGATGATGTTATGAATAAGATGCAGATAGAAGATGCTTCACAACACAGTGGGAAAGTACACAGCATTACGAGTGGGGACATTTTTGTGCTCATGTGACAAAACCGACTAATCTCAGTCAGCTGTTATTACTAAATCACATTTTTCCATCACTAATATACACTTCATCTCCACTGGAGCAGTGTCTGATGCACAAAGATATCTTTGTTATTTTTGATTTCTCCTGCTGAACAGCTACTTTGTGTTGTTTTTTCCCCCCTTTCATCTCCAGTATGTGCAAAATTTCATCAACCAAACCTGGAGGGAGCGTTACCAAGACGACATATCACCCGATGGTCTCACCCTGCTCTGGTCCGTCATCGTGTCTATATTCACGTTAGGAGGATTCCTAGGGGCAACGATTGGTGGGACACTGTCTGTGAAGCTGGGGAGGTATGGATAAACAAATATATATATATACTGAAAAAAATATTGTTTTACATTCTTCTGTGTTAAAGATTTATGACTGTGGTGTGGTTTTGCCAGGAAAGGGACACTGTTGGTCAATAACATATTTGCCTTAGCAGCTGCTCTGCTGATGGGTCTGAGTTACCTCACAGGATTATTTGAATTACTCATAATCGGACGTCTTCTCACTGGAATAAATGCGGGTGAGTGATTCAGAAGCACATGTGAAGGCTTCACTTATGAAAGCTAAAGTTAAAGCGTTGCATGAAATCTTGGTTTATTTTCACAGGCATCGGCATTTGTGTTCAACCTCTATATTTGGGGGAAATTGCTCCAACTGCATTTCGTGGAACCATGGGAATGGGAACCTCCATTTTCATCACTGGTGGGATCTTGACTGGACAAATCATTGGCCTCAAGTAAATCTGGACACACTACCTAAACCTAACCCTGACCCTGGACACCCTGACCTAGTTTATTAAATATTAACGTGAACCATCAGAATTTGTCTACATTGGATCTAAAAGAGAGTTGATCAGATATTTCTGGTTGATTTTACAGAGAGCTCCTGGGCAGAGAGGAGTACTGGCCCATCCTACTCAGCACCACATGTATCCCAGCCATCATGCAGCTCCTGATCCTGCCCTGGTTCCCAGAGAGCCCACGCTACTTGCTCATCGACAAAGGAGACACAGAAGGGTGCAAAAAAGGTGAACGTGCACTGTGACTGCTGCACTGTTTTGCCCCATTTCAAAACTCGTGTGATTCTATCTTTGTCCTGCAAAGATTGATTTAGTGCACGTGACAGTGCAGTTAAAAAGGCTGAGGACTCCCTTTGTGTAGAATTACCAGAGGCAGAGACGTTCGTCTTCATGGCTGTGAGTGCAGGCATATGATCACGTTCTTTAAATGCTGCGTTGATGTGAAAAGGAACAGATTTGACACTGAAAAGCTTTTCATGTGGCTCTCAAAAACCTGCCTCAAAGCCTGATCAGAGGAGAAGAGTGAGAGATCACAACACAGTGTGTGTCATGTGTTGTTTTAAAAAAAAAAGACATAGAGGTAATGATGTCTGATCTACTGAGCGAGCCACATGGCTTTTATAGTACTGCCCTACAAGCTAGTAGCCAGTCAGATTTACCTTTAGCTTCAGCCTACCCTCAGGTTCAGCTTTCAACGTTATTGCGATTAAAAGGCTGAAACACCTGAAGATGCCAAGGCACAATTGAAGATTAATATTATTATTTTCATTATAATGACACAGAGCTCAACTGTTCCTGGTCTCTCTCTCTGGCCCTTAAAATTGAACTGAATTGAAAACCTTTTATTTTAGTTCATTCATCTTTTGCCATGGATTTTTTTTTGTGTGAAGCCCTGTGTAACCTTGTTTAGATAAGTGCTATACAAACAAAGTTGTTATTATTATTATTTTACTCTCGGCAGCCCTCAAGCAACTGCACGGGGGTGCGCGCTGTGATGGCGAGCTGGAGGATATCGAGAAGGAGAAGAGTAATTTAGCAGGTTTACAGGCCAAGAAGCCCTGGGAGCTCTTTGCCGATCGCAGCGTGCGCTGGCAGCTTCTCACCGTCATGCTGCTCAATGCTGTGCAACAGCTGAACGGCATCAATGCTGTATGTACTTGCTGATATGTCTCCTGCTGTCTTTCACACTGTTGATGCTATTTCCTTCATTTGAAAACTTGAACTTCAGTTTTGTATTTGTAATTCGGTTTCGTTGTGCATGTATCCTGTAGATTTACTTCTACGCAGACTACGTGTTCAAACAATCTGGTATTCCCACTGATAAGATACCATATGTGACCGTCGGTACTGGTGCCTGTGAATGCATCACTGCTTTAACTTGTGTAAGTATGAGTTTGACATTATTACGCTGAAATGTTCACACGACTCTGATGAATAAGGATAGAGGCACAATCAGAAGAAAAAAAACTATCAATATATAATAAAACCTTCATGTGTTGGATTAATTATTGGAAAGTGAAATAGATTAAAACTCAATAAATTATAACTTTATTGTTGACCAAAGTGGAAACTGTCGTATATAACAATAAGAACAGCACCAGAACTTATCACACAAGGACTATGGCAAAAGGAAACTGGTAAAACATCTAACACAGTTACGAGGTTTTCAAAAGTATGAATGAAATCACTGAAACAGACGTTGAGTTCAAATACTGGGCAGCAGGATGTGACAGAACTAAACTGAGAACATCCCATGAAAAGGTCAGAGTGAAAACTCAAATGAAATGTTGGCATGTTGTCGGTCTTGTGACATGCTGTGTGTCTCACAGGGTTTGCTCGTTGAAAGCCTGGGAAGGAAATTGCTCATTACAGGAGGATACACACTGATGAGTATCTGCTGCATTTTATTCACACTGACGCTCACTTTTCAGGTGATTTATCCCGAAATGGTATAAACACACATTTAATTTATTTCCATATAGTTTGTATTCATTCATTTGTGTGATTTCCTTTCTATCAGAATGCCAGCCCAATCTTTCCGTACTTGAGCATGGCGTGTGTTTTTGCTTTCATCCTGAGTTTTGGCTTAGGACCAGGTAAGTGGCTGAAGTCGTCCCTTTCTCTTCCACACATGCTGCTGCACAATGGTTGTAAGTAAGAAGTGATAATAAGTGGTTTTCTTTTGTTGTTTCTTCCTCTGTGAAGGTGGCGTAACTAACATCTTGACCACTGAACTATTCACACAAACCTCGCGCCCCGCAGCGTACATGATCGCAGGGTCCGTGAACTGGCTCAGCTTCTTCTTCATCGGCATGGTCTTTCCTTTTATCGTGGTAGGTTTCCAAAAATGAATGACAATATATCTTCTTTATCCTGCACAGACTGGTACTCAAAGGAGTGCAGACCCAACAGTCTCCCTACTTAGAATTAGTAGCTCACAGTTTTAATTTGGATCTGCACCAAATTGCACACACTCAAAAATACCAGTACCAATGCTTTTCATCAAGATCCATGAATCATTCTCTGAGATATAAATTAAAATATTGAAAAACACCTCAAAATCCTGGATCCGCCCCTGTTTTGGATCCACACTCAAATTTAACAGGTTCATCTTTGGCATGTACTGCGTCCCTCCACTGAGTTTCATGGTAATCTGTCCAGTAGTTTTCAAAACAACATACAAACAAACATAACAAGATAACTTCCTTGGCGGAGGAAGTTAAAAAGCAAGAGGTAGAGTGACTTTTTGTTTTATTTGCACAGATCGGGCTGCAGCAGTACTGTTTCCTGGTGTTCTTGGTAGTCTGCACCTTGGTGGCAATCTACATTGTCCTGGTCGTCCCTGAAACCAAGAACAAAACCTTCCTTGAGATCCAGAGGGAGTTCCAGTCCTCCAACCACAGAAAGGCCAGCAGAGCTGATGGTGCTGGAACGACACTGTTATCAACTTCTATATGAAACCTAACCCATGACTCAGCGGTTGAACAATCAAAGCTTTTTTTCTAATAAAGATCCACTTAAGAAAAACTGTGATTATGTCATGTTTTACAGAGGGTGGAAAGAGCATTTGAGTTTATTGTATGTCTAACTATTGTAAGATGACCTAAATATGATTATCAAATACACAAAACATTATTTAGGTGGAAAACTACTTAACAAAAGTACAGAAAGAGCTGTTTGAATCATCTTTCTTTATGTGAATTAGATTGTCTTTCAGGGTTAAATGGATTCAAATCAAATTTAACTGGAATAACCTCCTGATTGTACCATAACAGGATAACTATGCTTCTGTGTCTTTTTTTACCAGTTACAAAAAACATGACAATGTTTCTTAAAATTTTTTTTAAAATCAGTCCAATAAATTGTTTTGTTGTCCAATTGCTTTTGCTAAAAAATAGAAGCAAGAAAAGGTGGGTGGCTGATTTGTTTCACAAATCCTACAGAGCACTGGTTGTGAATACTTTGGCTCAACCTCCAAAATCCTATAATAGGCTTATATGTAAAATGAAGCACGGTAGCCAATTGAGATCAGATTAGATTTTGAAATTGAATTGGAATTCTTTTCCTTTCCAATTGACAGCACAACTTCATCTAATGAAATCTGTGGCGTGTGATGAGCACAATTCACAAAAAATTTGATTCGAACTTCCGATCTGGCTCGTAAGCGCTTGTAGTCTTAGTAATGTGCTTCGGGGGCTTCATTCATACATTAATGAGACCTAACTCCTGATTTTAATGCCATGCTTAATTTAGCAGGAAATATGTAGACAGCCAGGTGCAACAAGTAGTCATGAGCACTTAACTTACATAGCCGGATTAACCTGTGAGGGGAAACCGGGCACAAATTCACTCTGGGACCCATTCACAACATCCATTCCATATACATTGTTGCAGATTGTTGCTCCTGAGATTTGTTTAGAATTCAAATGTTTGATTATGAAATGTATCTTATATTTTAATGTGTGGCTGCACTGTATATTTTATAGTTATTCACTTTTATCTGCTTTCTCTGTTTCTTTTTATAATCCTATGTTAAGTGTCTTTGAGCATTGTTTATAATGCTATACTGACTATTATTGTTATTATAAATGACTGAATAAGGTTGTGGATTACTTTGGTCTTGAACTTTACACAAAATCATCATGTCCATTCCTTTCTTAGTGAAACTGCCAATACTATAAGCTTTAAGCATGTCACTGAATTATTATTAGCTAAATGTTTTTATATGGTATTTGCGTTGGACCTTTGAGCAAGGCAACACAAAGTGCTTTAATTCACGGACTCTAAAGTAACAGTGGTCTAATGCAATTACCATGAAAACAAACTGGCCTCTGTGACTGTTAACAATATAACTAAATTATTTTGACGGGTGCTTTTATATGTGAGTACAACTTCACAGTCGTAGCTGGTTGAGGTGGAGCCGACTTTAACTATTGTATGTGCTGTTGGATAAGGTAATCAAAAACAATGCATCATGATTACGAGCTAACAATGTGTAAAATCTATGAAGTAAGAAGAATGTTAAATAATTTAGTGATGCAATTTTCTCCAATGAATTGAAGTGCAGTTTAGAGAAAGGATAACAGAGTATTTATACTCAAGTAAAAGTACCTCAAATGTGTAGACCACTTAAATTATAGAAGTACTAACACAAGTAAGAACATTTTATTCAATATTGATAGAGGACAACATATAGTAATCAACATAACAACTTAAAAATAAGCATAAGAAAAGTTAATAGAGTTAGTTTTTTTTTTATATTTGAGTTGTCCAGTGGCAATGTACCTCTTAAGTATTGATTGGAATATCAATACAGTTTAAGACTGCATAATTCCGAGGGAAGGTATTATAGTTAAATTTAGATTTACATGATCTTTTACAAAGAAGTGTTGGAGAGAAGGTTATCTATTTTGTTTCAATATCTCAGAAGAACAAAATTAACGGAGAATATTTATTTATTTTCCATTTAGACAGTGTATGAGTAGATTTCCCGGACCACATTCCATACCAGTTGGTGGCGGTAGTGCGCAATAAGAGTAACGCCACGAAGAAGAAGAAGCTCCTCCTTCTCAACATGGCGGCCTGGTAGCAAGTCCACGCTCGTCTGTTGACATTTATTCAAAAGCTTCTCTTCTGCTTCTGTAGTTGGATTAAAACGTGTTGTAACCATGTCGAGAATCATCGTTAAAAACCTTCCCAACGGGGTGAGTTGTCCGCTATGTTGTTTTTCAGCATAAAGCCGCATGTTGGTGGCGTCCACCTGCAGATGTGTTAACTCTCTCTCTCTCTCTCTGTCTGTCTGTCTGTCTGTCTGTCTGTGTGTGTGTGTGTGTGTCTCTCTCTCTCTCTCTCTCTCTCTGTCTCTGTGTGTGTCTCTCTCTCTGTCTCTCTCTGTGTGTGTGTGTCTCTCTCTCTGTGTGTCTCTCTCTGTGTTTGTGTGCTTGTGTGTGCAGATGAAGGAGGAGCGGTTCAGGTCCATGTTCGCGGCCTTCGGGACCGTCACTGACTGCGCTCTGAAGTTCACCAAGGACGGAAAGTTCCGCAAGTTCGGCTTCGTGGGCTTCAAAACCGAAGAGGATGCGAACGGAGCCCTGAAACATTTCGACAGGAGCTTCGTGGACATGTCCAGAGTCACGGTGAGACGTCCGCATCTCCTCCTCCTCCTGTTGTGGTTGTTAATGACATTTGTTCCACATGTGAACCCGTGGTTGTCGTTTGTTCCAGGTGGAGATGTGTAAAGCGTTTGGAGACCCCACTAAGGCAAAAGCGTGGAGTAAACACACGCAGAGATCAGGCCAGGACAAACCCTCCGTGACCGCAGACGCTGACAGCAAGAAGGTACCTGCACACACTAACCTAGAGAGAGATCACATCAAGTCTGGATCTCTGCGATTATCTCCAGAGGGAAACAAGGAGGAAAATCAACCCTGCATTTTAATCATACTAAAAAGTCTTTCTATGTCATTATCTGTTGTAGCCACGGTGTATTCATTTGTCTTGGTGGAGTACAATGTTATGTTCTGTCATGTCTTCTGAAAAATATTGTCTTTATTACTTCTGTCTTCAGAAAAAGAAGGAACAGAAAAAGGAAGTCAACCCAGCACTTGGAATTGTGAGTTAATCCAGCAGCTAGATTTGCTTGTAGTTTAATGTTAGTGATATAAAATTTGAATGTGGACGATATGTGAATCCTTTTTGGTCCCTACCAAAATGTGCACGTAGCATTGTGTTTAGATACCAGTGTGTGTCACTTCAAAGATTTCACTCTTTGATCAAATACCTACTGAGTTTAGTCTGTTTTTAAAAATGTAACATGTGAGAAATCAAGCTGCTTCTATAACTGTGTTGTAAACAAAAACATGTTTATGGTATTTCTTTCATTTCAGTAGCAAAACTCTAGTATTATATGGACAACAATAAATAATCAGAGTATAACCAGTTCTTAATCACCCATGCATACATTTGCATACTTTAGAGTTGAGTATACATTCATTTCATTTCACAGATTTATCAAGCCATCAATTCATTTTCAGCATTGACGTATCTACAACATCCATGTTCCTGTCTTTATAATATACCTGTGAGAATGTCTTACTTTGAGGGATTACAGCATTATAGTTTACTTGTATTTAAATCTCAGGTTCATACTGCATTAGTCTTGCAAAATCCAATAAACATCTGTCTGTCTGTGATATTTGATCATTTGTTTACACATGCTGTTTTTTTAATTTAATTCTCGTCTCAGCTGGAAGAAGACCAGGTGTTCAAGGAGTTTCTGTCAGTTCATCAGAATCGAAGCCAAGTACCGACCTGGGCGAACGACACTTTGCAGCAAACAGCTGATCCTCCTGACAGCGGACAGACAAAGACTCAGGGCAAGAAGAAGGTCGCTTCAGATGATTACCTCAACTTTGATTCAGAGCAGTCGGATGATGAGGAGGAGGAGGAGGAGAAGGAGGAGGAAGAGGAGGACGAAGAGGAAGATGATGAAAATGAAGGTTGGTAATACTGGGTCCCTTCCTCTCGTACACAGCTTAAAGCTTGGTCCCAGTTAAGCAGCTGGATCCTCTGAAGTCTGGATTTACAAGATACTTCAGGAAAATCCGTTAATGTACATTTACTATCAACGAGGTCTCAGTTGTAAACCTGCAAATATTTGACTTTAAAGACTCATTTAAGGAGCACTTGGTTCAACCTGGCCTCAAGGTCTTTTCAAGAGCCAGTGTTTTTGAACCATGTACTTTGTAGGATGTAGCCCTCGAACTGGAACAACATTTATGGGATATGACAAAAAAGAAAAACTAGGAGTAAGAATGAATATATAGGATATGAATTATTACATAATATATTATAGTATGATCTACCATACATACATACATAGTAAAAGCAAACATTCACACAAACATACTCAAATAAAATACAATTTAACTTGTACACTTGCAATTGCAGTGTACAAATATGGTTGCAACAATTCTACATATTGCTGTTATAGACATTTTTACAGTATGAATGCAAAGATATAATTGACTGGATTAAATACGAGTGGCATGTTTTTGTTTTCAGGTGCCACTAAAGAAGCATTGAAGTCTGGTTTGTCAGATATGGATTACCTGCGGTCGAAGGTGGCACAGACAGACGACACCATGGAGGAGAGCGTAGAGAAGGATGAGGAGGAGAAGGAGGATGGTGATGATGATGGAGGGGATGATGAAGACGAGGAGCCTGGTTCTGTGCAGCCTGCAGACAGTGCCTATGAGAGTGGTGAAAGAGAAAACAGCTCCAAGACCAAACTTTCAGCTTCTTCTGAGGATAAGAAGCAGAAAAAAGTCAAGAAAACTGCCACACAGGAGGTGAGTGCTGAAAAACATCCATCGTTACACATTAAAGCTCAGGACAGCACGGGGTTTGCTTTCAGTTTGTATTTGTTAACACACTCATCTGTTTGTTACAGATGGAGCCAACGACAGAGTTCACAGTGAAGTTGAGAGGAGCTCCTTTCAACGTTAAAGAGGTGACTGAACACGAGTTTTGGGATTTCAGAGGTGCAGTGAAGATGCTCTGCCTTAAAACGCTCAGTACATTTCAGAGACTTAAATATTTATTTTTATGTGTTACGTGAATAGCAACAAATTAAAGAGTTCATGACCCCGCTGAAGCCTGCAGCCATCAGGATCGGGAAGAACGAAAGCGGGAATAGAACAGGTAAGTTACTGAAAACGATGATGACAGTACTGTAAATGTCTATGTAGACTTTACACAGATGTAAAAACACAGATGTCTTATGTGTGTGTTTCAGGTTATGTGTACGTGGACTTACATTCTGAAGAAGAGGTGAAAAAGGCCTTGAAGAAGAATAAAGACTATATAGGTAATTATTTCTGTACTGTACATAATGTTTCGCTGCATGTCATTGGAGATATGACAGGAGGTGGTGGTCAAAATATCTTCCACTGCTGGCTGTTAAGATTTTGTATAAACAATATACTCATTTGTCCCAGATTTGCTAATTGACAAACAAAGAGAACAATATTGTTAATTAAGAAAATGTCTGAGACCGTTGTGTTGACATTTTGTCTGCATTACATCTGCCTTGTCTTAAAATGTCACACATTGTGTCTGTGGTTTCAGGGGGACGTTACATCGAGGTGTTCTGCATCGATGGTAATCAGGGTAAAGGCAAGAGGGACCGAAAGGAAAAAGAAATTGACAGAAACTTCACCAGGACGCTCAAGGAGGATGAGGAGGAGGAAGATGTTGCAGAGTCCGGTCGACTTTTTGTCAGAAACCTGCCTTACACCTGCACAGAGGAAGAGATCAATGAGCTGTTTGCTAAACATGGTGAGAGAGAAAAAAAACACGCACACAAGCCTGTCCCTGCAGAAATAGGTTCTCTCCTTTCCGAGTTTATTCTAAATTTACCATCTTTACAGGTCCAATATCTGAAGTGCTCTTCCCGATCGACAATCTGACAAAGAAACCTAAAGGGTTTGCTTTCATCACCTACATGATACCAGAGAATGCAGTGACAGCTCTTGTTCAGTTGGATGGACACATATTTCAGGTATTTGATCTCAAACAGATTTTTTAGATATCTTCCCTAGAAGATGTGCACCTGTAGATATAGTAGATGTACAGGTTTAAAAGGTTCTGTCTCTCTTGCTTTTAGGGCAGGATGCTTCACCTGCTTCCCTCCACTGTGAAGAAGGAAAAGGCTGAATCCTCAGATGCTGGTGGTCCGGGCTCTTCAACTTACAAACGACAAAAAGATGCTAAGGATAAAGCTTCAAGTTCCAGGTAAACGTCCCAGGTCCCATTAATCCTCTGCTTCTCTTCTGCTTCTTTGTGGTTTTTCTTTAAAGTTACTCAAGACCTTTCTGCTTCTTTCCAGTTCACACAATTGGAACACCCTGTTCGTCGGCACAAGTGCAGTGGCAGATGCTATTGCTGAAAAATACAACACCACAAAAAGCCAAGTTCTGGACCATGTGTGTGACACTGCATTCTATTTGTTTTTTTTATATATTAATGGTTATAACAGCATGTGCATTGTAAAGCAGAATACACATTAAGCATCCCTCCTCTTTGGTTATTGCCCTCCCCTGCAGGAGGCCAAGGGAAGTGTTGCAGTGAGGATGGCTCTGGGAGAAACACAAATCGTCCAGGAGACTAGACAGTTCCTACTCGACAACAGTGTCAGTTTGGATTCCTTCAGTCAGGTACTTTACATTACTTCACTGCTTTATGGAGCCTTTACTCTCGTAGCTATGGTTAATATTGTTGTGTGTTTGTGCCCCCGCCCTGGTGTCCAGGCTGCAGCAGAGAGGAGTAAAACTGTGATCCTGGTGAAAAACCTTCCAACTGGAGTCTCTGTATCAGAGCTGGAGGAACTCTTCTCTCCTCACGGCTCTTTGGGTCGAGTGCTGCTGCCACCGTCAGGCCTCACCGGCATCATCGAGTTCCTGGAGCCGACTGAAGCAAAACGAGGCTTTACAAGGCTGGCCTACAGCAAGGTGTGTGTGTGTGTGTGTGTGTGTGTGTGTGTGTGTGTGTGTGTGTGTGTGTGTGTGTGTGTGTGTGTGTGTGTGTGTGTGTGTGTGTGTGTGTGTGTGTGTGTGTGTGTGTGTGTGTGTGTGTGTGTGTGTGTGTGTGTGTGTGTGTTTCACCTGCATAGGCTGCCCATTCAGTGTGTGTTGAGAGGAGACACTGAAGACTTTTATTTCCTTCTTATTGCAGTTTCAACATGTCCCGCTGTACTTGGAGTGGGCACCTGTCGGCGTGTTTGTGGCAGCTAAACCAGAACCAGGTAGAATCCCTCCAACACAGACTCATAAACTTCACACTCTTCTCAAATTTTGTATTTTTTAAACATGCAGGAGATAAAATATAATTGATATCTAAAATATGTGTTGTATCTGTCTAACAAAGTACCAGAGAAAGAGGAGGCAGTGAAAGAAGACAAGAAGGAGGCGGAAGAGGAGGAAGAAGAAGAGGAGGAGGAAGAGGAGGAATCTGCTCCTGGTTCCACACTTTTCATTAAGAATCTTAATTTCAGCACAACAGAGGAGAAGCTACAGGAGGTGGGTCATATTTCATTCATATGCAATATTGTAATTCATAAATACAACTCTGCTATATATCTTTTATTTGTCTGTTGTAGACATTCTCCAAATGTGGCAAGGTAACATCCTGCACCATCTCCAAGAAGAAAGATAAATCAGGTATCAAAAAGAAATGGAATCCCTCATCTGAAAATGAATATTGATTTATTGGAGTTTCATTTGTGAGAAAAACACTCAACAGTGCATTTGTCATATTTTTCTGCATTATCATCCAAAGTAAGATTACAGACTCACAGTGATCACACATCATTAATCTAAATTTATGTGATTCTGTGAATGTTGTCATGCTTAGGGAGAGCAGCTGGTGAGTTAACCGCCCTGTGTTTTTGTTCTGACTCTCAGGAAAGATGTTGTCCATGGGCTATGGCTTTGTCCAGTATCAGACGGCAGAGGGAGCACAGAAGGCCCTGAGGCAGCTGCAGGTACCAGCTCCATTTCCACATTAAAACTCTTGTCAACCTTTGTCCACTACCTGGTTTTATGTACATTCTCTTATTCTCTACCGCCCTCCAGCACTGTTCTGTGGAGGATCACGAGTTAGAGCTGAAGATTTCTGAGAGAGCCACAAAGTAAGATTTAGTAAACATTGTTCAATAAAAACTGCAATTGCATATGTTTTAAAAAACTGTGAAAGTAAAAATGTAATTAAAAAGGTAAAGTGGTAAATCAGGACTGTTGGGAACTAGTGTTTTTAGGTGTTCACAGGGTCATTATGACATGTGAACTCCTGTTGTGGAATCGGGCACTAAAATTATCAGTATTGGCTGAAATGTGCATAAAAGTAAAAGCTTTTCATTACTTTAACATGTTGATTGTGATGGTTTGTGGGTCATGTAAACTTTTCCTGTCGTCGCTACCCATTTAATATTTTTCCCCTTGTGCAGGATGACCGAGGTGTCCAGAAAGAGGAAGCAACTCGAGAAGAAGCCGACCGGATCCAAGATCCTTGTGCGCAATGTCCCCTTCCAGGCCAGTGTCAGGGAAGTTCGAGAACTCTTCAGGTAGGGGTCACACACAAACAACTGCTTTTTTCTTTGATGAGAGAAAGGTTGAGAGGGAGATAATTCATTAACGCTCTGATTTCTTGCCTCTGTTCTCTCAGTACATTCGGAGAGCTGAAGACGGTCCGCCTACCGAAAAAAGCAGCTGGTACAGGGAAACATAGAGGCTTTGGCTTTGTGGATTTCCTCACCAAACAGGATGCAAAGGTTTGTGTGTGATTTTGATTTAGGTTCTAAAAGGTAATAGCCTAAAAGGTGCATATTTATGGCACACAGAGCCCCTCCATTGCTATAGTATAGTAAGTTGTACAATATTATGCTATGATCTTAAATTCTATGTGCCTGTTTTCTCCATAGAAAGCATTTGCTGCACTTTGCCACAGCACCCATCTGTACGGGAGGCGCCTCGTGCTGGAGTGGGCTGATGCTGAGGAAACTGTGGAAACACTGAGACGGAAAACAGCCGAGCATTTTCATGGTAAATCTACATACAAATACTATCCATGAAATGATGTAATTGCTCTATACTCGGTTTTTTTTTCATACAACTTATTTGTTCCTCATTTCAGTGGCCTCCAAAAAGCCGCGAAAGGCAGGAGCATTGGAGGAAACAATGGGAAAAATGGAAACTGAAGGGGGAGGGGAAAACTGAGGTCCCTGAACGTCTCTGTGGCTGTGAAACCTGCGACACAATTCTGACCAGTGCTCCTTTGTATTTCTGTGAATAGGACTGTAAAGGAAATATGGACCTTACAGAAATGTGCAGAAGGAACTGGTGATAAATTTATCAGTTCATCAAAGTTTTGTGATAAAATTTGAAATCTTTGTATTTCTGAAATTACACACGTTTTTGTATAAAATTAACAACATGATCGGAGTGATGTCAGTTTTTATATAAAATTTTATTCCATGATTTAAAAGTTGTTTGTTACTTTATGTCTCATGTTGTGTTGTTGTGGCTGACATAAATAACTTTAAAAAAAAACACAGGAAGAAGTCTTTTATTTTGAAAGTACGTTGTTGAGTAGTGTCAGGTGACCAGTCCCCCGCAGCATCATGTGACTTGGCTCATTTGAACATGGCGTCCAGGATAAACAAGATGTTTTCTGTGGGGAGTTTCAGCTCAGCTTCTGTAGCTTTCTACGTGTTGTGTTTAACGTGCGTCCGAGCCGAGATAAAGTCCGCGGTGATTGACGGGCAGAGCGGGGAGCTGTCTGTGGTGGACGGGTTTCAGAAGGACTTTGTAGCCTGGGCCAACTTCACTGATGACATCCAAACATCAGGGTGAGGAGAATGTGTCTGTGTATGCAGACGTGTTTTCTTAGTTATACCTTTAACATTTATAACCTTTCTCCTCCGTCCTTCTCTGTGCTGCTGGGTCAAGATATCAGCTGACATCACAAACCTATTGTCTAACTTATCTGAGTTGGGTAAAGCTTTGGCTGCAACTAACGAGAATTTTTATGATGAGTTATCATATCAATTATTTTTACTTTATTTGTTTTGTCTATAGTTCACAATAACAAAGGAAAATGTCCGACACACATTTCTCACTAGGCCACGACCGATATGTGTTTTTTACGCCCTATACCGATATTGGGAAGAAACAAAAAAGTGTGATACAGAAATATTGGCTGATAAATATACATTGTAAAAAAAAAGGCAATGTTTATAATCAAATTTATGACCAATACAACACAAATGCCACCAAATATATAGAATTTAAATTAATTTAATTTTTTTCTCCATTGTTAATTCTGTAAAATAAAAGTTTTGATGCAGTCAAACAAAAAACCCCAAACCCATATTTATGTGAAAGTCACCAATACAAAATTATTAAGGCTTCATATTTTACAATTTATATATAAATACTTTACTGTGTGTGGGTGTGTGTGTGTGTGTGGAGAGGGACAGGTTAAATACAACCAATATGTGTGTTTTTTCTTTAAAATATGTTGTTTCCATACCCTCAAACATACACAACGATACAGATGTCTCATCAGCAGTTTCTTTTTTTTGGTTTTTTATTTTTAAATTAAATTTGAAACCTTCACAAAGATCATATATATTTTGTCTTTTTTCATGATTCCAATGTGCTCTCTTCAGCTGGTCTTTCTTGGAGGTCACTACCAGTAGTAAGTACAATGACAGTATCCAGGCTTATGCTGCTGGAGCAGTGGAGGCTGCCGTCACATCTCAGGTTGGTATCCACCCTCACTCTCCTGCTGTCATTGTGCTTTGATTTAGATGTAGTCCAAAGGTTCTGTTTACTCACTTCGTTCTGCATTGCTATCCATGTTTCTGTAGCTCATCTACAAGCACTGGATGAACACGCTGATGGGCTACTGTGGGCCCTTTAAGACTCAGGCCGGTTACTGTGAGCGCCTTAAGGCTTTCATCACAACCAATCTGCAGTGGATTCAAGACCAAATAGAGAAAAATCCAAACTCACCGTACTGGTACCAGGTACTGAGCATTTGTAGGATGGATAAAATCTCCAGAAAGCACCTAAAAACACAGTTTTGTATTTCGTCCAAAATATGAGAAAAAAAATGAAAAAAAGTCATACTTTGGTATGACCTCCAAAATAGGTTAAAAACGTCAAAAAGTGTCTAGAAAGCACCTAAAAACACAGTTTTGTATTTCGTCCAAAATATGAGGAAAAAAAATGAAAAAAAGTCATATTTTGGTATGACGTCCAAAATAGGTTAAAAACGTCAAAAAGTGGCTAGAAAGCACCTAAAAACACAGTTTTGTATTTCGTCCAAAATATGAGAAAAAAAATGAAAAAAAGTCATACTTTGGTATGACGTCCAAAATAGGTTAAAAACGTCAAAAAGTGGCTAGAAAGCACCTAAAAACACAGTTTTGTATTTCGTCCAAAATATGAGAAAAAAAAATGAAAAAAAGTCATACTGTGGTATGACCTCCAAAATAGGTTAAAAACGTCAAAAAGTGGCTAGAAAGCACCTAAAAACACAGTTTTGTATTTCGTCCAAAATATGAGAAAAAAAATGAAAAAAAGTCATGCTTTGGTATGACCTCCAAAATAGGTTAAAAACGTCAAAAAGTGGCTAGAAAGCACCTAAAAACACAGTTTTGTATTTCGTCCAAAATATGAGAAATAAAAATGAAAAAAAGTCATACTTTGGTATGACGTCCAAAATAGGTTAAAAACGTCAAAAAGTGCCTAGAAAGCACCTAAAAACACAGTTTTGTATTTCGTCCAAAATATGAGAAATAAAAATGAAAAAAAGTCATATTTTGGTATGACCTCCAAAATAGGTTAAAAACGTCAAAAAGTGCCTAGAAAGCACCTAAAAACACAGTTTTGTATTTCGTCAAAAATATGAGAAAAAAAATGAAAAAAAGTCATGCTTTGGTATGACCTCCAAAATAGGTTAAAAACGTCAAAACGTGGCTAGAAAGCACCTAAAAACACAGTTTTGTATTTCGTCCAAAATATGAGAGAAAAAAAATGAAAAAAAGTCATACTTTGATATGACGTCCAAAATAGGTTAAACACGTCAAAAAGTGGCTAGAAAGCACCTAAAAACACAGTTTTGTATTTCGTCCAAAATATGAGAAAAAAAAATGAAAAAAAGTCATACTGTGGTATGACCTCCAAAATAGGTTAAAAACGTCAAAAAGTGGCTAGAAAGCACCTAAAAACACAGTTTTGTATTTCGTCCAAAATATGAGAAAAAAAATGAAAAAAAGTCATGCTTTGGTATGACCTCCAAAATAGGTTAAAAACGTCAAAAAGTGGCTAGAAAGCACCTAAAAACACAGTTTTGTATTTCGTCCAAAATATGAGAAATAAAAATGAAAAAAAGTCATACTTTGGTATGACGTCCAAAATAGGTTAAAAACATCAAAAAGTGCCTAGAAAGCACCTAAAAACACAGTTTTGTATTTCGTCCAAAATATGAGAAATAAAAATGAAAAAAAGTCATATTTTGGTATGACCTCCAAAATAGGTTAAAAACGTCAAAAAGTGGCTAGAAAGCACCTAAAAACACAGTTTTGTATTTCGTCCAAAATATGAGAAAAAAAATGAAAAAAAGTCATGCTTTGGTATGACCTCCAAAATAGGTTAAAAACGTCAAAAAGTGCCTAGAAAGCACCTAAAAACACAGTTTTGTATTTCGTCCAAAATATGAGAAAAAAAATGAAAAAAAGTCATGCTTTGGTATGACCTCCAAAATAGGTTAAAAACGTCAAAAAGTGGCTAGAAAGCACCTAAAAACACAGTTTTGTATTTCGTCCAAAATATGAGAAAAAAAAATGAAAAAAAGTCATACTTTGATATGACGTCCAAAATAGGTTAAAAACGTCAAAAAGTGGCTAGAAAGCACCTAAAAACACAGTTTTGTATTTCGTCCAAAATATGAGAAAAAAAATGAAAAAAAGTCATGCTTTGGTATGACCTCCAAAATAGGTTAAAAACGTCAAAAAGTGGCTAGAAAGCACCTAAAAACACAGTTTTGTATTTCGTCCAAAATATGAGAAAAAAAATGAAAAAAAGTCATATTTTGGTATGACCTCCAAAATAGGTTAAAAACGTCAAAAAGTGGCTAGAAAGCACCTAAAAACACAGTTTTGTATTTCATCCAAAATATGAGAAAAAAAATGAAAAAAAGTCATACTTTGGTATGACCTCCAAAATAGGTTAAAAACGTCAAAAAGTGCCTAGAAAGCACCTAAAAACACAGTTTTGTATTTCGTCCAAAATATGAGAAAAAAAAATGAAAAAAAGTCATACTTTGATATGACGTCCAAAATAGGTTAAAAACGTCAAAAAGTGGCTAGAAAGCACCTAAAAACACAGTTTTGTATTTCGTCCAAAATATGAGAAATAAAAATGAAAAAAAGTCATATTTTGGTATGACGTCCAAAATAGGTTAAAAACGTCAAAAAGTGCCTAGAAAGCATCTAAAAACACAGTTTTGTATTTCGTCCAAAATATGAGAAAAAAAATGAAAAAAAGTCATGCTTTGGTATGACCTCCAAAATAGGTTAAAAACGTCAAAAAGTGCCTAGAAAGCACCTAAAAACACAGTTTTGTATTTCGTCCAAAATATGAGAAATAAAAATGAAAAAAAGTCATACTTTGGTATGACGTCCAAAATAGGTTAAAAACGTCAAAAAGTGGCTAGAAAGCACCTAAAAACAGGTCCATGACAATATGTTTCAGTGTGTGTGTTTGTTTTTCTTGTCAGGTGCGTCTGGCCCTGCTGCAGCTGAAAGGTCTGGAGGATAGCTACAACGACGAGCTGTCACTTCCCATGGGGCCGCTCTCCTTCAATCCATTTGGTTTCCTGTTAGTGCTTATCTCCACTTTGTATTAATCAAACATGCTTTATCACTGTTTCTGAGATCATACTTCTTTTTCTTGATGTCTCACACATTTTCACTGATTCTCTGTCTGACCAGTCTCTTCCAGCTGGGCGGGGATCTTGAGGATTTGGAATCAGCTCTGAACAAATCAAGCCAAACGCGACCTCTTGGATCTGGTTCCTGCTCTGCTCTCATTAAGCTGTTGCCAAACAATAAGGAACTGCTGGTGTCACATGACACCTGGAACACCTACCAGGCCATGCTCCGTATTATGAAGAAATATATGTTTGACTTCAAAGTCTCTCCTTTAGGTACTTTACTGATTTGATTGTGTCTCTGGTTTTAGTCTCTTTTTATTATATTAAAGGAATAGTTCAACATTTTGGCCAAAATGCTTATATGCATTCTTGTGTTAGGGGAGAATATCAATTGCGCTCCCATGACTGCGCAGTAAATATGTAGCCACAGCCGGTTAGCTTAGCTCAGCATAAAAACCGGAGGTGACCTCTAGCTTGGCTCTATACTGACTTCCTCAATTGGTGTCGGGGCAACGTTTTCGCAACAAGATTCTGAGAAACAGTCTGTGACATAAAACCGAAACATTCTCTCTTCAGACTTTGGTTTTTGTGAGGATTAAACAATCAAGATATGTGTTAATAGAGTGAGGTTAAGAGATGTTGGTTGTTAGTCCTGGACAAACAACCAACAGAGTTCAATATAACTCTTGGCATAAAAGCAAACATGTTTTCCCAATATGTCAAACTATTCTTTAATCAGCTTTTTTTTCAGTTTTTCCTAACATTGAAAGCACCAGCAAAATATTGGCAGCGTTGTTATTTATATATGTGGGAATATAGTTTAAGGTGCTCTGTTTTCTATTTCAGACAATTATTTTATTCTTGGGAGAATTCAGGCATTCTCATCTTACCCTGGTTCGATCTTCTCTGGAGATGACTTTTATATCCTCAGTAGCGGCTTGGTGAGAACTCCTTATGCTTGGCAAATGTAATACATTTAAAATAATACATTTCAGTATTTGAATATGTTATTTTATTAGGTGGACTTTCTTGTTCTTGTGTCTGCAGGTTACGTTGGAAACTACTATCGGCAACAGCAACCCTGCTCTGTGGAAGTTTGTGCAGCCCACAGGAAGCGTCATGGAATGGCTGAGGAACATTGTGGCTAATCGACTGGCTGTTACTGGCAAGGAATGGGCCGAGATATTCACCAAGTACAACAGCGGAACGTGAGTTTCACACACCAGAAAGAATTCGGCTCGCGTTACTTTTTAACCAGCACTAACACCACTTTGTTCAGATGTGATCCTCTCCTCTGTTATTTGTCTTGTGTTCAAAATTCCCACTGATGACAAGATTAGATGCAGTGTTATGTAAACTTGCACAGACATGTGGGTTGATGAGAGTAAAGGAAGTAGAAGAAGGCCAGTTGTAATCAGGAGTTCAGTGGTGTCATACGTCTATAATGGGGTCATCATGCTCTATGTTTGATGTCATCTGCTGAGTCAGTTGATTCAACTTCAGTTACATTTACAGTAAATAAATGAAAGATAATCAGTTTGGACCATGTGTTTGTTTGTTTATTTTCTAGGTATAACAATCAGTGGATGATTGTAGACTATAAGTACTTTACTCCGGGGAAGACTGATATCAAGGAGGACCTCTTTGTTGTGTTGGAGCAGATTCCGTAAGTCTTTACATTCAACCTTTAATCAAACCAACTGTATTTCTGCAGACATCTCGTTACGCTGTGACAACTCGTTCACTTAGAATAAGCTTTTCTCTTCTTGTAATGCTACAGGGGACTTGTTGTTTACGCTGACAAAACTGAGGAATTGATGAAGAAAGGATATTGGGCCAGTTACAACATACCGTAAGTATCCAGTTAAAAAACTTTTTTATGTAAATGTGGTTGCATGTTTTCAGAATGTAATTTTTCTTTTGTTCGTTCATCCTTCTTTGTAGATACTACCCGGGCATATTTAATGCCAGCGGCTGCAATGAGCTTGTGGAGCAGTTTGGCCCGTGGTTCTCTCTGGAGCAGAATCCTCGGGCTCAGATATTCAGGAGAAACCAGACAGATGTTACAGATGTGGACTCAATGGTTCGCCTCATGAGGTAAGGTCTTTGTGTTACACAGGTTTGAGGTGAGCATTTCAGTCATTTGCTGGACTGATCTGCAAAATACGATTAAACTTTAACAATACATGATTACATTTTCATAGGAACATTTTATTTTACTTATGAGATGCTGTGTCCCTCCCCAGGTATAACAACTTCAAGGAAGACCCATTATCTAAGTGTGAAGGCTGTGATCCCCCTGCCAATGGAGAGAATGCGATCTCAGCTCGTTCGGACCTGAACTCTGCAAATGGAACCTATCCTTTTGGTGCCTTAAGGCAGAGATCACATGGGGGAACTGACATGAAGGTTTTTATTTAATTTTATCTTATGCTTTCTACTTTTATGCGTACTGAATCTTTTGTACATTTTTGGCTTAAATTAAAGTGACTGGTGTGTGAATTAGCTCTTTGCTAAATCAGCTGTATTGTGCGTGCGCTTATCGTGCATGTGTTTGCTCCTCTGCAGATGACCTCCTACGAGATGTTCCGAGACTATGGCATGGTGGCAGTGAGCGGGCCGACCTGGGACCAGGTGCCACCCTTCCAGTGGAGCACTTCCCCTTACAAAGACTTGATGCACATGGGTCACCCTGATACTTGGGCATTCAAGCCTATACAAGTTAGCTGGACTACCTAATTGTTATTATACTATGTGTACAGGTAGCATGAACAAAACTGTCAGCTGTGCTGTTTTAAGTTTTGAAAAAGGGAAACGATACTTAAATGTTGTATGACATGTTTTTTTCTGAACACAGGACAAGTCCTGTTTAATTGGAGTATTGAACTCTTAACAGAACCATCATTCTCACAATCTTACTAAAATGGTGTGTTATATCAGATTTTCATATTTTGTTTTTAAAATGTTGATTTCTAATGCAAAATGTGTGAATATGCAAACAACTGCCTATCTGATGGTTTAGAAATGTATTTGATAGGTGGAAGCACAACTTGCTTTGGAGTAGCAGTACTGATATTGATGCACATGCAGACTTTCTGTCCCACTAACAGCAAATAAGTTAAATGATTTTGAGTAATTCTGTTGCGATGCATTGTTTTAATGATCTATTTTGAAAACTATTTTCTAAATAAACAGTGCCCTGATCATTGTCTTTTTTTAAATATACATTTGTGTCATGCTTGGTCTGTGTAATGCTTGTCAGTTTGATTTTACACATTAAAAGAAACAATAATTGAACATTTGGAGAAAGAAAACTGAATTTGATTTTTTTTTCCCCAATCAGATTAATGTGTAAATCATATTTTTGAATTTTGTTCTTAACTCGTAACAAATTGCAGTATAAGGTTAAAAAAAAAAGGAACATTTTGACAGCCTACCCAGCTTCACACACAATTAGTAGTCTAATTTGGACTACTGTAAAATACATGGCGGCCTCCGTAGAGAGGACCCACTCCCGGTGTAAATATAAAGGAACCATTCTAGGGTAAAGATTTAGATGATTACACATTAGTGAAAACATCACTAGCATTATTTTATATATACGATTTTTGCCGATCACTTCCAGGTCATCAGGAGGAATGTGAAAGGAGTGTGGCTTGGCACCACAGCCTGGTCCCTCCACAACAGACTGACTTCTCTCCCCAACATCCAGAGAGTGGGAACAATCCTGGGCTTCACTGACATGACACAGACCCTGGATCTGCTCACTCCCTACACACAGGAGCTCCCCATCAAACTGAGCAAGGAGAAGTCAGACATGTCGCGTCCAGCAACAACGTCTTACAACAATCCCAGCCCCGAGTGTTGGGACTTATCACCTGCTAACATCAGTTTGGTAGAAGACGCAGCGGTGCAGCGCTCGGATCTGCGTGTGTATGCTGCCATCTACAGCGTGGCAGAGGCACTGCATAAAACTGCTGGAGTGTAATTACCACAGATTATATATAGCCTAACAAAAGGACTTTGACAACATGGCTGATAACTATAAAAATAAAAACTTCCATATCTGCTGGGCGTAATACAGCAATGTGCAAAAAATTGTACTGTTTATATAGCTCTCACTTACTTGTATTTATATTTTAAACTGCAAATCCACATTTTTCTATTTTATTAGGGCCCGAGCACCGAACAGTGTGAGGCCCTATTGAAATTGTAAGGATTTCAATAGGCCCTCCCATGTTTTTCAGGCAAATGAATTGGCTTTTTGAGGGTTTTAACATGCTCAAATTCTTACCAAAATTTGCAGAAAATTATAAAGTGGTGAAAATGTACGTATTCTGGAGTAATTTTAAATGGGCGTGGCAAAATGGCTCAACAGCGCCCCCCGAAACGCGTTCACATTGACCGATCTTCACAAAAATCGATACACAGGTGTATCATGACCAGACAAACAAAAAAGTCTGGAGGTGCAATTTGAAAAACGCAACAGGACGCCCGCCATTTTGCATTTAGTGGCCATTTTGGCCATATTCCACATTTTTACTTTGAGGTACTTGGACCAGGGCTTTCATCAGATCAACTTCAAATTGAGATGAGTGTCATATCAACAAGATGGAGATACAAACTAACTCAAAGATCGATTTTTCGTCACACGGTGTGACCGTGGCGTCAAAGTTTGATTACACGCCATCAAAACACGATGTTCTGTATCTCGGACATACATGGTCCTCGGACATACATGGACCATGAATCCTTTGATGCTGAGCCATCAACAAACAACTCCACTCCAGTTTCCTCTTTACAAACTCCCCCTCATCAGAAAACCACACGACAGCTTCAGCTAAACCAGCTTCCGCCTCATCTGTGGGCCGCAGGGGCTGATGGGAGGTTCGAGGACCCATCTGATCTCACAGCTCGTCCTCGTTAGAGCGCCACTTCTCCTCAGTGTCTCATCTCCAACTGGTTCTTTCTGTTTGGACGGCCAGAGCAATCGGACCTGTAACAGAACTCTGACAGTTCAACCCTCACACCAACACTTTGCTGATCTGGAAGAAAGAACCGCTAACGTTCGGGGCTCAGGTGGAAAAGGAGAGCACAAAGAAGAACTAGAATCACTGAGCTGTGGTCGTATTCCTCCACCAACCAGGGCAGTTTCAGTCCCTCCAGCTGTGACATGTGACACTCACATTATATGAGGTCACTGTGACCTTTGACCTCTGGAGTCTAATAATTGAATCTTTGAGTCCAAGTGATAACTGGTTAAAATATGAAGAAATTCTCTAAAGACATGCTTGATCGAAACGTGTTAAAGAGGACAAAAACATGTTTTGTGAGGCCACAGTGACCTTGACCTTTGACCTTTGACCACCAAATTCTAATCAGGTCGTCCCTGAGTCCAAGTGAAGGTTTGTAGCAAATTTGAAGAAACTCTGTCAAGGTGTTTGTGAGACATCGTGTTCACAAGACTGGGACGGACGAACAATCTGAAACAAGAAGAAGAGAAAAGTAACTAAATTCATAAAATCGTGTGAAACATGAAAATCATCAGGAGCAACAACGCTAACATTTTATATCGTAGTAATGATGTTTCATAATGAACTCATCGTCAGTTATAGCACATGATGATAAACGATTGGTTAATCCTGATAAGCTGTGTCTGTCATCTTGTTGGTCGCTACACTTTATGATGTCATTTTATGACATCATCATGACATCATCATGACATTGTATACCCTTTACCGCCAATAAACCGAACCGAACATGCTAATATTTGCTTATAATCACTAAACACAAAGACCAGCTGAGTTCTGAAAGTATTGGACAAAATAAAAGTTTGACCTGATGGTGGCGCTACATGAAAAGTCAGAGGCTCATCAGAGTTAGTGCGGTTCATCCTGAGGGGAACATGAATGTTGTGTTGGCGTGAACATGAGAGAAACATCGTTGAGCTCAGACGTTTTTTGTCTGAGTCTCTTTCACTGTGGAGTTAATCTTCGGCTCAGGAACCAAATTGTTCGTAACTGGTAAGAAACACTTTTATTTCCCTTCACTGGTTCCATTGTTGAAAATGTGATGAAAAGAGTTTGAACCAGGTTTGATTTTTCCTCGTTAGGACAAACTTCCTCTTACAGACTTTCTGAAATGAACAAACATGTGACAGTGAAATGTCGCTGCACATCAGACAAAATCCTCTTTTTCTGCTTCAGGTTTGTTCAGAGTCTAAAAAGTCTAAAACGTTTTCTAGATTCTCATCAGCTGCTGCAGAAGGAATCGGAGTTTTCTTTCCTCGCTCCTGAAATAAATTCACTGCTTCATGAGCGTCCGTCAAACCTTCTGCCCCGAAAGCTTTGAGACGGATTCGTTACATCTCATTCTTAAACCTGAAATGTTTGCTCAACATTCTGTTTAAAAAATAAGATAAATTAACTAAGTTGTCGTCTCATGATGAATATTTTAAATTAAATCATCATTTTCACAATAACAAAAAATCTACTTAAATAATTATGAAAGTTGCTTAAAAATACCAGACTGATATTTAGGTTTTTAATATAATGCCTGCTGATATATATCAATCTATATATTTTACTAACTCACGGAAAATACATTTTGTATTTAACGTTAAAGATGTTGTTCCGATGAATGCAATTGCCCTTTAATGGTGAATGTGTATTTTTGTGTATAAACAATAATGAGAAATATATTTGGAATAAATTAAAGATAAACAGGTTTGTCAATAGACAAATGTTTTTTCATTATATCCCAAATATTTGTTTTATGATAATATTCTTAATATGACTTAAATATTTCTTGTACCACAACTTATATTTGGTTTGATGTAGAATTTGTTAAAAGTCATGAGGGAACATTTCAGTGTAAATACATCATCATGTAATTATAAATATTTAGTACTCAACCGGCATAAAATAGATATTTTTATACATATATATGAATACGTATAAACAAATCGTATATATCTGTCTCAGTATAAAAGATAGTTACACCTTCACACTTTGTAATAAACAACAAATTATATGACCATTAATGTTTTGTGTGTACTAGCAACAAAATCCTGTAATATTTATATCTTTCATTGTATTTTAAATGATAGAACATGTACACACATTTACAATATGATAGAAATAGTGATAAATATATAAATCTATGATCAAATGAAGTTGAAAGGCTGTGACTGTCGCTCTGATGATATATGTGATGTATAACGATGCCATGCAGCACAGCAGCTGAATCTATCTGTGATGTATCGATGAGGTGTTTCCAGGATCAGACTGTGAAGTGCAGAGCTGCTGTTCATGTGCATGTGTGTTGTCAAACGTCAGTTACGCCCGTGGTGCCGCCCGTGGTGAGCGTGTACCCGGCAGCATCCATAGCCACCCTGGATGGAAAGAGCTCCCTGCTGTGTGTGGCCTCGAACATGTCTCCTCCTCTGGTCCAGTTCTCCTGGACAAGACAGAGGGAGGGTGGTCCTCTGGAGAACCTGTCCTCTGCTCAGGGAGAGCAGCTGGAGCTCAGAGAGGCAGGACGCACCGCCGCCATCCTGGTGGTCGACCGGCACGCTTCCTACACATACAACTACAGCTGCCACGTCAGGCATGAGGAAGTCACAGTGAAGGCCCCGGCAGAGCAAGGTGAAGGAGGTTTGGTGACTGTGGTGAGCTTCATGTGTCTGTGTCTTTATTCCAGAGCATGGACTTTCAGTTTGAGAGCATGACTTATTGATTTCACATTTTGTAAAGCTTTCGTTCAAAACCCTGCACTTGCACTCAAATAGCCTCTGCTTGTGCTCAAACTGGGGCAAAAACAAGAATCTCAGCTTTAGCTTTACTTCTGACAGGAAGCCGGTGTCATCATGAGACGTGGAGGGCCTGCGTACGTGAACCTGGTTAAATTAGCCGCCCGTCCGGCATACTCACAGATGTTGACACTAACGCACTTACAACGAGGACGGGACAATTTCATTTGTCAATATTACACCTGGAATTCTATTGGTCGGGAAATTTTGACAGATTTGTTGCAAATAACAATCTGAGAGCAGAAGTTTCATGTGCACAGAAGCAACGTGAAGACGAGGAGAAGCTGAAGCTGGAGCTGTCATAGCCACAAAATATCTGAGTGCAAGCAGCAAAATATCTGAGTGCAAACAACAAAATATCTGAGTGCAAGCAAAAAATCAGAGTGCAAGCAGGATCTGTCTGAGAGTGAATGTGGGGTTTTGAGTGAAAGCATTATAACATCTGAACATGAAAGATAAGATGAGAGAAGTTCTGCCTTCAAACTGAAAGACCAAGCTCTGAAAAACTCATGTGAGGACTGAGCCCGACTTCTGAATTCTTTCAGAGGTTTGTGCACTTCCAGCACCGACGACTCCAGCAGCCTGGGCCTGGTCTCAGCTGCAGGTGAAGCTGCTGTGTCTGCTCTACACGCTGCTGATGGTGAAGAGTCTGGTTTACTGCTGTGGACTCGCTCTGATCAACATCCTGAGAAACAGAGAGCGTCCAGCCGCTGCACACGAGACAACGGAGTTTCCTCCAGCAGCTTCAACTTCTCACTGACTCCTGTTGAGTTCACTGTGCTTCTCTTTTGACTTCAAACATTTGTCTGAACTGTAACTTTGCAAAGTATAAAATAAAGGTTTTTTTATGCTGAAGACATTAAACATACAAATAAAACACATCTCATCTCCTTTACATCTGATGTGAACTGACTCCTCGTCTTTGTGCATCAACAATAATTCACACTGACGCTCTTTCACATTAACCCTGTGTTGCATGAATTATTACTTAAACATGTTAAAAACAGGTTTTAATGTGTTTTATGCTGCACAAGAAAACAAATGGTTTAAATACAAAGTACAAAAAGAACACAACCATAATATAATTATAAATACATATTGTTTTATACATACATGTATTTACTAACAGTGAAGCATGTACAGTATTTTATCCTCTAGGACAGAAATTAATAACTGAATGAACTTATTTACTAGTAATTTATACAAAAGTAAGAATTTCTTCTGTTAAAACTATGATTTCCAGTTGATAAAAGTAAAATCCAGATAATGTTATAAAGTTAAAAAAAAAAATCTTAAACTAAAAACATGTTTTTTCTTTATAAAAAAAGACGGATTGTTTATTACTGTATTTCAGTACGATGGAGATCAATTGTTAACACTTTGCAGTTGAACATTAATATGTTATAAATTCACAGTTTAGCCTAATTATTGTAGTTATTCTGCTATACCCGGATTTTACTCTCATTGATATTTGTCAGCTGCAGAGGAACTAAAGTTGAACTTCACAAACTTTAAACGGATGAAAAACAAATCAGGAGTCGTGTCCAGATGTGATCCAGGCAGAAATATCCAGATGTTTGAGGACAAAGATTTTCATTTTGAAAATGTGTGTGACTGTTACTGAACTAAACCACGTTGGTGTCTGCACATGAAGGTTTGTCTGGAAACTGGGACAGAAATTCATCATGGTTCTGCCTTGATCAGATTTTATCATTATCATGAGGACAAAGTTGTTGACTTGTGTGACGCTGTGTGTGTGTGTGTGTTGCTGAGCGGGCGTCAGGAGTGTGTTCAGCAGCAGATATCAATCTGTTCTCGTGGTTTTAAAAACAGCAGTCGACAGTTGAGCTGTGTGGTTTCTGTCGAGGGTTTTAACTTCAACAACACGTCGACAGTTACAACCTTCAGACCGTGAGAAACAACTTCAACTCAGAGACAAATCAGCTCTGATCAAATATTAATAACAGTTACACAACAGAAAATCATTAATATTTCTGTATTTGAAAATAGTTTTTATCCTGTTATTCAGTTTTTAAACTTATATGTATATATTTCTAGAAGCACAGTCCGAATTCTTCTATGTACATTTGTTGTTGTTTTTACACTTGCTTTGTCAATGCAAACGTCTGTTTCCCATGCAAATAAAGCTCCTTTGAATTTGAATTTGAATTTGAATTTGAGAGAGAGAGAGAGAGCGGCGGAGAGAAAGTGACCGGAGCACGAGCGGAGGAAGGAGGAAGTGGAAAGAGGTAAACTGTTTACAAACGTGGGTTACATCCGGGCTACAGCTCGTCACACACACGGTTCCTACGTCACGGTCGTCGGCATGGCAGCCCTGTCGTAAAGCGACAGCGCTGTCGTGCAGTGTCGATGGAGCTGAACTTTAAACCATGGCTGTAAAGGAGACGTGCGTGTATTTATCGTCTTATCGGAGATCTCCAGTTAACGTGTCGTCAGTAAACTCGGTGACCACAATGTTTTAACAGAGCCAGCGACGTGAACAGGAGGAGACTCGCTCAAACTGAAGGTATGAAGTTCTGCTTTAGCTCGTCAGCTAACAACACACACTGACAGTATCAGTGCTGTTACTTCTGTTCTCTGGACTCAACGTGTGTCGTCTGCCGCACAGCTGGAAACACTGTTTAGAAAGTTGTTACTCTGTAAAAGCGGCACAGCAGCAAAAAGCTGTGTCTTATTGAAGTTGTCCTGAACAGCTCGAGTTGGACAGATTTATTGATCCTGTATAATAACTCGTAAAACAATAACAGGCTCCAACAACTAATCCGCTGGCTGTATCAAATGTCTGGAAGTGGGATGTAAAAGCTGTCAAATCTCTACTAAATGAAGTGACTCTTGCATGTGCAGGTTGTGTGTGGAGTCTGATGATGGGTTCCTGGCATCCAGTGACTAACCTCAGAGACTATGTATCCCATAATCCCCCAGTGGTGACATTTCTTCTGTGTATGTTGAGTCTGGTCATCTCCTTCGTCTGCCTGGGCTCTTACAGCTACTCCCACACTCTGCCCAACCCCGACACAGCAAAGGTGAGGACTGGTTCAAGCCACACTTGGTCTAGTGTTGAGCAAATTGTAACCACAAATTATGAAAGTTTCAGCAAAGCTATTTGATGTTTACCCTGTAATCTGAGTTTATATTTAAGTGTTGTTGTATTGACATATGTTTGGCTCAAGCACACACACAAACGTCTGCACGCGCACCCAGAAGGTGGGATAGTAACTGAGAGTAATCAATAAATGAGTAATTCATAGAAATTTAGCCGTTCATTATCCATAAGAATATATATTAACGTATATATCATTTTCTTTTTATTATTGTACTGTATGGTTAGAAATACTGATGAAATTTGTAATTTTAATAACTTTCTATGTTAAGATGTATTTGGAAAAATCTTTCCAGGAACTACAGTCATTGAGTATATAGGACAAGATGTTAAATATCCCTTGTACGTTAGCAGGTGTTAGTGGCCAAAAGTGGATGTTAGGGACATAACTGCAGTTGTGCACCTTAGCACCATCAAGTGTTTTGGGCTTGTAATAAATGATACAGGCTGAACCTCAGGTTACGCTGAGGCTAGGGGTAAATCTGACTGGTTACTGGCTTGTATGACGGTACTATGAAAGGCCCGCTCAGTAGATCAAACATCAATACCTCTATGCCTTTTTAAACTAAACACTTGAACATAGGACAAGATGGAGAACACGTAATGTACGTTCTGCCAATTGCTCATGTTACTCTGTTAGCGTTGGTATATTGCTCCACCTTCTGGTCTCCTTGATGCATCAAGTCTACATTAAACTCTTCTGCATAAGACATTAGTAGACAATTCACAAATAAATGCAACAATGTCAATAACATTTATTAAAGATTGTACCATGCAATGTGTAGGTGATGACTACTGTTGTGCAAAAGAAGCATATTGTTACACAGGCTGTGACTGAATGTATGTATATGTTTTTGTGTCTGGAGCTGATGTTGATGAACAAATCTTGTGCTTTATTCCTCTTTTAGGACTGGAACAAACTTCTGTCCTCCTTATCACAGCTCCAGCTGTGTACGAAAGCCAGTGCAGATTCATCTGTACTTGTCTCACCAGCTCCCTCTCTTCTGGTGGAACAGAAAAACGATAAAGAGACAATGGTTGACCCTACAAAAACGTCTTCTTCAGTCACACATCTGCATCTCAAGGTTCCTGTGGCTTTGACTGCCAGCTCAGCTCGTGGCTCTGTAAAACACTTCGGTCTTTACACTTCCTTGCGAGCCAGTCAACTACATCTCGGTGGTCTGTATTAATTTAGCTTTGTTGTGAAAGTGAATTAAGTCTATATAAGTATACAATCTCACCCATAAGCATTTGTTTTACTCCCCAGGCAATGAGATTGTCAATATGACTCTAGAGTTTCTGACGGGAAATAGAACTCACACCTGCCTCAACATTAGTGCCCCATCACACCTCCTGCCCCTGAGCCCGTAAGTTCATTCACATTCAAGCTCCCTTAACTACTTATATGCCTGAGTCCGTCCCTCCGTCAACTCATGACTGTTTTCTTTGTGCGTTCACATGCACGTACTGGATACTTTCATGAAGACATCCTATGAAGTGTCCTGCATTTAAGAAAAATATTTCACCCATCCATGTGGAAGTGAGCAACCAGCTGCCCGCAGCATCACAAACCTGCTACAGTTTACACAGCAAGAATGACCCGACGCTCACAGTCATGTTGACACAGGTACAGTTTGTCACATATGAACAACATAACATGCTCAGCCATAATACAGATGCCCTCTTGTCATTCTGTCAATCTACTTTGACTCTTTAGGAGGAGCGGACTGTTGCGGTGCGTCACCTGTTGGAAGTCAGTGTTTTCCTGCTCGGAGTTTGCATGGTACTCTGTTTAGCTGCGAGTGTGAAACGTTCGCTCATACCCTGCTACCACTGGAATGGGCTGGATCTAAAAAGTGTAGGTCAATTCTTACATTACTGTCAAACTGAAAGTTTTGACTGCTTTGGCTTTGGAATCTAAACATGTATTTTGGTGTAAAACATTGTAGCATGTTGGGAAATGTGCAGAGGCTGTTAAACCTAACTTTACTCTTTACTTTATTTGCAGGAACCATTGATTGACTCCTGATCTTTTCTCACCCTCTGCATCCTGTAGAGATCAGCTGGTTGCTGCTTTTAAAGAAACTGACTTCATGAATGTGTTTATTTTGTAGTTGGATCATGGTTCAATGGGAACAACTTTTCCACACATAATGCCTACATCGGTGAGTGGTCATATACCACTCCCCTGTCTGTTTGTTATATACAGTACATTCCAGGGATTATTTACTTTCAAAACCTTTCTATTTCAATTATTTCCCAGAATCATTCTAAGTACCTTGTGAAGAATGATCTGATTGCATTCAACTGTGTCAGGTTTTAATATACCAATTGTTTTTCCAGTTAAAAATCTAAATTTAACATCATTTTACAACTGTTGAGTAATAGTATAATATACCCTGTTCCTATCAGCAGTTGTACTAGATGTGTTTTATTACTTTAATTCACATGTCTGACATTGATCATAGAAGTCAAATCTACAGATCCACAGTGAGTATTTTTGCATTCACCCAGAGACAGTGTAAAGAATTATGACTTGAATATCAGGGGAAACTTTAAGAAGTGAGTATTGAAGAAACATTGACGGGTTTCTAACTCTTGTTTGTTTTCTGAATTTCAACATATGGTGTTAAACGGATAAAACGTTAAATGACTGTGTATTCTGTTTAATTCCAATGAAATATCATATTTGTCAAATAACAAAGAGTTTACAGCTCAAAGGGCAAAGTGACTGATTCTGTCCAAGTTTGTGAATGTGACTGGAGTTAATGGCCTTTCCTTGGAGTGTGTCTTTGCAAGTAATGTAACATTGGTGTAATTTGAGGTCACGTGAAGAAGTGTGATGTGTCTTGATGCACACGCGCAGTGACAGTAAACTTCTCATCACTGACTACCTCAGTTTATACTGGAAGGGAATTTATTTTTAATGAATTATCATACCTTACACAACTTTTCTAATTTTCCAAAAAACTGAATAATTAGGTATTTGAATGTTCTTTCCCTGCTTCCCTGACAGGCACCGCTTGATGTTCATTTCTACGCAGAGTAGAAATTAACTTGCAGACCTTTTAAAGTTAGCTTAATGTATCGAAACAAAAAAAAGGGGACGACTCACTACTAAAATTGCAAAAAGGAAGTGAAAATAGAGCAACAACAAAGGTTATGGTGCTGATCATAAATAGTAAAACAGACCTGTTCTGTCAGTTTTCAGTTGAAAATGAAAATAAACTTCTCTGTACTCCAATGTGAGGTATAAACTGTATCTGAATATACAAAGTGAGTCATTTAACCGTCAATAGGTGATGATTCAGCTCAGTGAACTCCACACATGAACACAAATACAAACTTAAAGCATCACGACAAAGGAAATACACCGTGAAGAAAATACACGTTCATAATAAATAGTCAACATGAAACATAAACAGTGAACTCTACGCATGATGCGCCACTTCGATATCCGCTTACGTAGCAGAGTCCCTCCTCCAATCAGCGTGAGAATACCTGCACCGTGCCTCTCTATTGACGGAGGGATGGAGCCCAGAGGCGGGGTATGAGGACGGGGAGGAGGAGGATTATTCGCGGCCTGGCGGACTGTTTCTGGTCATGGAGAAGGGGCTGTAACGTTACGAGATATTTATTCATCGTTGGACGCGTTATTACGACCACCAGTGGCGGGGAGCCACCACAAAGTCGCCTTCTCGTGAAAAGGTCCGCAAAGTTGGTGAAAATGATTTGATGCGGCTAACGTCCGCTCCATGTTTTCACTGTGTGAAGCTAGCTAGCTGCTGTTACCGCAGATACATTCTGTAGATGGTGCTAACGTCCGTTGGCTACATTAGCTTAATATTAAGTGTTAATAACAGTCGCTGCATTACGTCTGAAGCGTTTATACAATGTGCTCTTCACTAACATGGCCGGCTCTTGTTTACAGACACACAACTTAGACCAGTGACTGGTCTGTGCATAACTACATTAGCGCCAATGTCTGCTTGGCTAACACGGCGCCTACAGACGTTCTCTGCTCGTAGCTAAACAAATTTGTTGTTGGCATACAGGCCTCCCACGTGGTACCAATCGTCAGGGGTGGGGACTTTTATTAACTTGTCGTTGCTGTTAACCCCCCCCCCCCCCCTTGACTGTTTCTGTAACGTCCAGACCAACTGGCGTCGCATCATGTCCGCGGTGTTGTTAAATGGAGACTGTAGGTGACTCTACACGGCCTGTGGTAGTTTACATGACTGTATTTGCATTTACAGGATGAAAGCTCTTGACTAGAGCTCGGTTCATCAGGGAGAAGTCAAACCGGAGTCAAGGAAAGAAGCAGGAAATCTTTGTGAGTGGCCATGGCCTACTCCAACTACAGCAACCTGAGCAGAGCGCAACTCACCTTCGAGTACCTGCACACGAACTCGTGAGTACAGACTTGCTGGGAGTTCATACTTGCAGACAGTCATCACTAGTAATTTTAGAGACCAAGAATCTAATACAGCATGCATGACCACTCGTTCATGTAACTATTTTTCAAATGGCTCAAAGGTTAAAACTGATAAACAGCTCAGCACAAAGGTTTTGAACACACAGGAAACAAATGTCATAAAATGAACATCCCTTACACCAACATCTGTTTGGAGAGAAATGTGCCCAAAATGTTGGCGGCAGTTTGAATGTACAGTAATGATTTCCGTTTGAAAAATAGTTTCTATCGTCTGAAGTTAACATTATGTTATGTGATATTCTTAATGTATATTTGCTAAGATATATTTAACTTTGTGAGTATGAATTACACATGGAATGGAAAATATGTTCATTATAATACATCAGCTGCTCTTTTAGATTAAGAATATAATGATGAAATGTAGTAAGTTCTTGTCAGAGTACATTTAGTTTCTCATTATGGATATCAATTCTCAAATATATATGCATTATTGATAGTTGGATTTTCAAACCCGATTGGTTTGTAAGTTTGTACTCCTGTAAGTAGTTGTCAGTGTCAGTTTGGAATTTGACCGGAGCAGTTTTGGCTGGTTCTGAATAAACAAACAGAGAAAACCTGTGAAGGAGAGAAAAACACAAACAGAGTGATTTGGATCACGTTATTATCTGTATGGATTTTAATGGTAGTTGAAATGCCTGTACACTGCCGAGATAAAGATGTAACCAAGTCTTGTTCTCATGTCCTATACAACAAACCTAAACCTTTATCTTGCTGTAGCCCCACTGCACCGCCTGCCTATACTTGAACTTGCTGTGGTGCACTTGTCATCACATTCAGAAACAGTTTCAACACACTAATTTGCTCACTGTGAATTATCCTGACATGTTTTAGCTGTATTCTCACATAGGCTCACATGGATATTTTCAGGACTCTGTCCAAGTTCTGCCAAATACCAAATTAACTGACTCGGACATTTGCATTCTCTGAAAATGTCTGGAAATTGTTTGGACTTTAGTGCAAGTCTGAATGCAGTTTTAATGAGACAGTGTCATTCTTTGTTCTGTCGTAACAAGGTGTATGTATTTAGTTTTAAAGAAGAGCACTTCAGTGTCATATTTATAAGGTAAATGTTAGATAGTCAGTTAACCAGTTAATCATCTGTCCTATTTACATTGACATGTGTCTCTTAATATACTGTAGGAAATGTAAGCTGTATAATTAAATAATAAACCCACTCAAAATATCTATGTAGGGTCAAGAGCCTGTTAAGTATCTTGTGTATAAATTAACTCCCTTTTTAATAATCCAATATATTAATTGTCTGTGAACATATTAATTTCCTGCAGTTATTGACATTTGTTGTCTGTTTCAGGACAACCCATGAGTTCTTATTTGGAGCCTTGGCGGAGCTTGTCGACAATTCAAGGTACCAATAATGATTTGTAACAGAGCCTGCAAATGTTGAAACACTATGCAGCTTGATACCTTCTTTGTTGTACATAGAAAGTCTCACACTTGGTTTGTTTCTTTCAGAGATGCTGATGCCACACGCATAGACATCTACACAGGTACACCTCAGAATATTCACCTGGTTTCTCACACCGAAGCATACGTACTTATTCATGGCTCCTAATATTTGTCTGTCACCATCTCACTTTTCGGACAGAAAAAAGGCCAGAGCTGCGGGGTGGTTACCTGCTCTGTTTTCTGGATGATGGTATTGGAATGGACTCCAGTAAGTGTGACTTTATTATCAGAGACGCTAGTTTTAAGTTGATGTGTACAGAAGCTTTGTGTGGGCTCATTGTGAGGTTTTTATAATTATTTATGTATAATGTATGTGTCTCATATTTTATTAGATGAGGCAACCCATGTGATTCAATTTGGGAAGTCAAGCAAACGGTCACCTGTGTCCACTCAGATCGGGCAGTATGGAAATGGACTGAAATCGTAAGACCTTCTCAGAATTCTTGTGTGATAAAGTGGTTCAGTTGGTACCACTGTTTTGAGTAATTTCACACTTTAAAATGTTTGTTTTCACAGTGGCTCTATGCGAATTGGCAAAGACTTCATTTTGTTCACGAAAAAAGGCAACACGCTGACTTGCCTTTTCCTGTCGAGGACTTTCCATGAAGAAGAGGGACTGGATGAGGTCAGAGTCAACTGTCAGTTAAGGCTATTGATTCCTAAATGTAACTTTTATTTGGGATGAGTGCCATTAACAGATAACTTTATTAATATTTGAGCATTTGCCTATTTGATAGATTATTTTATATTCTCCAGAACATGTGGATAGAATAGTTTTGTTGTGGGAAAAACCGTCAACTTTGTGGGTTTGTCATTTACTTATTTTTTGGATCTTCTTTAATGTTCGTTACTTGTGTGATGTATAACTCTCTCTTTGTTTGAGGGTTACCCAATAAAGCCATTGTGTAAACCCATTGGTCTTTTGTTGAAATGGGAGCTTCTCAAACATCTCAAATTTTAGTACTTAGCAGCTTTTAATTGTCTCTCTTCAGGTGATAGTGCCCCTCCCTTCCTGGGATCTAACAACCAAGCAGCCGCTGACCTCTGATCCGGAGAAGTACGGCATAGAGACCGACCTGATCTTTAAATACTCTCCTTTTAAAAATGAACAGCAGCTGATGGAGCAGTTCAACAAAATAGAAAGCAGCAGTGGTAAGCATGTTAATCTGCGTCTCCTTGTAAAGAGATTACATTTGTGATAGACAAAAGTTAATTGGCCCCACTCCAAAAAGTTTAACTTTCATGTAAAGCAGTTATTACTCAAAGCATCTCCTGAGTGCAATGCTTAAAATGCATTTGTCATTAACATTATTTCTGTTATGTCAATATATTTCACTTTTAATAATGTCCTTTTTATAAACCTTAGCTATGGGAAATGATGTGGTTGATATTGATTGAGATGTTGCATTTGGGTGTTTTATTTCAAGGCACTCTTGTGATCATCTATAATCTGAAGCTGATGGACAACAGAGAACCAGAGCTGGATGTAGAGACAGATCACCAAGACATACTGATGGCTGGGACGCCTGTTGAAGGAGTGTGAGTGCAAATAGTTACTTTATGACTATTTTTGAAAATGCTGGCTGGAATTTTCTTTGAATGACGGCGCTCCTTCCTCTCTCACAGGAAGCCGGAGAAGAGGTCCTTCAGGGCCTATGCTGCTGTTTTGTACATCGACCCACGCATGAGGATTTTTATCCAGGGACACAAAGTCAGGACTAAAAGACTGTCCTGCTGTCTCTATAAACCAAGGTAATATAATAGCACACTTATACTGTATCTATAACTTCTTAATTTCAGTGACTAAACCTTCACTGGTGCTCTCCTTTTTGTCAACAGGGTTTATAAATACTCATCAACTCGTTTTAAAACTCGTGCTGAGCAAGAAGTAAAGAAAGCTGATCACCTCGCTAAGATTGGTGAGTCTGTGGTGTATTCATCCTATTTAAGTTAGTTTTAGTTGACTGATTTGACTTGACATTTTTCTGTCGTGTATTTCAGCGGAGGAAAAGGCCAGAGAGGCGGGAGAGTAAGCGCATCGCGCTTGAGACCAGATTAGGAGAGGACCTGTCGAAAGATTCACGGGTAAATCAAAGAAAATATGATGGTCGACTTGTCCTGTGCAAATTTGGGTTTTGTCCATGTAATCAAGGTTTTAACTGGAAAATGTTTTGTCTTAACACCTTGATTGTTATAGTAAACGTCTGCCTTAATCTAAAATTGGAGTTAAGGCTGAGGTGGGATTTGAAGGGGTCAGCAGTGGAAGCACTTCTGCTTATTCAGTGTTGCAAAGGCATAATCTGGGATATCCTCCCATTCTGCTTTTCCTCAAGGCGATTCTGAGAAAGGTTCAGGATTCGGCCATGATGCTTCAACGTGATGCTGACATGAAGAAAAGGATTCTCGAAGCCAAACAGAAGTAAGATAAATTAACTTTATTTTTCTCACATAGAGATTTACAAACATTCTTATCTTTTTCCTCACATATGCTTGCAATTTAAAAAAACATCACAATTAGAATATTTACAGACTGACCTACACGGATGTATATTGCTTATTTACATTTTTCAAATATGACAAAGCAAAACTCTATGTCCCACTGTTGCATACAGACAACAGTAGTCTGTACTTCAAACTACTTTCTTTTTGCTGTGCTTTGTCTATATCCTGTCAGACTCATATTCTTTCTTGTACCTCAGAGCACTAAAGGAGCCCAAGGAGTTGAATTTTATATTTGGTGTAAACATCGAACTGAGGGACCTGGATGGGATGTTTGTGTACAACTGCTCTCGTCTCATCAAGATGTACGAGAAGACAGGGCCACAGCTGGAGGGAGGAATGTGAGTCTCAAGCAGCTATTGTTAGTGCTTATTTGTGCACATTTCCCTGATATTGTCACTCATAGATGACCACGAATTTGAGACTGTGTTTACAGTTATGTTATTAGTCCCTGATACTAGAGGGGTGCCCTGTAATAATTAGCTATCACTCAAATATTTAACATTCTCCTACCAGTGCCTTACAACTCAATGATGTAGAAAAAGGTTTTTTCAGCCATATGGTTTGTGTGTTTTAGGGCGTGTGGAGGTGTCGTTGGCGTAGTGGATGTCCCATATTTAGTTCTAGAGCCTACGCACAACAAGCAGGACTTTGCAGATGCTAAGGAATATCGACATTTACTGAAATCCATGGGGGAACATTTAGCTCAGTACTGGAAGGACTCGAATATTGGTGAGTTTTGCTGAATTGTCTGATTTCCATTTGGTAGCACCCTGACCTGCATGGTTCAAAATTTGTTGTACTCAATTCTTGGCACTCTAAAGACTGATTTCAGAATAATATTTATTTGAGTCAAGTAAGATTTTTGTTAATACTTAAACAATTATCTATCTGTGTGCTCTTCAGCCCAGAAAGGTATAGTGAAGTTTTGGGATGAGTTTGGATATCTGTCTGCCAGCTGGTCTGCACCGCCGTCGTCAGAGCAAAGATACAAGAGACGTCGGGCCATGGAGATACCACTAACTATTCAGTGTGGTTAGTTCAAAATCAATACACATAGTCGTACTGTATCTCACCAAACTAGCTTACAGCTACAAACTCTCTGGTGCTGGTTTCTGTTTTCAGATAAATGTTTAAAGTGGAGAACGCTGCCATTCCAGATGAACGCTGTGGACAAACGGTACCCAGACAGTTGGTTGTGTCTCATGAACCCTGACGGCGCTCAGGACAGGTACACATAGGTCTTAAATTTTGAAATTCATGCTATGTTATTAGTTTTTTAATATTCATGGGATGAATTTATAGCACGATTTGAGTCACTACATCATTGTTTGTGTACAATGTGGAGTACATGTTAAATATAGTTGGTGTATTTTACGTTTTCAGGTGTGATGCTCCCGAACAGAAACAGAATTTGCCATGTGGTATTCTGAAAAAAGAAAAGCTGACAGTTGAAAACAAACAAAAAGAGCTGGCAGGGAAAATTAAACAGCAGCAGGATAAACTCGAAGCCTTGCAGGTACCTGCTTATCCTTCTCTCTCTTCCTTGCTATGTTTTGAGTACATAAGTTCGTAAATGTTATTCTTTCCCTCTCAGAAAACGAGCACCATCAAATCTGCAGTGGATGTAAAAAAGCTACCGATGGAGGTCAGCATGAAACCAACAGAGGGCTCCTCTCAGGTACAAGTCAATTGTTTTAATACTCCTGTCAACTTCTTTTGAAACACTGATTTCATGTCCACGTCTTACATAAAGTAGCTCACTAGAACCCGCTGTCCCCATTTTCTGTGTTGTTGGTGCAGGCAACTAGATCTTCTGAGAGATCCACAACACGGCCCCGCTCTCCACCACTCCCGGCTCACCTCAAAAATGCCTCAAGTACCCCTCTAGCTCGTGCTTCTTCTCAGCGCCCCACCCGGACTGCTGCCGCTCCTCCAGCGCCACCGAAAGTTGAGTCACCAAGGTCCAGAGCTGCAGCAAAGTCTCCGCCAACTGCTGCAAAGCCTGCAGCAAAAGCTGCAGCAAAGCCTGCACCCAAAGCTACTGCCAAAACACCTCCACCAAGCCGCAGCTCAAGGGTAAGTTACAGGTTATATAAAGCATTTCACCTATACCAAAGTACTAATAGCAGGTTTTATAGGAGAAAGTTATTAACTTTGCATTCATGTCCAGTTAAATCCAAAAAAGAAGTTTGAAGACATGATATCTGTCTCCACACACAGACATCTGCCAAAGCATCCTCTGCCAAAGCACCACCTGCTGGACAACGCAAGAGAATTATAGAGCAGGAGGACAGTGAGGAGGAGGAAGAGGAGGAGGAGGAGGAGGAGGAGGAAGAGGAAGAGGAGGAAGAGGAGGGCAGTGAGGAGGAAGAACCACAGACAAAGAAATCCAAGATGGCGGCAGCAGCTAATAACTACGGGAAAGTTGTCGAGAAGGCCCCACTTCCCAAACGTGGCAAAGTGGACGAGGTAAACAAACAATAGTTCCCATTTGAGAGTAGACATTTTAAGACATCAGGTCAGAAATACTGGTTCAAATTTTTTATCTTACATCATCAGCATCTGCATCAGCAGAAAATTCAACGATTTCACTCAACAGAGGACGACAAACTGTATGAAATAGTAGAAACTCTGCATAAACCATTCACTATTGTGAGTCAGGATGTATGTGTCAATGTGGGTGTGATGCATTGGGTAATGTGCTGTGAAGGTCTTTGCTGCAGACCTTTTTTTCAAATCAGTATCTGAACATGTTAGGACATCAACTAAAACAATTAAATCAAATTAAAACAAGCCTCTCCACATGTGCACGAATACGCATAACTACTCTTTGCCTTTTAAAATGTTTTATATCAAGTCTTTGTTTCTCTATATCTGGAAAACACATACACAAACACACAATATTACTTGCTTATAATTATTTATCTGCCATGTTGCTTGTCAGAGCAGAGATTTGGTTATATTCGTCTTCACAGAACATTATTACTGTGGCAAAGCATCTCATCATCTGGGCATTATAAGATGTCTTCTAATTGGACACTCACGTGTTTCTATTGGCAAATATTGGCAGCAGGCTTTAAGCTAAACTAAAGCTTCAATCAGTATAGCCATTTTCCTACATGACCTGCGGGTAAAATCCGGAGTATTGGGTCCAGTGGTGCCTGTCACACATGCACAACACAGCGGGAGGTTCTCTGCACAGACGCAGACCCTGCGCATTATTCAGGCAAAAGATGGAGCAGCCGGGTGTAGAAGGCAGAGACAGGAACTGACGTATTAACTCCACTGTGGAGATCACATGATTTTCTTGACAACACACCGACACAGATCTTATCACCACAAACTCTTGACACATCCGTTAGTGTCGTCTATGTATGTTTCACCTCTTTTAGTTTTCTTCATTTTTGCGTCTGTCGCATGTTTGCATCACCATCCTCCCCACGTTGATGACACATCGGATTCTCCTGGATTTCTACAGACATATATGAGGCCAGGCAGAGAAAGTCTGCCGAAACTGCACAGCATTAAAATATGGAGGAACTGCAGAGTTCAGTGCATGTCTGACAGCAGCTTATGTGAATGGCAGGCAGTATGGAGATGCTGAAATAAATTTCAGGGTCCTTTAGTGAGGTTAAGATGTCAAAAGTAAGGTTATTCTTTGGTCTCTAAGTCTGAATCTCCGGTCAGAGCACATCTGCTGTTGACTTTGCAGGTTAAAATACAGCCCCAAGCTGAGAAGAAAGGGGTGTCTACCCCCACACGGCAGACACACACCACACAAACCACACCGACCACACCGACATCTGCTCCTAAATCCATTAGCACACAACAGCATGGTGCTAAAGCCAAGGTAGCTTTACTCTGTGCCTCTTCTCTGCTTCAGCCTGATAAAGCGAGGCTGCATCTGCTCTCACATCTTCTAACAGTCGCGACCACATAATCTTTCAGACTGATCTAGATTATCGTTCTCTCTTCTAACAATTCTCACTTAAACTCTTCTCTAACGACATCATGCCACTCTCAACCAATGCCTGAGTTCACACTGTGGGCCTTTCACTTCATTCAATCATTTCTTTTAACCTCATTCTGTCTTTTCCGTTAACGGTTTTTTGCTGCCGTGGTGGTAATGACTTCTTTGTTGCAGGCATCTGAAAAGACGCCACAACCAGAACCAGAGAACGACATAAAAAATCCTCAGAAAGGTGAGATGATGGACTGCTCTACCCTGACATGTGTGTCACTCACCGATAACTGGAAGAGGAAAGATGTGATGGGATGAATTTATATTATTTCATGTAAATATCTTCTATAGATAAGGGTCTCCTGGTTGAAGTACGTGTCAATAAGGAGTGGTACACGGGCAAAGTCATCGCTGTGGAGACAAATAAACAGAGTGTTCGTTGGAAAATAAAGTTTGACTACGTACCTCGATCGACCCCAAAAGACCGATGGTGAGATTCTCTCTGTGTTTTTGCTTTCAGGGCACGTTTTTACTGACACTCCAGATAATTGTCATCTTATAAGTATGTGTGTGTTCTGAAAAGGGTGTTCAAGGGAAGTGATGATGTCCGGTTGATGAGGCCGCCATCTCCAAACTCTCAGACGCCTGACACCCAACAGGAGGCCGAGAGGGGGCCGGCACCCATGGAGCCAGACACAACACAGCCAGGAACCAGTCGAGAGGTGACAGACAGCCTGGTCACCATGTTGAGGTGAGCTGGTTATAGTAGTAGTAGTAGTAGTAGCACTGATCGCAGCAGTGTGGTGTGTTCACTGTGCTGTTTATGTGTCCAGGACAATGCTGCGGTACTTTTTCCCTCCAGCTTTCCGGATTCCCAAGGATGATGTCAACAGCATGACGGCTGAGGAGTTGGTGGCTTTTCCTTGGTGAGATAGACAGTAGATTATTTGATTTATTCATTTTAATAACTTTAAAAGCTGAATGTAGTATTACATTGAAACCAATAGTCATATGAACGTGGAGAACTTTCTATCTGAACTATCGGCCAGGAAATGGATTGTGTAATATTCTGACTGTTGTATTTCTTTGAGTATTGGGTGCTGGTGATTAAGGTGTTTTTTTCCCCTCGCATTTAGAAAGAATATTTCCAGCAGTATGAATCTGGTCTCCAGTCATTGTGTAACTCGTACCAGAGCAGAGCTGATGCCAGGGCCAAAGCTGTGGAAGAGAAGAGCAACAGCGCTGAGATCAAACTGAAGGAAGCAGACGAGAAACTCCAGAAACTTCGAACAAACATTGTAGCACTTCTGCAGAAAGTGCAAGAGGTAAGATAGTTGACTGCTTAATCTGCACTGCACATTATTGATTGCCCAATAAACAACATTTGTTTGTTTTAAATACAAAGCAAAGTAATGTTTTTGTTTTCCTTCCCCCAACTTTCAGGACATCGACATAAACACAGATGACGAGCTCGATGCGTACATAGAGGACCTTCTCACTAAGGGTGATTAAAGAAGACAAAAGAGAAATAGAAGAGAAGAGGACGTGCACATAAACAGTTTCACTTCAACCATTACTTGGTGACATGTCCCGGAGAACTCGTGCTCATGTGCAGAAATGGTTGTGAATATTTAGGGACATTTTCATTGTTGATCCTTCCACACATTGAATCAGACTGTCATTAGTTTGACCTTTTTGATTTTGATCGTTTCAGTGTTAAGGCAGCACCAGCATGCTCATTGAGTTCGGTCAGGGTCTGGTGATACTACATAGTTGGGTAGCCCTCTGGCTTGTGGTTTTCATTTTAGTCCTTTTTATATACTTGCTTATATACTGTATGTTAAACTATGTTTAAGCCATCGTGTCCTGATTGACCTTTGAAATAATTTGTGTCGGTTAAATAGAATTTATGCTCCATTTATATAGTCATCTGCATCGTTCAACTGCAGACTATATTTGTTTCTCATTTTGGTCTATTGTCAGGTGAGAATTGGAGGTCAGTAAAGAGTTGGGTTTGTATGGGTTGTGCTCCACAATACAACCATTACTTAAACATTAACCTTTATTTTTGTACACTAAAAACACATCAGTGTTGCCCATCAACCTTCCTCCATCCTGGTCTGTGTGTCAAGCAATCCAGGTAAATCTTTTATGACTGGGTGACGAACCACACCCACAAACAACAACTACTTACTGGGTTTTATCAGTAGGAGTATTCCCTTAAATCCCCCTGCATTCAGCTATGACTGTAAGGTGTTTATTTTGAGGGGGAAAAAACATTTTAGTTTCATGCAAAAGTTGTTGTGTGTTCATAATTAATTAGTGCCTGTGTTCTTTCTTTCAAACAGTTTTTTAACATGTCATGGAAATGTTTTATTAAACGGTGCATGCTTTCAGTCATTTTGTTCTGATTGGAACAAACAATTCTGTATTTTTGACAAATCTTTACTTAAAACAATAAAACAGGTTCAGCAACACCTTTTATGCATGTATGTGTGCTATTTTGAACTAAATAACATAAGTTTGGTTTGGTGGGATTATAATTTTAATTTTGAATAGTCTGTACATTTTGAAAACAGGATATTAGATATTAGTGTTATAAAAAAGTAATTTCCCAACTTTCTTTTTGCCACTGGGCGATAGTGATTAATCGTTTTACACTGGATGTGTCTCATGACAACCCCTCACCATGTTTCCTGTGGCTCATTATAACAAGCAGAGCACTTTAAATGAAATATTACATTTTTCATTGCTGTGGGCACCATGGATACAATTCCAACCCTCTTAATAGAATTGGACATTAGGCAAAAAAGAAAAATCACGTTCCTCAAGAAAAGAAAACTATGCACAAGCAAGGAGGAGGGAGCAGGGCTTTTATTTTTGAAAGCCGAAGTCTTCTGCTGTGATTGTAAACACTGCTGAGGTAAGGCTGTATTTCTTCACACATCTACTTGTGTTTTACATGTGGATGATTCATTGTTATTCAATCAAATTTAACTGTGAAGTTGCGAAAATATCGTTTCTAATAAACCAGAGAAAAGCTTCGTAGTTAGCTCTTAGCTTGTGAGCTGTTGTGCTTGTTGCAGAGTAAAGATATGACCCGTTCAGATGACGTAGAGCCAGGTTAACAGTTATTATGGTAACTTGTGACATGTATTAATCATTTATCTATGGTTAAATAACATACGATTGTATTCATGGGTCAAATGGGAAACTTATACCTGCACAAAATGACAGCTGGTCAGACTGAACTTTGACCCACTTGTTATCATCGCACGGTTTGGATGTGAGTTAAGTTACCGTCAGTCTGGAACTCTTCATTAACTAAACACTACCTGCTTTTACTTAGTACGAGTGGACTTACTCACTTAAACCGGGTTATTTGTTTTCCTAGTCTTTTGTGTAAGTCAGGTATAACTAATCTTATTAGTAGCACGTCTTGTATGAACAGTCTAGAATAGATAACATGATTATGATTATAATATATACTGTAGAATATATAAAGTATGGCTCAGCGTTTGGATTTTGCTCTGTTTTTAATTTTTTTCTTATATCAAGTTGTCTGACATTTGATCATTAAAGATGTATTTAAAAAGAAAGCGGTGGTTCAACAACAGCAGTTAGTATAAAGCTGTAGCTCAGACCATGATGTTAGTCTAACCAGTGGGTTTTACCCTTTAAATGTTCATTTCAAAAGATGGATCACATGAGATCCACTCTGTTGTCAATTAGTTGCTTTCTATGAAGTGTTTATATTCTCACTTAATTCTAGGACTATGATGCTTATCATTACCCATACAAATGTTACTAGAATCAGATAATACACAGCTTCCCTGAGGTCCAACAGTCTCCTTATATAACCACATTTAAATTAAATAGATCCTGATTTTATTTGGGTCTACACCAAATTACACACTCCTAAATATCAGTCCTCTAAACACGTCCATCAAGATCCATGAGTTATTCTCTGAGAGATGAATACAAGTGTTGAAAAGCCCCTCTCTGTACAAAAAATTCTGGATCCACCCCTTGCTCCAGATCCTCATCAAAATTAAATGTTAATGTAAACATGTTTCACAGTTCTATATTTTGAATTCCTAATAAACCTGGACAGACTGAATGAATGAAGTCAATCCTTTTCCCCGCTGCTTTCCTCTGACTTCGTGCTGATTTTATGACCTCAGCCTGCAGGTCTGAGCCATGTCGGTGCGTGCAGCTCTCCTGAACCGCCATGTAGCTGGAGGCTGCCACAGGTTGTTGTGTGGTGTTCCTCGGCTGCTCGTTCACATCAGATCAGCAAGTGAAACGGAGGCAGGCACAAGGAGATCTGATGAAGAACACGTCTGGGAGGAAGCAAACTACCTGCCTACCTTTTCCAGAGCCAGGATAGGATCCTTCTTTCAGGAAAGGCCTGTTCTGAGGAACCCGTTTCTAGAGGATGCCTTGCTCAGGGGATACCTGAGGAGACACCTGCCCCAAGAGGTGAGCACAGCCAGAACTTCAATTTGTGACAACTGCCGGACAGGATCTATCTTGTGTTGCAAATAACCAATGTAAATGTATATGTGTCTACGTCACAGGCAGCTTTCTCAGACTTGTGTGCATTTGGAGAGCGCGTGGCCAATGAGGTGGACACGTGGGGCAGAGAGTGTGAGCTCACCCCACCACAGTTGAAACACTTTGATCCCTGGGGTAACAGAGTGGACCACATTGTGACCTCCTCCGCATGGAAACGCATGAAAGACCTGTCGGCACAGGAAGGACTGGTTGCCATCGGCTATGAGAGGCCGTGTGGGGAGTGGAGGTCTGCACTTCCTTTTTTTCAGTTTGAAGTGGTTCGGAATGAGAAACTGAGAGGAGGTGTGTTTGTGTTCCAGTCGTGTTTACCAGATGAGCAAGCTGTACATCTACTCCCCCTCCTCTGGTCTTTACACCTGTCCTTTGGCCATGACTGACGGAGCTGCTAAAGTCATCCAGGTATGTCAGAAAATCCAACATCTGATAAACACACAGTCTAAAACAAGTGCCATCATAATATTTTACAGCAAATCAAACTTTGAGTGTTTACACAGCAGTCTCTGGCATTCATCGTAGCTGCATCCATAATTCAAACCAAAATTAGACCAATAAGCCGAAATTATTCTTATTTCAATGCTTGTAAACAAGTTTTCGTTTGACCTGATTCCTCACGTATTGATCGATTGGTGTGTGCCTGTGAAGTCCATAGGTGCTTCGTGTCCTGTAGATGAAGCCTACAGTCGTTTGACCACTCGTCTGCCTGAACGCTTCTGGACGTCTGGACAGTGGATGACAGAGAGACAGGGAGGATCGGATGTAGGTCAGTGGTGAAACTACAGGACACTGTTCTTAGCTGATCTGATCACAAGTGGACAGTTCTAAGTACAGGTGTGAACGCACCACAGACACATTGAAATCTGGTCACTACATACACATATGGCCACATTCTTTTAGCTGTGTGTACGACCCCCCCTCAACTGACGTCCTCAGCCTAATTGGAAGTACGTACTCATTCATACTGAGTCAGTTGATTCAATGAGTTATCTGTGGAGGATTTTTGGTTTGGGTTTTGTTGTGCAGAAAAAGAATAACTCATCTCGCCTTGTATGTCCTCAGCCAGCGGCACCGAGACGGTGGCCGTTCCCCAATCAGATGGTTCATACAAACTTCACGGTTTCAAGTGGTTCACCTCCGCCACAGACGCTGACATGACTCTCACACTGGCCAGAGTGCAGGACAGAACGGGAGCCACCACACCAGTACAACTCACTTCTTACACCTGCACTCCTTCATTATCAGTTGGCCGTTAAACCACTTACAGAGGGATTCCATTGCACTGTATGTGTCTGTGTTCCACAGGGCAGCAGGGGTTTGTCTCTGTTCTACGCAGAGGTGAGTCGAGACCAGGCCGGCCGGCTGAGGGGTATAGAGGTTCAGAGACTGAAGGACAAGCTGGGCACACGACAGATGCCGACTGCTGAGCTACTGCTGGATGGTCTGCCGGCACACAGGGTCAGTTACACGTCAAAATTCTAAATCTAATTCATGTTACAGTGAAACTACACAGGGTCCTGTACAGCTCACTTTGTTTAAACTAAAACTGTGTGCAGTGAGAAAACCATAACCTGTTATTCTGCTAAACAGAACAGGAAATCAAAACAGGGAGGGGACAAGGGTTGAGAGATGCATTGTGTTGCACTTGTCATTGATTACTCAAAGAATTTGGTCAATAGAGGTTGAAGAGTTAATTCCACAAAATTTGAGATTTTCCTTCTTATGTATTTTTATGTAAAAACCATGTTTGAATTTGTTTAAAATTGTATCTCTTGACAATGACATTTCTAGTGTTAATTCTATGCATTATATTATATTATAAATATGTATGTTACATACTTATCATAGCATATATACTGTGTTAGCAGGTAGTATACAAAAAATATACTAATATAAACATACTTTCCCTTATTTTCCTTGTGATTCAACTGTTCTGTTGAAACAGCAGGCAGCTGACTTGTTCAGATCAAATGTCAAAATCCTTGACATCCTAATTTCTTCTCTACCTTATGCTTTTACATTCTTGTGCAATCATCCTGTACCACTGCACATTTTTTTTTCTGTGCAAACAATATTTGTTCTGTAGTGAAGGTTGTATATTATGAACATATTCTGTTTTTGTTTTAATTATTATCATTCTGTTGACCTATTTTATATTTGTATTCTTTCGTCTACCTCATTCTGACCTGTCTGCTGCTGTAACAACGGAATTTCCCTGGTGTATCTTATCTTATTTACAGCTGTCAGATGAAGGGAGAGGTGTGGCCTCCATCGCCAACATGCTGACGATAACCAGGATCCACAACAGCATCTCTGCAGCAGCTGCAATGAGAAGGCAGGACACTAATCATTCTACTGCACTGCATCCTGTGCTAAGTTCTAAAAACACTATACATGAGCTGATTAATAATCACATGTGGTCACAGGGTGGTGCAGTTAGCTCGTGACTATGCCGCTCGCCGCTCTGCCTTCGGAAAGCTTCTTAAAGACCACCCACTGCACATGCAGACTCTCGCTAGGATGGAGGTAAGCTGGCAGGGAGTCATACGCAAACCCTGTACAGTGTTTCCCAGCATGCCTCACCCATGCTTGCTTCTGACACCGACAGGTGGAGACTCGCGGGGCGTTCCTTCTGGTGATGGACACGTGTCGTCTGTTGGGCCGAGAGGAAAGCGGCACGGCGACCCAGCTTGATTCGTACCTCCTGCGTCTGCTCACTCCTGTGGTCAAACTGTACACTGGGAAGCAGGTGCACATCTTGTACAAGTTCAGTTTGTGATACTAAACTGTTGATATTCCTTAAACCCTCACAGTCCGTGTTTTTCCCTCAGGCGGTGTCTGTGGTGTCTGAGGGGTTGGAAAGCTTCGGCGGACAGGGCTACATTGAGGACACTGGGTTGCCTGGACTTCTTCGTGATGCACAGGTGAGAGGTCAGCACCAAACAATCAATCGTATTCAATCTGAACTTTTTGTAATTTTCAAGCACACACATCTTTCTCTCTCAGGTTTTGAGTATTTGGGAAGGTACAACAAATGTTCTGTCTCTGGACGTGCTGCGCTGTGTGGCTCGCAGCTCAGGAATGGTTCTTCACGCTTACTTCACTCATGCTAAGGTACGAGGTCATGGACTGATCCACTCTAGTGACTGGTCTGCGATAGAGCTGAACAGGAATGAGAAGTGCACTTGTTTTCCTCCTCTTGTAGTCCCTGCTATCAGGTGCATCGAGCGTTTCCTCCTTGGGCCCGGCAGTGAAAGCAGTAGACAGCGCGCTCTCTGAGCTGCAGACGTTTGTTCAAGTAGCAGCTAAGAGAGAACCCGGCTATCTGGAACTGGCAGCTAGAGACCTGGCATACAGCCTGGCTCGCATCTACACTGGTAGGTACCAGAGAAACACACATAATATCAAACATGCAACAGTTAGTCAATCAGTTATGTCCATTTGGCAAAAATGCCAAAGTAAGTGTTTGTGTGTGTCTGCGTCTGTATGTCAACAGGTGCTCTTCTCATCGACCATGCCAGTTGGTCAGGAGCCTCTCCATCTGACACCTATGCTGCTCTCAGGTTAAAAACAAGTTCACTTATTCCCCAAAAAATACAAACTTTGCATTCATTCATCGTACGTTTTATTTTCCTTTATCAGATGGTGTGAACAGGATTTGTGTCCCGTGGCGACCAAACAGGCGAGAGGCTGCTATGAACCCAGCACTCCACCACTCGACGCTGCACTGGTGTATGACCGGCCCACTCAAAGCCGAACGTTCAGTGAAAACAGATAAATCTGTCACTTCATTTGTCCCTTAATTTAATTCCGTAGCAGAATTAATCACTGTATACAATTTTCTTGTAGTTGACTGAGACATGAAAAAGAAAATCAGAAAAGGTGATTTGTGGTATTTGTGGTACAACACATTTTGGGCCATCTTCCTCCATCAAGTGTATAGAGAATCATTTTGGGCCCTGGCGCCTCACATCTATCCCCAGGCTGAAAATGTTAATGTTTGATCCAGCAGTGAAACATAATAACACAGTTGTGAAAGATATGAAACTCTCGCCTTCCTCATGCCTGAGTTACTGCATTAATCAACTGCTTCAACCAGTCGTGCCTGTCCTGTTTGCAACTAGTGCAGAATGTTGTTACTAGACTGATCTGGTAAAAGGAATAGACACAGCATCTCACAAAAAAAACCTAATAAAAGAACCTTTTAAAAGCCCCTGATCTCTTCTTCTCATCTCTGAGTCCACTCCTAGATCTGTCAGATCTAAGTGTTCTTCCTTTAGGGTAAACTGAAGACTTCTCAGGCTTTTGAGTCTCTTAAAGTTGTTTTTATTCACTTCATAGCCTTTTATTTCTATTTTATGTTGGTTTTATTCTCGTGCTTCTCTTTGTGTTTTTATTGATAAGTACTTCCGTTAACTGTTTTAAATTTGCTTCATAAATCAGCTTGACCTTTGTAACTACCGATTGTTGTGCACTATTAAAAACGTCTTGTGTAATTTTATTTGCTTTCATGTAATATCATATTTTTCTTTTTATTGTTGCTTTTCTTTAAATTTGAATCAACTGTTTCTACATGATGCTGGGTTCTTATTGGTTTTATTTCTTCATTGTTTTTATTAGAGTTAATTATATTTTGCAATTGAGTTATCCTGTGTCCGTAAAAGCACTTTGTAAACTCAGGCTTTTCACATTCACATCAATTAAACTCAGTCCCACAGTGATTGACTTTAAAGACGAGAGAAAGCAAAGATCAGCAACTAGGTGAGAGGCAATAGGAGACCTGTTTGGTTAAATGGTGCCTTCGTGTACTGTTGGAAAGGTCACATGTTCAATCTCCAAACTGATCATGAACAATAACTATATTAACATACCACCTAATTTTTTAAGTTGTAAGGGGATGGATTCTCTCGTATTTTTATTGATGGTGTTATATTGTGGAATCAAAGTAAATTAAATAAGAAAAAATCGCTAACAAAGCAGCCGAACGATATATACTAAAAACATTAATACCCGCATCAGTAGCCGAGTTAACGAGGAGTCCTTGAACGCGTGGCGGGTTCTGGTTGGTAAACAGTGGGCGTGGTTTCAGCAGAAGGTGAACAAGATGTCCAGGAACGTGAACGCACCACACAACAACTTCTCTTTAACTCAACGCGCAGCGACGGCGTCTATTTCCAGACTTTGATTTTGACGTCACTTGTTTTTCGGGTTGAATGTCGGACCGCGGCACGTGAACACCGCAGCAGCACCATGGACGCGGCTCCGGGATGAATTGAACCTTATGACTGAACCATGTCTTGTGGCGTTCTCCTGCCCCTGGCGCTGCTGCTGTCGTCGGGCCAGCTGCGGGCCAGCTGCGGCTCACTGCTCCGGAACCTGCCCGGCGCTGGACTGTCCGGACAGACCGCGAACTACACACTGACCGGGATGTTTCAGAACGACGAAGACCAGGTCGGTGGGGTTCGATCAGATAAATAAGTCACCACGGCAACTGTCAGCGGGCTCGAGACTCGCTTGTCAGGTTCACGTGCGGTGTATTGGGTCTGTCACGTGATCAGCGACAGACCCACAGGGCACGAGACCGATCTGTGGAACCTGAGGTTTGACTTCCACGTCTGTCACATGTCAACCCCCTCCAGCTACAGGGGGAGAGATGAGAGATTCACAGCACGATCAGATACTTTAAACTCATTAATAAGATTTATAAAAAAAACAAAAACATGATATGGATGGTGGGCGGATCCAGGTGAGGAGCCCGGGTGAATCTGATTGGCCCCTGCAGTAGTCCTAAAAACAAAAACGTGTCACCAACTAACAATACTAAAAATACAAAAGACCATTTGTTTATTGTTTTATGTTCTAAGCTTCTTTGAAGTACACAGTGTGTTTGAATAAGGAATAACTTTCAAAATCTGTTCAATGATGTGTGGCTTAGCTCAAAGCTATAGAGCTGAGAGGTAAACAATGACCTACATGTGCACCTTACTGAATCAGGAAGTGTGCCTGGATGTTGGACATATAATTGTCCCCTCTGTGTACTTTATGGCCCCTGATTAAGAAAAATCCTAGATCTGCCACTACCAGTATTCATTCAAAAAAACATTCTCCGTCACAGTTTATCAAACCTCATCAAGCCACCATTAGCCTTGTGCACCAGACAGTGGTGACTCCAAAAGGCTCCAGCTTCACAGCAGTTAGTTTGTTGTCATTTGATTTAATGCTAATTTGTTTGTGAACATGTAGAACGGAAGTTGAACAGAAACTGAAATGGTAAAGTCGGGATCAGAACTTTTCCTGTTGTGGAACCGGCCCTTTCTCATAGCGGGCCCATGTGTCCAATTTTAAAATCAAAACTTTATTATTTCAGTTGATATACGGCAGGAGCAACTGTGTAAACACCCTGGTTACACTGTTATGTGCACTTATTATGTACACTTACACTCACATACAACTTAATGTCATAGATTTATTTCATCAGCTCTGCCACATATTCTACTTTTTAAGTTTATAATGGACAGTTTCTGTTAGAACTTCAGATGTTAATTGAGCTGTATGTTTTTTACTGAGGTCGTAGAGTTTGTGTTGTACTGGACTTCATTATAGTGAAATGTGACTCTAATAATAGACCCTCGGTGTGTTAGTGATGAGGAGAGTGAGCCAATCATTAGAAACTAATGTAGCTCTGACTGAGCATTATTATCTTTGTACAGGTAGAAATTAATGCGGAGTTGCTGTATTTGATGACATTAAATAATATATATGTACCCAAACAAAGTGTATACACTGTGAGAACCAATAAGCAGCCCGATCTGATATTTTTGCAACAATGTAAACATCCATTAAGAGCTTTTCAGGTGATTTTTCAGAAAGTTGACTATATAATATTTGCTGTATGTCTGTATGCTGCATGTCCTTTATGATTAATAAAACAGCCAAAGCTGCCACATGCTGTCTGTAGTGTGCATTGCATTGTACACACAGAGTGAGATCAGGGGGTCAACAGAGACCCACTGATCAGCTATTCTGATGCTGCTTAATGGTGTTTTTCACAATAGTTTGAATTAATGAAGCTTTAACACGTGAATATTTGTTTTTCAACCTTAAATTACCATGATGATGAAAAGAGATGATAAAATTTTGTTCCTAAAAATGTTTTGTGTGTGTGTGCGCGTGCAGTGTGACCATGTGATGAACATCAGTACCATGGACCGCTGTGCATTTGTGAAGAACACACCAGACTGTATCATGGAAGATGGATTCATCAACTACCTCCATGTGGCCTTTTGTCTGCTGCCGCCCAACCTCACGCCTCTCACCATCACTCTCTGTGTAAGACCCCAGTGTGTGTGCGTACATGTGTGTGTGTGTGTGTGTGCGTGTCTTTTGAGGAAGTGGCTTGGGGAGAACCAGGGAGGATGAGACATCTGACTCATCAGCCACAGTCATTTCACTCTTTGCTAAATAATGTATTTTCTTGAGGATGTATGAACTTCTTGAATTCCTCATTAAACGTGCTCTTGTTGTGTAACTGAATTATCTGCATTCGAGAGTAGGAACAATAGCATCACTGTGGTTATGTTCTCCTAAAACTAGGCCATGTTTATCAGACTCAACTTATTCCACCTAATGTTTGTTGCTGGAACATTTGGCTTCGTATGACATGCATGCATGTTTATCTTATCTACCTCCCGTTGTTCTGCTTCCCCACAGATTGTATGGCTGCTCTTCCTCTTCGTCGTTCTCGGACTCACAGCCTCTAAGTTGTAAGTGTCTGTCATGTGTCGTTATTTGTCCGGAAACGTTCCCTTTTGAATAGGTCAGGACAATCCCTATCAGTCTGTATAGATCAGCAGTGTACCCTGATTAGTGCCAGCTCCAGCAGGAGAAACGCTTCACACGCACCCATTTAGACACACACTCATTCAAGCAGCCAGCTCAATAGTCACATGAAGAAAGAGTCACATGACTGTACGGAGGATTTTTTTTATATCATTGTTTCACTTAAGTTGTAAGATTGAGAGATTTCCTCAAAGTAAGCACAGTTTGTTCTGCATTTCTGCTGCTCGACTTTCAGGGACTGAACATGGTGAAGTTCTATGTCTGATGAGAAGTGTCCGGATCTATTATGAAACATTCTCAGATGTTCTCCGTCAGCCTTCGCACTTCTCCAGGACACACTCACTTATTGTGTTTTTCACTGTCTCTCCTCAGTTTCTGCCCCAACCTGTCGGCCATCTCCACCAGTCTGCACCTCACTCACAACGTGGCCGTATCCTTTATCTGCATTTGTTTGAGATGTTCCGATGACGTTTTCCCCCTCACAATTCCGTCTGATGCATTTAACATATATAATGTATTTTAACAGCTCTATGCTACTCCCCCTGTATGAAAGTGATGTCGTTGCTGTCATTGTTGTATGACCTGACTCAGGTTCAACCCTTTGAAAAACAAATACAAACAGAGAATGAACATCATAGAACTTTACATAGTTTTTAAATTCATAAATGAAAAATAAATAAATCTAGGAATACACAACAATTTGCGTGATCATTCTTTCAATGCTAGTGCTGCTGCTAGTGTTGTACAATATGCTGTACACTCCTCGAAACTGAAGTCTTGCATTATGTTACATGTTGCTGTTATAGTTGTGGGACTTTCCAGTGTGAAATATTACAAAATTGCTGACATTTTAGCAAACTTTGTCCAACGCTACACAACCAGAAATCACTTCTTCTTTGCTGCTCTAAAAACATAACTTGTCAGTGGCGGGAGCAGCGAAGAATAAGAAGTGATTTCTTGCAATTTTACCAGGGTGGAACTAACAACATAATTTAAATGATACTTACAGATGCCTGACCCCGCATTCTCAGCAGTATCAGAGGTTTCCAATACTGGTATTGGAAGATCTCTACAATTTTCTTGCAATGTCTCTTCTGTGAGTGATTTTCTTTGACTTGTGCTGAGGGTGTGACTTTTCTGGCTCTTGGTAACGGAGCTCCTGACATCTTCAGTGCCATGGCAGCTTTCTCTCACCCACACACCGCTGGGCTCGCTGTTGGAGCCTTATTTGGTGGGCACACACACACACACACACACGCACCAGTATAAATAATCCATCTTTTACATATGAAAGTCTAGTGGGACTTCCTCTGATCTCTCTCGGTCTCCGTCCACAGGAGCTGGTATATTTGTCACCACAGTAGTTGCCGGCAGCGTGGCGCTGGTCAAGCCTTTTGCCGTGGCCTCCCGTCCCTTTCTACGTGATGTCATCTTCTACATGGTTGCAGTGTTCTGGACTTTCCTCATGCTGTACAGAGGAACCACGGCAATGGCAGAAACTCTGGGTACACACTGGTTTCTCTCACACACACACACACACACACACACACACACACACACACACACACACACAAACAGACTGTGCACTAGTTTAGGTGTATTTTTCATCCTCTTATTCAGATTGACATTTGTCTTATTGGTTGATTTCCAAAACTAAAATTAGTCTTTTAAAAATTCACAATACCAAATGCTCACACTCATTTGACTTGACTGAGACCGGATGTTTCACTTCTCTTCATTCAGTCAGAACAAATTAACCACTTAAATGTTAAAATAGACAAAACAGAAGTTAGACTCATGCTTGTGCTAAAAAAGAAAACTGTACTCCGGTTAAAAAACGAAAATAAAAGCATAGAAAATCTGTAACAATAACAAGGGTTAAAAACGGTTTTAGCCTTTGCATTTACAATACTGTGCTGTCGTTTTTCACATGCTGTGACATTTTGAACTTGACTTTCTTCATTTCCCTTTTCTAGGGTACTTGGGCCTCTACGTGGTGTATGTATTGACTGTTATTATCAGTGCTTACATCTACAGCCGGCAAAAACATTCAATGAACACAAGTGTCCAGACTGATCCACAAATTCCAGGTGAGAGACTCATATACACACACACACACACACACACACACAGAATAAACGGCAAAAACTTAGTTCCCACAGTTGGTTGTTATGTTTTGTAACTTTTTTTCTCTGCAACAGACTTTCACTCGTCCGACTCGTCTGACGATGACGTACCCTGCCTGATTGGTGGGAACAACCAGGAGTACGGTACGAAAGCAGCGGTTTTCTGTAAACCACAATAAAAGTTCATGTATACCAGGATTGTTCTGTATGATCAGGACCCTAACATGCACGTGTGTTTTATGTGTGTTCCAGAGTCAGAGTACAGGCCACTTCTGCCGTACTCTGAGTCCACAAGTCAGATCCTGCTGAGTTCCCTGAACCCAGTGGACAACAGGAAGTGGAGGAGGAAGCCGTGGGGCTGGAGAGTGCTCAAAGCTCTGAAGGTGTGTGTGTGTGTGTGTGTGTGTGTGTGTGTGTGTGTGTGTGTGTGTGTGTGTGTGTGTGTGTGTGTGTGTGTGTGTGTGTGTGTGTGTGTGTGAGTGTGAGAGAAGAGCTCAGTATCTGGGTGAATCTGGCTGAAGTCACAGCTATTTAATAACTGTGTCTGTCATGTAAACCATCTTTCACGTGTGTCCTGCACTCATCAGACACCTCTAGAGTTCGTGCTGCTGCTCTGCATCCCCGTAGTCGACCCTGATAAAGAAGACAAGAACTGGAGACGTCCACTGAACTGCCTCCACCTGATCACTGGCCCACTGGTGTGTGTGCTCACCTTCCAGTCGGGACAATGTAAGTGAAGGCGACTTGACAAACTTTAGCAGCCATACCTGGAGGAAATGTGTTGTTAAACTTTTTGTTTTCTAGATGGACTCATATTGATCGAAGGGCAGTTTCCCGTCTGGCTGCTGACGCTTCTGCTGGGATTTTTTCTGTCTGCAATTGTCTTCTGCACCACCACCAATGACCACCCCCCCAAATATCATCCAGTAAGTACGTGTGGAGATGAAAAAGGAACAGATATACTTAGGACCTTTTGGGCTGTGGAGTCTGTGCCACCCCCAGGTCTCATCTCGCATTAATCAACATCTTAGACAATGAAATGATTAAATTAAGTTTGAATTTAACACAGTTGAGTCTACGGCCATGCAGGCAGCTCTTTGAGGCTCAACTGAGATGCATCAGTGTTTAGCGTGTTAGCATGACGGGAATGCTATTAGTTTTCAGGTGTTTTAATCACAAACCATGGGGCATTTAAACAATTTGACACGATAGTGGTGCAACATGAGGCGAAAGGAAGGATCACCAAAGTCAGTAGGAGTCATCCTCTGGGGACTACGAATGTACAAAATATCACAGTATAATCCCTTTAATAGTTATTCATACATTTAGGTGGGAATGAAACTGTCATCCCTAGAGATACTCCACTAGCATGGCCAAAAACATACAGTATATAAACAGGCGATTTGTTAATTCTTACCAGGGGAGACGGTCCAGATGCTGCTGATGGTCGGTCTGTCTGTGCTCTGTGTATTTGTGTGGGGGAGAGTGAGGAAAAGAGCACTGTCCTCCTAGATTTTTTTTAACTTTAAAAATAAACTGCAGATCCTGTGATTTAATTAGCAGCATTAAGGAAGCTCACCTGCACACAGTGTTTTTTCTCTTATAGAGGATGCAAAGATTGACATTGTTTAAGGGGTTGTTTTGGTCATTTTGGTTTTAATCATCCTCATCCCCTACATATCGCCTACTGTATATACATGATAACTCAGCCATTACTTTGTGTTAACTGGCCTTAAATCATTTGTGAAACCAGGTTGCAGTCACGTTGTGTTTTCTTCATGCTGATGGGGATGTTTGTTTGCAGTGAGTCTGATTTGTGTCTCGTCTCTCTCAGCTCTTTGCTCTTCTGGGCTTCCTGGTGAGTGCAGTGTTGATCAGTGCAGCGGCGTCGGAAGTGGTCAGTCTTCTGCACATGCTCGGTGTGGTGCTAAGTCTCAGCAACACTGTCCTGGGCCTGACTCTGTTGGCCTGGGGCAACAGCATAGGAGGTAATATTTGTGAATCCAAAAAGATATGCTTGCACCTACAATTTATTACCATATGATCTGTATGCATCTCTCTCTGTTGCAGACTGTTTCGCCGACATCACCATTGCCCGGCAGGGTTACCCACGGATGGCCATATCTGCCTGCTTTGGAGGCATCATTTTCAGTATCCTCACTTTCATAGAGCGTGTACATATAATAGCAGCTGTTGATTACTGTGTCCGTCCTTAACTGTATTTCCTTCAGACATGCTGTTTGGAGTGGGTTTGGGATGTCTGTTGCAGATGGTTAAAACGCACTCTGACGTGCAGGTAATATTGAAATTCAAATTCTTTATTAGGATGTACCATGTTGCTTTCGATGGGGTCCTGTAATATACTCCTCCTATATATTACTCCTCAAACACAAGAAAACAAGTACAGAGTTTAAAATCAGTCACATGAGACTCGAACACGATGCTCTTTCTCCTCCGCAGTTTGAATCAGAGGGTTTGCTGACGTGGATTCTCGCAGGATCTCTGGGTTTGTCTCTGGTCCTGTCCTTCGTCATTGTTCCATTGAGCCGGTTCCACTTGGGTCGGACCTATGGGATCTTCCTCCTCGTCTTCTATTTCATCTTCCTCCTTATTGCACTGCTCACAGAGTTTCGCGTCATATAGACCAGACCCCGGGGCCAGGTTTTAATGAGGAGCATCCTGTAATGCAAGATGACACACACTGGAGCAGGGACTGCACTGAGTGCAGAAGGACTGATGACTTCTTCTGCACATGAACCTGATGCACTATTTATAAAAGAATCAACAGTGCACTTGCCTTGTACGCAGAGCTATGCTGTGGTTGGTTTGTGGAACCAAGCAGCAAATTAATGACAAACCAAGTTTTCTGCTCAGTGAGGAGCTGAAACTAATCACACTGTGCCTTTATTCAGCTTCTTGTTTGTCTGATCGGAGCTGAGATGGTACTTCGAGTCCAGCGGGAAACAGAGATTGTAGAAATCTGTTTGTGAATTGACTAAATGTACTAAATTCAAAATGTTGAAATAAATCATTTTGGTTTGGTATTTACAAGTTGTAATAAATATGGTTTCTGTGTTTAAATAAGCAGTTGCCAGCTGTATACTAGTACAGCAAAAATACATCAATGCTATTGACAATTTGAGCAGTTTATTAAAATCCCTTATTAACTAACTGAAATACATTACAGAATAGGAAGTTATATAAAACACCTTGAGTTGTGAGTACACGTAGTTCGGAGATACACCTTAACTGTTTCGAGCTAAAAGGAGTGTGAGTCTTTATACTTTTGGTCTTTAGACAACGTAGTAGTGTCTGTGTCAATACTGTTCAGAGGAGCCATTAAACTAAGGCATCAGGTTTAAGATCTACATGAAACACGAGAGGTTACAAAAGGCCTACAGCAGTACATGAACACAACATACTGTAGTAGACGAGACTCCCTCATTACATTTGCTTCAGTCTTTGAAAGGGCCGAAAAAAGGGCAACGCTCAACGCTCCCGTCCGAGCAACAGACAACAGATCAACAGAACAACACACTGCTGTCTCTCTATATGAAGTGATGGCCCCAGGGAGGAGCCGCCATTGACTCATCTCAGTTCAGTCCCAAAGGCCCAGAACAAGTTTCCCACTGTGGCAAACAGTGAATGTGGGGCGACCAGGAGAAGACCAGGAGTGATGGGGTTTCTTAGCATTAAAAAAATGCTGAGATGGAGGTGTGAGTGTACTGCTAAGAAACTGTGCGTTAGTTGATGCTGTGAGGTCCAGTCTGTGAGTTGAGCTGAGGCTCTGGGAAGGGTGACGGGTTAGAGTCGGGAATGTCCAGATCCCGCTCTGGGCTTTGGTCTAGCTGAGGCAGGCTTTCCCTTGAATACTCTGCAAACCACTCCTGCAGAAACAAGCAGTACAAAGGGTCAGGGGGTTAAGAAATACAAACTTACTACTGTCATGGTGTCCAGGGTTACCTCTTCATTTTCTTACCTGCATCTCTTCCTCATACATTTTCATGCTGAGGTCACTCTTCGTCCTCGACCTGCGGCCTAGGTACACTAGAGAGGAGTGCTATGCACATCAAAAGCCAGAAGGAAAGCTGGTTAGTTGGATTTGATGTAGAGAACTCTGTGTGTGTGTGTGTGTGTGTGTGTGTGTGTGTGTGTGTGTGTGTGTGTGTGTGTGTGTGTGTGTGTGCGCGCTTACGCCGCTCCTGTCCATAGTTTGCAGGACTCCCTGTAGAGAGCTGAGGGACGACTGTCCTGGACATGTCTGTTTGTACAGCTCTAGTGTGGCCAGAGCTTCATCTCGACTCACCTCTACTTCAAACACGATCCTGTTCTCATCTACACACACAGAAAATGAACATAATTACAGATATCTCATCCATGCAAAACATTACTCTTGCACACAGGACTGTCAGGTACATATTATCTGTGCAAGAAATAGTGCAAATATCCAAAATGATAAATTAATGCTTTTGCTCTAAAGTGCTTCAGATTCTGTAAATGTATAAACATGATCTATACACACACACACACACACACACACACACACAGAGACAGACACACAGTCCCACCCTCTGGGTTCTCCACTGGTTCCCGGTTCTTGCGGCTGTAGTTCATTCGGAACACAAACGCATCCAGAATGAAAGCCACAATGATGGTCATCACCACCTGAACAAGGTACAAAGTATCACACTCGTGCACAGATGCAGTCACATGCACATAGGGAGACAAAAATTCAGTGTGTACTTTAACAGACACACAACAGACACTGATGTTACCAAACAGTCTTCCTCACCATGGTAACTATGTAAAAGGTCATGAAGTACAGACGGCTCCAGTGGCTCGTCATAGAGGTTACTCCTTCCTGTGGGAGAGTGAACACAGCAGCAGTCAAACAGTGACACCTGTTGGTCAATGACAAGACTGCAGAGTGAGGACTGATGAATGAAAGACTCACCATGGTGATGTACCAGTTATTGACCACAGTCAGTTCAAATAGAGTCACTGGAGAAAGAAAACACATAAAAAAAACTGTGAAACTTACACAACTGGTGAGAAAAGTCTCATAAGCACCAGTATCTAATCTTTAAATCCCATGACCTAAAGCAAAAACACATTTACAAGTTATATTTGTGTAGTTAAAGCGTGATTTATTTTATTCCTCTGTGCCAAATAGTAAACCTCCATGATTATCTATAAGTGAGCCGCACTGTTGCATTAGGGGATATTTTCTTTCATTGCCATAAACATAGCAAATGTTTTTCCCCCGTAAGTCGTCCTGCTGCCATAAACACTCACGACTCAGTCACCAAACGAAAGAACTATTTTCTCCCGTTTTAAATTATGTTTTCTAAAAACTACAATGTCCTAAATGAGCTGATTTACCAAAGCTGCTGAGAATATTGTTGAAGTTATTGAGATAATAGTAGCCCTCTTCCAACACTGTTTTGTTCCCATATGTGACGTTGATCTGTCTGTAGGAGTCTGCCACGGTGCTGGTGCTGAGAAAAAAGCAAAGATAGAAAGACAAGTGGTTAGTGAAAGTGAACATCCTTTATCCTCTTGTGTAACAAGGTAAAGGAGAATACAGAGGACCAGAGTTAATGATAATACATCCTAATACTGAGAATACAGCATGACTCACTTGCAGCAGTTGGGGTAGACAACATCTGCAAAAAACTCCATTCCCACAATTGCAAAGGAGTAGTAGAAGATGATTAGGGTCAACCCCAGACTGGCCATTCTTGGGAAGAGCTCGAACATGGTGTCTAACACATTACGATACCGCTGCTTTATCTTAAACAACCTGAGAGAGACGACAGAGAAAAAAAAGTTTGAACGGAAATGAAAGCAAAACAATAGTGTCTCATTAAATTGTCCTCTCTAATCTTAGGAGTAGAAATGAAAGCACACCGTAGCAGCTGAAATGGTCTGAGCACCACAATAAAGTAAAATGGCTCCATATCGAATGCAAGAGCAATCAGGCCCAGGAAGGCAAAGACCGTCACAGAGAAGTCAAACCTGGAAACACCACCAAAGTAAAGATTATCAATAAAAGTACAAAAACAGAGTTTGATACAATTTCAAATCACTTTTAGTCAAAATACACATAAACGTCAGCAGTGAAATGAAAAAGTGAAAAGTGCTGAGGAAGAATAAGTTTCAGCCACAGCATAGATTCATTTATGTATTAATGAAAAAAACCTGTTATTACTCACAGATTCCACCCATTGGTGATATAAGCCATTGGCCCCAAACCTGTTATTTTCAATAACACCTCTACGCCATAAACTAAAGGAGGAAGGACAGAGGGAATATCAGTAAATGTGCACGTGAACAACCTGTGACCAGTTATACAGTAGGTGAATACGGTTATACGAGTGATAAGTGGGAGAATACAGTCGACTCACTGGTCAGAAAAACAATATAACTCCAGGGAACAATTCTGGACCAGGAAAATCCACCTGCAGGAGGAAAGAGAGGAGAGACATCTGTATCTGCACTGCAACACTTTCCCTCGCGTGTGCTCATGTGATCAACAGAGGTACTTACTATTCAGCGTGTACGTCTCCACAAGGATCCACACACCGTTAACAGCCACCACCACATCTGCAGTCACAAGGAATGTTTAAAGGTTTACCACATGACCTCTGTGTCTCTGAAGACAGCAGCGGGGGGATGTAAATGATAAGACTTACACATGGTATACTGGAAAGCCTTAGACTTCACCAGCAGATTGATCCCTATTGAAGAAGAGAAGTACTGAAAATAAGGAATTGGGTGACGGATTTGTTTTGTTTCATATACAAAAGAAGAGGAACAGAGAACTTACCTTTAAAAATGAGGAAGGTTGTATGAGGAAGGTCATCAAACCAATGCTCTCCACTTCGTCGTGCCTAAATAACAAATAAACAGTACATGTATATATTTTTTTTTAAAAAGACAGCAAAGAAGTAAAAAAAATATAACCACACAGTACAAAGTATGTTTTCTTACCTTCCATTTAAGGCCAGTGACCTCATAGAACTTGTAAAAGTCCTGTAGACTGTGGCAGAGCAGACATGAAAATATTGCATTGCGATTAAATGCAGAACGGTTTTGAGTAAATTGCAAAAAGTGTGTCAGGAAGTCACCTGAGCATCGGAGCCCCGGAGGTGTTCAGAGCTTTGTACGTGAGGAAGCGGTCCCTTGCAGACATCCGGGGTCTGTAAAACCGCATCAGGCCGTCAAACTGTTTCAGCGACACGCCCATCGGCCTCTGGAGAGAAAAGGGCGGTGACATGAAACGCAGTGTCCGTGAGCGATGAAATAATTCGACCAAATAAAATGTGAGAGAGTGAGGTGTCATACCTGCCGGCTAACTAGCAGCTGAAAGGCGTGGTCAATAGCAGAGCGTTTGTGAAGTAAAAGGGACTTAAACTTCATCTTCTCTACATCATTAAATGTATCAAACACGACAGCCAGGAGCTGCAGAGGGAGAACATGGTCATGTGAAAGAATGAATTGGAAGCCATGTCTAATCTTAACAGGAAACAGCTACAAGATTCTCATACATTCACCGCTATTGGACAAAAACATGAGGCAATTTGTACCAGGTTCATGACGAAGTAGAGCTCTATGGAAAGGTAAACGATGAAGAAGACACAGGACCAGCGGTTCTTGGAGTACGCTGGCATCATCACATCGGGGAAACTGCAAGAAAGAGGAAACCAGGAGATACAGAATGAAAACAGTGGAATCAGCGAAAACACGCATGTAGTGGGGGAAAGAAATCATGCAGAGCACTGAAGGAAGGAAATACCACATGCATGCCATGTGTGTAAAAAAAGTGAACTGAACAGTACAACGTGTGCTGCTGAGCTTACTTTGCTGTGGTCAGCAACACAAACAGACTGACGAGGCTGTTCTCCAGAGTGCTGAAGTACTGCAGGGAGAGGAGAGAGTTAAAGTCAGGAAATCGGACCACGACAGAGAAACAGAGAAGAACAACCAGGGTCCAAAGCTGACATAACTTAAACAAACGAATGTCAGTGCAGAACAAAGAGTCAACGTACGGGGTCAGCAGTGTTTGGAGAGAAGAGGCAGAAACCTGGAGGAGACAAAAGACAAAACCTGATCCCCTCTGAACACAGTCGCTGGTTAAACCTTAACTATTAAAGATGGCAGAAATATCATCTATGTACACATTTAATTCAACACGTTCTTACCCAAGATAGCAAATATAACCATGAAGAAAAGCAGCAGCAGGAGGATGTCAATAAAAGGTGGGAGGGACTGGAAGATCTGACGCAAGTTTCTGATTAAAACAAAAAGAAAAGTGTGTTAGTGACAAGTGCTTTTAATTGAGTTAAATCAGTTGTGTCTGTGTGTTCGAGGAGCAGGATGAAACTGGGATAAAGATATTAAAAAGCACAAGAACTATTTGGTTACAGACTCTAAAAGATTAAGAGTCTGAAGATTTAATTAGATTAAAACTAAATATCAGTGAGCAGTGTGTGTAATTTTTGAAAGATGTTACACAATTACCACATCAATGTCGAAGTCCTTATGCGTAGATTTGAAAACGTCAGACACTGGTCTTTCCCAGTGTCTGACGTTGAAGAAGAACGTCAGACCCAAGTGGAAGCGGCTCAATGGAACCTTACAGTGATGTTTTGTTGTTCCAATTATTCTTTAATATGAAAATAATTATTTTCAAAGTCTGGAAAAGGAAAATCTTACTCTGCTCTTCTTTTTGAATATCCTTTCAATATGCAAACAGAACTTGGTGGGGGATTGTCTCAATTGAAAAAGCTTTCAATCTCAATTTAGTGGCAATGACCGTGTTAACGTGTGTGTGTGTGTGTGTGTGTGTGTGTGTGTGTGTGTGTGTGTGTGTGTGTGTGTGTGTGTGTGTGTGTGTGTGTGTGTGTGTGTGTGTGTGTGTGTGTTTGGCTGGGCCTCACAAATTGAATGGGCTGTTTGAGGGTTAAGACATGGTTTTAGGGTTAGGTTAAGGGTTAGGCATTTAGTTGTGATGGTTAAGGTTAGGGTAAGGGGCTAGGGAATGCATTATGTCGGTGAGTGTCCTCACAACGATAGAGAGACGTGCATGTGTGTGTGAGTGTCAGATTGGGTCATCATGTACCTGCGCACAGCTCCGCAGTATCTACAGTCCACCAGGAATATTGGCCTGAGAGCTCTGGTCACACGCACGTGAGACGTCTGTCTGATGAGAACCACTATGGCCTCCACGAACTGTAGCAGCAACACGCACGTCTGCACGAAGACAAGAGACAACATGAACAACACACAGTAACAGAAGCTGGGTCCGGGCCGTCAGAAAGCATCTGTCATGTATGAATTACCTTCACCATGGTCCTCTTGTGTCGTATGAAGGTGTGGAAGCCCAACCAGCGCAGTTTCATGCACAGCTCGAACGCCACCATCACCAGAGCCAGCAGCTCCAGGGTAGCATGGACCTGCAGAGGTATCACACACAGGTGAGTTTACAATAAACTGTGTATAAACCCCGTTGTGTTTGGTTGTGTACGTGTTCACTAACGTAAACATCCAGGCGCAGCGAGGGCACGGCGGGAGCTTCGCACAGCGACAGCATCATCAGCATCAGGCCTGTCAGCAGCTCCATCATGTAGAACAGGTGGTTGTGTGCAAACAGGTACGCTGCCAGTGCCTTTGGGTTCCGAGGGTGCGTGAAGAACTTATCATTGTTCTCTCCTTCCTGTATGAGAAATTCACAACACGTGCACGCCACATACTGAGCATGAGAATTTTAAATATTATGGGTTTTGGAGACTGAAAAGGCAGTAAAATCTGACTTTAAGAAAATTTTCACAGAGGACATTTGGACGTATTGTGCATTCATGAGGTGTCAAAATAATCAGGAGAATTTGTTCCAGAGTGGAAAAATTCACTTGAACGCCATCTCAAGTCGGAACAACTAAATATTTTGGGGACTCGAGTTGCCGAGTTGCCGACGTCTCCGCTTATAGACCAACACATTTTTACAGTCAGCTTTAAATAGCAGCTTCTAATGTCACCTTGTCAAATGTTCCTTTCGTCACTTGCAAACTGCAGTCTCACATGAACCCAACAACATCACCTTTTAGCCAATTCTTTATCTTTATCTTTATATGTATCTAAACTACCTTTATGTTTGTCACACCTGATCCTTTTCCTTTGCTCTCCGTTATAATGCAAATATTGAAAAGAGGCGTCATGGTGCTGTGTTTACACTTGAAACACGCAAAAACGTTGTAAACACTTTTTGTTTACAGCGACCAGGGTTTTTCCACATTACAACTTCAAAGCACTTGATCACACGGACGTCAGAACAACAACTTCACAACCCGGGAAATGGGACCTTCCGAGGAGCATGTGAATGCACACTAATACTATCAGATACACGGGTGTTACTGACAACAATAGTTATTGTTTCATTGCATTAAAAGGACCAGTGTGTAGGCTTTAGGAGCTGGAACTGATTAGAATATATGTTGTGCTTACATTTGTGTATAATCACACAACAAAATTCTTAATGTTTTTCTCTTCTTGTCGCACCTCCATGTTTCTACAGTCAACTTGCACAGGATGTGAAGCCATTCAGATGGAAACAACAACAAATTACACATCATCCATTTGACATGTGCACATTTATTACTTTATGTGTGAACTTTGCAGTCCCTTGAATACTAACTCGTTTATAACTTCATGCAGCTGTTCGTGATGTAAATACAGTCCATCGAAAGGGCACAGGGTTTAATCATTTACACGTAACACGGTGTAGTTGGTGTAATAGAAACCATTATGGCCTCGTGAACGCAGTGCGAGGTGCTCTGTACCTGTAGGTAGATGGCTGCCTCCTGGTAGTTCATCTCCCAGCTTTGCCGTAATGACACATTCTGGGCTCTGTGGTTTTGTGGCCCTGGTGTTGAGATCACTGCATTGTTCACTATGTCATAATTGCCTGCACCTCCATCTGGAAGAAAAAACAAAAGGTGCCCATGTGTTATTCATACAGTCCTGATTCCTACAGATATGTAATAGAAGCTGGAAATAAGGTTTGCTTGTCTTTTTACTCAAAGTTTATTCTTTGTATAAAAGAACATATAACGTCACATATGCCACTCAGACACACAGAGTATACAGAAGAGTATGCGCCTACCAATGCGGCCCAGTTCTAATTGTGAAGTATAGGAGGAGGTCAGTACAGGACTCTCATTATGGGTGTGATCTTCATGGAGCCCAGCTGTCTGCCTGCACACACACTCCATTGATCAGTTCAGATTTTTCTGTGTGCCTGAGTTGTGTGGATGTATTAAGGTCCCTCAGTGCGCGTTTGTGTGTCAATCACAGTACACTGGTGTCGTTCCAGCATTCAGACACATCTGGAGATACAGATGGCCAAACATTCCACTGATGCAAACTCCAGGAACACAGTGGAGTCCAGATGTAAGTCCCCACAGATCCAGAAACACCCAGGACAAGCTGGAGGATCACAGGGACACTGGAGACATACCACCACTAAAACCAAGCACAGAACGTCTCTGACTAACTGTTTACTCGGGTTGCTTCTTTTGGAAAATGCGTGTCTTCCAGTCACATGGATGAAAGATGCGTGAGAAACCAGCAACAGTGAAATGTGACTTGAACACTTGTACACTGATTTCACACTCCTGCCTTCACAGCAGAGTTTGTACTTTGAACCGAGCACTGTCAAGTTAGTATGAAAGTGCTGTGTTTGCGCTGACATCACATTGCCTGTTACGTCTCCATCCTGCCACAGACAGGATACAGACACAAGACAGATAAACCACAAGCTGAATTATTCCTCTGCTGCAGGATGAAGCAAAACTAACTTCCCAAGACTGGGTAACACAATATCTAATAATAGTGTGACAACAGCATGTAGGAGGTAATGACTCAAATTGGGCTTTTTGTTCTTACATCTGCACTGTCTACAAAAATAATTCAGAAGTGTAATCACAAAAGATGAAATCCAGATTCACTGAACATTCTCTAATATCCTTCTTAACAGATTCCAGCAGGGTTTCTCATAAATATATGCCACAGTTATAATAATAAAGGCCTCCATGTGTCTTTCTACAGCTGCATATTTCAGTCTATCTGGGTGATCCTCCCACACACTATATATCACATGTTTCTCCTTCAGGCACAACTCCTCTGAATAAGACTTGGCGGAGACAATACGAGTCTCACAAATGCAGTCACAGTCGTTTCTTGTCCAGCATGATCGCAGCAGGTCGAGGGCTTAAGTGTGAAGATCAAATTCCAGTCCGGCGGCAGCCTGGCTGTTATCCTGACAGGAGTACACCTCGTGTCTGCCGTGTGCCATTCCAACCCATCATTTGTGTGAGAACAATAACATGTTTGGAGCTCCCACTCAATAACACGGCAGGGTCAGGTTCACAGAAACACAAAACAGACACAGCAGTCGTGACTGTTTCTCCCAGGAAGAAAATAAAATCCAGTTTGGTGGCGAACTGAAGGGTCCGGACTACCAGTGACAAAAATATACTTCAAACGTCCCAGCATGTGATTTGTCTCTGAGGTGACACAATGCAGCCTTCTCTCCCAGTGTCCCGGTTCAAACTCCCTCTCTCTCCAGAAAGTTCTAACAGTAATTAGCAAGAGCTCTATGATACATCCTCCTTGTCCACCACTCCTACATGTCCTGAGAAAATAAACTCCTCTGCTCTTCCTGTCCACCTCTAAAGCCAGAGAAAATGATCCAATGGGCTCAAGCACACACAGACACAGTTACACACAGGCCACAGACATTCACACACACAACACACACATGCTGCCCATGAGCAACCGGGAGGGGCTGAGGGGTGCACGGTCTGCTGAAGCAGCAGTTTCTCAGAGGGGTCATTTTGTAGCTTATATGTGAGGAATACAAAGGGAGCAGGATAACAATGTTGAGTGGATGCATGGATACCCATACATACTGCACACGCACACACACACACACAAACACACACTCTCTCACTCCCACACACGTGATCACAGACCCTGGTGGACTCTCTCTTTGCTCCATTAAAGCAGTGGGACCTGGATGTGCAGCATTTATGCAGCTGGATGTCAACAACACTAAGCGGCTTCAGTCTGCTTCAGTGCAAACCTGGTAAGTCGATGAGCATTGACTTCATTTCAACATATACTGCTATATGAAAACATATACAATTTGTACAGAAATTACTCTTCTTTACTACACTTTAAATATATATACAAAAAACAATGCATCAGGCAACAATAACTTGGAACAAAAAAGCATGTGGTTATGTTGGACATAGTGTGGCAGAATGAAAAAAGAAAATTGCTGGACCAACTTAAAAAAACTAACATCACTCATGCAGTAGAAACCAGCGATCAAGCCTATTCTCATTTGCTAGTTCTGGTACACTTAACTTTAAGTAATGTTTAAAACTGTTTTAAGGAGTTGTTGGTTCAACTTCGTGGTTATTTTCGAGACGATGATGTTGGAGGTCACATTTTGCACATTCTGTTTATGAATAACTTAAACTTATCATGCACCACAAAGTAAAGCCTCCAGAATGAGCATATGATTGAACCAACACCATAATCACATTCATGGAGGCAGGATTTGTTGCTGTTGTATTCGACTGCACTAAATTTAGCTAATAAATGAAAAAAAAAACTGTTGGACCAACTTACCTGAATTGATAACAAACAAAAAAAACATGGAACAATTACATGATTTAAAAAAAAAGATGCATTTGTATATGTGGGCCGTACTATGACATAATGAAAGTACAATCTGACTTTGTGTAGACTGAAAAAAATAAAATTGTTGGACCACCCTCAATCAGTAACACACATATTAATTATATATTTTCAAATTAAAGTTATGAATTGTGTTAAAATAAGCTGTTCACTTAAAGTACGACATAATGAAAGTATAGTCTGACTTTGTGTGGACAGAAAAAAAGAAAATATTTGGACCATCCTCAAACTGTAACACAGAAATCAATTAAGTGTTTTCAAATTAAAATGTGCAAACGTGTTAGCACAACTTGTTAACTTGTTGAGCGAACTTCATGAATGACGAAGAATGAAACACTGTAACTGAGTGTTTCTTTACTTGTGCATTTTAAAAACACAGTTTACACAACATCTCCACTGATCACGTCCCTGATCACGTCCCTGACTCACTCTCGTCTCCTCTCTCCGCCTCCTCGCTGAGCAGACCGCTGTTCGCTTCGTCCCAGGTTAAGATGAGCGGCACATCGTCGTCAGACTCCATGGCAGCAGCAGCAGCAGATGCACAGGATGTGACCCGCCCGAGTGAACCCACGGTCGGTCCCAGGTAGTTCAAGCCAACCGACGAGCTAAATAACTCCACGGTTAGTTGCGCAGACCTCCGGATAACTGCGCATCTCTGGGCCGCGCTCACCTCCACCTGTTGTTGTTGGCTAACAAAGCGAGTGCTAACGGAGCTAATGGCCGCTAACTACAAGTTTAAATGTCTCCGGTGACACAGGAACTAGCGGCGTGATGGACCCGGACAGTCCGTCTGTGTCCATCACGCCATCTTCGTCTTTCCCCCTGGATTACAGACACTGTGCGTGGCCCGCTGACATTTAATCGACCCCTGACTGCACCAGGTAGATCTATAGAGACATTGACGCAAAGACGACACCTGATAGTCAACGACGACACTCGAGAAGCTCTGCAGACGCTGGGTTTACCGCTACATCAACAAACCTTCACGACACTGAATCGATTTGCGACAGGCTGGGATAGCAAACTTTCAAAATAAAAGTCGTCTCGAAGAAGACAGTGCTGCAGAGCCATTGTAAAAGAACTATGTTATTTATTATTTGTACTATGCAATTAATACATAAAACAAAAGTACTCATTCATATGCATGTGTTTTCATTGTTAAATTTTTACAGTTTTCTGCAACATGCGCCAGTGACGTGACGCTGCCACGCACGTTGGTGGTATCTTAGCAACAGAGGAAAAAGTGTCAACAACGTTTCCTGCTTGGGGCAAACACACGAGTTGACAGGTTTGTAACTTATAATACATTTTAATACTGCTTTATATAAACTAACACAAGCTAAATGCGACAGCCACTAATATAAATATAGATTTATATCGAAAAAACACCTGGTATTTTATGTTTGAAAACTAATTTCAAAGATATATAAAAGATAATCTGCATCAAATAATAATTTGTATCTGTTTTTTTCCTATAAATCAAGTTAAATTGTGAGACATGATGATCAATGATTGTACAATTATTTTTCACTTCCATGAAAAAAGTGGAGACTGTAATTAAATATTAGTTTAATATCAGTTGGACAGTGAAATATGAGCAAATCAAGCACCACAAACTTAGGCATTACAAAGTGTTCAGAGTTTTTGGTAAAAAAAAACAAGTATGCATATTATTAGTTGGGATATTAGTTAATATTCTTGCTATGAGTGTGTTAATATGACCTCAGATATTTCTGCACTGTATGTTCAAATTTAACAATTTATTTTATCCTATCATTTAGTATGTCTACAAAGGAGGCAACAGTGCCAGCAACGGCAAATGCAAAGAAGAAATCGGAGGCTGTTCTAAAGAACCATGACCTGTCAGAGAAACTGATGCTATTTGTTGAGGCTCAGCACATCTCAAGCATACTGGAGAATCGCATCAGTCAAATTGAGATTGCAGTAACTCTGCCTGCTACCCTCCGCTTCAACAGCGCTTCTAGCGTTGTGGATGAGAAGTTGAACAGGGCACTTGAAAAGCATCAACTGTTAGCTGAAAGATTGGAGACAGAGACACTAGATGGTCTCGAGAAGGAGGCAGAGGGAGAAAATGGAGAAGAAAGGAAGAGAGCAAACACACGGCTTGAGAGGGACATCAAGAACTCTGTCAGGGATCTGCTCAGGCTTCTACGGTCGCATCCAGATGCCATTTCTGGTTTGAGGGCAGAGCGAGGTGTGGAAGTGGGGGAGAGTGAGTGTCAACTAATCAGGGGGCTTAAGATGTTTCACAGCCAAATGGTCGACAAGTTGCTGACCAGTGTGTATGAGGAGCTACAGCTGGTCCTCTACAAGCCGTCGTCTTCATCCCCTGCCCACAGTCTGGTGCACATGGTTCCAGTGGAGGAAGAGGTAGCTGCAGCCTTAAAGTCAACAAATGCAAAGGTAAGGCACCAGACTGGATGTTGATAAAGAAGCCTTTACTTACAAAATTGTAATCAACTACATTTATAATGTTCTTATGTGCAACAAGACAAGAAAAAAACAAATAAGATTAGTCACTCCTCAACCTTTTTTCCTATCTGACTTTTTCCTGTACTTCTGTTTCTGTCACAGATTTCTCAGAAAAATGTGGATATCGCAAATTTGCAGGAGTCTCTGGACGCGAACAACACACAAAAACTGCATATTTCACCCACATACAAGAAGAGTCAGCCACATATATCAGAGAAACAAGCCAGTATGCAGCAGGAAGTTGATCCGCTGAACAATCAGCTCAACAGTTTGCTCCGTGAAAACAAACAGGCAGAGAGAGCACTCCAAGAGGTAAGTTTAGTTCATTTAACGTTTCCAGCAAAAGTTTCATGTTGATGTAAAATATTAAGTTTTCATTAAATAAAACATCATCATCTCCAATTTTTTTCTTCCTTTGCAGAAAAATGAAAAAGTGGAGATGGAAATTGAGTATTTGCTCCAAAAGTTTGACAGTGACATGGAAGAAAAGCAGGTACAAACTCAGGCAACATAAATTGTCAAAAATGAAAAAAATATAAAGTGTATAGTATACATTTGTATTCAAATTTTTATACAACTGGCATTCTTTAGAGCCTTCAACCAATGGAGTTTGATCTATCTATCTATCTATCTATCTATCTATCTATCTATCTATCTATCTATCTATCTATCTGTGTGTCTCTGTCTGTGTAATTGGTTTAGGTTTAGCATACCATCAGAGTATTTATACCATCTTGCTGAATGGATTATTCCTTTCAAGATTTCAGTTTCTTTGGAATGAGCCAACACAAATGTTAAGTAACACTTATTTTCTTTGGTCAGATTTCTCATCGAACTTATTCTTTCGTCATTTTTCGTTGCTGTCCATCTTTATCTCTTTTTCATTCTCGCACCTGACACCTGCCATCACGTTTCTCAGGCCGACCTGGAGCTGAATGAAATTGAGTGTGAACGGGAGGAGGAGGAGCTGAGGAAGCAGAAGGAACCCTTCTCTGTCCTAGAAGCAGACTACGACCAGATCCAGGAGAGGCGTCGGCTGGCAGAGGAGAAGAGACAGGAGGAGATGAAGGAGCTGGAGCTGAAGACCAAAGCTGCGATTTTCGCCCAAGCGTGGTGGAGAGGCTACAGCACCCGCAAGGCCTTGAAGAACAAGGGGAAAAATAAGAAGGGCAAAAAAGGCAAAGGCAAAATGAAATGATCCTCTGACTAGTTTCATCACTAACCCACACTCTACCTGAAGGCCATGTTTTGCATGATTTATTTAGAGAAGCCTTTGGGGCAGATATCGTTTTATTCCAGATTAAGTTACTTGTCATTTATGTTTTGTTTTTCAATAAAGTATCTTATGTGTAAACTAGTATTTGCTGCTTTCTAATTCTTTGTAAGAAACGTGTAATACTTGTATGTTGCGATGTTGCAGACAAAATCAAACTACTCTTAAATAATGAAACAGCAGCAGATACTGTTAAGACTAAAATCTATGTTTTTCTTTGAGTGTGTGTCTGTGAAGATGGCAATGAAACTGAACTCTAAACAAATGCAGTATGTTGGACAGGGGTGGGGGCAGGGGCAGTTTGGGTTGAATATGTGGGAAAATGTGCGGCCTTCACATAGTGACTGATAGTAGCCGTTGCTGGCTGGTTTTAATCTTGAAGTTGATTGTTGTGTGTGTGTGTGCGTCACATCGCAGTTCAGTCTTGCACCTGTCTGATAATGCCTGTTTGAGAAGACTGTACATCTGTGGCATACAATACACTGTACTTTAACTTGTTCTCATACCTAACTTGCTATATTACAGCCTAAACTCCATTAGCTTTATTCAAACATCACACATACATGAATGCACTGTTTTCTTAAAAAACTGTGACATACCCTTAGAAAGAATTCAAGCAGCTGCCACTAGGGTCTGAAGGACAGATAGGAAAGGAGTTGTTTTGTTTAGAAAATGCGCATGCCATACTGAAAACTCACAAGCTGTCAGCCGATTCAAGGCTTGTTTTAAAACACCAAACCAAACACTGTCAGAATGTGAAGATTTTCCCAGCTACTGTCAAAGGAGGGACGAAACTGGGAGCGGCTCCTCATCATTGGCGGATTCCAGTGCCTAGAGGCTGGGACCAGCCTGTGCACTAGCCACGTGACTCCCCCTCGTTATTGACCAATGAAGTTCTACCTATTATTATAAATATTGCACCTGTCGTCCGTTCGGGGCGACTCTTGACTACCCCGTGCTACTAGAAAGCCGAGGCTGTGTATTGAGTGCCCATAGCTATGTGCACATAGCTATGCTGTACCTTTTCATTGCTTCTGAATAAATACTTGTTGAACCAAACCGAGACCGGCTCTTCTCATATCTCGGGATAAAAGAACACGACAATACCAAAACGTTATGTTCCTTAAAACCTACAGACATCCACACAGGTCGTGTCTGTGAGCTTTGTCGCACATGAGAGAATGTAATGACAAGATTTCCAGCACAATTCTACATAACTTTAAACTGAACAGGTTGAAGCAGCCAGACTAAGTTAAAGCCAGGGCTCATTCAGTGGGTGCACGTGGCCACAGGGGGGCAGTATAGACTCTTCTATTCTAAATCATTAAATACCTACAACCAATTACATTCACTTGGCAGTTATGTAAACAACAGGAACCAGGGATCCAATATCTTCAGAAGAAAACCCATTTGTGTTTCTGATCTTTCGTTTTTTTCTTCTTCTCCTTCACACACGAAGAACATACAGATGAGGATGTCAAGAAAGTTTGTGATGAGAAGAGCTGATTGTTGATGTGCTGTACATAAAATCACGTGATCTCTGCGGCGGAACCATATACTGTATAGGGCGGAACCAGTACGTTACTTCCTGCTTCCGCCTGCTGCTGCGCCCCTCACCCTGAATCCTGCGGAAGAGATGTTGCTGTTGTGAACGCGTCTGAGTGGAGAACCTCCCACTGCGTTGTGCTTTTGTGTTAGGAAAACTACGGGGGGGAAATCCGGACCTAGTTCTGCGGAGATCCTCCGGAGGACATGTCTGAAAGCGTCTTAAGAAGACAATGCTGTAAAACCATTGTAATAGAAGTTTATTATTTATTATTTCTATTATGTTGTGAATTCATTCATCCATGTAACAAAAGTACTCAAAATATGCATCTTAAATTGTTACAGCTGTATGCAACCTGCGCCTGCGATTTGATGCTGCCACCCACATTAGTGGTATCTTAGCAACAGAGGAAAAAATCTCAAACGGAGACGATAAACTCCATGATGTGAAATGTACCAAACCGGATTGTCATAAATTTCTTACATCACCACGCAAAATGATGTCATCCATAAAGTTCACATAGTCTTTGTGGTACCATTGATCTTTGTTTAGTCTCCTTTGAAGAGAGACTTGAGAAAATAGACACTAGTCTTTGTAGTACATTTGAACTTTCTTTAGTCTACTTTTAAAGTGCCCTATTTGAAAGTCAATGGCATTTCGTAGTTTCCCTTTTGTGAGTTGTTTTCTCTCATTTTCCACAGGAACTTGGGATCTTGCCATTCAGTATGTCTGCAAAAACTGGAACAGTGTTGGCAACAACAAACGCAAAGACCCAATCGAAGGATCGGCTAAAGAACCATGACCTGTCAGAGGCAATCCCTCTCTCTGTTGAGGCTCAGCCCATCTCAAGAATACTGGAAATTCGCATCAGTCAAGTTGAGATTGCAGTAACTCTGCCTGCTATCCTTCGCTTCAACAGCGCTTCTAGAGTTGTGGACAAGAAGTTGATAAGTGTACTTCAAAAGCATCAACTGTTAGCTGAAAGACTGAAGAGAGAGACACTAGACGGTCTCGAGAAGGAGGCAGAGGGAGAAGATGGAGAAGAAAGGAAGAGGGCAAAGACACGGCTTGAGAGGGACATCAAGAACTCTGTCAGGGATCTGCTCAGGCTTCTACGGTCGCATCCAGACGCCATTTCTGGTTTGAGGGCAGAGCGAGGTGTGGAAGCGGGGGAGAGTGAGTGTCAACTAATCAGGGGGCTTAAGATGTTTCACAGCCAAATGGTCGACAAGTTGCTGACCAGTGTGCACGAGGAGCTACAGCTGGTCCTCTACAAGCCGTCGTCTTCATCCCCTGCCCACAGTCTGGTGCACAAGGCTCCAGTGGAGGAAGAGGTAGCTGCAGCCATGAAGTCAATAGATGCAAAGGTAAGGCACGTAAAAGTAAAAAGACAAAGAATATTAGTTACTCATCAACCTTCTTCGTATCTGACTTTGTCCTGTACTTCTGTTTCTGTCACAGATTTCTCAGAAAAATGAGGAGATCAAAAATGTGCAGCAATCTCTGGACAACACAATAACGGCAGCACAAAAAGTGTTTATTTCACCCACATACAAGAAGAGTCAGCCACATATATCAGAGAAACAAGCCAGTATGCAGCAGGAAGTTAATCAACTGAACAATCAGCTCAACAGTTTGCTCCTTGAATACAAACAGGCAGAGAGAGCACTCCAAGAGGTAAGTTTAGTTCATCTAACGTTTCCAGAAAATGTTTCATGTTGATGTAAAATATTAAGTTTTCATTAAAAAAAACAACATCATCTACTATTGTTTTTCTTCCTTTGCAGAAAAATGAAATACTGGAGACAGAAATCGAGTATTTGCTCGAACAGTTTGACAGTGACATGGCAGAAAAGCAGGTACAAACTCAGGCAACATAAAGTATCCAAAGGAAAAATATAAAGTGTAATTCCCCTGAAGCACGGGCAGACACGTGGATTATGTGCTTCTGGTTTATCGAAGATTTCTCCCCAAAGTCACCGTGAAAACTAACACACAAAAACATAAAGAAACCATGTTAGCTTAACATCAAATATTAGCATGCACAGCACGTGGAACACATTGTAACAAAGTAAAACACACAATACAACACAAAATACCTCGTTGACTGCATGCTACAAAGAGGGAAATAGTCACTTGAGCCTTTTACATCTCATCTTAAAAGTACGTTTGACCAACAAAAACTTTTCACATAGCATACAGGATGTCCGTGCTGCTAGCTGCTTGCTAAAAACTTATTTTCTTTGGTCAGATCTCTCATCTAACTTATTTTGTCTTTTCCGTCCTTGCACTTGCCACCATCGCGTCTCTCAGGCCGACCTGGAGCTGAATGAAATTGACTGTGAAAGGTTGGAGGAGGAGGAGAGGAAGCTGAAGGAACCCTACTCTATCCTAGAAATAGAGTACGACCAGATCCAGGAGAGGCATCGGCTGGCAGAGGAGAAGAGACAGGAGGAGATGAAGGAGCTGGAGCTGAAGACCAAAGCTGCGATTTTCGCCCAAGCGTGGTGGAGAGGCTACAGCACCCGCAGGGACTTGAAGAACAAGGGGAAAAAAAAGAAGGGCAAAAAAGACAAAGGCAAAAAAGGCAAAGGCAAAAAGAAATGATCCACTGACTAGTTTCATCACCGACACACACGCTACCTGAAGGGCATGAATGTATTGGATGCTTTATTTTGAAAAAGTACACCCCAGATTCAGTGAACTTGTCATTTATGTCTAGTTTTCCAATCAAGCTTCTTACGTTTTAAATTCATATTTGCTGTTTATGTGAATTAAATAATATAACTTTCTAATTCTGTGTGAGCAACATGTAATATTTGGATGCTGTGACGATGCAGACGATATCAAACCAATCTCACAAGATGAAACAGCAGCAGACAATGAATAATTTGTATTCCTTAAAACCAAGACATCGACACAGATGAACTTAATGACTTCAGTTGAATTCCAGAAGAAACAGCTGGACTGAGTTAAAGACAGGACTCATTCAGTGGGTGCACCAGTTGCTGTTTTCTGTCATGGCCACATGGGGACAGTACAGACTCTACTATTCTAAATCATCAATTACCTACATTCAGATACATTCCTTTGTAAATAGCAGAAGCAAGAGACTGAACCACCAATAGTATAAGTTATTTGATAATGATACTAGATACATAGTATTGTTCACGTTAAAGCAAAATTGAAATGCGTCGTGAACACTGTCAGAACATTTCATACTTGTATCCAGACCCATTAATTACTGCTAGGAGCTAAATGAATGTCCTAATAACTAAGTAAATTCATTAAAGTACTCTACTTAAGTGAGCTACATGTACTTTACTTGAGTGTTTCCATTTTATGCTTCTTTATCTGTTTTCTTACACTTGCGCTCCAAAACATTTCAGAGGGAAATGTCATACTGTATTTTCTACTTCACTACAATTATCTGACAGCTTTCATTTCTATTTACTTTTAACATGAAGATGCTTGCATAATGGATACAGTACAATAGGCTTTTTTAAATTCAACACATTGATAAAGATTAAACCAGTGGTTTCCAGTGGTTTCCAGTGGTTTCCAGTGGTTTCCAGTCTTCGGGCTTTTGCTGTGGCACAAAAAGTGTAGTGTGGAGTCAGGGTCACATTTCAGATGTGTGAGATTTGTTTACAGCTTCACCAAATAGAGCTTTTTCCTTTTAACATTTTCACGTGGTTTCATCCCTGAATATAATCCAGTGATCGAATATCTCATAATAAGATCATTTTAAAACTAAAAGAAAGATGGAGGCATTGGTTTTTTATTCATCTTATTTACTTCACTGAAAAGTTAGGAAATTTCAAAGTGAGCAAAATTTGTATTTTGGATCCCGTAATTCATCCAAATATGTTAACCCTGACCCTGAAACTCATTTGAAAGATTGATTTGTTTTATCAATGTTATTTTCTGACCTATTTACACTTATACACTGATATCAAACTCAAAAGTCCCTTCAATTATGAAGAATAAAACTTTTAGTCAGTTCCTCACCCGTTCACGCTCCTGTATCTCTGCTTTCCGCTGCTCGTCCTCCCGGCGTTTCTTCAGCAGCTTTTGAGCTGCTGAAGCAATCTTTGGATTGCAGCACTCCTGTCAAGTGCTCCTGCCATCACATGGCTGCACACACACACACATATACACACACACTTATACTGCACAGTAGAAAGTTATTAACATTGATCGCTCAGATTTATTTTGGCTGGTCTTCACACACTCAGAACCCCTCTGTGTATAAACTCCCTGTGAAAGCTGCTGCTCACTGATGAGTTGGGAAAGACTCGTGACTCCTCGATGTTAGTGAAGATTTCCCGATGCAAAGTCTCAACGTTTTAACTCTTTCACCTCTTTTGTTGATTTAAGTGTTTTCAAACTTTCCTTTCCTCAAACCAGGGGCCTATAAAGGTCCAATCCATAGACTGTACATAAAGATGGACGACATGTCAGCACCTCAAAAGGGAAGCCAAAGCATCTTGATCGCCCCCAAGTGTTTTAGCTCTAGACGCGTTGTCCATCTATATACACAGTCTGTGGTACAATCCAACATTTAGCTGCCAAAAAACTAACTCAAACATACAGCACCACAACAATTTTCAAAAAGATCTGAAAATCAGAAACCAACAGCACAGGCCTCAAAACCTTTCAAATATATATTTTTTTCTTTACAATTAATCAGAGTCCACAAGAACAGCAAAGATGATCTTTATATTAATTTCATCTATTTATATATATATATACATATACAAACTATTATATTATATAGATTCATAATTTGGGGGTTTTTGGTTGGAGCAAAAAACTTTGATGTCATCTTTGGTTCTTGTATGAACATTTTCCAGTACTGATGTCATGACTTGAGGCCAGTGGTCCCATTGACTATCCATGCAAAACATGTATATGATATAAACTGTGATTAAAATTGAAAACCAGTGAACACATCGTGCGTGCTCCTCCCTGAGACATGAGGTCCCGACATTTGATTGATAGATAGAGAGATGTGTGATTTTTATCCTCTGTAAGCATAAAAACATTATATCAATTAATATCACACCTTTCCACTGCTGACTGCCGGACTGAGCATGGTTACACGACGGGTTCCTCACCACGCACCAGACTGATAGACACAGGCACACGTGATGACACTTTGCAGTAAACATGTCAGAAACAAGATTGATTGTGTGAAATTGTTGAGGCTACATCATATCAGAAGATTTAGGACTAATTTATCAGAGTCTGACAAGTTGTTTACATACAGAAACATGTGGAAATAAATCCTCACCGACTCATCATTGGGTCATGCTATGCAGCCCAAACATCAGCCTTTTGCCTTTTGTTAAATCACAGACTGAACATATCAGAGTTTGTTATAAAGGGTTTTTCGCACAGTTATTGAGAACTGATCTCGGGACCTGAGGTTCTTGACACTGCAAACAGTAGTTGGACTCTGTGATCAAGATCAAAACACAGGAGCAGCTAAATAGACCATGTGCTAAAATAGTTTTTTAAAGCCTTTGATTCTGTGGTCCAAAAAACAGAAAATTGAAATGTAATAAAACTCCAAGAAAACGGGCCCAATTCCATCTGCATTGGCTAGCAAACAATAAGATCACACCCATCAACATTCAATTGCATCTGTACACAATGAAATTAGGCAATACCACCCTGAAGTGACATTTAAAAAAATAATATACAAGGGTGAACAACTGCAGGTGAATTAGACTTCATGGGCCGAGCATGAGATGTGATCAATAGCGTCAAAACTGCTGCTAAAATAGATTTGTTGATGAAATTGTTTCCCCAACTGATCTTGAGAAGTTTGATGAAGAAAGCCAGAAGCTCGTTGTCTCTTTCACCTTCACTAAATCTCCATCAAAAAATGATGAATATCACCGCGACACTCATGTGTTCACGGCTAAAATATCTTCTGCGACTTGTTATCTCCTTTAAGGAAGAGCTGTAGTAGATTAAGTTCATGGTGACTTGACTTTACATGCTCACACTGGGAGCACAGTGGCACGGGGCGGCAGGGGAAGGTGGCATTAGCACACTTAATGGAAGTGCTGTGTGCAGTTATTTTTGCATAACAATTGACAGGTGCGAGCGAAGGGGCGATGCTGACTGTGACAGGAGCAGGACCAGGAAAATGCATCTGATGTAAATGTGTTTCATGAATACAGACACACGCACGCACGCACACACACACACACACACACACACACACACACACACACACACACACACACACACACACACACACACACACACACACACACACACACACACACACACACACACACACAGGATGAGCAGCAAAAGCACGACCAAAAGGCAGTGGAGGGGAAAAACAACAACACGGAAAGCTGAAGGCAGGGATGCCGCTGTATCCATTTTTGATGAATGAATGAATGAGTGAATGTCTTGCTGCACATACACACATGGTACTTTATTAATACTAATGGAATCATGCTATTATAATAAAAGCTTGTTGTGTGAGGTGATGGGCAAAGTGTGGGGCCGTGGAGATGGAGACATCACACCTATGTAAACACCAGCAGACCTTTTAACAGCTGAGGAGGACGAGGAGAAGAGGATACGCCAGAATCTATAACGGCAGACACAAAGCCGATGAAGACAATACAAAAAAAACCCAGCAGACCTGTTCATCTTTAATATTATTATTAACCTCAATGTTATTCATTAACCACTTACATGTTGCTTAAGTTTCACATAAATGGGGATAAATATCATGTTTCCTATTGAGAAAAATCTGAGTTTTAAGTGATCTCTTAAGTGAAATATAATCAAAATCCATTACACAAGGAGGGAATCTGTGGCTTACACATTTCGATACCATTAATATTATTTATAACGTATATTAGGCCTGACCAAAATGTTGCCATACACAATATTAAAGGTATTAAAAGTTGTATGAGTCACAAATTCCCTGAAAATTACATGAATGTAAACTATATTATTGTGTTTCTGTATCAGAAACCTGGGGATACAAATCTATCAATGGACAGTGCCTATGTGTTGAAGAAGTTCTATATTGATATTCACCAGGAAAGGTCCTCTCTGTGAGCTGTTCGCGAATCCTCTATTAAACATGTTTACAAGAGCGTATAAACCTAATCCTCTGAGGATAACAGGAAAAATCTTCGTCATTTACAAATCTCATATCATGAAATTAAGAACCATTGACTGTATATAAAGGTGGACGACATTAGTGTGCCCCAAGAGTGAAGCCAAAGCGTCTCGATCTCCACTTCAAAAATATAATTAGTTATTTGAAGCCAAAAAAATGGGGTGAAAGGTCATGATGAGCTGAGAATGACTCGCGATGAATCAAACGCGTGTATCGGCCCCATCCCCCGATCACTACTGCGCAGACTCTGGCTCCAAATGTGTTAAAATGGCGACGTTCCTATCCAGGATATTTTGGCTTCATTTCTGGTAAGTGGGAGGAATTGGAGATTCCATCTTTATATACAGTCTATGGTCACACAACAAGTAACGTGGAAATTCAAAATCCTTCAGATTCTTTATATCAATGTATGTGTGAAACTGATGTGTTTTGAATGGTTTTTTTTGTGTTTAATAAATTCTGTGATCTCATGAGGAGACACACACACACGCAATCCTGTCTTCATGATTTAAAAGGACATTATATTGACTTACATTCATTTCCTGGAGACACTAACCATATACTTTAACTTGTACTCGTCTAAGCCGAACATTAACAATTGATCCAAAAGTCTGCTTGTTCCCAATTTTTGGGACAAAATATTTGTCCCCTTATTAGAAGCTGTCCCTAGTTCTTCAGTCTGAAATTTGTCCCCACATGACAGACACTCTCTCTCACTCTCTCTCTCTCTCTCACACACACACACACACACACACACACACACACACACACACACACACACACACACACACACACACACACACACACACACACACACACAGTTGAGTGGACAGGTAACAAACATTTAGATATCCATAATTAAAGGTCAACAGTGTGGTGCAAACAGATATTGAGAGGAAGTCCATGTTTATGCTAATGGCTTGTCAGACAGAGAGGCCAGCGACTCTCTGACACCATCTATTAATAATGAGACACGATCATAGAAGTGCACTTGGTAAGAACCAAACAATGCTGCTTCTGTCAAACAATGGGACCTGCCAGCAGCCTGACTGAGTGCTAAGAAATTGGGCTGCGTGTGCATGCAGTGTTTGTAGGGAGTGGGGTGTATGAATGGATTTGTTTGTTTATTGATGTTTGTGTTTGTCTCACAGCAGTGGTCTTGTCCGGCCTGTTTGCAAACATGCTTGTACACGAGTGGGGACAAGTCAGCAGGAGGATGCAGGCAACCGAGATGCAGGGGGAGAGAGGGAAGGCTGTCGCCAGGAGGTGCTACAACACACAAGACCTCTATAAAAAGACAAAGTAAAAAATACAGTCTATGATCCCTCTCGGAACACTATTATTGACTGTTTACATTAATTTCAAAGATTTGAAAAATATTTTTGTACCTGGGACAGCTATAATCTAATTAATCTACAATGGCACTCAGGAGAGCACATATACTGTACCTCTGCCAGGGCCAAACAGTCCCCTTAAGTGCAATCCAGCTGCACCAGATTTCAAACACTCAAAGAAATCAGTCCTCTAAATATGCCAGATATTGTTCATCAATTACTCTCTGGGAAACTGGTGAAAATGTAAAAAAAAAAAAAAAAAAGAAGCCAAAATGCTTGCTCCTTGCTGTGTTAAAGAGAGAGAGAACAAATTCGTGGATCCGCCCCTTTATCCTGATCCGCTACGAAATTGAATGGATTCTTTCATGACCTGTGTCCCGTCTTTCCACTTAGTTTTGTGGAAATAGGTTCAGTCATTTCTTGCATTATCCTGCTGAGAAACAGACAAACAAACAGATGGGGTTGAAAACATAACCTCCTTAACTGGCGGAGGTAATAAGAAGTGTTTCACAAACTCTGGTCAGAAGATAGATTTGCTAAACAAATATCCCCCAATTTTTTCAGATTCTATCTCCGTTTTTACTTTGTATCTTAAATTAAACAACTTCACTCTTAAAAAATGTACCTTCTATGGGGTCTGGTCAAGATTTCTCAGAAGTGGATGTACCACAAAAAACTGTTTGAAAATCTTGGCTCTGGTCCGGGTACATGCACAATAGTGACCTGACAACGTTCCTTTATTCAGAAAGTGGGAGACTGTGAGGGGCCGCAGCCGACTGCACAGCAACAAGCAGAGCGGCAAAGTGAAGTCCTGCTGGTAGTGATATCATTATGCTGTGTGTCCTGTCTGGACAAGGGGACCAGAGTGAGGTCAGGGGGTATGGGGTGTAATCTCTTGATTGAATGGGTTTGTGTGTATGTGTGTACGAACATGTCTTTCCGTCTTGCTCGTTGTGTGTCTTTGTCTCCAAAAGAGTGTGTGTGTGCATCTAGATTTGTGTGTGTGTGTGAGTGGAGGATTAGCGTGCCTCTCCAGTCCTCTGGCTGTAATCAGACGGGACATTGGCTCCATGACGGCCCACAGCCCCCACCACCACCCACTGCGGGGAGCGCCTCTATCCCTTTCACCCTGTCATGTGTGTTTGGCTGCTGGTCTTGGGACCTTGGCGGTATGTTAAGAGTTAAAACAATTATTCTTGCTCACATCACAGTGTCCTTTAAAAAAAACGTAGCTTCCACCGGAGAGAGTGACAGGAAAAGCAGAGAGGCAAAGATCTTCATCTGCACCTGATCCTGGGCTGCTGCTCGGCCTGCACTACATTTTATTTAAGGATGTTTTGAATTGTTCTAAAAAAGTGAGAGTCAAGCATGAAAGGGAACGATGGGGCGGCTCCATCAGGGTGACGGTTTGAGGGTCGTCAGATAAACAACCATCACTGATCAGGTTAGTCTGAGCCCTCTGACCCTGCACTGGCCTGTCTGCTGTTAGTTTGACCCTTGACCTTTCCCTTTTGTCTTTCAGACGCAACATGCAGGACGACCCAAGCGCACCCACCCGCAGCAGCACACACACTTACTCGGCCTCTTATCCTTGACAGCTCTTACGCTCATATTAAGATGTACTTCAGTGATTTCAAGGCTGTTTCAGCCATAAACTCTCATTTAGTGGGGAATTAGCTTGGGTCGGAGTCCTGTTACGATACTGTGCTTAACAGCATTAGACCATTCTTGTGGCTTTTAAATAACAGCAAGGATGGATAGTACCATTCAAATAAACCTCCACCATCCTACTTTGTTGCGCCACGTGTAATGGCCAAGCATTCATTGTTTTGCGTAATTGCACTGCCATCGTGATGTCGTCTGAGTGCCGTACAGAGCTCTCTGATTCTAATTACACATACTTATGGTTTACTATATTACAATGTGCTGAAGAAAATGGTTTTATGCATCAATCATCTCATTTCACAA